>NC_137695.1:68240991-68840991 GCF_964034855.1 Anser brachyrhynchus | reverse complement strand
GCCTCCATGTCCTTCTTGTACTGAGGGACCCGAAGCTGAACACAGTACTCAAGGAGCAGCCTCACCAGAGCAGAGTTCAGGGTCTGGATCCCACCAGTGTTGTTCTGCTTAGGCCCAGTCTGTCCCCTGTGCCAGTTCCTGGGCTTACAGGCTGGATTAATTAACGGGTTGAATTAACGAGCTGAGTGACCACTGGTGGCAGCAAGCTGGGCTGGCCCACAAGTCCTGAGGGCAGAAGCAAAGGACTCAGGAGGTGGGAAGTGGAGCAACTCATTTCAGTGGCAGAAAAGGGTGATGTCTATCTGCCATCCCTCCAGCACTTGTAGACCTTACATTACACTAAAATGCAAGCTGCTCTTTGTACAGGCCATCCTTTTCTTCCCGTGCTGTCACATATAAGGTCCTTCCCTTGTTCTTACACCCCAGTTGGTGTTTATTTGGCCTTACATAAACAAGGCCTGGGAGGTAATATTTTCCTTTTTCAATGATAGTCGTTGTGTCAGGAAAGCCCAACTTAGTTTCAAGACAACACAGTCTGGCTGTCTAGCTTGCCTCATTAGTGCTAATACTGGGGATGGGTGAGACTGCAGGAAAAGGAGGTACTCCCTTCATTTGGCTGCAGGATTTAGACAGGTATAAAACAAGTTTATAGCAACCACACCTTCAAGTTGAGGAGTCACGTTTCCAAGCTGCAGTTTCACAGTGGTTTAAACCAAACTAAATTGGTGCTACACTGGTCCCACTTGCTTGCTTCTCACAAATCCCATTTTCAGGAATTTTGCACATCTGCTCTGTCCCATGCGCTGACATCTGCATGACCTCACACAATAGAGATCTACATCCACGAGCACAGCAGAAGGCAAGACTACACGCAGCCCTTTGCTGATTTTGGTGTGACCTAGCAAATTTGGGATCCCTTCCCTAATTGGTCCCTAGGCATTGAAATAATAAAGACGAAGGCATTGAAATAGTAGATACATTTAAAACAGAAATGTATGTGTTATACTTTGAGCCTATTATAGTTTCACCAAAAGATTATCAGTTCCTCAACTTGTTTTCACAGCTGGATTTCCCCTTGCACATATAAAGAACTATAATTTTGGATGCAGCTGAATAGTTCTTGTCTTACGTTTGCAATGCCATTTTCTAAGAAAGGCTGTGAAATTTTTGCATATATTTATGAATTCTTTTTATTGAAAATGTGACCCATGAAACTGATAGAAATATAAAAACAAACAGCAAAAAATGTGTCTGTATTGTCATATTTTTTTCAGTGCATTAGAAATCTGATTCTGCGGTATTGTCAGTTTAAAGAGTAACTTTCTTGCTGTGAGTTTCAAAAGTAACTGCCGATCTAATAAGATTAACTAAACAGAAAATAAGTGAATAGATTGTACTGGCCTCTTAGAATATCGAGAGCTGTAAACAGTTTCAGTCCACCAGATGAACTTTGCAGAAAAACAGCAAAAACAACAAAATGCCTCCCTCCCCCCCCAAAAAAAAATTAATAAAAAATCACCTTTCGTTGTAGTCCAAGTTAATGTCAGTCTTTTAAGATAAAAAATCCTGAGCAAAAAAAAGAAGTGGTGGAAAGCTCATGGCAGTAGCTTCTCTGAATTTCTCTTGATTCAAAGCAAATAAACTGACTATATAATCTAATAATCCGTGAATGGCACTAAAGCTGAGGGGAAGGGTTAAGTATAATAAGGTACACACTTGGAATATTGAAACTATTTTGTCAGCCCAAAGATGACATTGCACAGCTATGTTAAGGGAAAAAAGCCATGTTGGGATATGCAGCTTCTGTTTTTTTTCCATTTCACGTCAAAAGAACTTTTTCAGAAAACACAGGAGGAAATAATTTTTACAGCATTTCTGTAAAATCAGAAGATTAAACTACTGTATTTCATCCTGACAGCACTCATGCCTTTATATACTGGATGGACATTGGTATAACACTAGAAAAATGGTAGACGTTTTACTGCTGAGTTGTTCTGGTACAATCATGACATTTTCCTTTGAAACCCAACCACTGAACAGATTATTTTTTTTTTTGGTGGGTGGGGGGAACAAAAAATGTTGGTTCATTTCTTTCTCTGCAAATCGACAGTATTTTCATATTGCAAATAGAGCTTCTGGATATGCATTTTTTTTTGGCAAGGCACAAGTAGCACTCTAACTCTGCATCTACAGCAGACCTCCAAGTTGGACAAAGGACACGGTTTTGTTGTTCAATGTTCTCACAAAGTCCTAGTGGGCTTTATACCCAAGGATGTGGGCTAGGCTCCAAGAAGGCGGCATTTTTTTCATTCAAGCCAAAGATTTTTTAAAGCCTCTTATTTGCAGTTAAGGGGATTGCTTCCTGTGGAATGCAATCTTCTTTTTCATATGCAAGCATGTGAGGGTAAATCCACTACTCTGGTGTGTTTGTAACAATGCGTAATATTTTGTAGAGCAATTAAGCCTCATAATTGAATGCAGAATAAAAATTTCCTTCAGTCTTCTGAGTATGACTGGCTAGCAACATGAGCAATTACGCCAGGAGCTGAGGTAAATGACACTAATTCACTGAGGTACATTTCCAACCTGAATTGCACACCAAACCTGTTTCTGTGTCCCCACTCCATATAAGCAAGCTGCACAATTATTGCATGTAACATCCTGTTCTGAAAAGGGCAAGAATTATTCAGAGAAATAGGCTGGGGAGGAAGAACGCTGTGCTCTTCATTCCTATGGCTGATAAGAAAGTGTGTCTCTTAGTCTGTCTCTGCCCTTTCTTTTCCCAGCAGTAGCTTCAACAGGCAGGGACCTCGTGCAAGCCAGTTCTTGAACTCCTTTTGTGTGCCTGTCGGTCATTCTGACAGTCAAGCTACTTCCACGCACTGACATCTGAAAAATCATTCCTATACAGAAGATGTAGTCCCATCAGTGAAAGAACCATAAAAATCCATTGAAAATCCCTGTGATTTAAAGGTCTCTGTCAAAAATAGGAAGCACATGCCGTAATAATAAAAATAGAGTAAATTTAAATATGAGTCATTCAGAAAGTTCCTGTAAATTGCAGTTGACATGGCCTCAGTTTGCACTGAAGAAGTGTATGAGAAAGTTGTCCTTACATTCCTGGCAGATTCCTCAGCAGCCATGACAGAGCTTCTGCACCATGCTCCAGCCCTGGGGGGCTTGAGGTTGGCATTGAGATTGGGTCTTGGATGGAGTCCTTCCATCGTACGCTCCCTTCTCTTAGTGGATATATTCCGGAGCCACCATGTTTTTACCTGTGCATAGGTCAGAGATCATTTCATCAGGGTTTTTCTTAGTGCTCTCAGGAGGTAAAACAGTGCCATATTTTGCATTTTGAAGCACAAATATGTCATTTTTTTTCTGTCCATGATGTACAGGTATTTATTTCACACCTTTTCTTACATTAATTTGAAAATAATGAAGTGTTACTTTTAAAGGTGAATTTATCACTGTTGATAACTTTTAAGAATCATTTGAATTCCCCCCTCCAAGATGAAGAATATCAGAATAATAAAGTAATAAATATCTTCTGAATACCATTCAATTAATGCACTATGGAAAGTTCTTCTGGTGATGCCATATCTGTAGCCAGCTAGTTAAAGTATTAAAGCCCATTTTTGTCACAAGGCCTTAACGATGAAATCAGCTGTATCTGTGCTAAAACTGTATTCAGTGCCTTCTAATGTTTGCTACATTTTGGCCTGTGCCACAGATGTTTTTGAAATTACACATTTAGTATAGATCATTTTCATTTGCCTGTTTATGAAAGAGTCAGAAGTTGCAACTAGTAGTCTCGTATATTTCTTATATATCCTAAGTGAATTTGATTACAGAAATAGGAGGTGAGGGTGTGCAGACTGATGCCTGATTACTGGATTACTCAAAGGTATTAATTTGTTCCTTATTGTCAAATATGTTTTAACATGTAGATGCTGCAATTACATAATTCATCCTGATAAATCTTTTATGATTCATTTGCTAATTTTCTTGATATGTGTGATACAGAGAAGGAAGAATAAATTAAAAGATACAGGTAATGAAAAAAATAACATAGATCAAGATAATAGTGTCAGAGTTAACTTGTAAGTGGCCATTTCTCTTTTATCATGTCAGTCTGTGATATCTTCTGTAATTACCCAAAGTACTGCTACATAACTCAGTGTCCTGTATGTCCTTTCTGTGCAGTGGCAGAGAGATTTGTCTCTAGTGGTAGGGATATCTAGATGTTGTTCGTCAAGAGTTGTTTGTCAGCATGCCTGTGTTGTGTCTAATACATTTGTGTAATGTTGCTGTATAGTAGTTGCTGGAAAAAAAATGTGATGCAATAGCTCACCACAATAGTCCATCAATATAAAATTTTCTATCTTGTTAAGCTAAAGAAATTAAACTTTTAGAAATTAAAATTAAAATTAAATTAGAAAATTAATTTTAGAAATTAAAATTTTATTTTAAAATACTTACAAGAGCTTTTCCAAATAGATGCAATTACCTTAATACTGAAATATTACTGTTTTGACAGCAGTACGAAAGAACTGGAAAGGGATCCAAAGCACTTGACTCATCTGACCTGAAAAGTGAAAAGTAGCCAGCACATAGTGTACTGCACAGCAGTATCAAGGGACGTATGTAGTTGGGTATATTTTGGCCTTGGACTGGCAAAATCTCTATTCTTGCAAAACAAGTTGTGGCATTTTTATTATCTACATGAAACTTGCAAGACAGCAAATGTGCAAAACAATATGAAAAAAATAGTGTGTTGCCACTCATCCTGGTGACACCAACACGGCTGCAGACTGTGCTCACATTTACACAAAGCAACCACTTCTCACTGCATGGGAATTAGAAGAGAAAGGGAAAAAAAAAAGTTGTCTGCTTTGGCTTTCTTCTCACCCTACTCCCCCCATTTTTTTTTTCCATCATGCAAGCCCTGCTATAAATAGAACCAGATTCAGCAATCATTTATTACTTGTGTAATTCCTACGTTACAAGGATTGATCAAGAGAGGTTTTGTTACATAAGTAGAGTCTGCAGCGTTCTTCCTCAACAAGAGAAAGTTTTCCTTACATACATATAGTTTAATGAATGCCTAAAGTTTCAAGCATATAGCTTGTTTGCCTATTTGTTTGCCATAAGGAATTGTGTACATTTACATTTTGGAACGAATGTGAGCTAGATGAATTTTTTGGCAGTTGCATAATTTTAATAGGCTTTTTCTTTAGTAGGTTGAAAAATCTTGTCTGGTTGCTGGAGAGCTCCCTCTAGTGGTGACTTTCCTGGGAGATCTTAACAAGCATTCCTGTCCAGAGGCACGTAGTTGAAACTTTACCTACCCTATCTGTTACTGATAACGCTGTGCAGAAAAAGGAAGAAGCCACGATAACAGTTGCTAGAAATATTTTTTGCTTGGCTGTTCACCCTTCTCACATAGAAACCTATTAGGTTTGCATGGATGCAAATATAAGTTGGTATTTTGGGGGGATATCTGTAAATGAGCCTGCATAAGAAAAATGTTAAGCACTCATCTGTGTTCTAGAATAAAAAATGTTAATTTGCTCTGACCAAATGCATGATATGAAGGATCTATGCAATAGAAGGGTGTGTTTTTACTTAATCACTTTACAGTTCAGAACTCAGGTTGTCTCCCACACTGCAGGAATACAAATGGCTTGAAAAAAGAAATTCAGAACATCCTCCCTTCCGCCAAGTCCCTACCTTTTGTTCCTCACCTGCGAAAAGATACGGACCTGCAGCATCAGGGACTGAAGCAGCAGACACAAATCCTGCGAACCTCTTCTGCAACGTGGTGGAGTCACTGGAACAGTCTCTATGTCTCCTAGGAGAGAGGCTGAGTCACAGTCTTTGGTACGTCTGCATCAAGGGAGTGTGGAGGTTGCTTCTAAGCATACAGCCGGTGCACTGATTTCCTGTGGTTGAAGTTAAAAGGCTGAAGATGGCTTGTCCAGATCTTCCAAGCTAACATGAATCATACTGTTTTAGAATGAAAATTAAAATGAGGTAATAGCCATAAAGTGCAGCTATAAAATAACAGTGCCATGAATCAGGTAAAATAGTCGGAAAAGTAAGGTGGGTTACAGGGGAAAATAGTAAGGTTGGTTTTGTGTTTATATGTGTCTTGTGCGTTCTGAAATAGACTGTTTAAATATAGTTGGACTCATAGAGCTGCAATGATCAGATTAACAGATAGCTTGCTTCATCAATAAAATAAAGTATTTAGTCTTAATAAAGTATTTAGTCATACATCATCAGAAACAGGTAACAGAATACTTGAATCCAAGCAACTCAGATTCAGGCAATTTGTGAAAACTAGGGTTGGATTCAGATCTTATGGTGCTGACCAACGTCAGGATTTGGGCTTGTTATTTTGCTGATCTTTTTTAGAAGAGGTTGAGGTACTGCTGTGGTATGTACTTATGTGACCTTTTAATGAAAATACGTGCAAATATTTATTAATTGAAATAACAAAAATGAGTAATATAATTGTCAGAACTTAAATGATACATTTTTACGTATACATGCAAATTACCTTAAAAACAACCTGTTTCAAACAACTGTTAAAAACAACTTCTGACTTTTCTTTGAAATTTTCTGAATCTATGTAGATCCTCAGTTTGCTTTCCAGTAAATTCTACTGCCACTAATTTATTTGATGTTTGCAGATGCCTTTTGACACCCAAGTATAAGGAATTTGATATTCATTTACCTTAATCCATAAAGTTGCAGTTCTGAGATTCATAAAACAACATTTAGATGCCAATTTAGCTGTATTTTAATAATAAGTTTAGGTATTTTACCATTCCTATATTCTAGAAGGGAAATGATAAAAGAAGTGAAGATACAGATTTGATACATAGGCACTCTGAGCAAACAAGATTTATTAAAGTCAGATTATGAATAAGATTTCTGTTCCTCTTTTAGAGCCTCTATCTTTGCAATGAGAAAACTCACTTGTCCTCATTCCAGGGCTGGGGAATTATTTCATTATAGACAAATCAAGAAAAATATATGATATTACTTTTTGTGTAAAATCCCAAGTAATATCATACAAAATTCATGGCAGCAGAAGTAGACTCTTTTTAATCTGCTTTAATTGAGTAACCATAATGTCTGTGATGCCTCAATGAAAAATTAACTTTTGTTCTCTTTTTAATATATTATGATTCATAGCACAAACATTCTTGTACTCACTGTCAGTGTTTAAACACAATAACCGGACTATTTAGAAGTAAATTCCCATGGAAACAAAAATTTCTGTATACGAATATTTCTGCATGCCAATGTATCCTGTATGCTCTGGATTTTCCAGAACACATGCCCAGTGCATAAGTAAGCATGGGTATATCAGTTGTCAGAATGTCAACAGATACGCCTGTCTCCAGCACACTGCACATCCACCTTTGCAGCAGATGCCTAAATCTTCCAGTCTATTCATTCTCACTGATGTCATGCCAAGCACTCGAAAAGAACTGAGGCTGTATGAAAATGGGAGTGATTAGCCAACCACCATCTACAACCAGACTTAACCCAGTTTAGATACCTGCTTGTTTTAAACACATTGGCTTATTTTAAACTAGTTTACATGGCAGTCTACAGCCCAGTCTTTCAGGAAGGAAAAGACTGCAGAGCCTAAGCTAAAATAATAGCAATTTGGAGACATTGGCCGGTTTTGTGTAATAAACCTTTTTTTTTATTCTCCATTTTAATTTTACTTCTCCATTTTTAGGTCTCAATAACATACCAAGCATCCTCATACCAAGCAGATGTTCCTCTAGGTTCACCACTGGCAAAGCTAGGCAGGCCCATGAGATGGAGCAGGGCAAGCAAAGCAGATTCTGCAGCAGCACCCAGGGACAGCCACAGCCAGACAAGTCTGTACTCACAAAGCAGGTCTGAGGTCAAGCCAGTTGGCTGGCGCAGGTACACAACTGGGGTGCAAGCTGGAGCTGAAATGTAACTTTCAAGAGAAAGGGGGAAGAAGCCCTCAGCATGGCTCCTCACAGGTGTCTAACCCAAGGTGACACAGCTACATCCCATCAGCATCGGCCTCCAGCACCAGCAGTCAGACCCCTGTGGATTTAGTGGCAAATTTGAAGTCTTAGGTTCTTTTGCCATAATTAAAATAAGCTAATTTCTTTCCCCAATATATACTTTCTCTCTCTCTCTTTTTTTTTTCTTGAGTGTAAAAATACATGCTTCTTCATGTGTACAAGAATGGCAGTGTTGCTTTGTCTTAAATGCTTTAAGTTCCTGGTGTTGATACAAGTATGAGCACTTGTATCCCACTTCAGTCCCAGAGCTATGTGGTAGAGAAGGAGCAAGAGCAGTAGAACCAGTCCACCCAAAATACTGATTTAATTTTGAGATGGACCTGAATGACAACATCTAAAATTTCAACATAGAGTTTTCCACCCACAGTTCACTTTTGTTCATCTCTCTGGCTTTGTTGTGGACCATTTTCACAGAATCACAGAATCGTCTAGGTTGGAAGAGACCTCCAAGATCACCTGGTCCAACCTCTGACTTAACGCTAACAAGTCCTCCACTAAACCTTATCACTAAGCTCAACATCTAAACGTCTTTTAAAGACCTCCAGGGATGGTGACTCAACCACTTCCCTGGGCAGCCCATTCCAATGCCTAACAACCCTTTTGGTAAAGGAGCTCTTCCTAATATCCAACCTAAACCTCCCCTGGCGCAACTTTAGCCCATTCCCCCTCGTCCTGTCACCAGGCACGTGGGAGAATAGACCAACCCCTACCTCACTACAGCCTCCTTTAAGGTACCTATAGAGAGCGATAAGGTTGCCCCTGAGCCTCCTCTTCTCCAGGCTGAACAACCCCAGCTCCCTCAGCTGCTCCTCATAAGACTTGTTCTACAGACCCCTCACCAGCTTCGCTGACCTTCTCTGGACTCTCTCGAGCACCTCCATGTCCTTCTTGTAGCAAGGGGCCCAAAACTGAACACAGTACTCGAGGTGCGGCCTCACCAGAGCCGAGTACAGGGGGACAATCGCTTCCCTAGACCTGCTGGCCACACTGCTTCTTATACAGGCCAGGATGCTGTTGGCCTTCTTGGCCACCTGAGCACACTGCTGGCTCATATTCAGCTGACTATCAACCAGTACTCCCAGGTCCTTCTCGGCCAGGCAGCTTTCTAACCACTCATCTCCCAGCCTGTAGCGCTGGTTGGGGTTGTTGTGCCCCAGGTGCAGGACCCGGCACTTGGCCTTGTTGAACTTCATACAGTTGGCCTCAGCCCATCGGTCCAGCCTATCCAGCTCCTCCTGCAGAGCCTTCCTTCCCTTGAGCAGATCGACACATGCACCTAACTTGGTGTCATCTGCCAATTTACTGAGGGTGCACTCAATCCCCTCATCCAGATCATCAATAAAGATATTAAAGAGGAACGGCCCCAGTACTGAGCCCTGGGGGACTCCACTAGTGACCAGCCTCCAACTGGATTTGACTCCATTCACCATGACTCTTTGGGCCCAGATATCCAGCCAGTTTTTAACCCAACGAAGCATACATCAGTCCAAGCCATGAGCAGCCAGTTTCTTCAGGAGATTGCTGTGGGAAACAGTGTCAAAAGCCTTACTGAAGTCAAGGCAGACCACATCCACAGCCTTTCCCTCATCCACTAAGCGTGTCACTTTGTCATAGAAGGAGATCAGGTTCATCAAGCAGGACCTGCCTTTCATAAACCCATGCTGACTGGGCCTGATCGCCTGCTTGCCCTGCAAGTGCCGCGTGATGACACTAAAGATAATCTGCTCTATATAAGAGCATATATCATATATCAAGAACTTATATATAAGCTTCCCTGGCACTGAGGTCAAACTAACAGGCCTATAGTTCCCTGGGTCTACCCTCTGGCCCTTCTTGTAGATGGGCGCCACATCTGCTAGCCACCAGTCGACTGGGACCTCCCCCAATAGCCAGGACTGCTGATAAATGGTGGAAAGCGGCTTGGCCAGCTCCTCCGCCAGTTCGCTCAGTACCCTCAGGTGGATCCCATCCGGCCCCATCGATTCACGTACATCCAAGTACTGTAGCAGGTCGCCAACCATTTCCTCGTGGATAGTGAGGGCCACATCCTGCTCCCCATCCCCTTCCACCAGCTCAGGGTACTGGGTATCCAGAGAACAACTGGTTTTACCACTAAAGACTGAGGCAAAGAAGGCATTGAGCACCTCAGCCTTTTCCTCATCTTTTCTAACTAAGTTTCCCCCCGCATCCAGTAAAGGATGGAGATTCTCCTTAGTCCTCCTTTTTGTGTTGATGTATTTGTAAAAACATTTTCTTAACAGGCAGTAGCCAGATTGAGCTCCAGATGAGCTTTGGCCTTTCTAATTTTGTCCCTGCACAGCCTCGCAACATCCTTATAGTCCTCCTGAGTGGCCCGCCCTCTTCTCCAAAGATTATAAACACTCTTTTTTTTCCTAAGCTCGAGCCACAGCTCTCTGTTCAGCCAGGCCGGTCTTCGTCGGCACTGGCTCGTCTTTGGGCACGTGGGGACAGACCGCTCCTGAGCCATTAAGATTTCCTTCTTGAGGAGCGCCCAGCCTTCCTGGACTCCTCTGCCCTTCAGAACCACCTCCCAAGGGACTCTGCCAACCAGTGTCCTGAACAGCTCAAAGTCTGCCCTCCGGAAGTCCAAGACAGCGGTTTTACTGGTCCCCTTCCTGACTTTGCCGAGAATAGAGAACTCTACCATTTCCTGGTCACTCTGCCCAAGGCAGCTCCCGACCACCACATCTCCCACCAGTCCGTCACTGTTTGTGAACAGAAGGTCTAGCGGGGCACCTCCCCTGGTAGGCTCTCTAACCAGGAAGCTATCTTCCACACTCTCCAGAAACCTCCTAGACTGCTTTCTCTGGGCTGTGTTGTGCTTCCAGGATATGTCTGGGAAGTTGAAGTCCCCCACGAGAATAAGTGCTGGTGATTTCGCAACTTCTGCCAGCTGCCTTTAGAACTCCTCGTCCGTCTCCTCATCCTGGTTCGGCAGTCTATAACAGACCCCCACCATATGCTATATGCTATATGCTATATGTCTATAACAGACCCCCACCATATGCTATAGGTATGTCAAAAAAAGAAAACACATCTTTGGGTTTTGAAAGCATTTCTGGAGTATTTGTGCAATCTCATGCATTTAAAGATGTGAGAGCATGCAAAACAGAAGCTGTCTCCAAGGCACCATTTCTGGAAACATGGTATTTGTGTGGTTTCGTGACCATGTTCCTGGTCAGGCCCAAAAGCAAATATTTTTCAAGAAAAAAAATACTTTTGCTGTCCTTACTAGCATAAGCTATACCCAAATAGAGGCTATCACAGTCAGCTCTAGAGAACAATGCTGCATTGATTTGGTCCCCTGTTCTTCTTCAGAAACCACACAAAACGTAGATTATGCCTCCCACTGTCCGGTTTTAGAGTATCTTGCAGATACTTAGAAATCCGGCACCTATCAGCCAGCTGGCCACCCGTGTTTGTATTAAACAAAGCACCCAGGCACACTGTGCTACTGCTGCAGGCTCTGCGGCAGCATCTTGCTAGGCAGTGCTTGGCATCCCAGGGTTTGGTAGTCAGTCAGCTGGCATTGCTGGAGGAAGGTCTGCAGCCATGGGTGAAAGCCAAAGCGAGAGCACAGGTATAGCTGCTGTAGTTGTGCTTGTCTGCCACCTGCGTGACTTTCTGCTTGTTATCGTAGGCACAAGGCAGACTCTGCATCCAGTGGTCACCAAACACTTAGACCTTCTGGAGCTGGCATGTGAAATGAGGTCCTCTCTTGTGTCTCGTGGACAGTGTGGTCAGCACAGCAAATGAGGGGGAACACCCTATCTGTGTGGCAGAAAATGTGAAGAAGCACATCACGGGTGAAGGTATGTGCTGGTGGTGCAGGCTGTGGCATGGTCCTGTTGCCATACATTGTCCCAGCAGCAGTGCTCTCAAGACCAGATCGGCCCACATCTCCTGGCTGTGCATACTGGTGGGTGCTGCCAGAAGGATGCTCTGCTGGCTTCACTGGGTTACTCTCTCTCAATGTCTCGGGGTGTGCAGAAACAGTGGATAGTGGGGAGTCAGGGCTTCTGGCAGTGCACAGTGTGTTTACGTGATGCAGCTGAGACCACAGAACCCGTACCACAAAATATAGCTGCAAGTAGACTCCACACCTTCCCTGCCAAGACATGTTCATTGCATTTAAATCCCAGAACAGAATTATTGCAGAAAGTTTTCCTAAGCTGTAATTTTTTCCAGAAGTCCATGTAAACAAATATTTAATCCAAACAATATTTTTCCATGAAGAGGCACCCCCCATCAAAAGATAACACAGACAGTATCGCACAGAACTATGCAGTGGCTATGTAATCCTTGCTTGAATCCAGACTGTCTTTTTTGACTTCAAAATGTGTCTGTAATCTCTCTTTACCAGCATATGGATCTCAGTAGGTGTTTTGCCTAAAGAGTTGTACAGCTGTGGGCCTTCTGAGAGTAATCAAATCAAAACTCATCATATGGTTTCAGCATAAAACTGTTACTGATAGTTTAAGTATCTTCTAGATTTAATTAAGTTTAACTGCCATTACTCAGTCTTACTTAACGTACCACCGTTGTAGTTTAATTGCAGATTGACTTTCTTTCCATAACCACTAACTACACAAGTTTTAAGAGTCCCGTTTTTCTCCCACACTGATAAAAGTCCATTATACAATAAAATCTGGCTTAATTTCAAATGACTTCTGGTCACTGCATTTTATTTCACGTCAGTAGTCATAAGTACAGAGTTGATCCTGCAACAAGGAGAAAATCAGATATTAAATTAATACACCATAGCTTTATATGTAATCTCTTTACTCTGAGGTGAATTTTGTCACCATGGCATTTGCAGTTGGTATTGGATTCATAATAGACACTACCACTCTCAGGAAATAAATCAAAAGCCTGGCATGAGTATTATTACTTTTATCTTTACCTTGTGGCTAGAAAAAATGAGCTTCTTCTCACTTTTATTAGTATGCCCTATTTATTTAGGCAGTGCTGAGGGTGAGGGTGGAAACAACATTTATATGGTAATGGTCTTTAAAACTTTTTCATTCCCTCCTAACATTGATTTTTTAAGATAGAAGGGGAAAAGTGCGTTTTGTTCATGGACAGTAACAGAATTGTGGATTGCACAATGTGGCATTAAAGCTACCTCTGTGCTGTAACCCTCCATATACTATGCTGAGATACAAAATGAGTTGGCTTGGGGCTGTGCTTGTACAGGTTTCTAGTTTGGGAACTAGTTCCGTTGGGGCTATGTCACTGTTATAAATGACTGAGTCCCAAATAGGATTACAATCAGAGTTTACAATTTATTAAACGAATAGAGGCAAGCAAACAGCGCTGGGTGCGCCGGGAGTCTCTGCTCCACCGGGACGCACACCTGTTACGTAAGGCAGTTGGTTTTTATGCTCCTAGGCTAATACATATTCATTACTACTTCTAGAAGAGGCAGGGTTATTATAATTGGTTTCCCGAATCCGAAGTCCTCCCAGGGGCGCCTGCTTATCAGTCTCTGTTAGTTTCTCGGGGGCCGCTCGAACAGGGAGACAGGGAGGCTCATATTTTCCTCCTTATCTAGTGGTCCAGGGAGACAGGGAGACAGGAAGGCTCTTATTCTTCCTCCTTATCTAGTGGTCTCTTGGCCGGCTATCAGAAGTTACTGCACATCCGTGCAAAGTCAGCAGTTTTTCTCCGAAGAAACCCCTTTGTTCTTTTCTCGCCTAAACCCAGGCCTCAATGTTAACCCTTCAAAACCCCTTAGTGGCACGAATTGCTGGACCATTTCTTACAATTCCTCCCTTTTTTTTTTTTTTTTAATCATCAATTCGTGTCTCTCCTTCAACCTTTGTCAGTAGCAATTGGATTTCATCAGTCAGTTCTCGGGGTGTCCACTTCTTAAGCATCATTATCGACACGTCACCTTTTCTCTCTACTGAAGTCATCACAAATTGGGTGCTATTTATTACTCGCCATATCAACAACGTAAAGCAAGGTATCATACAAGGTATAAACAATAATGTCATTACACCACATAAAAATAAAAACAGCATCCTTTTAACCCATGGTTCACCAGGCAACCATGAAAAGAAATCCCAATCCATACCCTTCCAAGTTTGTACTGGGACGTGGGCTAACTTTCTAATTTCCTTTGTTATCTGCTTGACCACTTTTCCATTATCATCAATCTGTAGACAACAATTAGAATCGTTCAGTTTTCCACATACTCCCCCTTCTTCTGCTAGTAAATAGTCTAAGACCATTCTATGTTGGAATATAGCATTTCTCATTTGAGTGGATTGGTCAGCCAAAAGATCCAAGGCTGTCGCTGTTTGATTTGTTACAACCTCGAGGATAGCTTGCAACCTAATTATTCGGTTCAAATTATAAATAGGTTCTCGGGCTCCTGATATCAACTCATTTGGGTTCCAGGTGGCTGGCCCATAATGCTGTATGATTCTTTCAGGAGGCCATTCATCCTTTCCCCATTTTTGGGCACTACCCCCGGTTAAGGAAGTATCTATAGATCGTTTCACTCTGTTCAGGTCATCATATAATCTTATTCCTAAATGATCTCCTTGTATTTGTGACAATAAAAAGAACAAGGGTCTTATGTACCCCCCATAGCATATTCCCGACCAGTTTCCGGGTAGCCTCTTGTAAGCATGTTTGCCACACACCCAATAATGTCCCTTTAGGGCCCACGTCCCGTTTGGAAAATGACCATCCCATCCATTTTTACCCTTTGGGGCGTGATAATACACAGTGTCCTTGTTACCGAGTGGTCCTGTTACAATGTCTGCCCCGTTTGTACTCATATATGCACGCTTCCAAGCTCCCACGTTGGGTTTCCACTTACAGTCACAATTCAGTTCTCTTTGGCGAACTGTCATATTATAAGCCTTTTTCGCCGTCCAATCTTGAGAGTGTGGGAAGCGCCTTCAATCATGGGGTTGGGCCCGCTTTCAAAGCTTGTGTTACCATTCAGCCCTTCAGGGTGATCCAGCTCCTGGAAAAACTAATCACAATTTTATTATGGGTTTAAAAGGTTCTCATGTTATTTTTCTCAGGACAAACTGATCTTGGTGTGGGAGAAGTCCGGTCGAGGCACTCTCACTCGGCGGTCAATACCCATAGGGGTTGCCTCCCTCGGTAGACCATACACGCCGCAGTGGAGGGTCCTACCCCGGTCTTGCCTTCTCCCTTTCCTCCCTTCAGCCTTGTCCTCTTTATCCAGTGCCCTTAATTCATGCAGAACCTCATTGCTGGGATATCAGTTCCTCTTTAGTCTCAGTTTCAGTTCCCCAGGAGTGGACTCAACCCTCCAGGCTTCGGTAGTTATTGGTCCTTTTATTCTGGATGCGTGGGTCCAACCCCTTTCTGCTGTTCTCACAGCTGTTTCAGTAGTAAGTAAAACAAGGTACAGTCCCTCCCATCGGGGGTTCAATGATTCTTCTCTCCAGGTTTTTATTAAGACCTTGTCTCCTGGTTGTATTTTATGAATAGCAAATCCTAAAGGTGGTGTCTGAGTCATCATCCCAATTTCTCTTATCTCCTGTAATCTCTTTCCAATGGTAATTATGTATTTCTGGATACTATGATCCTCAACTACATTGTTCCCTAGGGGCATCCCTTGAGAATAAGGCATACCATATAACATTTCATATGATGATAATCAGTCTCACTGTGTGGTTTAGTTCTTATGTTTAAAAGTGCCAATGGTAAGCATTTCGTCCAGGGCAGCTGTGTCTCGATCATTAACTTAGCCAATTGTTGTTTTATTGTTTGATTCATCCTTTCTACTTTCCCTAAGCTTTGTGGGTGCCACGGAGTGTGGTATTCCCACTGAATACCTTTCAAGGGGTACATCCTTCAAATCTTTGTGGCTGGCGTATGTTCGATTATTTCCACACAATTGTGTTCCAACGGTCCTTCTTCTGGAACGGTTCCTAGAAATACTGCTGGATATAACAGGTTAGTCGTTTTCAAGGTTATGTCATCTTGTTCAGTTAGGATTGCCTGATATTTCATCATCCGGCTGGGTGATAACCAGTGCCCCCCCCCCTTTGTTCCAAAACGGTTGTTACCATATGTGGTCCAAAAACTTCAATACGTTTTCCCATTTGAAGGCAAATAATTTTCTACTATCTTTATCAAGAGGTATACAAAAGAAGGCATCCTTTAAATCTATCACGGTAAACCATTTATATTTCTCTTTCACAGATGTTAACAATGTTTAAGGATTAGCTACTACCGGGTGAATATCCTTTGTTATTTCATTTTTTGCTCTAAGATCTTTTACAGATCTATACTTGCCATTCGGCTTCTTTACTGGAAAAATTGGAGTATTGTATTCCGATTTACATTCTTCCAGAATCTGATATTTGAGAAATTTGTCAATAATTTTCACCATTCCTGTGCCTAGCTTCTATCTTAAGTGGATATTGTTTGATTCAAACAGGTTTGGCTCCTTCCTATAATTCCACCTTTACCAGTTGTGCCAGTTTCGACTTCCCTGGTACATCTGTTTCCCGTACTGTTGCTATAACTGCATTTTCTACTTCTCTTGGAATATTAACAAAGGGTTTATCTTTGATCATTAGGATTTGGCCTACTTTGGACTCAGGTACCTTCATTATTAATTCTCCATCCTCAAAGGTTATTGTTGCATCTAATTTGGCTAATAGATCCCGTCCCAAGAGTGGCATCGGGCATTCTGGTACATACTAAAATTCATGGGTTAGTTCCTTACCCCCAAAACGCAAATCAAGGGGTTGTAAGAATGACCATTCCTCCTCTTTCCCTGTGGCTCCAATTATTGTAGTTGTCTTAGTTCCTAATCGTCCTTTTAAACTATTTAACACTGAATATGTTGCTCCTATTACATTTACAGCCTAATTAACACAGAGAAAGAAGCTCCCATAACCAACAAAAAATTCAAGCCTCTGTCTTCGTTTCCTAGCTTTATTTCAACTAGTGGACCTGCTAGGGTAGATGCCCCAGGTCCCCATCATTCCTGACTGTTGTAAGTTTGTCCTGCAGCCTAAGACAATTTCTTTCTGATATCAGGGGCTGATTGCCCTGGAAAGAGGCTAGCCAGTTGCCTCTCTCTCTCTTTTTTTTTTTTTTTTTTTAAGCCAGGTCCATTTTTTTTTTTCATTGCATTTCAAAGTTGGTCCAGAAATTCAAAAATTCCATAAATTCCATAGGGGTTTCTTTTGGACCTTGTTGGAACAGATTCTCAACTCCCAATAGCCAATTTAACCAGATTTTAGTATTTACATAATTTCCGGGGTGATTAGGGTCTCAGTGAGGGGGTCGGTCAGGGGAATGCAATCGTTGAAAGTTCCCTGAGCGGTCCCATTGGCAATCTGAGCTCACACAGGAACTCAGGTTGTTTCAAGAGTTAGCTGCTTTTCTGTTTCCACGACAACTCTCTCGGACCCATCACGGTCCCCCTGCCCCAGAGGGTTCACACCCGCGATTTAGAGATCTCAGCCTCGGGTTGAGACGGAACTATTAACATTCCTACATCCTCCTTCCCTGCTCATTCAACTTCAAACAGCTCTGTTAAATACTACATGCCACACAACCTTTAACACCTTCAACAATCCTTTTAACACTTCCTTTATCTTTCTCCAGCCCGTACTTTTCTAATGCCAACACCAAAGGCTCAGTCAGGGGCCAACTTAATTCCAAACCTTTTCCCTCCAACATGCTGAAACAACATATCACTATACAACATTTCATCCTATTTTCCTTCTCTCCTCAAAAACATTAATTGCAAGACACGGTTATAGTCGATTGATCCATAAAGTGGCCATTTAGTTTATATAGTGGCCACCATTGATTGCAATACTTAGTGGAAGTCCTCTTGCTTTCTGTGCCCCCATTTCTAACAATATCCTTCCAATGTGCCAATATGCACCCAAGGAGGCTTTTTTTTTTTTTTTTTTTTTTTTTTTTTTTTTTTAGGACGCCTTTTTTTTTTGGATTTTCCCCTTTTCCTTGATTTCCCATTCCCTTTTATTTATTTATATTAGTTACTGTCCCTTGTTTCAATTTCCACGCAAACCTTTTTATTGCAGGTTTTTACTATCTTTTCCTAATCTTCTTCCCAAATGTCCCAATTCTCTGGGATTAAACTCTTCTTTCCACATACAAACTTTACTATTTCAGATTATTAATGAGCCCCATTCCAATCATAAATCCGCAGGACTTCGGAAAAACACCTGAAGCACTCAGCCTTCTGTCTTCTAGACAAACAATAACACCTTTTCCACAAAATTTACATTTCAATAAGACCGAATTTCAAGCCAAATGCTAATTTTTCTCATGCACTTTGTTAGTAAGCCTACACCAAACAAGGAATCACTCCTGTGTATCCGTCAAGATGGGGGTTTAAAAAGGTATTGAGGCCTAAATAAATTCGCTCTCCCCTTCTTACCGAATTCCCAGGGCTCAGGCCCGAACCACCAAAGAAGTTACTCTCCGTTCTACCACTTTGATAATCAGTCAGCCCCCCTCCCCCGATACTTGGGAAACTGACCGAACACCACCGCGAATATACCCAAACTTCTAAACTGTTACTTAGATAATGCTCCCACCTTCCTCCTTGACACAGTCAAAACATTTAAGAACAAAACAGGATTACAAGATGCACCACCGGGGGTGGATTGTTAGGATATAGAGGTGGTAGGTTATCCAATGATTCCCATTCATCATCTTTTTCTTTTTCCTTTTTTTTTTATTTTTTATTTTTTTTGTTCTCTTCTTCGTCAAACTTCTCGTCTGCTTTTAGTGTAAATATTGAGGCTGGAAAAGGACGTGAGATCCTGATCCATAATCCTGCATAATCACTTTCCTCCTGGCTAAAAGGTTCCTTTGAATTAACATGTATATTTAAGGCCTGGCAAACCCAGTCTTCAAAGGATCCGAAAACGGGCCAAAAGACATGTGGTCTTAAAGGCTCCTTCGGCCATTCTGTCATACAATACTGAACCATTTTTAATTTACTTTTTTCCTTTTCTGGGGCCCCTATCGTTCCAATTTCTAATCATTATCCCTAATGGACTTTCTGGTGGTATGTCTGGTAATTTGCTCCCTTTTCTCTGGTCCCGGGTCTTCAATTTTGTCTGACCCATCTAGGAATTTTACTGTGGCAATTCCTACAGCCCTTGGTTGCCTTAGTGAGAGTGTCTTGCAGGGGGTTTAGGACCTATCACCCACCCACGAATCCTATAGGAATCGCTTCGGTCCTTCACCGGCCAAGTCCCTCGCGGGAGATTGGAACCGCGGTTAGAAGACCTCCACAATCGCTTCGGAACTACGTTCCGTCTCAGTCACACTCTCACACACACAGGCAACCGAAACCCACCCAACCGAACGGTATACGCCTTAAATACTTACGACTCCGTCGTCTTCGTTCGGATCTTCGCGCGCAGAATTACGGGCAAAATATAGTGCTGCAGCCGGCAAAGGGAGCTCATAAAAAAATCTAAATTTTTGCTTGCCCTTATTCAGGTTCAGGATGGCATTAGCCCTGACCTGACTCGAACAGGAGCCACCAAATGGTGGGGGCGCCCCTCCTAGATCAAGTCAGAATTCAGGAACCAAGACCCTCCCGGACGAGCCCCCAATTGTTATAAATGACTGAGTCCCAAATAGGATTACAATCAGAGTTTACAATTTATTAAACGAATAGAGGCAAGCAAACAGCGCTGGGTGCGCCGGGAGTCTCTGCTCCACCGGGACGCACACCTGTTACGTAAGGCAGTTGGTTTTTATGCTCCTAGGCTAATACATATTCATTACTACTTCTAGAAGAGGCAGGGTTATTATAATTGGTTTCCCGAATCCGAAGTCCTCCCAGGGGCGCCTGCTTATCAGTCTCTGTTAGTTTCTCGGGGGCCGCTCGAACAGGGAGACAGGGAGGCTCATATTTTCCTCCTTATCTAGTGGTCCAGGGAGACAGGGAGACAGGAAGGCTCTTATTCTTCCTCCTTATCTAGTGGTCTCTTGGCCGGCTATCAGAAGTTACTGCACATCCGTGCAAAGTCAGCAGTTTTTCTCCGAAGAAACCCCTTTGTTCTTTTCTCGCCTAAACCCAGGCCTCAATGTTAACCCTTCAAAACCCCTTAGTGGCACGAATTGCTGGACCATTTCTTACATCACGAATCTGCATGGTGTGTTAGATAAGTAACCTTGGACCTTTCTGCCTATCTTCATCTGCTGGCTCTTTGCCACTGTGTGTTGTTTCAGACATTTTTGTTTGTTTGTTTGTTTTTTTCATGTACAGTACTTCAAGCAGCAGCCTTGTGTCCCATGACTGAGTCTTCTCTTCAGAACAGTAAGAGAAACACAAGAAAACTGAGACAATGTCAGGCAGGTTAGATCCTCTCAGGTATAAGAAATATGTAATTATCTCCATTCTGAAGTTGCCACAGGCCTGTTCGGTCCCTGGAAACATTCCAGCTACCCTAAGAGTTGCCCTAACTTGTACCATAATTGCTGTTTCCCATAGGCATTTTCAGCACTATGCATGAGAAGTACTGACGGACATCTTGGCCACACCTCAGACTGCTTTCGTGCTGGCTTACTCACTGAAAGGTCCTTAGCAAATACTACCAGCCTAGTCATTTCATTAGTTAGGAAAACCTCTTGTGGTACATGTGTTCTCAGGAATGTGAAGAGAAGTAAAAGGGGAGAGACAGTGACAGCCATAATATATTAATGAAATCTACTCAAACAGAAGTCCCTGGTTCTTTTCCTGGGCCTGGAATGAGAGTTCTTCCAGCAAATCGCTTCTGTCCTATATTTAAGACAAGTCTATTAGTGTGTAATTGCTTCAATTATTGCCTAGTTTAACTAGCATTTACAAAGTGTTCCTAAATCTTTGCAGAGACCCCTGCAAATACCTATAGTAATATAACAGGTATTACAGAAATACAAGCACACTCTCAATGTCCCTCATTGAGCAAGTAGAAGCTGTAGAAAAATTGAAGTTGGCTTAATTGGGACACCTTGAATGTGATGCTTTTTCACAACAAGTATTCTGAGTCATTACCTCAGCTTGCAATAATTGCCCAACAGTCCTCCATTCTTTGCAGCATTCCCTTTGCCATTTCCTAAAGTGACAACATTCCTAATTCCTCCGTTTCTCTGCATGTAATCTGGCTAATGTGCTATTCTCAGACATGATTTATTATTATGTGTGAGTACATGAGGAAACAGGAGGGGAAGCAAGTTGGACCAAACTTTGTGTTTGCTGGTGACGAGATACAGTGTTGGCATGCTGCCCTAGCCCCAAGAGTATAAATTACTGAGTACAACTGCAGCACTTTTGAAAAGAAGCCTGAAGGCTTCCCCTTCAGTTTTTATTTTTCCTCTTAACAAACAGTACATCACAAGTAAAATTTCCCCTCTCTCTCACTGAGCTGTTTTTTAGACACAATGTGTATGTATTTAGACCTTATGTGAGTTTTGTACAAACAGGCATGGTTACGATTGAATCGCTGCACACATTTCTGGGCAATAAAAGAGAACATTTAAATAATTAGCATATAAGCACTAGGTGTGTTGAATGAAAATCATATTGAATCATCTACATAGTAAAGAAAAAAATTATTCAGCTGTTTCATCCCTGAAAATAGGTACCTCATTAATGACTGATAAACTACCATGCCAAACAGGTAATACTGGTGAGATTGAACTGGAAAAAATGACAGTCATGAGATAAAGCAAAACATGCCATGGGAAGATGAACTGATCTGCTACGATGACTCACATTCAGCTAACCAATCTGAGTGTAGTCTTTGAACTCTGTTAAAAGTGGAAGACGCAGATGCTAGAAATAAATGCAGACATAGAGGTAGAGACAGAATAAACAAAAACACAAGCCTGAAAGTAGACAGATGCATGCATATCTGGTGTTACCGGAGTTACAGAAACGTGAAGGATTCTGCTGGTAAATAAGCTGTTAGTCTGCACTTTTTACTTTAAGACACCGTGAAATTCACTTGCTGTCCCAGAGTGACTCCAAGGACAATTTTATGTCAGTTATGCCTAGTCATTGTCAAACGCCTAGCTAAGTAGCTTGTAGGTAGTGCTGGCTGATTGCAAAAGTGGCTGCTGATAAACCTGTCATGCCTGCATGAAGAATGGGTAGTAATTAAACATTCATTTAGACATAATATTTGAAGCAGGAATATACTATCTTGTATTTCTTGAAGTATCTTATTGCATGTCAACATCTCTGTATCTGGAAGTAGAGGAAACAGTGTTAAGCTGCCAGGCTTACTAGTTTGAAAGGAATGCTACATCATAGTTTATACCAATCAGCATGAATAAAAGAAATGTTGCATACACAAATCTAATGAATATCTGTCTGATTTCACAGAGAAAAACATTACAGTTAAGAAAATTGATTTTTTTTTTCCTCTAAAAGCTACTCATTACACACATTTCAGTTTGCCCACATGCCATTAAGAACCTCCAGGAACATCAGAGAGAATGCCAGACGAACCTGGAAATTCAAGAGGTGAGCACTAGGGATAATCTCCTGAGCTTTGCAGAGCATAATTTGCATGCTGAATTCCTTGCAGTAACATTTTACCTGCTGGTATTAATCAAGGTATGTCCAGATACATCATGCCAGGATGAATCATATATGTGACAACCAGTGGACTAGAATCTGCCCTAATTGCCTAACTTCTGCAAAGGTGTTGTTGGCTGAAGTGCAGTCCCCTAACACAAGCTGGCTCATCCAGTGTCTCAAACTCTCTCCTTTAATATCTGAGTCAGACTCCGTGATCTCCTGCGGTTGTCCTACCATGATTAAAAGCAACTCTAGTCACATTTATCTCCTTTTATGAAAAAAAAAAATAGATTTAGAAAAAGACATGTACTATAAAAATGCCCTTGATCAAACCATCCTCCCCTTCCCTTTTTCCATGCAATTCAAGCACGCTGCTAATGCTGCATTTTGCTGCCTGCCTGCACCACAAACGTCCATGTACAGCCAGTAGAACAATCAAATAGATTAAACCACATTTTTTGCATCTTTCTTTTTGAAGTCTGCGCCAGTCTGAGCTTGGATTTCCTTTCTCCTTTGAACATTGCAAAGCAAGCATTTTTAGGAGGAATACTCTGGCAGTGTTGTTAGCAAATCCTGTTGCCACTTCTTCATCCCCAGATTTTTGTGGCTGAACGAAACTTTGCAAAAGAGCTGTCTGTGCTGGCTTTTGTTACATTATGTAACAGAAACCTTGTTCTGATTCATTACCTTTGGAATGTGTAAGATAAGATGATATTATGGCAAGTTTAACAGCAGGATACAACGATCTTCGATCTTCGCTGCTTTCAGAAGTGGATTCCCTATATTGTTATTAGCGGTGGCTCTTTGTAAGACTGGCAGTGCAGGTGTTAATGAGATGTCTTTAACTGGGAAAAGGCACAAACCCCACCCTGGATGGGCCATGGAACAGCCATGCTCTCAGGGTCTTCTGTGTTTTGTTTGATCTTTCTCCTTTTTTCAAGGTCTGTTGTGGAGTTGTTTCCACCAAATTGGGCCCACATTCCTGTTCTTCCTCTACTGCATTCGTCGTTCGTTGGGAGCAGTTCATTCAACTCACACACTAGATGGAGAAACCTTGATATTTACAGCTTTAAAATCAGGTTCTTCCTTTTCTCTTTGCATCCTTACCACCCCCTTTGGACGTAGAATTAGGCCTTGGTTCCTGCTACTGTCTCTGAATACTGCCCCAGCAGTATGGCAAGCTCTATCCTCTGACTGTGAGCTCCTTTCTGCGTAACAGATTTCATCCACGCAGTGCCAATGGCAATGTGCATGGGCAGGGACACAGAGGACAAGCCCATAGAAGCATGCTCAAAAACAGTTTTGGTTTTGCATTTAACACCACACTTGTAAAACCCTGCAACTTTACTGAGCAGGCAGAGCACAGCCTCACGTTGCTTGTCCCAATGCGTAGGTGGCGAATAACGCAGCAACAAGGGAGGAGCTGCACTACACATTTGGCCGGTCGTGGTGGCCGGTGCAGTAGCAGAGGCAGATGCCCCCAGCTAGAGGACAGACATTTCCTGCCTCACACATGAGCAACAGGCTTGTCTCCGTCGGGGGAACAACGGTGATTACAGTCTTCTCAAAATAGAAGGCTGCCTTGTGCAGTGAGGGACTTGTCGATATTTGGACTGCGACTTACTACAGGCTCTTCCCTACTTGAAGTGCTGCAAATATAATCCGTCGCTGTCTGTACAGAGGGTTAGTGTACAGCTTAGCGGTGTGAACCTCCCACTTGCCATAAAAAGAGACCTTACAACCAAATTTCAGCGGTGCTTTTTGTGTGAACTTCAAGTGAAGGTATTTCTGTCAAGATCTTATTTACCATCTTGCTTGCTCCACGTAGCAAGATGTGATCTCTCTACGGTAGCACACATGATGCTGTATAATGACTGACAGCCTAATTACCTATGTCCATTCCAGACCTATTTCAAGCTATGTGAAGTGATTTCTAATAGAATATTTTATGTTTCAGCATAAGAAATACTCCAAATAGAAAATACTATTAAAATAAATGCTAAGTGAAAGATGACTTATAAAGGATCTTCCTCAATTAAGCAGATGTAATTTCTTTCATATCTTCAATGTAATAAACCTCCTAGTCTTCAAATTAAACACAGAGTTTGAAATTTTGTCTGAATACATATATTCTGATGTATTCAGATTTTTTTTTAATAAAATGTTAAATAAAATGCTTTAAATAAAGAAAGCAATGTTTTACTGTGAATGAAACAAAGTTGTTGCTTTAGGTACACCCTGTATTGCAGTAATTAAGAGATTGAAGGTTACCCAGCTATCTGTCATCTATTTTCTTACTTCACATTATTGACTTAATTTTTAATTGAAAAATTAAAAAGATTTAAGTGAAAGCTTTCTGGTTTTCAGATCTTAAGGGGCAGCTTAATTGGCCAAGTTTGTAAGAGCAATTTGTAAAATCAAAAACTCGTCTCTATTCTGGCATGAATTAAAAAATATATATTTAATTCTATTTTGTTTCTTATTTTAAAATTGGAAGCAGTAAAACCACAGCACAGTTAGGAATGTAACACATGTATTGGAAGACCTTCTGTTTTGAGGTCATTAATCCGTTATTCTTTTAACTTTTAATTAAAGATGTGATAACATAAGAATGCTATCCATCTCCTGTTGGGGCTTCTGAAATCCTATGACAGTTGAAGGAAATGTTCATAGCAAGAATAAGTGCAATGTAATGCAAAATTTAGCCCATTATCACAAAAAACAGACGTTCGATTTTTCACCTGCTTCTAAAGCAATATGACACGTACCTTGTTTTACATTCCTAGGGGTAAAAATTATTTTAAAATATGTAATTTACATATGCAAAATTGAATTAACAGTTTACTGAGTAACATCAACACTTCAATGCTGAACAAAGATAGAACAAATCTTTTTCCTTCTTTCAACAAACTTTCAGAGGAAGGCCGTGGATATTTTTCAAACCACACACCATAAACACCACACCAAAGTGTTGGCTACAGAGTTTTTAGGCCAAAGTCTAAGTCAAATATTCATGCATGTCTTCGGATTTTTCAGAAAATTATATGCAGGGTTGGACTCAGTAAATGGCTGTGCATATGTCCATCATCAAATCACAATGATATTGCCTCTCCTTATGCATGGATGCCCCTCAAGGTAAGTATCTTCACAAACACAGATATACTGACGTGTATCAGTGCATCTATAGCAGTGCACATTTATGCTTTGCCTGGTATCGAGATAATTTCCTATGCAAACATTTCATCTGTTTAAGTAGAAAGTGTGTATCTGGAGGCAGAGTGTGACTTTAACTTAGTATAAAGTATATAGGACTATGGTGATATAAGTAAACAGCAGTTTTATTCAATGCATTGCAAGAAGCATTTTATGCTTATATCAACATGTGCTAATCCTGACCTTCAGCTTCTGTGAGATGTTTTAATAGCCTCTCAAATATTTAGTAATGAATGTTGCTGCTGTCTTCTACAAGCTGTTCTGCTTTGTAAATCTTCTAAAACTACAGTGATATGAATAATGTAAGCAGGAAAAAATAATCATGTTTTAAAAATCTCATAGGATTATAAATCTTTTGAGTGGAACATAATTTTACCACAAATTTTTAATAGAATATATAACTTAGCAATGATTTTGGTGCTTATTATGAGGACCCAATACCACATAACATGATGTAGGACAGTTAAAAACTATTTCTTCTTGTTAATGTGGTGCATTTGACTAACAAACACAGGTGCAATTGTTATGTGATCGGTAATATGGCGTATTTCTGAAGCCTGCTAAGACTTGAGGAAAATTCTAGGTAAGCTGCACTCTAATTGGCCTCGTAGCTAATATTTTTGTAACTGCTTATGGAAAATACTGTATTAATGCTGGTTGGATTCCCTGCTTGCTCCACTCTAGACCATCTACAATGCATCATGTAAAATCATTTACCTAGGTCATCAATTTCCAGGCCTTGCATAACCTCTCTGTCTTTCATATCTGATCTAAGTTAATATTACTTCACCTCTATCTTCAGCCTTCTCTGATGCCAACTTTTGCTCCTTCTTGCCATTTATTTCATCCACTAGCTTCTTTTCCTTGCCACCAGCTACACATTTGATGCTCTTCTTATTCTGTCTCATTGTGCCAGCACTCTCTCTTCAAGTAAAAGACATACTTATTATCTTTATTTAGTTTGTGCTTGAAATGCAACTTTGTTGGAATCACCATGATACAACACTGTTTAGCTTAAGTGAGAGCACTGACAGTACTGATTTAGACCTGTTTTCCCTGTCCTCCATTCTCTTACTTCTTCCTGACCTGTATCACACTTGGAATTTAGACTGAAGATGTGTTTTTCTTATTCAGTGCTGGAACAGCAGGAGGGCGGTATTTAGAGTGTTCTTGTGAACGTGGCTCTGAAAGCACAACGACGAGCATGGACTCTGCCTGACAGTTTCTATCCATTTACCTTCTGTTTCAGGTCTCTCCTCACCTCTGAAAAATACAAAACCCTAATAAATCAAAATTCAGGAAAAATGGGACTGATCCTCTACATTTTTAAATGAAAGGTAAAGGAGTGTGGAATTTGAAGGAAAGGGTAGGAATGTTTCCATGTCCTTCTGATTATGGAGAAATTTCATTGACAGATCTTGAGTGTGGTGGAAAAATTATTAAGATTTGAGAGGTCTGACTAAGAAATTTATCCTTTCAAAAGGAACATTCCCTTCAACAAAAAGCTAGCAGTCTGTGTCTGTCTCCCAGTTCTGAGCTCAGACATCAGCGGGTGCAACCTGCACAGGCCCCAACACAGTGTTAGCACTGTGGCAGTTAGTAAGGCACTTGAGAAGCCCATGCCTCCCAGGAGAGGGTACGTGGTTAGGTGTGCTTTGTTAACAAATGAATGATTGTCTGAAGCCCATTCTTCTCCAGAACACACAACTGGCTTTGTTAACAGCAGCCTGGTTTTCCTCACCTCTTCCCCATCTTCCAAGCAGTGTGTAAGTTTGGTCTCTGCAGCTGCCAGGCAGAGAGCAGGGGCAGAGGGTGATGCTGCCCAGGTGCACTCTCCCCGCAGTCACGGTTAATAAAGCTGGTGCCTGACCTCTCTTACATTGCACTTGTGTCAGGAGAATTTTACATTTGCTTTTAAACAGGCAGCAGGACTAGATGGGTTATTTGGATCCAGTCAGAGCCTTTTCTGCAACTTCTTTTCTTCTTCTGAACTTCTTTCATACAGCATCTTTTCTGCATTCCCCCATTTTGGCAAGATCATCACTCTTGAAACTCATAGTCCAAAGATAATGATGATAAAATTTCAGGATTACCTTTTGTCACCAGAAGATTATGAATATCAAAATGGGGAGGAACCTGAATGATAAAGTGGCATGATCGGAATCTACAGAATAAAATCTTGCCTCAGTGAAATACCTGTACACAGAATTTGTTAACAGAAAGCAAGCTTATAATAGTGAAGGGATTAACGACACGGACTCCCGATGGCTCTTGAACAGGAGACCTTTATTGCAACTTTTCTCCACTACATATACTTTCCCTGTAGTCCCATACGCTGTTCATGCACCCGTATCTGTTATACAATTGGTCAGAGAGCCTTAGGCACACGCCTCAAGACAGCCAGCAACTGGCCACTGCACAAAGCTCATCTTTAACACTGCAGCCAAGTTGTTTATCTCGACCTTGCTCAAGTTCTTGTTTCTACCACTTACTTCATTATCTCTAGTTCAGGGACGTGTCAAACAACTCAAGGCTACTTGCGAATTCCTTCCCCTCAATTCCCCCTTTTTTATTTTCAACCACCCAAATGCTTTTTATAGATTTTTCTATCAAGCACCGCAGACATTGAAATAAGCAAGGTACAATAAGCAATAGAGTGAAAATCACAAGCAGAATTACAATTGCCATCTTGACTAATTCCCTTAACCAACCCGTGATAACCTAGGTCACTTAACCATATATCAAGTCCTAATGAGCTTGTTTTTAACTTCCCTGTGGTAGTATGGTCCAATGATATCGGTCCACAGGCTCCTCCCTATCTTTGGCACCGAAAAGGCAAAATAAGGAGCATCGTCAGGATGCAAAGGAATTGTGAAAAAACAATCTTTCAAGTCCATAACAATGATGTCCCAATTACGGGGTATTATTGTAGGTGAGGGTAATCCTGGCTGCAAGGACCCCATGTCCTCGATCACTGCATTAATTTGTTGCAAATCATGTAGTAGTCTCCATTTCTCACTCTTCTTCTTGATGACAAACACTGGTGAATTCCATGTGCTGTTTGTCGGAACATGTCCTTGTTGGAGTTGTTCTTGAAGCAACTCCTGCAGCACCGTGACCTTATCTCTTGTGAGTGGTCATTGATCCACCCATACTGGTGATTCCCTTTCCCATGTGAGACAGAGTGTCGGTCGCTCATCAATGACCGCTACCGAAAATTTTCAGGGGAGGGGATGGTGAATTTACATTGTCCCATCACATCTCGCCCCATCAGGCTGATGAGGATATTAGTAATGTACAGGCGTACTGTGCACATAGTACCTTCTTGTTTTTTTATAGTAAGCATCGTGGCACTCTGAAAGGTGCTTGACATTCCTCCCACTCCAACCAATTCGCCTGTGGGAGTTGTCATGGGTCAAGCAGAGGGCCAATCTTTAATGGCAATGACGGTAATGTCCGCTCCAGTGTCTACCAGCATCTTGCATCGACTGGAGTGTGGGTGCTCAGAGTTATTCCAAAGGGTAACAGTAAGCGTTGGCCGATGTTGGGCTGTGTCACGGCCCAAAATACCTTGGAGAATCCAGTTGATCTGAATCCTGCTGCTCCCCTGATAGCATCCACAGCCTTTGGTACTACTGCTCAGAAAATAATCAGTTGAGCAGTTCTAGTTCCCTTTGGTATTGACAATGGTGGAGACGGTGTCCAAGCCATAGCTTGGATTTGTCCATTATAGTTGGCATCAATTATCCCTGGCAAAACAAACAATCCAGTCAAAGATGTACTTGATTGTCCTAGCAGCAATGCACGACAGCCATTCCCAATTGGTCCTTTGATGTTCAATGGAATTTTATGAACGTGAGCACCCCACAAGGTGGGGAGGTTACTGCGGAGACATCCACTCCGGCACTCCCTCTGGTTTTGGCAGAGAGGGTGTCCACGGTGGCGGCGGTGTCGGCGGGGGTGCAAATAGCGCTGGACCCTGCCTTAGCATTACGTTTGGAGCCCTCCCTTGTGGGAGGCTCCTCCTTTGACCGGGAGGCAGGGCTGCTGGTATCGTCGTGCGGCCCCGCCCCGCGCTCCTCTTCCTGTTTTCCTGCCGCGGCGACAGAGGCTGCCCTTCCGCGTCGTATTTAGAGCGGCAGTGGCTCGCCCCGTGCCGTCCTTTCCCACATCTGGGACATAAAGTGGGCGGAACTCCTGGCGAGCCGCCCCCTTGCCCACGCGGGGGGCATGCGGAAATTAGGTGGCTCGGGTTTCCACGCAGATAGCATTATTTTCTGACCTTTGGGGTCCTGACTGATGGTTAGTGCCGCTGCAAAAGCAGATGCCAGCGATTCGGTATGGTGTTCGATAGAGCCCACTTGGTTACACGCCTCTATCATCTGAACTATTGTTGTATTCACAGGCAGAGCCTGTAGCACCTTTTTACAGTCGGTATTTGCGTTTTCTACTGCTAGCTTTTGTAGCAAGGCCTCTTTTGCTTCCCGATTGTCAATCTGCTTATCTAGTGCATCGCAAAGCCGGTCTATAAACTGCATGTATGGCTCAGAAACCCCTTGCTGGACCTTTGTAAAGGGCTGTGTGGGCTTTCCGGTCTCTGGGATTCTTAACATTGCCTGGAGGACTAGGGTTGCAGTTAGCAAGAGGATGTTTGGATCTAGATGCGCCTGAACACGTGGATCCCCTATCAGGTCTGCTTCTGTTCCAAGTCTATCAGGTTTGCTTTCTCTGGTGGTATGCAGTCACTGCTTTTTATTTCACCCGCCTGCGTAGCATGAGCGGCCACTGTCTGTAGCCTTTTTTCCGCTTGCCATCATCTCAGTGTCTCAGTCACTAAGCACCAGGTTGTCATCACCTCAGCAGCTGTTGTAACTCCCCACAAGGCAGCATCCCATATAGTTGTCCCCACCTTTTCCGAAGTGTTTACATCAAACACCACTGGAACTGTTGACAGAGCCCCATTCTTTTGCAAGAACTTTAGCAATAGTTTCACTTTATATGGGTCATATTTCATTCTCTTTAGCAGGAGTTGAGTCAATAACTTAACTATCGCCTCCTCCTTGGGTGATAGATTAGCTCCCGTAGTTAATGCCCCAGCTGCTCACCTGCCTCTTGACGTGAAGTCCCGGGATTAAAACTGCGGTCCCGCCGCCAGCTTGAGTCGTTCGGCTGGGGTCCCTCCCGACGCTTCTCTCAGTGTTGCTCTCTCCCAATGACATCGGGGTCATCATTTGGAGGGATTAACGGCACGGACTCCTGATGGCTCTTGAACAGGAGACCTTCATTGCAATTTTTCTCCACTACATACACTTTCCTCATAGCCCCATACGCTGTTCATGTGCCCGTATCTGTTATACAATTGGTCAGAGAGCCTTAGGCACGTGCCTCAAGACAGCCAGCAACTGGCCCCTGCGCAAAGCTCATCTTTAACACTGCAGCCAAGTTGTTTATCTTGACCTTGCTCAAGTTCTTGTTTCTACCACTTACTTCCTCAGTATCTCTAGTTCAGGGACATGTCAAACAACGCAAGGCTACTTGCAAATTCCTTCCCCTCATAATAGGATACCAGAATTCAGTGAAAACTTTTCTGTCCAAAAATCCTAGACCAAATATATGAAGCATGCAGAAAAGCCAGTTGCGTACTGAAAGCAAATTTGGCTTTTAGAAATACTTTTTGCAAAACTGCAGTGCCTATGTATACCCAGTGGTTGTTCAGGAAAAAAAGAGGAAAACTGGGGACACCTAATCATCTGTCTACACCAAAATTAAATATATCAGTGACCTTGGTAGTGCTTAAATATGGCTAACTTGTTTATGCTGCATTATTTCAAACATTTTAGGGGAAAGCCGTTTTAAACTGGTTCCTTTAGACACTAGCATAAATCTGTTGAAGAAGGAAGTATGGTCTGTTTAAAGCACAGGACTCTGAGTCAGAAGATGTAGATTATGCACTCTGCACTTCTGACTACCAACAACGTGGCTTCTTCACACTAAATTGGGAAATAGTACTTAACTGGCCAGAGGTAACAAGGAGACAAGTCATTAAAGCTTATAATGATTGTAATAATCAGAACAAGAGCATTAGGGGACTACTGACAAGAAATCCATGGAAAAGAAGCAAATTACCTGTATGTTTGGAATTCTGGTAACTTACTCAGAAACAAAGTGAAATTTCTGTGCTGTGTTGGTGGATGGTTTAGGAATGCAAAATATCAGTGGTTAAATGTGTTAAGCAACATCATCTAAAGGTCACCGGGGCTCCAAAGTAAAACTATGATCTCATGGCTGCAATTTTTGCCCTTCCCTGTTCACACCCTTCCCGTGTTTCTGACTGTTTATACTGGGAAGTATTAATGGCCTCTGTCTCCCATGTATAGGCAGCTGTGCATCATGTAATGCTGTGTAGGTTAAATATACCCCATAAGGTGTTGATAAGGTGTTGATGCTGGAAACAGAGGGAGGCAACAGCCCGTCTGACTCTATCTTGAGGCTGATCAGGATCTGAGCTTGTGAGGGTGGAGGTGTTCTCTGGGACTGGAAAATGCCGCCAGGGCAAGTCTGACACAGGCTCAGAGACTAAATGCTTAGAAGTGCATGCGGGGCAATAAAACCTGGGGGAAAAAAAGCAGTGAGGAAGTCACATTCCAAGATATGACTAAGGTGGGACAGCTTACTTTCTGTATTCATTGTATGATAACATTCCTTTTTTTTTTTTTAATGTAAAATCAAGTTAACTACTATGTGTTTTGGATTCAGCTATGAGAAATTTATTGAAGCGTTTACTCTGTGTGGGGCACCAACACATATATATAAATATACACCACATATAACATATGTTAACATACATACTGATTTTTTTTTTTGGTGAATGCAGTAAAGGTTTGCAGCAGAAGCAAGGTGGCAAAGTTGTAAATACCTGGCTCACCACTTGGGCCCGTGCAAGCAGCAGCAGGAAGTTAACTCCATCTCCTCCTTCCCTGTGCCAGTGACCTGCAGCTCTGGATTGCGTACAGCAGCTGCTAATGCTGGAGGAGCTGCCCGTCCCAGTGGCAACAGCAGCAGCTAGGGCACACTTCCCAGGCTCTACCCTCTTCCTCTGACATTCATCAGATAACAAAGGAGGTTGCCTTCCTTTGCCTAGTTCATCTCCAAATAGGAAACAATCACTGACTTTATAGCAGAACTTGTGATCAGTTTGTAGCAAAATGTGAGATGCAGAGCAAAACCTTTAACCCCATTTAAAAAATACTTTTATCACTCCCTTTTATGGTATCATCACTCATGGCTTAAGCAGTAAGAAAACAGCAGACTCACAACTTTACCTGTCTGAAACAAGAAATGGGGAACAAGAAAAAAGATCAAACATTCCTTTTCAGCCGTCATTCGAGCAAGCCTCATGGTCTGCCTGCCTTGCGTATTTGAGCCACACAGGGCTGATTCAGCAGAAAGTGAGCACAATGTGCATGACATATCCTCAGCCACAGAGACACGTGAAAATGCCCTTTAGCACCAGGAGAGAGATTTCACAGAACTGCTGACAGTTTGAGGTGGGAAGGGGCTTCTGGAGGCCACCCGGTCCAAGCTCCCTGCTCAAGCAGGGACACCTGGAGCTGCTTGTCCAGGACCATGTCCAGGCAGCTTTTGAAGATCTTCAAGGAGGAGGCTCCACAACCTCTCTGGGCAGCCTGTGCCAATGCTCTGTCACCTGCACAGAGTAAAAGTGTTTCCTGATGTTCAGAGGAACCTTCTTTGTTCCAGTTTGTGCCCATTGCCTCTTGTCCTGGCACTGGGCACCACTGACAAGAGCCTGGCTCCATCCTCTTTGCACCCTCCTTTCAAGTATTTACAGATATTGATGAGATCCCCTTGGAAGTATTTATAGACATGTATGAGAGCCCCCTGAGCCTCCTTTCCCCCAGGCAGAGCAGCCCCCTTCTCTCAGCCTCCCCTCACAGCAGAGGTGCTCCCGTCCCTTCCCCACCTCCACCACCCTTTTGACAAGTGCTTCCAGCGCCCTTTGATGAATTATTTTTTTTTTAATGAGTGATCCCACGACCCTTTTGGAGCGATTCCAGCACTCCCTACAGAGAACCAATGTGTTAATTTATTTAAAAAGACAGTTTTCAGCGCGAGTTGTCCACAGGACCCTATCCCTCCCCTCACCGCAGAGGCGGCTGGTACCGCGGGGGCGGGGAAGATACGCGGGGCGAGGGGGGGAGGGAAAAGGGCTGCGTACGTGCGTGCGTGCCCACGCTGCGTAGGGAGCGCGCGCGGCGATCCCGGAAGTGCGGGACGGCGCAGCAGCGGCAGCAGCAGCCGCCCTGGGCCGCGCTCCGCTCCCCTCCCCTCAGCTCCCCCCCCGCCTCCCCGAGCCACCCGGCCATGACGAACTTCATCTCGGTGCAGCTGAAGAAGGCCTCGGAGGTGGACTTGGCCAAGCCGCTGTGCAAGTTCATCCAGCAGAGCTACCCGGGCGGCGACGCCCAGGCCGAGCACTGCCGTGCCGCCGAGGAGCTCAGTAAGCTCCGCAAGAGCGCGCTGGGCCGCCCGCTCGACAAGCACGATGCCTGCCTCGACACCCTCCTCAGGTACGGCACGGCACGACCCGCCTCGGCGAGGCCGCCCGCGGGCCTCGGGGCCGGGCTGGGAGCGTGGGAGGGATGGGGGAGGAGGAGGAAGCGGAGGAAGAAGAAGAGGAGGGGGAGGAGGAAGAGGAGGCTGCCACACCGACTTCCCCTTTCGAGTGCTTCCAGCGTACCGGTGACCCTTGGTTCTATGTAGAAGCCGCTCTTCTTTCAGTCCCCCCTGCCGTCACGCCTTCTTTCGGTGTGTACCGGCAGTGTGATGTTTTTGCGTGGTCACGTTGGTATTTTCCGCTAAACTTTGCCTGGTGAAGGGAGGCTGGGTGGTGCCTCCCTCCTGCAGGGACTGCCAGAGGCTAGGTGAGCAGAAGGTGAGGCTGAGCCTTCTGCTTGTTGAACTGTGCCAAGGCTGCTGCTGTGGGACTAACTGCCCCGTTATCTACAAAACCATTCCTTCTTTCCCGTCTCTGGAACATTAACGGTTTGTAGCTTTGATTTACTGTGTTAATCCTGTTCTTTTTCTCTGTGCAGGAAACATTTCAAGCCCATCATAGCTCAAATCACTGAAATCACTGTGATTAACCTAGTGAATGAACCACCAGTACAGACTTCACTTTGCAAAGTTAGAATCAAAGATTTGCAGTACCAAAATAAGAGTTTTTACAAGGTGGCATTAAGGTTTTTTTTTTTTTTTCAGAAAAATAAAAGTAGATGGATTTCTTAGGGTGGAGAGAAATGCCAACCATAAGCTTGACACGCTTCTGTAACATCACGAACAAGTACAAACACGTTTGATGTTTGCCACTAGAATTTGATTAATAATTATTTTAAAGTTAGGAGGAATGGAGAAGAAATCAGTGACGCTGAAGAAAAGACTTGTAATACACGTTACTCCTTTTTATTTTTTGAGGGCTTATCAAGCCCTCACTGGGTGTTTGGACTATAAAAGCTGTGACTGTGCTGATCATGTTTTACAGTATCTCTGTAGTTTCCTGTTCTATTCCTGTTTATTACTGTGCATGCTTTTGAAGGTATTACTGTGTATGCCTTGTGAAGGTCAGGGAAATAATGAGAATCTATGAGCTGAAAGATTGATTCAGCCAGCCATGTTGGAAGGCTTAATTTTATCTTCTCTTGAATGCTGGAATTGAGCTCCCTTTCCTGATGATGCCAATCAGGTTTATGATTAGTTTCTAGCAGAAATCCTTGTTTGGCCCACCTAATTCATATGATCTCACAATAACAACTTTATACAGCTGAAAGGAGAAAGCCCTGCCCAATCTCTTCAGTTTTGGTCCTCTTAGTCCATTTCTGAAAACCAAAAGATGTATGTGGCTTTCTAATGTCAGTGAGTTCAGTGTGAGGTCAGATCAACATCAGAGCAGGAGGAAAAGAGGGTCGAAGGAGCGTGGCTGAAAGTCACAAAGCTGAGTGGGACCTCCCTCTTTTGGTGTCAGTAGGTCATTAAAGTAATTCAGGTCATAGTATGCAACTTCACTGTAGGTTTTCTCTCTAAATAATGAAGGGAAACTGCTTGCAATGGTGTAAGTAACCACTTTTCAAGTCAGTTCCATATGCAGAGAGACCTGTACTCTCTGCAGGTGGCTTCGACTTGCCCAGGTGCTGTTGGCAGTAGTCAGAAGTTGAATGTGGCCTCTCACTGGTGCCACAGGTGGAAAAGGCAATGGCTGCTGCTTCACACAGAAAGCATAAAACACCTGCATTTAAAATGATGTGGTTTGAGATTGTTCCCTCTACAGTGGAAGTGAGATACAGTGGTCTGAACTTAGTCGTTAATTCTCATTTTACAGTTAAATATCCTTTTTTACTTCAGTCTCATTCATGGGAACAATAGCATAGGCATAAAATGTACTTAAGTGAGGGAGAAAACTATCAGATAGGTTTTCATTTCTCTCTAATGAAAAGTTATGGTTTGTCCCTGTCCGACTGTTTATATTAATTACAGTTGTTGGAAAATAAATTCTTATTCTGTAAAAATACTCTGATTACGTTCTCTGTTCATGTTCTGTAAAGTGAGGGCACCTGCTGACAAGTTTGAATAGTATCCAGCTGAGCTTGTGACTGCAGTAGCACAAGCTTCAGATTGCCTTGTGGTTCCTCTGCAAATTCATTTCCCTTTCCAACTTTCAGTATTTTCCTATTGCTATTTGGGTTGTACTAAGTCTTGTGTTTCGCTAACAACTTTAGCAAGATTTGTGTTTAAGTTGGATTTTTACACTTGGTATATTTAAATCTGGTTTGTTAATGAAGTAAGGTTGGAAGAGTTGATTTAAAATGTGGATACTCTTTGCGTACATTTACTACTTTGTGGCTTTTTATAGACCATAATACCTAGTGGAGCACAGTAGACTACTTAACTGTTAAGAAAAGAGGGCTTAATCTTCTGCTAATTAGTCTAGGGATGCCCACTGTTTTGCAGTCTTTTAGAAGTCTTGCTTTGATGAGTAGTTACTGCAGAACTTTTAGGGAAGAAAAGTACTCAGTTGCAACTCCACTATCTAGGCAAACACCGAGCAGTAAAACTTCGAATGTGTGAGACAGGCTGTTGTTTGCCTGATCAGTGCAAATGCTTCTTGGAGAAGTACTTGAGATACCCTGACAGAAGGGGGAAAATGTAATTCGGGAAAAAAACCCTGCTCGCTTCCAAGCTTTCTTTGTTTTGTGAGAATTTGGCTGCTCTGAAGGTGACTAGGTAAGCTTGGTACACGTTTCTCCTTAAATTCTGTCATACTAAATTTGTTTTAGTGTTTTTTTTTTTTTCCCCTTAGCCTAATTATAGCTTCAAGGGATTTCTTGCTTCCTCCCCTAATACTGAAAATAACCAGGACTCCATTTCCCTCTTCTGGAGTGGTGCTGTGGTGGTATGAGTTTAATTGGTCTAATAAGAAGTGTGTGGCTTTATTTTGAGTGGTCAAATTCTCTGGGGGCTGAAATTCGCAGCTCTGGTTCCCAGCTACAAGTTCAGGACTTCAGTTCTTAACTAGGAGAGTGAAGACAGATCTTGGTCTCTCTTATCTTCTTTTGAAGCTTTTTTTTTCTTTGTGATTCTTTAAAGGAGGAAGAGGATTTCAGGCTCTTAATGCATGAAGCATATACTTCAATGAAATTCTAGTTTAGACCTTGACTTCCAACTCATTTGGCTGCTGTAACTCATTTTTGTCAGCATTTGGGAGCATGTAATGCCTGTTTTAGTGAAAGAGTTCTTAGTTAAAGAACCAGATCTGTGTTGCTGACGTCTGTTCTCCTTTTTGTTGCTGTAGTTGGAACTCAGGCAGTTGATACGTTTGTGTGACTTTGCTTAGTTCACCACGTTAGCAGAGCCAAACACGCTCGTATTGTGCAGCAACTTCTGTTCTTTGTGTCTTGATACTTCGAAATTACTGTAAATCTTAAGTAACACCTTTGTTACTGACTCATGCAGCAGATGTGGCCTTTCCTTTAATATTTTTGTCTTTGCTAGCTTTGTTTTTATGGTTAATATGTGAGTTTACCATTATATTAACGTTTACTTACTGCTAAAGGACAGTGAATGACTTTAATTGATTTTTTTGGTCTAAAGAATTTTAAAGAAATCTTAGTCTTGAATGGAATTTCAGGTTCTTTAGTATAAAGAAACATTGTATACTTGAAATAATAAAGAAAATTGTAATCTAGGAAGTTCTGTGTTCTTTTAAACAAAAATCTCCATGTTGTTGGCATTCATAGGTAGTAAATGGGGCAGTGTGCATGGAACATGTACCTGTTTATTTTCTTCGGGGTCCTGCCGCCATACAAAGCATAGTCTGTTGGCAACACACTGACTTCCCAAGGCCATTTAGCAAGCTTTGCATCTTGATGTTGCCCTAATGGCAGTTGGGGACAGGGTAATTGTGGAATGTGGAAGGACAGCTTGGCTTTGTTGGCGTCTTCTGGTTGGCAAATTAAATTGGGTAACAGGAGGAGATTAAATAGGAAGTCCCATTTTCTGTGTAATACTAAATGGAAAAGACTGTCTAGACAGCAGACAATGAAGAAGGTGTTCAAGTACATAAGTTGAAGTGGTATTCTGCGCTGGTATTTACTGAAGTGATAGTTAGTACTGTTTGTGTTAGTTTATATCAGTGAAATTTATTAGGAACTCTGTGTGTGTGGAGGGGTCGTGTGACAAATCAGACCAAACTTAAACTGATGAGAGCATAACAATGCAAAATTGAACTTGACCTAAAAAAGGGAGGCAGTTTTGTATGACTTTTGTATATCAGGTCTGGGGTGTAAGGTCACTTAAAGAAAATTGTACTTGTTAGTATTTAAAATGTAGTAGTTAAATGTGCTTTCAAAGTATGACCATCTAATGAAAGATGAAGAAAACAGACAAAAATAAAAATCGTTTTACTAAAAAAAATAAGCAGATGTTTTTGAAAACAGTACCTTTCATGTGCTAACTTCATAAGTAATTATCTTAGTTCTTACCTTTAACCTGGTCACATAGTATAAATTTATCAGACTTACTGCCACTATTTTAGTTCTTTTGGGAAAACACCTTTGATTTATAGAGTAGGAGTAGGTGTCTCAGTGAGGCATATTTGAAGTCTTACTTCATAATGGCTGCCCTTGTAGTAGCAATCTCATTGCTGCAGTGTGTGATAAGGTAGAATAGAGTTTTATAGATTTGTGTAGACAACAGAAAAATTGCCACAAGCTTTAAAATCCATGTTAAGTGTCTTTAAAAAGCCTTAAATTGCAGTGCTTCATCTGAAGCCATAAACCTGTACATCTTCAGATGTAATTTACTGAAGAAAATGCTAACACTATTTTTATTGTATATTAAAAATGCTTCCTGAATTTTTAAACGAACATTCCTTGCATGTGGGACTTGTACATCTGCTTCATGTTTATCAACAGCGGCTAATATTTAATAAAGTAATCTGAGGAAACAGGAACAATGTTAACTGTTTCACAGGTTGTGAAACTTGCTGCTACTAGGTGTCTTGGATATTGGGAATATTAAATCTTTTTTAAAGAAACAGAACTTGACCAATGGGCATACAGCCAACATTACGTATGGCAGTTGTTGCAGGAGGCATATAGAAAACAGGCTTCATATGTTAAGTGTTTTCATTTGGCAGTTTAGTGGGTGTTGTTCTGCATGTAGCCTATCATGTTTAATAAGTGGTGTAGGTCTAGTGTATAACGTGGGAGAACTTTGAACTGCTAATTATTGCTTGGATTGATTGTGTGGGATTGATTGACTGTGCTGTACTTGCTCTCTTTCTGACACTCTTTCCTAAACATCTTACACCCAGTAGACAAAATACGGGTGCAGGGAAACTTCTGGTTTTAATTCAGTGATTGCTATAATATGCTGTAATGCAAACTAAACTTGGAACTTGAAAGATTTTATCAAGGATTAAGCTCTTCAATTGATATGTTGCAAGGCAAATGTCATCTATTTCAAATACATTGAACTTTAAACAGGTGTCAAATTGTAGGAGACTAGGTTATAATATTCAGATCAAGGGACCATAGAGTAGCCTGTTAAATGTACTTTAGACATTAAGTCATGCTCCAAAGATGATGTACTCCTCTATGTTTAGGTATGCAGGGACTCCTTTCCATAACATTTTTCTCACCTATTGTTCATCAGAAGGTGACAGCTTATTCTGTTACACTCTTCTTCTACTTTGGATTGTGACAGGGTTCCCACATTATCATTCCCTTTGAACTTTTTCATCCACTGAAAAGATCCCTCTAGACAGGATTTGTCTGTCCTGCAGATCCTTCATAGCTATGAGTGAACCCCATAATTGGTGGTGGTGGGGAGGTTGTTGTACCCTCTTCTTTACTTGCCAGCGTAAGAAACAAAACTCTTAATTTGATTTAGCTCATGGATCTCTTCCTTTTTTGTAGATATTATGATCAGCTGTGTTCAATTGAACCAAAGTTTCCGTTCTCTGAAAATCAGGTAAGATGATGTGTCAAACCATTAAACTGAATTGTGATCATGGCAACTAGGATATGACTGCCAAGCCTGTACCTAATCCACAAAACAGTACTTCTCTCAGGCAAGACATTTAAACTATGAGCCTTATTTTCCCAACCTCTGTTGATTTTCAGTCTGTACTCACAAATAGTCTACACTGAAATTTCACCTCTAGTGGCCAGGATTGCCTTCATATTAAAGATTCAGAAAAGTTCTGCTGTTGGCTGGTGGTTATTGTGGTCTAAATTAGATAGTGTGCTTTGCCATAATATTCTTCTTCAACTCCTTTCCTTTTCCCAAGAAGTCTATTTCAGGCTATGTTATAAATGCTTTTTTAAAAACGTAATATATATGGGAAAAGCTTTAGTTAGTAATGGATGGAATATGATGTTTGTTTTTTGAGGTAGAACAGATGTTTCATTCATAGCAATAACAGTAAACCCACTGGTTTACTACTATTTTTCTGCCTCTGCATCTATAAATTACGTAGTTCCTCTATAGATGTGTTAATTTTTTTTTCTTCCTCTAACACATTTCTTTAGAATTCTATGGTTTTGAGGATGAATTCAGCTTAAGAAAACTTTCCTCAAGTGGAGACTGAAATAGATCTTTAGGCTCCTATATTTTTTTTTTGGGGGGGTGGGGGGTGGGTGGCGGGGGGAGATGTAGATTTTCTTTGGAGGCATTTACAAGTAGGACAGAATTTCAGTTTCTTTGGCAGATGATATTTGAATGGCAAGGTTATAATTTAAACATTTCTTTCAGATTTAGGGGATTACAAGGGGGTGGTTTTGATGCAATTCAAACTGATTTGAGTCTTCTGTGTAGCTGCCTTCACTTGTTTGTGAAGTAAAGCCCACCTACACTTTGGTTTTAATGTGCAAATGTTTTGATGTGGTGCTCTGCTAACTCTGGGAGGTGGAGAACTGGGAAACTTCAGGAACAAGATTTGCAGATCTGTAAACTGTTCTATCAAATTGAAGTAGTCAGTGGAAGCAGGAATGAACAGTTGGGACCAGAAATTCCTGAACCGGCATTTCTTCTGGAGGAAAATATTACTGAACAGTACTGTGTGTTCTCAAGTTATTCTCCGAGGGCATTTTAAAATGAGGGATTTTGTTATCTTTCCTGGGCTGATACCTGTGGCCTACAATCAATTTTATCAGCTGAATCAAATTGCGGAACTTCAAAGCAGGTTCTGTGAAGTATTTGCATTGTCTATGGAATGTATGCTAGAAGTGTAATATAAAACACTTTTTACCTGCTTTCTCTTCCCTGAGTGCATTTCCTGGCAATGCTGCTATTGAATTCACTCTTAATATCATGTTATAAATATTGTATTAAAAAGAAGTTCCGAATATGCTAGTACCCAACTGCCTGGTTGGGTAGTTTCCTTTAACTGTGACCACCATACCTGTCTGTCAGACTTCACGTGAGAAGAATATCTTAGTTTGGAAATAAATTTGTCTGTCACTCAGAGGAGGAATGGAGCTGAAGGTCTATTTTGAGAATTTATCTTGCTTGCTTTAAAAAAAGATTTGAAAAAAACTAACAGGAAGGAAAAAATATAATAATTTTTTTAAGTAACTCTTGATGATTTTCTGACACTTCCAGTGTTTGTAATGTCACAGGTGAATTAAATGTTTTATATTGTTAGAATTAAAAAAGATAAGTATGTAAATTTGGGATATTTTCTGAAGACTCCATTGTTTATTTTAGAAATAAAGATGTTTTTCACAACTTTCAGGTCTGTGTAACGTTTACGTGGAAAGATGCTTTTGATAAAGGATCGCTTTTTGGAGGCTCTGTCAAACTGGGTATGTAATCACACTGAGAATGCAAGAGTTAATGATAAAATTTGAGAGTTTTTTTTATAGCTGAAAGGTTAACAGTCTTTCTAGTATTATCAGTATAACTTTCCACGAGTCCAGCTACGTTACTAAGAGATAAATCACTTCTGTTCCTTGCACACCCCCAGCTGACTTTAGTGAAAACGATTCAAGATGACATTAAGTTTCAAAGGTAGGCTTTTGGTAAGCCATCTTTTAATTGCTTTATATGAGTCAGATCCTCTTGAAAAGTGCAATCTTTAAGAGAAGCAAGTCCCCTGCAGAAGAAGAGCATTTATCTGGCTTCAGTAACATAATTGGATGTCACATGATCTTCAAGAGACTAGAAGGACCTGCCTGCCAATGCACTGAAATGATTCTTCTATTAATTTATAAAATGTTTTCAAACAGATTTGAACACTTAAAAAAATAAATTATATTTGTTTTCTGCAAATGTAAGGAGTTTGTCTGTTTCATTTTACTTGCATAGGGACAATTCTGCACTGCAATTTTTGGGTCATAAAATGGATTTGGAACACTTGCCAATGCAGAAACGAAGACTAAATGCTTTTGAATTAAGTGTAAAGCTGCCCAGCTGTCATAATTCTCTGATGTTTCTATTTATACCTAAGTGTTCATCATGGCTGATGTTGCAAGATGACCATTGCAATTTTGAAGCTGTAGACAAAGCCTGAAAAATCTGTTGCAATACTTCTTTTTTAAAAAAAAAAATTTTTTTTTGTATCCTGCATATAGTTTTCTGTTAGCAACTACTGAAAATCTATGCAACTGCCGTGTTCTGAATACAGGTGCTACAGCCATTCTTGGGTGAACTGTATGCAGAACAATATACCACATCCCTATATGTAAGCAAATGCTGCATGTATTTCCTTGCTCTATTTTCTTAACTCTTCCAGAAGGTTCTTCTGGATAATCATAAAATGGTTTGGGTTGGAAGGGACCTTAAAGCCCATCCAGCCCATCACAGATGCTGTGACTGCTTGAAAAGTGACCCAGTTCACATCATGGCATGTAATCTGAAATATGTTGGCTTAAGTTAATAGGTAGAACCATAAACAGATGAGTCTGAGGAAAAGCAATATTGCTAAACAGCTGTTCTCACTGTAGTAAATCACACTTGAAAAGCAGTCAAAAGTATAAAATAGTTCTAGAAATAAAGTATTTTTGCACTTCAGAAACTTGAAATAATATTTTTTGTTTTAGTCTTTTGAACGATGTGTAACCTCTACAAGATGTTTTTTTCAGAAAAAAATTGGAAAACACACTTCAAAAGAGGTTTTCAGATTATTTCATGTACTGTGTAGATCTTTATACTATGGTCTTTATAGTTCCTCACTTAGAAACATTTAGTGGAAGTATTAAACAAGGCTCTGTTCAGCCTTCAGACTAAAGAGGACTTCAACTTTAAAACTTCATTATGATTTGCTTTATTTTTTGGTTTGAAACTGTGGTTTCCTCTGCAGGACGCTAAAGTACTGAGGATTATTTTCTTAACAGTGTGGGTAACTGTCTCTCTTGATTGCAGCTCTGGCGAGTTTGGGGTATGAGAAGACTTGTGTTTTGTTCAACTGTGGAGCATTGGCAAGCCAGATTGCAGCAGAACAGAATCTAGATAATGATGAGGGACTGAAAGCTGCAGCCAAACACTATCAGGTACAGAGGACCCCTGCTTATGCTTTTGAATTCTATTATTAATCTTAGAACATCAATTTTATAGCTGCATGTGTTTTTTTTTCCCTTACCTACAAAGGTAGGTTGACTAATTGCCTGGTGTTGGCTTGTGCATATTTGCTAGTTTTGAAGGATTTAATTGCATATTAGCTCCCCTCTGCCCCTTCCCCCCAGGAGTGTTGGTAACTAACAACCTTCAGCTTAAGATTTGGTGACTGGCTAATATTCTTAACAAGTTCTACAGCAATAATCTCTTGTATTCTTCTTGGTAAAATGCAATACGTTTTTCCCATTCTTATGCGATTAGCCATAGCCAGAATGCTTTTACTTGTAGTCTGTCTTGATAAATGTGTCAATGCAAGTTAACTTCAAGAACAAGAAATTGCAAGGGTTTTTTTTGGTAGCTAAACAGTAAACGGGATACCGAACAAGTTCTATTTTTTGAAATTATTTTATGTATTATATTTGCAAAGGTAAAAATCTGTTTGAGAATGTGAAGGATAATATATTGTTTTCTTTTGTTTAGTTTGCAAGTGGTGCTTTCCAACACATTAAAGACACTGTTCTGTCAACATTGAATCGAGAACCTACAGTGGACATCTCTCCAGACACAGTTGGAACTCTCAGTCTTATTATGTTGGCTCAAGCCCAAGAAGTGTTTTTTTTGAAAGCAACAAGAGGTATACTTTAATGGTTGGGTTAAATATTTAAGTGCTCATTGCAACTTCCATAAAAATTTAAAAGCATATTATGTTACTAAGAGCTGGTAAATGGCCTTTCAAATGTTTTTATTTTTCCCATTACGTATTTCCACACCATGCCCACCTGCAAATGCAGGTCATTAAACAAACTACAGATGTCATTTTAGAATTTGTCTAAGGTTCATTTGACAGTGCATTTGTTCCATTTGTTTTTCCTTCCTTCTTGTGTTCAAAACAATTAGCCTTGCTTTAGAAAGGATTTTGTTGGTTTACATATTTTTCCTTGTTGAAAACTAAAATCATCTAAAAGAACCAAGAGTACTAGAAATAGTGCACAGGAGCTTTACCACTACTCCCCTCCTATACATGGGGAATGATTTCATGAGAACTTAGAGAAATGACTGTACAGGGAAGCAAAGGACATTTCCTAGGAGTTTAGTGGAATTAAATTGTTCCATTGCCCCTCATTTTTAAGAGGGGAACTCTTTGACCTTGTTTAAATTTGAGAATGCCCAGTTTGTCTCTGAAAGTGAAATTCTGAAGGCAGAACAAAAATTATGTCCCTAACCGTTAAAGGCTGATTATGAAATACTCATTCAGCAGCAGCATATTTTCATGCAGTTATTGAAGAACATATGCTTCCAGGAACTTTCCTGTGGAACAGGACCATCTTCAGTACTAGATTTTCTTGCTTTTCTGCTCCTCTCTCTTGCAACAAGCTGTACATCTAGAACTTAAAGGTATCCAAAAGTAAAACTAAGGACCTAAAGGTCAGATGTGATGCTCACACCCCCTACCCCTGCTCTCCACCCTATTGTTTGCAGTACAGTGGAGGAAGGCGATGTTTCTTATCTTGTATGCTTCTTCACAGGGAAGATTTCTCAAAAGCCTCATAGCCATACTGCCTTAATCTTAAAAGAATCTTAACCAGAAATTAATGTCCTTCAACTAAATGATAAACCATGATTATGTTCTTTGTTAGGCTGTTTAGCAGTATTTTGGTCTCTGGATATTCGGACATTGCTTTTACATAAGTCCACAACTTGGTCTCAAAACTCAAATTCAGTTTCTTGCTGCACTGATGATTTGCATTACATGCAATTTTTGTTTTTTGTCTAGCATGAGACAGTCTGTTTAGCAGCCTTACCCAGCTGATCTTGTTGGTTCTGATGGAACTGAGTTTATTCACAAATTGAAAGCAAAATTGTTTGACAAAAAACAAATTGGTCTGCAAAGTCAAACTTCTTTGCAGAACTACAGATTAGTTCCAGAGTTTCTGAAGAACTTAATGTTTTAAGTGTCTTGAAGTCTGAATGTTTGCTCTTCCATCTCTAGGCTTGCATAGCAGCTTTGATATTTTAAGGATATGTGAGTGAAAACAAAAGCCTCTAATGGTGAAGGATCTATTCCAAACTGTTTACATGGACAAATGAATCTCTAATGTTTCTGTTGTTAATGTGGCTAATGTACTAATATTTTTTTCTGTTTAAGCTGAGGCTCTGTGAAAGAATATGTAACTAGCACACACACACACTAGATGGGGCTACAAGGATGTTCTATTTAGGTGTTTTGTTTTTATTAAATATTTAGTGTACTGGAGAGAAACACTTTAACAAAAAAGTTAGTTGCCAATTCCTTTCTCTCCATATGTCTGAATCGTGTTCCACGGTGAAAAGATCTGTTTGGCATATCTTAAGTACATTTCTGTCATAGAACATAGATACATCATAGCTCATATCTGCAGTGTTGTAGATGTGTGTGTGGGCTGGAATGAGCAGCCCACTTGGGATTTGATTTTAGTGAGTAAGTATGCCCTTCAGGCTTCTTAATCCCCCCTCCCATACATCCTACTAATGCCTATCAGTCTGGCAGTATATAAAAATCACCTGAATCAGTGAATGCTCGTTTGTAAGAGCAGCTATTTAGATGGCCAACACTTGCATTGATTGCCTGCCTTGTCTTTGGAGGCTGAATTGCTAGTGTAGGCCAGAGGCCATTATGAAAGGAGATGAAAATAGATAGTGTGTTCCCATTTTAACAGTTCTAGTTTTAGGAACAGGGTGAGAACAAGAGGCAGGGAATGCTGCTGAGGATGTGGCTCTACTGTGAAGCAGTGGGCGCCAGTTGGAGGAACTGTGGTTACTGATGTTTAAGAATGCTTTCTATATTTGCTGTAAGTTGACCTCAGTATGGGCTGCTATGGAAAGGACCGGTCTCTTCTCTTCTGCCGCATTTCAAGTTTTTGAGTCTTGATATTGAGTTTGATTAGGGAACAGATCCTGCTGAAAATTGAATATATTTTTGCTGGCTATATTTTGGCTAAATTCTTTGTGAGTGACCGCACAAAGGCATGTGCTGGCACAAGGAAAGGTCTGAGAAGGAGCTGCCAAAGCCAGAATGGAACTGTGCATGTTACTGGCAGCCTGCCCTTGGTACAAGGTGAGGCATCACTCTTAATCCTGCATAAATGCTAGCAGCTACTGAAAGATTTCTCTTAGGACTGATTGAACTTGCAGCTTCATGACTGAAGTGAAAAAATCTGGAAGCTGCAGCTGGATATTGAGAGAAGAACGGGATCCCACCCTTGTAAAATTATACCCTTGCAATACAGTTGCTGCTTAAAAATAAACAGGTAAATTATGTCATCTTCAAAAACTGATGATAATCGTAATCGTTCTTTGTTTTTTCTTCTCCAACCCCAGATAAAATGAAAGACGGTATCATAGCTAAACTAGCTAATCAAGCTGCAGATTATTATGGCGATGCTTACAAACAATGTCAATATAAAGATACTCTGCCCAAGGTTAGTAACCCTCATAGAAATAACATGGGATCTGCTGTTGTTCACAACATGCTTGATGAAGAACACGTAAAATGTTATCCTCAAGAAAAGTTGACCGTCGTTGCTACATTTATGTTGTATTTGAACCTGTACCTTAAAAAACAGTGAAGAATCTAGGAGGAAAAATACACTTTCTTAAGCAACTAAAAAAAAAGTGATGTGTTTACTTGTGACACATTTGCTTAAAGGGATCTTGGGATATTTGATATGTTTAGGGATGCCTTCTTAATACACTAAATCTGTTTTTCAAACTAACACTTCCTAATGGGGTTTAATCAGCTTCTAGTGTCCAAGTTTTCATTTGAAATTTGTTGTCTTTGGTGACAGGATGAATATGGTATCATTGATCACCTATCTGTTAATGTAAAATATGGCTGAAAGTGTGTCCTCTGTCTGCTTCCCTACCATCTCCTCTTCTTCCACCCCAAAACAATTTTGATATTTGTAAGTTATCTCTGTTTAGGCTTGACTGTGAGTGGCTTTGATTTTGGCGGATACAGGAAGATTTTTTTTCCATACTTTGAGTATATACTAAATAACCGGTACTTTAAGAATGAGCAAATGAAGAAGGCTTTACGCATGGTATTCAAATCATAAGACAGTAGAAATTCTTTTGTGCAGTGAGTTACTTTAAACTTGGATAAAATGTACTTATTTTTTGATACTGACTATTGACAGTTATATCAAGCAAAGTAGGAGATTGGTTTACACAGTGCTTTTTGGTTGAATATCTGTGGGAAGCATCCCACACTGCTGATGTTCAATTATTTTTTGTTCATTGATAGTTTCAGAACTCTAAAATAACTATTCCAGCTTTTAGTGGTTGGTCTTGTTACAAATGTGGAATATACTAGATTTACTAAAACAAAGCAAAAAAATAATGCCTTCCCTACTAGAAAACTTAGTGGAAATATTTTGACTAGGGATAAATGAAAAATGTCAAGGTCTGGTCCTTCAAGTTGATATATGTTCTTAGCCGGATAAGTCTCTTTAGTAAATATTTTGGCAATTATTTTCTCTGGAAAAAAAATCAGGTCATTTTTTTCTTGTACTGTAGAATAGAATCTTGATAGCCATATAAACTGTAAGTGCTACTGTACTAAAGTAAAAGTACGCATTTTTATTTTTAAGCAATAATTCCCACAGAAATGCCTTTGCTGTTGGCCAGTCAGTGATTTTTTTTAACATATATTTTGGGAAAAAAATAAAGCCTAACTTAACTTTAAATAGATATTTTATCGGGCTGCAACTTCGAGTTCTTTTGTGTGTGCATGTATTTCCTCTTGTACATTCACTGGCGTTTTACAGATTGGGCCAATTTCTTGCTTAGGTACTGTGGTTGTAATTGAATTCTGAGGGGTGATGAGATTGAATGAAGTTATTGCTTTGTCTTTTGTGCTTGTGAATCTCTCTAAACAATAGATTTGCTGCCTGTTCCAGTTGTACAGTAATTTGTCAATTGATTATTTGAAATAACTCACAGAAACAGCAAACCTTATTATGTTAACATCAGCTCTGAGAGCCCTTACCTGTTTAGTTAGGAGTGTGAAATAGAAGGTGACTTGATGTGTCAGACTCCAGTTGCAACCAGTCTCCCTAGCTGCTTCTCTTTAAAATTAGTCCTCTTTTCATTTCTGGTGGGGGCAGCGAGGTTGCACAAATGTGAAGAAGTTGTTTTTATGTCCTGAGTTCTTTAAAACATCACTCTGCTTTTCCAGTGCTCCTTGATTTAAGAAATAAAACAGTAAGGCCAAATCCTTGATCAAAGACCATGTCTAATGCCGTGGGGTGCAGTATTATGTTTTCTTCATGTCTTGGTTGGTACTTCTGTGAAGATAAGTGCATTTATATAGAAGTCTAAAAGTGACTTTTTAATGGCTTACATCTCAATGTTTTTGGTCCTTTTATTTGTTATTTGTTTTCGTGATTCTGGAGTTACTTTCTTGATGGCCTTCTGCTGTTATAAGTGTCATCGCTTCATTAAATAAAAAATACCTGTTTTCTTCCCTCCCCTTTCTCCCTTCTTTTAAGAACACTGTCTTGGCTTTGTCTTGGGGGTGTTTGGGTATGTTCTGGTAACTATCCTTTCTAACATGTGCATGCGTTTCTAATCTTTGGAGTAAATGTTGTGACTCCATGGCTTGAATTTAAATTGTAGTTCATCTAATATAATAGCCATTAAGAATTTTGCAGCAATGGATTTTTTAAAAAAAAATCTGGATTCAATCCATGCTAAGTCGCATGTTCTCTGACATTTACCTCTAATATTTTAACCTATCTAAACCATTAATTGGGTGATTCTAATTTCCTTTTCTTCCTTTTTCTTCCTGCATCCCATGTTGTCTGTGGTGGTTTATGTGGTTGGACTTTCCCCTGGTCAGTATTTTTATTTCCAGGAGGTGTTTCCTGTTCTGGCTGCAAAGCACTGCCTTATGCAGGCCAATGCAGAATACCATCAATCTATCCTGGCGAAACAGCAGAAGAAATTTGGTGAAGAGATTGGGAGGCTACAGGTGTGTAAAATGTATACTTGTTTTCTCGCATTTTTTGGAAGAAAAAATTAAGTCATGTTTATCAAGTGAATCAAATTACTAGCAGCTGCCAAGATAAATATCTCTGCACTTTAATGATTTTTGGACAGTTTGATACTGCTTGACACATTAAGTCTGCGTTTTTGTATTTATGTACGCTTATCTCAGAATAGTTAACATGACAGATTTGCTAATAAATGTTCCTAAGTAATTTTATTAAAATAAATGAAAATTTTCTTATTCTGTACTTAAATCCTTTCCTGTAACCCCAATTTAAATCTTCATTATTTTTGAAAAGCACAAGGGAAGTTTTGAGATGTAGGATTATCACGTTGACATTTTAAAAGTTACTGTTAGGCATTTATTGCTTGCTTCTGGAGCTTGATTTTTTTTTTAATGTTCGTGTAACAATTAAGTGCCTATATGAACTTCTAATAGCAAATACTATGACTGTTACTGGGTAATGGATGAAGATATATACCTGTTGTTTACTCTCGAGTTTGAAATCTGTCTGGCAGAGCTTTTTCTCTAGGATATCACTGTAATGGACTATTAATGCCTTTTTATGTTCAGCCCACATAATGCTCTGTTATAGGAAGTATCCCTTCATGCTGAGTAGTTAAGATTTTTTTAGTAAATTCTGAAGAGAAATATGTCATTACCTATTTTAGCACTGTCATGAATGGCGTGTAGTCAGAAGTTAGTCCTCTCTTTTTATTTGAATACATTTAGTAAAGTAAAGCTTAAATCCTGTTCTCCGTAGTTATCACAGTGCTGCTTCCATAATTAAAGTATACGAGAGATCTAGTATCCTTCCTGATGAGCTGCTCTGAGAAATTCAGGTGAAATAAAGTAATACTTTTTTTATTTTCCTAGATCCAACTAGATCAAAGATGGGTTAGGTACGGGGTGGGGTAAGAACAGTTGTTGTAGGCTTCCAAATTAAAGTATATATGACACTCCTGTATGTTCTCCTGTCGCCCTGTTTCTTGCAAATGCTAATTAGACTTATAGTATTGAGGGGGGAAGGAGGGAGAAAAGAACTGCTGTTAGAGTGCTTTTTGGCACAATGGAAAATAGAAAAAATGTCAGCGAACTTCAAATATATTTCTAATATCTCTTAGGTTCCACTTCTCAATCCTCAGAACCTTGAGTTCTTGAACTGGTGTGAGTTTACATAAATTTTGACTAAAATTGCCTCTTACATGTTTTGTTTTTATGTATTTGGAACACAAATGTGATTAGGATGAAACAGATACAATCTAAAGATGGTGTGTTGTCCTGCATCACTCTGAAAATAAATTGGGTGTAGGAAAGCCAGATACATCAGAGTTGTATGTAGATGCAGCAAATGGGAGTGAAGAAACATCGGACCTTGTATTTTATTTTAATGTGCAGTAGGATTTCAACAACACTTCTGCAGCTTTTGAGTTTGAGATTAAGTGTTGGTAGCAGGTGTGAAAACCAGGACTCTGTTCTTGCGTCTTCTATGCATGTGAGCAAGCGAGCAAGATTTGAACCTTATCTGCAAAAACGAGCTGTTGGTTTCATAAATTAACATGAAAATGACGTGACTTTTTTTGAGAATGGGTTTTCGTGGTGTTACTGCCTCTAACCCATGTTTGCTTCTTTTTTGTTTTGGGGACACATAGTGAAACTGTTGTGGGATATTAACTTGCCCTTGCCCACTGTCTTTTTTTCCACGAAACTATTATAATTAGTAAATTATTTTTTCAATTTTGATACCCAAAAAAATATCTTCCCCATCATTTATGGAAAAGAAGAATATCAACCAAATGCTTTGGAAGTAAAGTCACTTGGCTAACTGGGATACTCCTCTGTTTTCCTAAATAAATATAATGGAGAGAGAGAGAAAACACTGTTTTAATTTTAACTGTTTTTTATTTTCTAGCATGCAGCAGACTTGGTTAAAACAGTGGCATCTCGTTATGATGAATACATAAATGTTAAAGATTTGGTTGACAAAATCAACCGTGCACTTACAGCTGCCAAAAAAGACAATGACTTCATTTATCATGACCGTGTTCCTGACCTGAAAGACTTGGAGCCCATTGGAAAAGCTAGCCTTGTGAAGTCTACTCCAGTTGTTGTTCCCCTCAGTCAGAAATTCATGGGTAAGCAAAGTGTGTGAAGCTTGGCGTAATTGCTATCTTGGGAAACGCACATGGTCACCAATGCTCCTCTGTGCCATGAAAATGCAAATGTTTACTTCTGAATCTATGAAGTTTACCACAGTTTTGAAAGTGTCTTTTTTTTCTAATTTGTTCTTTTACTGCTTGATGACCAATATACTAGGAGATTAAACCACAGGTCATTATCTGCAATGTTACTTTTAAGATATTCTCAGATTTTTCTCAGCTGCTGTTCTTCTATATTAAACCAATCTTTTTAACTTCAGAAAGAACACTAATGTAGGGGTAAGTATCATATCATATAATCTTCACTAATCTAGTTGCTGGCCTTCGTAAAGCTCCAAAATATCAGTTCGTTGTCTGAACAGGAAAGTTCTGAAAAATGATCTGCTCTTGTCTTTCTCCTTTTCTTCCTTTTAAAAAGAGCCTTAAGGAAGATATGACTTGTAGTCATACAGATGTTCTCAATGTAATGCTTTTAAATTACTTCAACTCAATTTCTGCCTTAGATAGAAATCTAAATATATTAGGTAAAGACCTGTAGAAATATTCACTATATTAAGCTAGAGAACTGTAGAAATAGATTTATTTTTAACACATCCTGGGGAGCAGAGGAGAAGTATCTTACACTGTGTAGATCGGTCTCTGTATTGCAACCTGTACTAAAGAGCCATGAAGATGTTTGTATCCTTTTACTTTCACAGTGCAATTGCAGTAATTTATGCTCCTTCCCTTGTAGACCTGTTTGAGAAGATGGTTCCATTGCAAGTTCAGCAATCTGTGAGTGTCTATAACCAGAGAAAGGCAGATCTAGTAAACAGGCTAATAGCCCAGATGAGAGAAGCCACAACTTTGGCAAATGGGTAAGTATGGCTTCTAGTTAACTTTATCAAGATGAGTTATGGAACAGCCTCTCAATACTAGTTCCCTTGCAGCCTGTCAGCATCCAGATTACAGTAAAGTTTTTTATTCCTGTGTAGTAGGCTGGCAAATTTGAGGTCTATAGTGGTATTTAGAACTACTTGAATGCATCTAAAGAACAAACAGTATTCCATTTTCTTCAGCCTTTCGTCAGTTTTTAGGGATCTGACATTTGCTCAGAAAGAGTTCCACTACCATTAATCTACAGGGATTTTCATGTTTCAGTGGTCAGCTTGATTGAGCCAGTGATCCACTACACTACATGGTATTCTTCCCCCAAGATTTTGTTCTTTAATAATAATAAAATCTTATCAACCTGAAAGATAGGAACGTAACTCAAGGCAGTTGGTTATTTATTTACCAGATAGTTGTTACTGAAAATGTTTGCCACTTTTGTGGAAGCTAGAAGACTAGGATTTGTTTAGCTTTTAAGAGCTTTGAAACTTGCTTTTGGAGAGGTGTTCTCTAGGAATAAGTTTAAAGTATTCAGTTTGACCTTTCTGTCCAAGTGTATGTTGTACAATGCGTCCATTCTGATAATGGACTGTGTGATCATTTATTTGGATAGCAATGTTATTACAGGGTATATTACAGGTATCTAACACATCACACAAGTTGCTGTATAACATGTTGACTTTTTCAGTGTGTTGGCTTCCCTCAATCTTCCGGCTGCTATTGAAGATGTTTCTGGTGATACTGTTCCTCAGTCCATTTTGAACAAGTCCAAGTCTGTGATTGAACAGGGAGGAATTCAGACTGTTGATCAGCTGATCAAAGATTTGCCTGAGCTGCTACAAAGGAACAAAGAAATCTTAGATGAAGTAAGCTCAGCAACTGCTAACACTCAAGACATTCTTTGGGGAAAAAAAAAACACACTACCACTCAACTTGTTTTCTCTAAGTGGCAATAGAAAAGGTGCACGGTTATACAAAACGCTTGAGACTTTAATAGCGTTTTAAAACCGCAGTGCTTGTAATAACATGCTGTTTAAGTGTTTAGTCCACACATGCCAAAACCAGGCTGTCATGTATGAATGTTCACTTATGAGTATTTTCTTTTTTAAGATTAAGTTGGGGGAGGCAGGGAAACATGCCGTACAGATTTTAATCATTTGTCTTCTATATCTTTTATTTGCCGAATTAAATTTATACAAGATATTTGTGTTGGTGGTATTTTCTATACTAGCTATTTCATGTTTACAAGGGGTTATAATGCATGTAACACTTTTAACTCTTGCAGTCCCTACGGTTGTTAGATGAAGAAGAAACTACAGACAATGAACTCCGAACAAAATTCAAAGAACGCTGGCAGCGAACGCCATCCATTGAACTCTATAAGCCTTTAAGGGCAGGTAAAGTTAATATTTCTTGGCTTGGATCTTAGGAATGTTCTAAAAATGTTCATTGTGTAAATTGAAGTAGCGTTCAGTGTTGTGATGCTGTCTTTAAAGATACAAATCACAGTTTAGGAGAGGGTGTGGTAAAACATCTTTGTTGCTATCTGTGCTATTACTCGGAGTTGAGGGTTGTTACAGTAGTGGAGAGTTTCCTGCTTTTGCACCCATGGAGCGCGTGTGAATGCTAAAGTTTCAGAGATGGTATATAATGAAAGATAGCTGCCCTCCTAAGAACTTGGTTTCAATTACCACTTATGTGGGTCTTTTAGTTTAGTGTGTCTTTGTGAGTTAACATCTTTTTTTTGTATTTCCTAAGGTGTTCTTTTGTCATTGATTTTTCTTTTTTCCAATGGTTAGTTAAATTACTCACGATCATCACAATATCAGGCTTTCTGTGTACTTAATATTTTTTATTTTTTTAGTTTTTTTAGTTTTGAAGCTAGCGAGGGACTGGTACCAGTGCCTTAGTAAAGTGAAGGCACAGGCTTTAAAATCTGAGTGGCTCAAAGTAGTGTGTATTAATATGCTGTCATATGCCTCTCTGGATAATAGAGATGCTTTGCTTAAGCACTGCTTGTATAGGAAACTTATGGTGTTAAGACTTAACACAAACATTTAATGTGCTGGTCCATAAAAATGTATGAAGACTTGCTGAAGAACATTGAAAACGGGTCTGGTGGGAGACGGGTTTTGAAATGTTAACGCCTATTTTCTCTTCCCACCACCAGAGGGAGCCAATTTCCATTGTATCTTGAATAAAGCTGTGCAAGCAGATGGGCAAGTTAGAGAATGCTATCAGTCCCACCGGGATACAATTGCACTTCTGTGTAAGCCAGAGGCAGAGCTCAATGCAGCTATTCCTTCTGCTAACCCAGCAAAAACATTACAAGGAAGTGAGGTAAAGCATGGAAATTATTCTCCGTTTTGGATAGAAGGGCTACTCATCTAACAAAGTAGACTCAAGTTGACCGATGTGGAGGCTGATTCTTAACTGCTATTGTTTCTATCCCAATTGATGCAGGGAGGTGACTAGAACTTCCAAAAAACTTGCTTGCTTGTTCTGCTTAAAGTCTGCTAGAGTATATTTTGTTATGCTTAATGTAAGCAAGTTCAGTTGCTAAGTACAGCAAGACTGGGTAACAAACAACTGTAAAAGGAGCAGTATTTGATTAATACTTTGTATAGGGTGGTAGAAAGTAGTGCTCAGGCTCTTGGGGCAATTAGATTTAAAAAAATAAAAATAAATGTTTTCCAGGATTTTAAAATATTAGGCAATTACACCAATTTGCTTTCTGAGGAAGTCCTGGCTCATATTGTAACTTTTCTCATGGGAATTGGTTTGAAGTAAATGTATTTGATTTCCATGTTTACAGTATTATGAGATGCCTGATCTCTTTTTGGAAAAACAAAAACAAAAAACAACAACATTGTGTTTGTAGTAATTCAGTGTTATTAGTGGAAGCAGATATTGTAGAGGAGAATATAGCTTGAGGAATGCTTGAAGGTCTTTGCTACTTTGCATTTTGTCTTTAGTCATGAATCCTTAAAATATGTCATCTTAAATAACATTTGTAAACAGAAGTGCATGCAGTATTATTGCTAGTATCTGTGAGGAGTGCAAGATAGAAACTAATAATGGATTTTTTACTTTTGCAGTAATTCTTCAGAACTCATTAACTTGACAATTTTATTACCTAGGTTGTTAATGTCTTAAGAACTTTGCTGGCTGGTTTGGATGAAGTTAAAAAGGAGAGAGAACAACTGGAAGATGACATGAAAACTGTAAATTTTGACATGACGAGCAAATTCCTGGCTGCACTTGCACAAGATGGTGCTATAAATGAGGAGGCTATCTCTGTGACTGAGTTGGACAGAATTTATGGAAGTTACACACAGAAAGTGCAGGAGTCCTTGAAAAAGCAGGAAGAACTTCTCAAAAACATTCAGGTACAACAACCTGTCTGTATGTTGTCTTTGCTCTCAAACTAACTATCAGCAATTCCTCAACATTTCCAGTGCAGTAGAAATCTACAGCTTTTTTTTCTGTAGATATGCTTTCTACTCCATTTTGCTTATGACTGTCATAGAACAATTGATACTCCTTTATTCTTCTGATCACGGAAAAATAGAGGGTTTTGGTTTAGTATTCACTGGAAAGAAATGCAGATTTCTAGCAGACTCTGCCAGAGCTACAGTGTCAGTTCTCTTGGCCCAATTCTGCAGATGGTTTTGCCCTTGAAGAAACTTAACTGTGCATAAGAAGTTTTGGTTTGGTTTAATCTTTTTTTCCTCCTCCTGTCATCCCATCTTGATAGTTATTTGTGGGATAACAAGCGACCTGTCTTTGTCTGTTAGACATTTACTGTCTCTGAAGAACATTTTGGTTTATTTCTTATTGTTATTTACAGTGTGCTTGACTTCCAGCATCTGTAATGCTCAAAGTAAAAATTATTGAAAATTTCTTAAACTGTGACTTATCTCAGTCTTAATTTGTCAGTAACACTAGGGACAGGTACCCGAAATGTCTGGCAAAAGAGTAGGTCCTAGTGCTTAGACAAATAAGAATAATTGTTTGAGTGATGAGGGGGCCTATTTGTGTGCAAGGTTACTTGTGACTTCTGACTACAACTTGCACTTAATTTTTCCCTTTCTGAAGAGTTATTGTTTCTAGATGACAATATGGACACTGCTTCTATCAGGGATCTTATATTCACACGTTTCTTAACATAGATAATTCTAAAATCTTGATGGATATTACTTTGATGTTTGTGTGTCCTGGAATACAAGTTTGATTGCTGCTTCTGGCAGCTGAAATAGTCTTTTAAGTTTTTTCCTAAAGAAATGAGATGCAAGTGAGCCTCTTGTCAGTTTTCTGCTTCTCTGTCCTCTTAATAGCTTGCCTATATCAACCAAATTTGAGGTAGAGCTTCTAAAAAAGATTGTAACTTTTGAGATGATTTTATGAATATCAGTGGAGTATAGTGCAGCAGAGAGCCTAATTAGTATATTCTCTGAAGGAATCTCTACAGTAGAACTGAAGAATTAGCTGGAGGTCAACAAAAGAGAACAGATAATTAGTTGATACCTCCTGCCTGTCAATTAATACACGTTTAATTCTGAAATAGCCACTGCACTTGGCAGTTAACAAGTATCAGGAAGTACAGTGTGTGGCTGGAAGGTGATAAAGGTAGGCATTGGGAAAAGGGGGGTAGAAGCCATGAGTAAAATTAAGAACAGGAGATACAGAATCTTACATGGAACCAGGCTGCATTATTATCACTGCTCATTTTTCCCTTCTTCCTTTTAAGAATGCGCATCAAGATTTTTCAAAGATGAAACAGTCAAACAATGAATCTAATTTAAGAGAAGAAGTTTTGAAGAACTTAGCTGTGGCAAATGACAAATTTGTGGAACTTGTAGCCAATTTAAAAGAAGGCACAAAGGTACAGTAATTCTTAAAGAATTGGAAGAATGTTTTATTTACACAGTGAGATGTGAATCTAAAGTCATAATAAACATCATAGTCAATGCTAGATAGGAGGTACGTTTTTGAAGATTGTACTGCTGAAGTGAGGACAGTGAGTTGCTTGAATTTTGATTGTTTTGACAGCTGTGAAACACTTTGTTCCTCTCTGAAAATCAAGCTTTTCTGAGTGTTGATTTATATTAAAATTGGAACAGGTATTGATTACAGCTGAGTAACTAATGCTGAAGTACCCAGAAAAGCCATTTTATCTGAAGAATTCTTTCATTTGTTCTCTCATAATAATTAATCAGTTTATCAAATCTGTGTTTTATATACTGCTACTGCATACATGAGGAAAGATGAGGAGGGTTTTATTTAACTTGCTTTTTTGATCTGGGCTTCTGGAATGTGTCTTATTGCTTCAGTACTAAATGCTTTTACTGATTTATTGAATTGGTAGTCTGCTAGAGGAAAAAAAGAAAACAAAACTTTGAAATGTCAATGAAAATTGAATGCATGGAACTGACTGAAGGCAGTAAAACAATTACAAAAAAATCAAAAAATATCCGTACAGTTCCTCACTAAGTGACCAAGTTTTGTTCTGTTTTTAAATAGACTTTCCAGTCTTGAACTATGTATGTAGTTTTTAATCTTATAAATATGTGCAGTTGTACAATATTAGAGGTAAGGACAAGAGCTGACTAGTATCTGCTTCGGAAAAGAATACAAAGGCACTAGCAAATTTTACTGGAATGGCAGGTTCTGGGCAATGCATTAATGTAATGCCTGTAACTGGGTCAGTATGTAGAAATACACTAGCATGGAGTCTGAAAGTATTGATTGAGCATGTTAATTTTTTCTTTACTAGTTTTACAATGAGCTGACAGAAATCCTTCTGAAATTCCAAAACAAATGCAGTGACATTGTCTTTGCTCGCAAGACTGAAAGAGATGAACTGCTCAAGTAAGATTTAAATACTTTACGCATTGTAGAAATTAAGTATTTATCAGAAGGTAATCCTTGGACAAGTTTATTATGGTACTTGATGACACAAGAAAGGAAGAATGTGTTGACTATTTCCTCTTTGCCTTGTGTGTTAACCCTACTCTCCCTTCCCTTGAAAACCTACAAAAATAATAGACGTAAATAGTGAATGCTACCTAGAAGTCTGTTCTCCTGTTCCCATATACAGTTTAGCATGAACACATTTCATCTTACCATGATTTTACTCTACTGCATTTTTTTGGTGTGCGTCTGGTGGTAATTTTATTTTATTCTTTTGTTTGAGGAGCTTTTGATTTCTGTACCTTGCCCTTGCTGTCATCTTGGTTTGAGAAGTTATCTAAGTGCTTCAGCATATAATTGTCTTCTGTGTCCCCCAGTGTGGTGGAGGGAAAAACACTGGTCTCTGCTCTGTAGTCTGATCTGGTCTGTTATGTTATTATTTGGATTATGTGGGTTGCCTGTGCTACTGAAGAAAGGGAAGTAGTTCTTATCCTTCCTCTGAAGGGAACAGTTGTGTTGCTGTTGTCCCTTGCATGTGATCAAGTTAGTGTAGTATGCTTCAAATGTAATTTTTATGCACTTGGTGTAAGAAGAACGGATAACTGAAAAGGCTTGCATTTTCCAATTTTCAGCTTTCCTTCAGCAAAGCACATAGCCTTTAATAAAAAGGGCTAGTTTTTAGTAAAATTACAATTGGTGAAACTGAAGCTGTTCTGTGCATGTACCTTGTTGTGAATGCTCAGCCCTCAAATTTTACCTCTTCTAACCTCATCCTTCTTGGATTTGCTTTTTATCACTTGGTTATTGTGTTTTTAAATACTTTGCAACCATATACAACCCCTTCTGCCTCTTTTTTTCCCCTCCCTTCCTACATACATGAAGTTTGGAAGCTGTAAGCTCCTGAACTGAGGCTTAGGTATGAATATTTCACGTCTCTAATATGTTAAAATTCAGTGTTAAACATGTAGATTTAGTGTTGATATAACATTCAGCTGAATCTTGCAATGATACTCTCTTTTACTTCTCACGTGTTAACTGTTCACTGACATGAAACTCTCAAGGTTTGCAGAAATGATCGGATTTGGGATATTTGTAGTATGTCTACCAAATGTATTTCTCAGTATGCTCAGCCTATGGTTCTTGAGTGACTGAAATATGTGTTGTGCACTGTGTCCTACCTGCCCTTCCGCCCCATTAAAATCAAAATACTGGCTGTGGTTTCTGTCTTGATATAGCAAAAATGAATTTGGTGAACTGGTATCTCATGTAGCGCTGGAGACCTTGTTTCATGATTGCCCACTGGATGACCGGTTTTAATAGTGTTTTAAGCTCTACATTTGATGTGCTTGGTTGCTGGCTGGCCAAAATAGACTTCATTCTGAAAGCCACCAATCTTTGCAGCTTAGTTTTAAGAAGAAAATTGCTAATTCCTTCTCTTAGTTATTTTTCTAAGACGGTAGATACTGTTTTTGATAGTTTCAGGATAATAACAGCATTGAATAGTTATTCCACTGTCTGCAACAAGTAGTTTGATATACGTGTATGTAACAGTGAGAGAAGACAATATTTCCAGCTTTTTCTCACCATTCCTTTTTCCTAGTGATACAGCAGGGATAACTGCGAAGACAGTTTTCTTGGAGCTCTTGTTTGTCTCTTCACTTTTTTCCTAACAGTAAAGTTGCTAGTTTTGTTCTTCTCTGGAGCTCACCTTTGCATGCTATATAATAGGAGCCTGTAGTTTGTTGCTAACTAGACTGTATGCCTTTGTCAGTCTCCCTTGTCTTCCGTTTCAGAATACCAGGTATGAAGTTCCAGCTGTTATATGTTGCTATGTATCTTGTCTACTATATTTTTATGCGAAGTTTTTTGAAACTTTAACTGCTTCCTGAAGTGTTTTGGAGGAATCTGTCAAATCTCAAGTTTTAAATCTCTTGCATCAAGAAATATACTCCATCCATCTGAATATGTAACTTAGAACTGCTTCCTCAGAATTTTCATGACAAGCTGACTGTAAAATCTGTTCACCATTTAATGGAAGCTAACACATGACACCAAAGCCTCCTTGTATCTTACCAAAGTAATATCCAAGAGTAGTGATCTATACCTAGTATTGAGCTGGAACTTAAAGATGTTATTAGAAAAATAAATGTAACATTTAATCAAAGATTGGCTGGAGGGTTTTCTGTAATGAAAGTGATTTGTACTCTAAATTGTTTGAGCTAGCTCACTGATTATGCTTTAAATATTAAATTTAGTTTGTCACATTTTCTTAATATAGTTTGCTGAAGTGTATAACAATTTGTAAATAAAGCTGTATGTTTGCTTGTCCGTTTTTAATAGAGATTTGCAGCAAAGCATTGCTAGGGAGCCCAGTGCACCCTCTATTCCTCTGCCTACATATCAGACCACACCGGCTGGAGGAAGTAAGCCTGCTGCATCATCAACTCCCACTCCAGCACCCAGAACCATGGTGGTAAGTAAATGCTACAGAATTGGTGGGTTGGAAATAGAAGGTTCAGGTACGCTGGAACTCTGATCTATACCTTGTTTATAATTCCTTAACGTATTGGTGTATTTAGAAAAGTGTAGAAGTGAAATAGAGGGAGAAGTCTCAAAACTTTATGGAGAGTTAGTGGTTTTCATAATTGTATATCTGAAATGGAAAGTTCATTGCTTTCCAGATGCTATGCATTATTATCTATATAAGGGGAATATAGAATGTCTCTTTTTTTAAAAAAAAAAAAAAAAAGGTGAATCATATAACCATAGCTTTTAATTCCGTGACTTCCTGAAAGAAGCTCCAACTTAATTCACTGTCTTTTGTTAGGGTGCTAAACCACAGCCACCAGCACGGCCGCCGCCACCGGTGATTTCTGTGGCAAGCAGTTCTCCTTCTGCATCAGCACCATCTGGACCTGCTGCAGCTCCTGCTGTTGCTTCTGCTCCGGGAGTTGGTGCATCAAGCACTGCACCATCACAGGCACAGGGACCTCCTTACCCAACTTATCCAGGTTTCCCAGGGTATGCTATTGGAGTACTTATGCTGTTGTGTTATCCCATAATCTAAAAGCACTTATTTGTTACTTGTGACATATTTAAATCGTTTTTTATCATTGAACATATGTTTAGTGTTCTTGAGGTGTGGTGATTTCTTAGTTTTAATTATGTAATTCCTGTTGGAATCATTTGCTGACAGTATTTGTGGGGGGGTTCATTTTGGTTGCAGGGTTTTTCCTTTTTTTTCCATTTCCCCTTTCAAAAGGAGGAGATAGGACTGCAGTTCCTTAACCATGGTTTGTGGACTGTTGCCATCCCTTGCATAATTAGTTGGTGTTTGTCTGCTAAGTGTTGGCATATCATTTTTTAGATCCTGGTATCTCGCTGAAGATGCTGAAGTATACAGAACAAATTGCATTTGAATAATGTACTTTCTTATGATGCTTTTTCATTTTTTTGGAGTCGGGACAAGGATTTGGAGGCAGCTGCTATCTTTTTCAGTAGCAGGCAATGAAAATGTTAATATATGTACAATGATGTTAAGCATAAGAGAATCAGTTTGCATCAGTTCTTCTAGTTCTGGCAAGTTACTTTGCTCTACCTTCGGTCTCCATTTATGTTCCATGCATTATACTTTGGTCCTTAAAAGTTGCCACACTATCTGTTGCACAGAGTAGTATGAAAAGAAAACGTTTGCAGTGATTGCATTTTTTTTGTCTTACCGATGAGTTAAATTACTTGCAAACTAGTGTCACCAGTGTTTGGCAACTAAAGCATGCTTTTTTTTCTTCACACAGGTATTGCCAGATGCCGATGCCAGTAGGCTATAATCCATACATGTATGGCCAGTATAATCTGCCATATGTGCCATCACCTGTCTTTCAGAACCCTGGACAACCACCATATCCAACACCTCAACAACCTGGATACCCGTTTCCTCAACAGCCTTATTACCCTCAGCAATAATAGATCTGCATAGAAGCTCTGCTTGTTAAAAATTTGGGAGAAAATTGCAATAAGGATACTAAAACTTCAGCTTCAGTTAATGTACGATACTGAACTGTAGGCAGTCTATAACTCTTGTTCATTGTTAACTGCTCAAAAATATCTAGATCAGTTTTTGATTACATGAAACACTCAAAAATCTGTGGCAGCAGTACAGACTGTAGAGTAATGCCAGAACTAGAACCTAATTCAGTGGTTTGAAATTGTACACTACATGTTGGCTAGACCAAAATGTTTCTTTCTTCGCAAAAATTCTATAAAAATTGATTAGATGAGAAAAATGGAACAGTGCTTGCACTGGGTGTTATATATTCTATGGAACTACATAGCATTTCCTTCTGTACTCTTACTGGTTTGTATCTTTTGAGTTTAATTAAAATAAGCTATTTTGTCTAATAATCAAGGCCTTGTAAATCATCAGTAAAAAATAAATTACATAAGAATGGTTTAAACACTTGGCATTTCCTTACCATTAAATTGTATTTTGTGTGTTTTTAGATGTTTTCATTTGTCCCTTGATTTACACTTGGCTGTAATGCCAAAATAATGTCTCAAATGCTTAGCCTTACAACTGAATTTACATCTCTTCTCCTTGAACCTCTATTTTTTTTGAGTCTATAACTAACCATTTTGATACTGGTAGATGAAGTCTTGTGAGTAGAATCCTGTATCTTTTGAAGTGTATTGGACTAAAAAATTTTCATTATCACTTTAAAAGAACAGTTACTCTGATCTCAAGAAAACTTTTTAAAAGAAGAGAGATCAAGATCCATTTTAGAGGACCAGTGGTTGGTTGGTTTAACCCATGTTTTTCAAAGAAGTTAATCAAAAATGTGTAATTGATTAACATAGGGCAACTGTTAATTGTTGGAGTGTTTCAAATTGTTCTTATATGATATTTTTTCCCCAGTAAAGAGCTCAAAACTTTATGCATTCCCTCAGGGAGCTTATTATCTGTGGAGAGATTTTTTTATGGTAGAAAAAATTACCTTGTAAATTAAAGCACACTGAATATTTACTTTTGGATCCATTTTCTTAAGGGACTACCTTGCATTATGTTTTGCATTAAGATAGTGAAGAATATGAACTTGTGGCTTCTACCAAATATTTGCTAAACTTTTCATATTTTTTTAAACATGCTGTGTAGTGGGGGAGTCACTCCTCCTGTAGCCCTTAGTTCTGTGGGACAGTTAATTTGAGTGCTTCATACAAGATGTTCTGGCCATATAGAATAGCTATCACAATACCTATGTTAAATGTCACTACTTTTGTTTTTCTTTGTTTTTTTGTTCTTTTTAAGTGCCTGATTAAAATAGCAAGGTATACTTTACTGTAGGGGGGTTTGGAGGGTGCTAGTTACTGTAGCATCTGGGTGTGAACCTTACTGTATCTTGAATACTCTTCCGCTTAAAGAAAGCGACATACGTATCCATGTGAGCTTCTTTCTTTGTCTGAAGTTCTTGCTATGTGATCACTCCAATTACTTTGTGAAGGCTACTAATCTTTAATGCTCCGTGTCCCCCACAGAAAATGTAAATCAAAAAGTGAAAAGTAAACATCTCTCAGAACATGAGTATCTAATTCTAAACAGATTTACCAGCTCTGTAGAAGCTCAATCATGTAGGGGAGAAGGATGGAATAGGTGAATCGAACACCATAGATGCAACAGTGCACAAAGAGATGTGCTTTGCATTTCATTATAACCACAGCTGAATGGGGTGGCACAGGGACATCTCCAATGTTTTTCATAATAATAATACTTAAGAGGCAAGCAAGGACAATGAGAAAAGGCTAGGAAGGGAACTGTTTTGAATCAACAATCAGAATCTGATTTTACTCTTAACTGGAAAAAATAGCAGTTTTCCACTAATATCACTGTGTCGATGTGAGCAAGTGCAAGTTTAACTCAGCCATTTTAGTTCTATATTTCTAGCACACTATTGCCTGTAGATTGTTCCGTTTGCACATTAGATGCATTTGAGCTATTGTGTAAGTTTTGTTTCTAGTGCCTCAATTTATAGATCTTATTTCAATGTTGTATAAAAATGTAACTTGTTCAGCGTAAGGGTTCCTAGAACTGAAATTTTAAGGCTTCCTAGATTTGAAATCATTGTTAAAACATTTTTCCAATTGTTACTGTTTGTTTTAGTTTGCTATTAGTTAAATATGTATAGAAATCTGTACATTATTTCCAGCTTTCACATGACCATTTTTCTTTTTTCTAAAAAAAACCACCAAAAATCCAGAGACATGTATGTATCTGCTTTTAAGCATGCAGCTGTCTTGACTTCAGTTGAAATGTTATCTTGTTCTTCCGTAGTTTATTAAAAAAAAATCAGTTAGAAAACCTGATTTCATGGCTTCTCTCTCGAGTACTATGGCTTCAGACAAGTCTTTACTTTGCAAAGGATGGAAATAAATCATTGGGTCCCCAAATGAGTTTCTGTTGTGGTGAATGCACTTAGCGTATCAGCTACTGTGTGAAACAGTGTCCTGTGTCCTGCACCTGTAAAGCAGGTGCTTTACAGTACAGCAGCTGTTCTGTAATAACAGCTGTACTTAAATCTTTGTAGTCGTACTGATTTTCAAGGCTGATTGAAAATATTTCCCTTTGGTTATATGAGGAGGAAATGGTAATGCCCTTCTGCCTTCAGATTAAAGTATGTTTTCATTGTCTTGTGTTAGGCTGGGTTTCATATGATTTGTAGCAGCATGTTTTTACTGGGCAAAGGTGTTAACTTCACCCTTACAAGCCTTTAACTTACTCCAGCAGTTAGGTGGCCCACATGAATGCTCCAAGAACATTTTTATTTTTTAAGAGATTATAATATCTATATTGTAGTTGTTATATGGAGACAAAAGTTTACTTTATGCTCTTCAGAGGTTTTGAAGTTGAACATTTGTATAAAAGCTTTCAAAGCAAATCATCTGAAAAGCAAGTCTTACAAAGCAAGCTAATAATGGATCATCAGTGAAATACCAAACTATTGGAGGCTTAGTAGGTCTTTCCTCATTTTTTTTTTATGTGCTTTCAGGTCATATGAAAATATTCATTTCCTGACCACCAATTTCTACGTTGCCACCCTATGCTGGTTCTTTTGCTATAGTCTGGAGTAGGATATAGGAATTACTCTGACTGCTTTCAGGGCTGATCCATGGGATTTAGCCTGAATTATGTTGAAAGTAGTCCCTTGCTACTTCAGGGTACCCTGAGGCCAGTATTTGGGCCTGGATATTCTGAAATAACATTACAAATTGCTAGGTAGCTGAAAATTGGAGGGAAAACCAAAAACACCTCTTTAGGAAGCAAATGTTTTTTCTATTAGCTGAGTCATATACTTGTTGGATATTAAAATGTACACGGTTCTGAAGTGACTTGCAACTCATCACCTGTTCTCTGGCATGTATTTATCTTAATAGAACACTGAAATAGTGTTAGTGATGGAACACGGCAAATTGAATTTTAAATTTTGGTTCTGTTACTATTAAATGAAGTTATTTGCATTTTCAGAACTTTACTCTGTTTAATTTTTTTTTAAAATTCTAGCTTTTGAAAAATGAGTTATGGCAGAGTAACACTGAGAGGTTCTTACTTGTGTAGTCATTCGGGGGGGGACATGGGAGGATTTGGGATATTTTTTGTTATTGTCACTTCTGGATAGCATTAAACACCTGCTAGCTTTTTAGATTTAGTAATGACCATTGAAAGTTGTATTTAAAGTGGTCAGGGTTTATTATTTTTACCATGTTTTCATTGTTTGTCACTATAGTTTAAACACTGGCAGATCACAGAATCTATTTGAATATTATTTTCACCAAAACACTTTAGTCTTATACTCTTATTCTCTGACAAATAATGAAAAATGGTCAAAATTTTTGTTTTGGACTCAAGTTTTGGACTTAAATTTGGAACTATTACCTTCATTAGCAAGTATTTGCTGTTAATTCCTAATGATAGCTTTGGCCTTGCATCCAATTCCCCTATATTGGGTATAATAACCATTGATGGTAACAACTGTTATCTCAGTCGTACCTTTTGAAAAATAAAATGGTGTTTCTAAATCTTGGCGAAAGTTGGCCATCAGTTTTATTAACTAGGTTGTAGGGAAAAGTTTCTGCAGTCAAGTGTGAAAGGGAAGAGGCTTTACTGTTGTGAAATCAGTACCAGGCCATAATTATCACAAGACAACTGCTATGAGCTCTTTCAGCTCTCTCACCTTAAACCAGCTCAACCATCTCATATGGCGGTACTGACTGAATCTGCACTCTTAAATCCACACGTTTATCTTCCTCTCAATACATCTTGGAGTGAGAGCATGTAGCATGCCTGTACTGTGTTACTGCTCAGTTACAGCCTGAGCCTGGCCAAACTGGGACTTACCTTGTCCCACTGCAGACACTTCTAGCAATGACCACATCCTCTGGTCTCAATTTTGACTGCAAGCTCCCCTGCGGAGCTAAAACAAGTGGCAGAGGAGGACGAAAGGAGGGCGGCCACCTGTTCATGTGAGTTATGTTGTATGGGCCTGGACTATATAGGGCAGTCTCACTGGAAGCTGGTATCTCGGCCAGCACGGTGTTTATGGCTTATTGTGCTTAATTGTGATCTACTGACAGCCTGCCTGCTTTTCAGCATGTGATGGTGTGTGTATAGCACACCGTGAGCAGAAGCTGTTATGTAACTGTCAGGTCCTTTTTCTCTGGAGAACTACCAAGAGCATTATCTGCATGAAGATGTCTGCAGATGGCTCAAGCTCCCTTGTTGCTCTGTTTTGTATTTCCTATTGAGGATTTCCACCCTACTCGTTATCACACCTTGTTGGACCTCTTAATTTTTGTCATCTTAAAGCTTCCCTGGGTTAAACATACAGGTAAGGAAGAGCCAGACCACAGTGTCAGCAATCTTAGAAAACATCACAATGGTGGGTTTGTGGGCTTGGCACTGTGTGCTAGGCCTGCAGCAGAGGGCAGCCAGCCCTCACTTAACCACACATGTCCTCCACGTTGCCAACACCTCCTCTTGGTGTGGCTGTAGGTGAGAGGAGATTCCCGAGCTCACTTTGGCAGAAGAACAGGTGAGTTGCTTTTAATGAAGCACTGCCAATTTTAAGTGAATGTAGATACCAAGAAAAAGCCTTGACTGATGACCTAGAGCCTGAATTGTAGAGCCAGCGTAGTGCAGAGATAACTATGTTGACTGCCCATGTCCAGCAGCCTGACCCCACTAAGCTGAATTTAGGGTGCTCTGCTGGGAAGGGAAAAGGAAAGCCAAGATCTCATGGTCACCCTTACCTTCCTTATTGCTTTGCAAGAGATACATGGCTTTTTTTTTCTATTTCACCCTTACCTTCCTTATTGCTTTGCAAGAGATACATGGCTTTTTTTTTTTCTATTTCATACCTTTAGTCTGCATACCTGGACAGTGTCTTTTTTTAATCTCCCCAGTGTAAAAGATGGTGTGTGTGTTCACTGTCTGATGCAGTGCTGTGTTATCTGGTCAGGCTTAAATCACTGCTGCAAGGAAGCAATGCTGGAGTAAAGTAGCTGAGGAGTTTTACCATGACCCATCTGAGACTGGGAGCAGAAAATAGGAGAGCGTGTTATGGCAGGAGAAAGGTGCAGCAGCAGCTCTGGCACTGCGGGACAGCCACAACAGGAACAGCAGATGTTGCATCAGGGAGGGGGGAGAGAAAAACATGGTGAGGAAAGGTGTCAAGGTGGTCAGACAAGAGCTAGGAGAAGGCCTGGCATTTTGGCAGGAAGATGATGTAAATCTCATCATTTGGGGTGATGTGAGGAAAACAGAGTTCAGGTTGAAAGGGCTTCAGAATTACTTGAAACAGAAGAAAATGCAGAGCAATTGTAGTAAAGGGAAGGAGAAAAGGGGTGGTGCTGTAGCTCTGCGGGGTGGGAGAGGTTCCAGTAAAGGTTTTAAATGTGAAGGAAACTAATTTTTCTCATACTCCTTCGACAGGGAGAGAAGTTGTGTCAAGGAAAGGTGGTAAGGTGATTTCCAGAATCAGAAAAGGAATATGTAACTTAGCACCAACGCAGGTGTAAATCCAGCAAAGACACTGCATCTTCCAGTGTCCAAAGACACAACTGTTTTCCAATGTTGTTATATGGCCGTGTTGAAATATTTTTTTTCTTGTTGCACTGAAGTCAACAAAACTTTGCAGTGCAATTCCGATCCCCAAATATAACTAAGAAATCAAGCGAGGCTGGCAATTTCTTACCGCTAGGTGGCGTTATATGGAAAGGCATCAGATGATCCAATGCATACTGCACTGCTGTTAAATCCTTGTCTCTCGATGGAATCATCAGTTTTGTGTGGAAAATTTTGAACAGCGTTGTTAAGGCTCAAGATGAAATGATACAGGCTTATGGAAGAAAATGTTTTGTTATGCTATAAAAAGATTGTTGTGAAGATATCAGAGAAAGCTAAACAGCACCTGTAAGAAGACAGTTTACTGAATTTAGAGTTTTTTTTTTTTCCTTCTGTCTCATTTTTGGTTATGCTAAGCACGTGGTATTTGACCCTCGGGTTGCCAGTGGTGATAACAACGGAGCCACCCAGTTTTCCCTAAAAGGACACCTCATGCCCCTTATTCTCAATTAAGGGGTAGAAGGGCAGTAAGTTGTTTGATGTACTGATGGCAATGGCCTCCATCATCAGTTAATAATCTTGATGCATAGAGTAGTATAAAAAATTTCCCCAAATCTCTAAAGAGGAGGTGATAAAGAATGTGTATCATCTCCTTTCCCCCTCTAGACAAGAGCCACCACTTGGATAACTGCTTATGCTGGAAGGTACCCAAAGCAAAGTGTGCTGCAAGTGCCCATACTACTGGCTGTGTACTGGTTTGTGCAGTGATGCAGAGCTGCCAGGAGAAGCCTCAGCATCACAGTTACAGCAAAGGAAGAGCATGTGGTCAGGGTGAACTTAGATTGTACCACTCTGGGCTTTTTACCTCCTGCGGCTTCACTTTGTGTGATCTATCTCCTGTGGAGAGGAGCGTGACGAGATGAGCTGGAAGCTCGGGGTAATAGAAGTTGAAACCTGTGCCTTTGTGTGCTATTCCCTTGAGTTGTACTTGCTGTGTTTTGGGATCAGGAGAGGGCGATATTCCTACCACATCATACATCAGTGTGGCAAAAATGGGCTGGCAGTAGACTTTACCTGTTACTGAATGTTATTTATGCACAGGTTATAAAACCCATCAGAAGGCATGAAGCTGCTATTGCAAAGGGGATAATCCTGAATTTCTGCTAAAATCACCATGGGAGCAAATAAAGTGTTTTTCAACCTGTAGCACATCAGTTAATACAGTTGTAGTGGTTTTATGTGGCTAACCTTAGGCACAGATTTTTTTTTTCCAATCCTGTTTGAGGTAAGGCTGATTGGGCTTTGTGACAGATATCCTATGTGATAAGCTAGCCACTGAAGCTTTTGAATAAATGCCAGTGCTCCAGCCAGCAGGTGTCTCGTTCAGCCAGGTTCCTCTGCCTGTATATATACTCAGCAGTACCTGGTACAGGAGAACTGCTTGGCATCCTGTACATTAACATCATGCATGAGGGAGACCAAATACAGAGATTTTTCTGTGGGGATGACCTTGAATTCAGACTGACAACTGTGCGATAAGAGCAAGAGAAAAATTGGGCTCTGTGGAATCTGGTGTGCATCTCTGCTGATGGTTTGTGCTGCAGCAAGCAGAGAAATGGCTGCCAGTTCTTGCAGAGAGCTGATTAGAGATTAGGAAGTGTAGTAAAAGAGGACAAAGGCAGGGGCTATATGCTTGCAAGCCCTTGCAGCCTACTGGGGTGCAGTCTTGTATAACTTTATTCTTGCAATTGTTTTGATAACAACAGTAACGGAGGGGCATAAAATCTCTGAATATAAAGGTATGCTAAATGATTTTGTATCTTTCTGAAATGAGAAACATGGTGACAGATGCTCAGTGTTTCTTCCTAATTTAGACTGATAATCCAACCTGTCCTTTTTCTTGCATGCATTACCATGAGAGGCAGTGTTGTAGCTCATTTCTTCAAAATGAGATGAAGTTGGTTGACTGGTTCATCTTCTTTCTCTGAAGTGTTCAGGTGGCAGGCCAAGATACCCCCAAAATATGGATAAACAGGGAAAAACAGACTTTGGTTGTTTTGTTAGCACCCTGAGGCTTCAAGCAGAACTCTTGCATTTTACAAGTTTCTGAACAGGACACTTGATTTCCAAACACAAGAACCAATTTCCCATGGATCTATGCTATGTGGCACAGAGGGGCTGATGTCCAAGCAAGGATGACATTTGCTACTGAAGCTCCTGCAGATGCAGCAGTTAAGAGGTGGCCTGGCTCTCCTTAGCCTGCCTGAGAGGAGATCTACCATCTATTTAGACCTCTTTGTCTGGGAAACCACAAGATCACTTCTCCCTTACCTAGATGCTCTCATAAAACTGGTTGCATCTGATTCTCCTTGGAACCTCAACTTTGCTGGTGAATTTGTTCAAAGTTGAAGGAGGCCAGGAGAAGAATACATATATGAACATATATGTGTGAATCTATTCGCTGCGTTGCAGGACAGCATCATCACATAAGTACTGTTTCCATGGAAACAAGGCTAAAAATACTGAATAATGGAAATTAGAGACTCATCTAACAAGTATTTTCTATCCTGAACAAGGTTATCCTAATCTATATACTGTGGTGCCTGTGTTTTTGTAGGTTTCTGAAAGAGACTGGATTTTATTTTTGTTTTATTGGCACTCCCTTCTGCTCTTACACACAGAAAAGGCCGCTCAGCACTAGCCCTGCTCTAACTTCTTCTGAAGAAAAATGCTGCATTGCATCACTACGTGCTGTGGAAGCACCTTGATGAGATCAGAAATTCACATTAAGCATTCTTCCCCAACTCAGTCACTTTGCAATCACGTCCCTTGGGCACTGCAAGAGGTGTCCCAAAGCAGGCTGCATGCTGGTGGCTCTTGGTCTTTGGATCAGGGGCAAGCACCTGCTTTGCTCCAGCATTGGGCGTGTTGGAAAGGCCTATTAGGCATTGACCCATCCATGCCCATCAGCTCTCCCAGATGGGCATTTGGGGCAGCTGGGCTCTGAGCCCGTGGTCTAAGACATGCTGGCAACTGTCTGCATGTGCCCTGTGCCCTGCCCCAAGCGAGCTGTGTGGGACAAACAAAGCCTTGAAAAACCTACAAAAATGCTCTTGCTATTTGCATAAAAGCAAGACTCTGCACAGAAAAATCTTACATTTTATTTCATAAACATAGGCATCTGCAGCTAATTAAAGTAGCAGCATATAATTATACCCTTTCTTATTAGTAGATACAGAGTCTGACAGTTGCTTAGATACAAAATAAGCAACTACAGATTGTCTTCTGCACTTTAACAAGCAGAGAGAGATAGAACAATAGAATTGTAAACTTATTCTGCATTATCTTCAGTAAATGTGCCTGAGAAAAATGTTTAATCTCATTGGTAGCTTGTAATTTTAGCTGTAAGGTTCTTCAGCTACCTCTATGCTTTACTCAATAAAGTACCAACCAAAAACTTCCGATGGAGAGAGGAGCATATCTCCTTGGGGAAAACATCAGGCAGGAGGAACAATAGTGCAGCTAGCAGCCACCATTTTGCAGAGACCCCATTTTCTGGCTTTTTGTTTCCATTAAGGTAATTTTCTTTTTACTGATTAAAAAATAAAATTCAGGAGCTATTGCAGTTTTCACTGCAGACCCTGGCAGATAAACAGGAACATAACAAACCATGCACAGAGCATAGCTAATATTTTTTAAAGGCTGATGATAGGTGCTGCAAAATGAGGTTTTCTGACTTCTTAATGAGTTAAGTTCACAGCCAAAGCAGTCTGGATGCAACAAGATGGATCTACAGCTTTCCTAACAAAATCCCTATTGCTTCTCATCAGAAAACTCATGACGCTATATTGAGAAATCACTTTTCTTGCCCCACTGAATGTCAGCTGCATCCTGAGAGGCACGTTTTAGTGCGTGACCTTTTCTTTTCTCACATTCTGCTAATAACCCCCAACTTTCCTTGCTCGCAAATCTAAAACTCTGTTGATACACCTACAGTCTCAGTGCTCTTGTTATTAAACTGGATGGAATGTAATCAGAGCAGTTAATGCCACAATAATCCCCCTGATCCATGTGGTTATCTTTGAAGATATCAGAAATGATGCTGCCTGTAAAAGTGATGATGTATGTTCCGGTTAATTCTGTGCCAGGAAGCCTTCAGGGGAATGCACTGAGCTAACCCTCAGGGTGTTAAATGCTCGAAGCTGCAATGAGATTTCAAATGCTTTTCTTATTGACTATCAAAGAAGTGCAGTATGCCTTGGTAGAAGCTGCAAGTTTATTCCTAAAAACGTTTTTTTAAAAAATATTCACATTGGAAAAGGTTTTTCTTCCCTCTGCAGCATGGAGGTAAGGGACAAGGCTCGCAGGGCTGGGCTGCAGGGGGAGGCTGGTGAATGCAGCAGCAGCCTTCCTCCTCTGGGAGAGCAGCGGCAACTCGGCCCTCCTTCCTTCTCCCTTTGTGGAGAACCTGGGGCTGACGAATAATAAGTTTCCCCTTTGCTTTGTTATATCAGCTTTAGCAGCATTTAGGGTGCCGTTCGGCAGAACTCTGAAGGCAGAGTTGATGCATGGAGAAGCAGCTGTAGCTCGCTCCTCAGAAGAGCAGGCTTGGGCAGGCTGTGAGCTGCTGAGATACTTGCCACACAGCAATTTTTCCATCAGCTCCGTAATTTCTAAGGTGTTTCTTTAACTGAGGCTCTCTACCACCCTGGATCAGGGGAGAAATGAACGATGAACCTTAATTTCTGGCTTTCCTCATCCTTCCCAAATACGTGATGGTAGCTGCCATCTGGGCTAGATGCTATTAAATATTTAGCCAGCAAGGTGTCAGGTAGGAGTTCGGGTTCAAGAGAACTTTGGTGTTGAAGTGCACAAGCAACAGAGCTCCTTGACAAGTAAAGTTAGGCTGTGCTGATTACTTAATTTAATAGGTTTCTTACCATCACAGATAAAGAAAAAGTGAAATGAAAAGGGAAAAGAAAAGAGGTTTCTGAGCATGGTGTAGTCACTGAGTGTAAACACTGTGTCTGCACCCCTTCCTCACTCCAGATGGCCTTTTAGTGTTGGTAAGTTGTTGCTGCTCTCTCTTTTCTCACGTTTCACCGATTTTAGGTTCTGTGTTACTGTTTTGGCAAGCGTGTCTTCCAGTAACTGGCACAAATATCCAGTCAGCCTACTTGGCCCTTTCCAAGCTGGCCAAATCAACAGCATGGGCATTGTTGAAATGCAGGTAGAAACACTTTTTGGTTCAAAGTTTTTGTGCTATGGACAGCATTGGGATGCCAATAGAGAAAGGCCAAGGAAACTTGTTCTCTTACTGCACCAGTCCTTGGAGTCCAAATCCCCATCTCCTCCCAGTCTCAATACAAGCCAGCTGGTTTGCTCAGCTCTGTGTGTCTCCTTGCAGCCCTCTGGGAACTGGCACAAAGGAGGACACACAGATCAAAAGACACCAGTGCAGAGATGTGGGGAAAACATTACAAGAAGTAAAGTACTGCAGTGAAGAACTCTTAACATCTTTTACCATCTCTGTTTTTGCTGCTGGGTTATTTCCCTTTCCTTCCCAGTGTGATATAAATTTTATCATCCCAGTAACGTTAATTTCCCAGATCCAGCCCTCTCTGAAAGACCCCTGACAAGAGGACTGCACTGCAAGCTCCTGTGCTCTCTAATTCACCATCGGGTGTTTCAAATATTTTGATGTTGGCTCAGAAGCTTTACTTCTGCTGTTTTTGTTTCTCAGCATGAACTTTATGGTCCCCAAAGGTAGATTCAGAGTTTAAAGGTAAGTAAAATGCGCTGTCACTGGGTATGCCACTTCTACATGAAACACAGAAACAGAACAATCTCTTCACTCCCTTCGAAGTGTAACTAAAGCCCTAATTCCAGTAGGACAAAGTCATGCAAAAATCAGTAAAATCCTCAGTATAGCCAGCTGAGTTTCAGAATCATAGAATCTTCTAGGTTGGAAGAGACCTCCAAGATCACCTAGTCCAACCTCTGACCTAACACTAACAAGTCCTCCACTAAACCATATCACTAAGTTCTACGTCTAAACATCTTTTAAAGACCTCCAGGGATGGTGACTCAACCACTTCCCTGGGCAGCCCATTCCAATGCCTAACAACCCTTTTGGTAATGAAGTTCTTCCTAATATCCAACCTAAACCTCCCCTGACACAACTTTAGCCCATTCCCCCTCGTCCTGTCACCAGGCACGTGGGAGAATAGACCAACCCCTACCTTGCTACAGCCTCCTTTAAGGTACCTGTAGAGTGCGATAAGGTCACCCCTGAGCCTCCTCTTCTCCAGGCTGAACAATCCCAGCTCCCTCAGCCGCTCCTCGTAAGACTTGTTCTCCAGACCCCTCACCAGCTTCGCTGACCTTCTCTGGACTCTCTCAAGCACCTCCATGTCCTTCTTGTAGCGAGGGGCCCAAGACTGAACACAGTACTCGAGGTGCGGCCTCACCAGAGCCGAGTACAGGGGCACAATCGCTTCCCTAGACCTGCTGGCCACACTGTTTCTTATACAGGCCAGGATGCTGTTGGCCTTCTTGGCCACCTGAGCACACTGCTGGCTCATATTCAGCTGACTATCAACCAGTACTCCCAGGTCCTTCTCTGCCAGGCAGCTTTCTAACCACTCATCTCCCAGCCTGTAGCGCTGGTTGGGGTTGTTGTGCCCCTGGTGCAGGACCCAGCACTTGGCCTTGTTGAACTTCATACAGTTGGCCTCAGCCCATTGGTCCAGCCTATCCAGATCCTCCCGCAGAGCCTTCCTACCCTCAAGCAGATCGACACACGCACTTAACTTGGTGTCCTCTGCAAACTTACTGAGGGTGCACTCGATCCCCTCATCCAGATCATTGATAAAGATATTAAAGAGGATTGGCCCCAGTACTGAGCCCTGGGGGACTCCACTAGTGACCAGCCTCCAACTGGATTTAACTCCATTCACCATGACTCTTTGGGCCCGGCTACCCAGCCAGTTTTTAACCCAACGAAGCGTACACCAGTCCAAGCCATGAGCAGCCAGTTTCTTCAGGAGATTGCTGTGGGAAACAGTGTCAAAAGCCTTACTGAAGTCAAGGCAGACCACATCCACAGCCTTTCCCTCATCCACCAAGTGCATTACTTCATCACAGAAGGAGATCAGGTTCGTCAAGCAGGACCTGCCCTTCATAAACCCATGCTGACTAGGCCTGATCTCCTGCTTGCTCTGCAAGTGCTGCGTGATGACACTCAAAATAATCTGCTCCATGAGCTTCCCTGGTACTGAAGTCAAACTAACAGGCCTATAGTTTCCCGGGTCTACCCTCTGGCCCTTCTTGTAGATGGGCGCCACATCTGCTAGCCACCAGTCGACTGGGACCTCCCCCAATAGCCAGGACTGCTGATAAATGATGGAAAGCGGCTTGGCCAGCTCCTCCGGCAGTTCGCTCAGTACCCTCGGGTGGATCCCATCCGTCCCCATCAATTCACGTACATCCAAGTGCTGTAGCAGGTCGCCAACCATTTCCTCGTGGATAGTGAGGGCCACATCCTGCTCCCCATCCCCTTCCACCAGCTCAGGGTACTGGGTATCCAGAGAACAACTGGTTTTACCACTAAAGACTGAGGCAAAGAAGGCATTAAGCACCTCAGCCTTTTCCTCATCTTTTCTAACTAAGTTTCCCCCCGCATCCAGTAAAGGATGGAGATTCTCCTTAGTCCTCCTTTTCGTGTTAATGTATTTATAAAAACATTTTCTGTTATCTTTAACAGCAGTAGCCAGATTGATCTCCACATGAGCTTTGGCCTTTCTAATTTTGTCCCTGCACAACCTTAAAACATCCTTATACATCAAAAAACAACATTATACAACATCTTTATAGTCCTCCTGAGTGGCCCACCCTCTTTTCCAAAGCTCATAAACTCTCTTTTTTTTTCCTAAGCTCTAGCCACAGCTCTCTGTTCAGCCAGGCCGGTCTTCTTCTGCGCTTGCTTGTCTTTGGGCACGTGGGGACAGACCGCTCCTGAGCCATTAAGATTTCCTTCTTGAAGAGTCCAGCCTTCCTGGACTCCTCTGCCCTTCAGAACCACCTCCCAAGGGACTCTGCCAACCAGTGTCCTGAACAGCTCAAAGTCTGCCCTCCAGAAGTCCAAGACAGCGGTTTTACTGGTCCCCTTCCTGACTTCGCCGAGAATAGAGAACTCTACCATTTCCTGGTCACTCTGCCCAAGGCAGCTCCCGACCACCACATCTCCCACCAGTCCGTCACTGTTTGTGAACAGAAGGTCTAGCGGGGCACCTCCCCTGGTAGACTCACTAACCAGCTGCATCAGGAAGCTATCTTCCACGCTCTTCAGAAACCTCCTAGACTGCTTTCTCTGGGCTGTGTTGTGCTTCCAGGATATGTCTGGGAAGTTGAAGTCCCCCACGAGAATAAGTGCTGGTGATTTCGCAACTTCTGCCAGCTGCCTTTAGAACTCCTCATCTGTCTCCTCATCCTGGTTCGGCAGTCTATAACAGACCCCCCACCAGGATGCTTGCCTTGTTGGCCTTCCCGCTGATCCTAACCCATAGGGACTCAACCTTATCATTCCCAGACTCGGTCTCGAGTTCCTCAACATCAAAACGCTCTCTAATATAGAGAGCCACACCACCACCCCTTCTGTGCTGCCTGTCCCTTCTGAAGAGCCTATAGCCAGACATTGCAGCACTCCAGTCACGGGAGTGGTCCCACCACATTTCCGTGATGGCAACCAAGTCATAGTTTACCTGCTGCACGATGGCTTCCAGCTCCTCTTGTTTGTTGCTCAGACTGTGTGCATTAGTGTAGATGCACTTCATTTGGGCCACTGCCTTCTGCCCGGGCCCTGACACTGTTCCCCCGGCACACCTCTAACGAGCCTTATTTCATCCCCGTCCCCCTTCTTACCTAGTTTAGGGCCCTCTCAATGAGCCCTGCCAGCTCCTGGGCTAGGATCCGGTTTCCCCTTAGAGATAGGTGGGACCCATCTGCAGTTATCAGGCTGGGTGCCGAGTAAAGCACCCCATGGTCAAAAAAACCAAGATTTCTGTGTTGGCACCAGCCTCTGAGCCACGTGTTAATCAGGTGGGCTTTCCGTGTCCTCTCCGTACCCCTCCCTGCCACTGTAGGGATAGATGAAAACACCACCTGAACTCCCGCTCCATCCACTAACTGTCCCAGTCCCCTAAAGTCCCGTTTGATAGCCTTCAGGCTTCTCTCCTCAATATTATCACTGCCAGCCTGGACTATCAAAAGAGGATAGTAGTCAGAGGGGCAAACCAGGTTGGGAAGCTTTCTGGCAACATCCCTGACCCTGGCCCAAGGGAGGCAGCAGACTTCCCTACGGGTAGGGTCAGGCCGACAAATAGGGCCCTCTGCTCCCCTGAGAAGGGAGTCGCCTACGATTACCCTTCTGTCTTTCTTGGTGGAGGCAGTCTTGAGGCGTGGAGTCGACTTCCTCACCCTAGGCATCCTCCTGGGTAGACTTTCTACCTCATCCTCACCCACCGGTCTCTCAAGCTCCAAGGCCTCAAATCTGTTGCGTAAGGGCACCTGGGAAGGCAAGGCCGGTAGGGACGGGGGTTGTCTGTGACGTCGAGCAGGGACCTGCTTCCATTCCCACTCACACCTCACACACACGGTGTTTTTGCCATGCTCAGATGGTAGCAACAGGCTCAGGCACTCCCTGCATCCAGAAACGTGAACTGTGGGCACTCAGTCTGGGTCGCCATAGACTTTCTAGAAAGAGCTTTCTGCCTAGTGCAGACCATGGCGGTCTAGCTCTAGGTAGACAGCAGGTACATGAGCTGTTCTTCTCAGCAGGGAGGTACATGAGCTGTTCTTCTGAGCCTGCCTTACCTTACCCTGCCCCGCCCCGCCCCGCCCCGCCCCGTCCTGCCCTAGCAAACTGCCAAGCAAACTACCGTGCCACACCCTGGTCGCCGCGCTCCCTAGGGGCTGCCTTTGTATGGCCAGGGAGGGGGCGCTGCTGGCTCCGCCCATGCCTCGTCAGCCTCCCTCGCGAGGGCTGCCGGGTCCTGGCGGCTCCCTCGAGTAGCCTCGATGCTGGTTTGCTTCTCACCTTTTTGATCTCATGCATGTAACAGTTGCATGAGATGATTTTTTTTTTTTTTTTTTTAGCAAATATCTGACGAAGTTGCTTGTAAATTTTGTCCCCTCCAGAGCACCATGGGTCCCTTTCGGGAAACCAAATCTCAAAACAAGGTAATTTTAGAGGTTGCCTACCACAGATTTGCTTGACATTTTGGCTGCAGGCAAGACATGTAAGTGCACTGGTGTGCTGTGCCAAAACCATTTTTTTTTCTCTCTCTCTCTCTTTTTTTTTTTTTTTTTTAATATGAAGCTTCTTCTAACCCAAGCACAGGTGATGAGGTTACCCAGTGGCACTACAGTGGGTTTATGGGGGTTTGCTTTGTGCTTGCTCGAGGGTAGGGGCTCTACTGACAGAACATGCGAGGCTCACGTGTGGTAAGAAAACCAGCCACCAACGAGCTTACACAATCTCTCTGTTCCCTGGTATCCCTTTCTTTTTTACCTAGGCTTCTCATTACAGCTTGTTTTCTGTACTTCTCAGATCTCTCACCTTCTTTTTATAAGAGTTTTTAAAAATCTTTTTAAAACACAGCTTTTTTCTAAGATTGCCTCCTCAGCCAACACGCCTCTCTCCGGACACCACCGAAGCATCTTGCATAGCCCTCTGATGGGCGGTGGACATCCTGTCCATTAGTTTGGTGTCTGTTTGCCTGAGGGTGACTACAATTTGTCACTGCATGTTTGAAAAAGAACCTCTAATTTCCCTGTTAGCTAATGCTCTTCCCTTGCTGTAAACAGTAATGCTCAATCAAACATCCTGATGCTGTTATAATGAGCTGTACCTAACGCCTTAACAAAAACATCTGCTTGTAGGCTAGAGGGGAGGTGAAACCAATACAGATTTTATTTCTGACTTTATCAGCAGCTTCAAAACTCTGTACAGTCCAGCTAGATTGTCTCTGTTCATATCTTTGACATTTTTTTTTTTTTTCTAAATCTGCTCTGGCAGCAGTGGGTATCCATGTCCAGTCACAAGTCACCAACCTGTATGATGGTTCTGCTGCTCAGTGCTGCGCTGGCTGGCAGTGGTGAGGAAATCCTGCAATGACTGTGTTGGCTCTTGGTGGTTTCTCTGCAAGCCCATCCCATGTGCTGTGTTGCTCTGTTTTCTGATCCTCTGAGTAGACATTTTGATTTCTATGTCATACACCTTGGATTGCATTTCAGAGCTTTCAGTCTAATCTGTTTCTCCAGCTGTTTGTACATTTTCCGTGCTTACACCATGCATCTCTGTGCGCGAGGGCATCATTTAGCACACAATACCTCATTCATAAACTTTCCAGGCACTCTTCTAGGTGCAGATAGCAAAGGCATTTGTTAACTGAAACACAATTTCAACCTGTGCGATGCAGTATCTGTGGAGCTGATGGAGCCTGTGGACAGCTGACAAGAGATGATTTCATTCAACTGTGAAGCCTTGAACCACGAAGTTTGCAGCATTGCTCATCCTTTCAGAATACTGTCATAATATGATATCTTAATCAGGGTTACTTAGCAAGGATGCTTACCTGGCAAAACAATTCTTTAGCTTTTGTGTCTCTTAAGTACAAAATCCAAGGCCAATGAACAGCTGCATCTGGCTCAAACAGCACTATTAAACTTCAGTACTAAGATGTATGTGAATTTTATGTTTCATATGTGACTTTTTTTCTCCTTTGATGATTCCTCTGTTTTTCATCTTTGCTGAGGTGCATGCGTCATTGTAACCCACATTGTTGATCTGATAACATTTATAGAGCTTTATGCCCCAGCAGCGTTGAGAAAATGTGTTTTTCCTATCTGGTCTACATTTGTTATTAGCAGATCAGAGCATGTCACCATTATTGTTTAAAGGGCATTTGTGCTTCATGTCCTCCACTGTAGGGTCTGTTGACAGGTTTGAAATCAGACTTTCTGCTCTTTCCCAGTAAGCTTCCTAAAGCCTGTCCTTGGGAGATGACCATGTCTTAGGCACAAGGTGGTTCATACGTGTGTACGAGTGTCCTGATGTTCAAATGGTTTTTGTCCTCAGGAGAGATTGTGAAAAGTCGGATCCTTACTGCTAACTGTATGCAACATGCTCGGGTTGGACTTTATGGCTTGTGAGTCCTCCTGCATCCCTCTGCATGCCAGCCAGACATTTAGGCTTCTTTCTTCTCCCATCTTAAAGTGATGCGAAAAGCAAGTTAGCTTTCTGCCTTCTTTCCTACCTGCTTTGGTCTTTCTACCGTGATCTGTGCTTTTGTCACTTGTGTGGACAGCTTGTATTAATAATTTGATTTTAGTTTTCATCCTTTGATCTGCTCTCCTCTAGCTATTTTTTGTCTTATCTCATTTATCAGTGAGACTGCTCTTCCCCTGAGAGGAGATGCTCTTTTCCTCTGCCCTGTTTTCCTTCATATTACTGCTACAGCATGTTCATAGTGCCTGAACTTAGCTCTGCAATGTATTTTTCTTTAACTCCTTGCCAACAGCAGAGTGCAGCTCCTCAAATGACATCCCATCAAATGGACTCTCTTTTAAAATAAGTGTCGTAGTATCTGAATTTCACAATGCTGCAGTCATGTCAGGACTGAAGGGAGGAACATGTTTTGCAGAATGGTAGCATTGTATTTCAGATTGGAGTCAGCCCCTTGTGGAGCAAACAACACTTCTGCTCTGACTAGAAAATGCTGATGCCTCTCCTCTGCGATTCACTTGAGGCTACAAGTTTAGCTCAGTAGCATCTGATTTCTGGTAACAGTGATCTTCAAAAGCTCTCCAGTTTTGGAAGGCTTGGATCACGTTTTTTCTCCAAGGGAGCTGCAGTGTAGTGGGATTAAGCAATATAGTGAGGTTACAGCTTCTAGACTTCAGACCTCAGGTCTGTTTTGATAAACCAAAGGCTTAATCTTTTTCCTGAGCATCTTCCTGCAAAATGTGTTCTGTTACTTGAAAGCCCTTTCTAATTAATATCTTCAGGTTACCATTCTGAATGGCCACTAATTCATGTTTGCTCTATTTTGGCATAGTACCCAGTATCAAATCTTTATTTAGCTATTTATTTTAACCATAGCAATGTTGAGAGTTCTCCCAAATATTTTTTTTCACTGTTTAGGTAGCGTGTCAATATATATATTTTAATGCCTTTTTTTCCCCCTTTCTCTTTTTTGCTGCAGTTCTGCTGCGGTCAGTCCTGGAAATATCCCAAACCATAGATATCTCCTCTGTGCTAATTCTGCAAATGCCGTAACATCATTCTGCTTCCATATGGTGGATTTTTTAGCCTTCTCTTACGCAGAAAACAAACAATTTCTGGCTGCTGCAGAGGAATTCAGCATGATCTGGCATTTCAATAAAGACATCAATTGGATTGCTAGATATTCTACTTCCAAGGGACAGGCAGTTTTAAAAGTAGAATTTTGTTAAATTGTCTATTTCCTCTCCTTCTCATAACAAAATAAAAAGCCAGTTCATCAGGTGCCTCAGACGGAGTTGGCCATCAGACCTGAAGGAAGCACAGACCCCACCAGGCAGGAGGCCATTACACTGCCAAGTTTCCACCTCTCTCCACACCTGCCTACGCTGTGTGGTGTCACATGTGGGAAGCCCCAGCTTGCAGCCAAATTTTCTCCAGAGCTGAGGGCAGCTTTTGAACTGGAAGATGTGGGCACTGATACTATTGTGCCCAAGCTGGTTCACCCTGGGGCTTGTACCTCTGTGCTGATGTGACCTTCCAGCCTTTGAACCAGCACCTCTGACTGGTGCTGGGCAGCTGGAGTCAGGGCCCATTTGGGAGCAACAGGTGACCTCTGGGTGCTCTCAGTAGGGCAGTAACCTCAAATAAGCTTTCCATACCGAACACTTCTCCTTTGCAGAGCCTCATTTTTCAGGCCCATCCTGTTGCACAGGATGATGTGCCTTGTTCTGCGTGAAGATGGCTCAGCAGCTCCTGGGAGGACAGACTGTGCTGCTTTCTAGTCTTCTGACTTAGCATCATGCCCAATGATTCCCTCTTCAGTCTTGCAAGACCCTCAATTACTCCCAGATCTTCAGATAAGAATAGATGCCAGGGTGTTATTTTCATTCCTCGTTGTCAAAAAGACAAGACCGTTTTTTCTACGGATGGATGTGAACTTGCCTTAGCTATCCAAGCCTTTTCCATCTTCATATTAAATTACTTCAGCATATTTCTACATAGGGCTATGCTGAGTAGAGCATATGGGAAAGTTAATAATGAAAATGCAAGGAAGTTAAAAGTAAATTGGGAGTTTTAAAATTCATTAATGTTAATAATGCAAACTGCTACTTTTAAAAATTCTTTTGTGTGTTTTTACAGTGTTCTTTCAGAAATGTCTCCATTAAGAAGGCTAAAAGTCAAATGTGACTTTAATAGAGAAGCAACTGGTTTAATGATTCACCCACAGATCTTAGGAGCACAGGAAGAAGTTAAGGGGAGTTTATGCATTTCTTTTTGTCTTTCTCTTGCCTGCAACACAGCTGTTATCTGAGTTATGAGCATGCTGCCAACTCCAAAAGCTGTTCTAGCATGAGATGTAAAAAATAAAACACAAATTGTTTCTTCTTGGCCTCTCCTTGGGTTTTGAAGTGTATGTGGGAGTATTTTTAAGGCCTGGAGGGATGGATGTTTGCACGATGTTCTCTCCATTTCTTTTTGAAAAAATAGCTAGATTTCCTGTGAGATTACCTGACTTAAAAAGCCTTAAGAGAGGGAAGACTTAAGGCCCCGCACAGTGCTGGATGAGCAGACAGGTACATAGGATGGCTGTCAGTGCAGGAAGATTTGTCTTCATGAATTTTTGTAGTGCTAGAGTAGTTCAAAAGCTTTTCTTCATTTAGTGGTATTTAACAAATGCATAGAGCCTTTGATTTGGGGCAATTGCACAGATTAACATTGATGTTGAATGTTTAACAGTTCTTATGTGCCTTACATTCAACGAGCTGGAAATACTTGGCAGAACATACATGAAAGAAAGGAAAACATTTCCAATATCATTAAGATATTTTTAATTTTCAAAGTAAAAATAGGTGGAAAAAGTTTCACAAACAGGATTTGAGCATTTTAAGTGTCAGAGCAGTTAGAAGTACCAAGCCAGTTTTGGGGTCTTGAATTTTAATTCCTGAGGAAAGCAGACTGTAGGGATCCAGCTTTCACTGAGGAAACAAAATGGTTCCCAACAGCGCTTGTGGTCAACATGGCTCCTGCTTCTCCAAATGCCTCTCTAGGGACAGGCCAACACAGGGCAGTTTTCATGGACACACCAAGAAGATTGCAGTTTCTCTGATGTTTAACTTTAAAAGGCCATGAGCCTTGTTTTAGGGCCCTGCTGGTTGAAGATCACGGCCAGCAAAGGAGGAGCACTAGGTGAAGACAAGGCCTCTCCAGCCCTTAATGGCCCTGAGGGGTCACACCTACAGCCTTTCCCCATCCCTGCCCATGCCCCAGCAGCTCCATTTCAGCTCCTCTCAGAGCCTGCCTTTATGGGTGGCTGATTTCTGTTGCTGCAGGTGTGTGTTTAAATGATGTTTTGGTGCGTACCTGGCTCTGTACTAGCCCTGGCCTGGCTGGCAAAAGTTAATCATGTGTCACCCCTTCATGTGAGTCTTGTATTGGGGTTTGCATTATACTCGCTGCATGGCTGGTGTTTGCCTGCTTGTTGTGTTCAAGCTAGTCATTGTCTAGCTGTCATAGTCAAGTCATAGTCTAGCTGTGTTCAAGCTAGTCAAAGGGTCAGATGATGCTTTGTGTCATCTTTGTAAGTCAAGGGGTCTTCACCTGAGGTCGTCGTCTTCTCCTGCTGACCAAGTTGTCCCAAGTTGGAGGTGGCTGTTCTCTGCCAGCTGAGGCACGGGCAGTGGTAGTGGTGCAGGACTTCATTGGAGCTTGCCGTTTTCTTTTCATAATGTTAGCAGGGTCAGATGAAGAATTTAAAAGGAGAGGGTCTAACTTCCTAAGTTGGAAACTGGGGGTGTTGGTAACTCTGGGAGTCCTTTCTAGCCTTGTATTTGCCATTCACTTCCCCTGTGGGAGGCCTGAAGGAGTGAAAGTAATCTACTTCCTACTGCTTAGCTGTATTTATTTTCCACTGCCTGCCTCTCTGCCTGCAGCACCACTAATGTTCCCAAAGCACCTGAAGTCATTTATTTTCTACCTCTGCCTGTGGCAGTGGTATTGCACCCTAGAAGATTTTGTTTGAAGCCTTCTGGGCTTTGTTGGGAGTGCTCTAGGCATGTGAGAAAATAAATAGACTTGGGAGCGGTATGTGTTAAATCTATAGCGGGTATCTCCACTGCCAAGGTTTGTGTATATTTTCACTTTTTATAAGTGTACATAGATATATTGCTAAGTATCTAGTAGACAAACATACTCTAGATGCTGAAAACTTGTTGCTTGTATGGTCCTCTCAGGAGCAGTTTGAACAGCATCATCTTCCCTTTATAAACACTGTAACATTTCTTTAAGAACTTAGATTACTTTTGATGGTCTCCATTTAATTATGAAAATCTCTGCTATGTTTTTCTTGTTTTATGAGCTTACCTGGGTCATCCGAAGTCTTATGGGAGTAAGGAGGATGCTTGGTTGTTGCTGGGGTTGTTCAGGCCTTACTGCTTTGGACTGAGCATGTGCGCGTAGATCAACATTCAGGGTTTGGGGAAAGACCAGCTGAGGAAAGGAGCCAGTCAGTTGGGTTTTTGTAGAATGATGACATTTGGAGTGATTAAATGGTTACAGGCTTCAAAGGTAACAAGACTTCCTTTCTTCTTGTGGTTTAACCTGGCTGGCAGCTAAGCACCACAGAGCCACACATCAGCATGTTATCAGCGCTCTTCTCATCCTAATCCAAAACATAGCACCCTACCAGCTACTATGAGGAAAATTAACTCTGTCCTAACTGGAACCAGGACACTTCTTTTTGATTATAAATGGCTGAGAATCAAAATAAGATGATTTATTTCCATGACTGACTGCTCAGGAAGGGAAGTGCCTGGTTCATGCTTTTAAAAACTCATGTGTTTCCCCTCCTTCATTCCCTCAGCTTCTGCTGATTTCTTGTAGATGTACCTACACACAAATATATTAGCTGTTCCCTCAACCCAGGTGATGTCACTAACATGACTTTTAGATCTACACCAGTAGCTCTTCTGACTGCTACCTCAGTCATTAAAAACACACAAACTAAAAAGTCACTGGCTCCAAGGTGAGGCTGGTGATCTGGGTTGCTGTCTCCAGTTCATAGCCAGCCTGGCCTCAAATGGTGCAACCAGTAAAGACCTGAAGATGGCACGTGGAATGCAAAGCCTGTTTTCCTTTCACTACCCTTGGGCTGTCTTTCATGCTTTTCCCTTTTCCTTCTCCCCCTGTGTTTTGCCAATGGAGGCACCTGCTTCTTTGCTGACAACTGGTTAAGACTCAAGCTGGAAAAAGCTCATGAGATATTTAAACCTTCTGTAATTTGAGCTCCCATGTAACTTTCCTATTTACCACAGGGGAGATAAATCCTCTTACCTAACTGTCAGGTAAGCCCAGCAGAGGAGCTGGAAATGAGACAAGCTGTGCATGACCATCTGGTCCCTGCTGATCCTTGCAGGTGTTACTGGGAGCACACTTTGCTTTCTCTGGTGTTGGAGATGTAGCTTGGATCTTTACAGGGGCTTTTGGTATCTTTCCAGGCACTCTGGTGCTGAGCAAGTCCTGTTTGCTCAGCAAAGTCAGCTGAGGTGACAAAAGCAGTTTGAGCAATTGATACAGCTTAAAGTTACAGACGAAAAAAGGGAACTTCTCATCAAAGGCTTCAACTTTTTCTGTAATGTTGTTGCCCCTGAGCTTGCTCTCCTGATGACCCTCAGCTAGCCTGTGCTCACAGGGGTCATAGGAAAACCTCTTTTTCTGCTGAGGAGGGGGTGGAGGAGGAGGAAAAACTGATAAGAAATTGGTCCTATTTTTCCTGAAATTGGAAGACATGAAGCTTTCCAGAACATAATGTCAATCTGGTCTTGTTATGGAGCAAGATCAGTGCTGTATATAAATAGAGATATTAGGAGAAAAACTTCACACAAAATAATGTCTTGTTCCCATGCAAGCTGGGATGGCTGTGTAATAAATACAAGGCATCTGGTGTCTTTAACGTGCTACAAGAAGCCATTTAAAAACAAATACCCCACAAACTTCTACTGAGCTTCTAAAAAGCTATGAAATGAAAAATAACAGCTGATTCTTATGATTTTTTTTCTTGCTGAGGGGTTATATATATTTTGGGTATTTTTATTTTGGACTGTTTGACACCCACATAGCCCTCTGCAGAGGGCATATGTAAGATGAGAGCAGCTCTAAAATCCCTCTTTGGGAGGTTTCTGAGCACACGGGCTCTGCTGTAATTGACATAGCAGCATCTCCCTGTCTCTCTTTAAAATTGAAACATCAAAAATGTTTTCTCCAGTGTGCTCCCCCAGGCCATAATTCAGCCACCACTGCCTGGTGGCAGTGGGGGCACCTAGCAGGAGGTGAGGGATGGCACTCCATGAACTTCACAGCCTCTCTGTTGAGGATGTGCCGAAGCCAGCTGCTCCTCTACGTCCTGCTGAGGACTCATGCAGGTGTGTCTCACAGCATTTGTCTCCAGGAAAAAGCAGACTTCTCAAATGAGAAGTGTAGTATTGAGACCTTTCAGAGTTCTGAATTGCTCATCTCAGGTGGGGTAATGAGCTGCAAAGCAACAAGGCATTAGTTAAGAAAACTTGCTCAAAAAGGCAGTATTTCTCAACTTGCCAAGACTGGGCATTTGTCTGCTATTTAGTCAGCACCCATCAGGATAGTAACTAATTGAAGCCAAAGGGACCACTCACAGCGTAAGATGACAGGCAACATGAGTAATGGTAATACTATTTGGCCTTTAATTAGTCCTTTATAGTTTACTTCAGAGCTAGAGAGCTCTGGTTGTATCCACTGCTCCTGCATGTGAGCTCCTTGTGGATTAATTTGTGGCTCCTACAACAGGTATGAAGGGCTGGTGACTGCAGAGCTGCTCATGTCTGCAGGTGTTTGCCCCACTCTTACCCCTTCCATTCATCACTGAGAAATCAGGATTTTTCTTCCTCCTTTGCCACAAAGTATCTGGGGTGTCTCAGGTGTCTCAAATAAATCTTGCTGATTTCTCTCAGTGCCTGCTAAATTACGGCAGCTTTGCTGCAGGATAACAAGCTTGGTTGCCTCCCAGGTGGTTTCTTTGCTGGCTGTCCAGCTGTTAGTCTGACCAGGAGAGTGTTGTGGATGTCTGTCACAACACGGTGTTTTTTTTTCTCCCTTCTCATTCCTTACGTTGCTGTAAATATATTTGATTAAGTTTAAACACATGAAGTCTGTGGGAATTAAAATTCTTTGTTATTGCCCATTAATATCTATGCAGGGAGACTGGTACTCAGCAGGGCTTGTTGGGGATTTTTTTTTTTTTTTTTTTTTTTTACTACTGGGTTTGTTTCTTTTTGTAACATATCTTCCTGGAAACAGATTTTGGTTCTCTTGTTGCTGTCTGTGTACTGTAACAGGTAGATAGACTACTTCAGTGACTACCACTGCTGAAAAATATTGGATAGGCAAATGGGATTAGTGGTAAGCTTCAGAGCATGCTTAGCTTGTGTCCCTTGAGGTCTGGGGTCTTTGCTGGGACCCATGGCTGTTGTGGTTTTCTGTGGATTGCTGCTGTGGTGTTGCCTCTGTGCATTAGGTTTGACATTGCTGTAAGTATAGAGAGGTGGTTTACTGTTCATCAGCTTCTCTGTTCATCTCAAACACATCCCCCTGCTATGCAAAAAGCTCCTTATAAACTTGCACTGGAGTCTCTCCTTGGCTTTGTCTCCTTGTTTTTGTTTGTGCTTAGCATGAGCAATTATATGTATTGCAGTGAGTAACATATCATTTACTGAATCCTGCCAAGAAAAAAGGTCTGCTATTCTTCATAACTTTTTGTATAAGTTGATTTCTGTTGTATCAGTCCTTCTTTGTTCTGAAAAATTAATCCTTTGAAAACATTTTTCACCAATACATCTTGCTGTACTGTTACTGAAAGCTAGTCTCATCTTCATGCTTTTGCAGTGCTCGCTTTAGAAAATGTGATTATGTCTGAGGAACCCATTTAGTACCTTTGGTCTTCTGCTTATTTGCTGGTGAATCATCAATAGGAGATCCTCTCATTTGAGTTCTAAGTGAGCATAGCTTCAAAGGAAAGCGCGGTGGGCACTTCAGGTCAATGTTGTGCTTGAGTACTATAGCAGCAATAAACCCAAACGTGATTGCTGCAAGATCTGTTTATTCCCACCAAAGATGTCCTCAAACAGAGCCTGCGCTGTGAACTACCAGACCTAGGGGTGGGAGGGAAGCTGCTGAGGGGAGGTGGGCAAAGCAAAAGGATGTAACTTTCGTCCACTTCTGAAACAGATTTAGATCCTGTCTAAAGGGCTGGCAAAAATAAAAGCCAGTACTGAATTACATCTTCTCCCAGCTCTAATTTGTTTATGAAGCTGGAAGGCATTGCTTCCCTCCCTCTGTCCCCTTCTTCTGCAGTCTACAGCTGCTGAGGAGTTTTATAAGAATGTGTAGCTGTAATTCTTGTTAAATGGATGAGAAAAATGAACTGCGAACAGACATGTACTTTATCAGTTAGCAGATTGGAGCTGGAAAAAGAATTATGTCTACCTGTCCTCAACAGTTTCCTGTTTACTGGATTTATTGAGCCCATTCCTCTTGCCTGAAACATACATCTGGGTATGCAAGATTTCCTGCTGCTGCTTAATATGTGTGAAGCAGAGGATTTAAAAATCAATCCTTTTGAGGAGCAAATATTTTCAGCCCTTCACTCTTTCACATTTCTGCCTTTTCATTCTGTTCTCCAAGCTGTGAAAGCTCTTAATTTCTCTGTGTTTGACTGTCACCCCAGATAATGTGACTCATCAGTCACGGGATGGACAGGAAGTTTGTGTTCTGTGCTTTCTCTGTAGGGACACATCTGTCCTCAGGCAGTTCTGGTTTTTAAGTAGCAGGGGGCTTTAGTGGGAAGAAAGGTGTTTTAGATTAGGAATGATAAAGGGTATCCAGTAAAGGCTTCTAAGAAATACAGTCCCCTAAATTCCTTCAACTGTGCATTAATAGGGCTTTGTGTCAGCGAGCATCCAAAGGTAGAGTTTGGTGGAGACAGTACAGAAGGATGTGGGCGACCTAGAAGGCCTTCTTTCCTTACGCTGCTATGGTTAGAAGGGCGACTTCTCTGGTTTTGACCAGAGGTCCATAAAGAAAGAGGTAGACTTTATCTACTCTGCAAACAAAACTGTGGGGTGTACCTGGGCTCTGACACAGAGCTCCATGGATTGCTCCCAGCAGCAGTTTTCTGTGTGATTACTTATTTTTCCCTTGGTCCCTTAGGCTGTTCCCATCATCATGGTGTTGGGATGTCCCGGGGCTTTTGCAGTTTGAATTAGCTCATGCTGAGTGGTTTACCTGAATATAACAACTAGCTGGCTTGCTCTGTGGCACAAACATCTGTGATTTACCCCAGGCATTCAGCACCACTTGGAGCCAAGTTGTCCTGGTTTCAGCTAGGATAGAGTTAATTTTCCTCCTAGTAGCTGGTAGGGTGCTATGTTTTGGATTAGGATGAGAATAATGTTGATAACATGCTGATGTTTTAATTGTTGCAGAGCAGTGCTAACACTAAGCCAAAGACTTCCCAGCTTCTTGCCCTGTCCTGCCAGCGGGCAGGCTGGGAATGCAGCAGGAGCTGGGAGGGGACAGACCCAGGACAGCTGACCCAAACTGGCCAAAGGGGTATTCCATACCATCTGATGTCATGCTAAACAGTATATAGGGGTGGCTAGCCAGGGTGGGGGGGTCGGCTGCTCGGGGATAGGTTGGGCATCGGTCAGCGGGTGGTGAGCAATTGCATTGTGCACCACTTGTTTTGTACATATTATTAGCATTTTCTTTTCTGTACTAATAAACTGTCTCTATCTCAACCCACAGGCTTCATTTTCTTGTTTCTTTCCCCCATCCCAGAGAGGGAGGGGGGAGGGTGAGTGAATGGCTGTGTGGTGCTTAGCTGCTGGCTGGGTTAAACCACAACACAAGTCATGTTTGCTTCTGGTCAGATATGGAGTGCTTGGCCTTGTCAGTGAGAAGGTGACAGCCACATGGAGCTAGCTGACAATCTGTGGTCATCCCTTGCTTCATAGCCTTGGTTCAAACCCTAGGGAAAGCACCCAGACCTTCGCCAGAGACCAGCTCAACTGACTGGCAAGGAGTGATGCATCATGGGAGGAGTCCTGTAGGTACTCTGATCCTAGACTACTTAGAGTTGGCATGGTAGGTGCTGCTTAAAGGGTGTTCATGAAGTGAATGGAGAACAGAGATATTAGGTTGGGGAGCAAGCAGGAGATGGCTACATGATACAGTGACATGTCCTGGTTTTCAGATCTGGGTGAGAAGTATATCAATTAATAACGAATCTAGAAGCACCTTGTACATGTTATTGAGATCAGTATCACTCATCATGTGTAACTGATACAGAGAAGCTGTAATATTGACTCCTAGTGAAAGGTGCTAAACACCATCCTTTTTTTTTTTTGGGGGGGGTGGCGGTGGTGGTGGTGGTGGTGGTTTTGATGCTGGTGTGTGAAGCCAGTCAAGCATTTTGAAATGTCCTTCACCTCCCACACACAGCAGTAGGCAAGAGGTTGGATAAGAGTCCTGTGGAAAGGAAAGTGGCTCAAAGCCTTTCTTGTGGTCTTGCTGACTGGGGTAAGCAGTTTCCCTCTCTAAACAGATCAGCCCTATGTTTCTGAGAGATTTTGCTTTCTTTTCCAGTTATCTGCTGTGTTAGGGCATTCTGTGAAGATATTTTGTGATGTCCTGAAAAAGTTCAGCAAATGCATATAATGTTTCTCAGTCTTAAACTCTTCCCCTGCCACTGAGGGAACCTCAGGGATTTTGCTTTTTTATTAATGAAGACTACAGGTGTATAGGAATCTAACTTCATAAGCTCATAAACTTGAGGCAAATTTCCTCCAGTTTCCTATGGCTCTAATCTCAGTAGGCTTTGATAATATAAGAACAGGGAAAGGACAGCTTGTTGTGATAGACAGTTTAATCTTACCTGCCTGCTGTGAAATACACTGGCCGATCTGGAGAACTGCAAATTATAAATTGCCTTTTTAATACTGATAAACAGTAAGAGTGGGGGGGAGAAACAAACATTTAAGGAAATATTACATCTTAATTGTAGTTCTCTGCTGGGATCAACAAATCTGGTTCATCCTTGATCTTCCACTGTTTACTAAGTCTCTCAGCCCCACCATAATTATTTCCTTAACCCTGAAGAGGTTTGTGCCATAATCTGGAGCACAACAGTAATTGTATAACAGCTTGATGATGACACTTTTGTCCATGTTTATTATGTGACCAAAACAGCTGGCCAGATAAGCATCCTTCTGATTTTTTAAGGAGTTTGTAAGCAAACTCATAATCTAAATGATGTCTTAATTCAAGGAGAGGGAGGTTGTAAATAATTCCCCCCCCACACCCCCTAATCCTTACAAGAGAGTAAATTGAATTCCTTTCTACTTCAGCCCCCTTGCATGGGAAAGGGATAACAAGGGAACGGATGGAAAATACTTAACTTGGTTTAATCACAGAACTGTAGGGATGGCAGTGACACTTCATGACTTCATTGCGCCAAGCCCTTCATTGTACCCTGAGAAGAGGCAGGACCCTTCCAGGAACTCATTACCGTGCCTTGCCTCTCTATCATAAGGCATTAGATGGGTCTTTGCAGATTGTCAGGCTGGTCTGACATAGGTGAGATAAGTCCTACAACCTGTCAGCTTATGACCAAGCGGCCTACAGGTGCCATGGCTTGGGAATACAAACACTGTGGAGGGTGGAGACTTGTTTGAAAAACTCTAACATGGGAAAAGAGAATGAAATTGAGAGTAGACAGAATATCAGAGTGATGTTTCCCAGCAGTGAGGTCTAACTGACTGCAGAATACATCTGAGGAAACAGCAGAATGCTCTTATGTGTGTGGTGTGTGTATGTATTTTTAAAAAACAAACCCACAAATGTGCATACTGCCCTTTCAAGGAGGAGCAGCTTGCTAACCTATTTAAGTGGTGACTTGTGCATTAGTTGATTGATTGCAGTCTAAGGAATGGGCCCAAGTGTATTTCACGGGGATGGATATCATCACTAATCCATCCAAGAGGAGGCACCGCTGGTACGTCTAGAGAAAACGATCCCCTTCAGAGGAATGGGATCTGCCATCCCCCATGGCATCATGTGGAAGGGGTGATGTTAGCCTCTGAACTTCTTTCTCTAACACCTACACAGGTTGCTGGTGGTTCCCTAGGCAACTAGCTTGCTGTGGTGTGATGGGGAAGGGCGACTTTGTGTTTTAAGTGCAACCTGCCTCTACCTTCTGCAATTGTTTGTAGGAGGCTGGGAGGGCAGGCAGGTGCGGAGGCATCCCTTCCTTTCAGAGCAGAAAGGGGCTTGTTTGGCTTTACTCATGTGCTTAACACGTGCAATAAACTTAAACATCCCCTTCAACTTTCTTGGAAGAAATCCCATTTGCATGTTACACCATTATTAACAGAGACAATGGGACAAACATTGGTATCCTGTTAATTATGGACATGCTAATGATATACATTTCTGCAGTCAAATAGCACTGTAATTCTATTTCCTGTCTTAAGTTTGTGCTTTGCTGTTTGAAATGTTAACGAAGCCAGAATTCTCAAAGGTCATCCTCTGAATATATCGGCTGCTTTTTTATTTTGTTTTGGAACAATTTAAATGAGGTTTTGTTCCTAATGTTGCTAACAATGTTAACTTTTCTGTTTAATTAACGAAAGTGTAGGAACACGTCTTTGCCCTGGTCAGTGAGCTAAATGAGAAAGCTCTGTGATCTCCTTCAAGCTATTCCTTGGCATTTTCTTCCGTGATGTGTGTCCTGTTGCTCCTGTTTCCCCCAGCAGCCCCTACTTCTTTCTCTTCATGGACTGTGTGAAAGAATGGTTTAAAAAAGAAAAAGAAAAAAAAAAAAAGAGAAGTGCAAATTTAGCAGAACTGAGCATTGCATTTTCCAAGGAGCCATCTATCATCTTCAGAAAGTTTTAGTTCTTCACAAATAATAAAGAAAAGAACTGGTAATTGCTGTTTCTGGCTAATTGACAGAATTGTGTCGTGAAAGAGGGAGAATTTCTGCACTGCCTTTGCTGATGACACTTGAAGGTTGTTTTAAACTTTCTATTTCTACTAAATTAAGAGATTGTCCCTTGCCTGTGTTCATCATTAATCCAGTAGGTTGGTTTTTCATTTGTTTTTAATAGTGTTAGATGACAGAGAAGTGGCGAGTGTAAAGAATGTTTCCATCAACTCAATTTGTGTGATAAAGCTCTTCAGGTTTGTAATATACACCTTAATGTTGTAAGGTAGTGCCTGATTGGGCCCCCATTTTGCAGTCTCTTCACTGGAAAATAGATGGAGGCTCTTGATTATTTGGTACTTTAATGCATAAGCCTCCATACAGTTTTCTGGGTGTCTTTAAAACCTCTTCTGGAGCTGAAGGTGTTCAGGGGGTGAATAAATGCACAAATGCTTTGTCTGTCTTGTTCGGTTTCAGGGTTGATGGTAGAGTTTTCAGCTCTGTGAAGCTTTAAACTGGCTACTGAGTTTTAAGCCTCTGATATGACGGAGCTAGAAAGGGACTGGCCAGAAGGGAAGATGCAGATTTTTGTCTCTAGTAGGTTAATCAAAATTGGAATGAGGGGGAATAGCAGAGAGCTTCAGCTAGCTAGTTTATTGGTTGTGCTTGCATATACCTACACATATGCTTGCATGAGAGGCAAGCTGAGACCTTCTGAAGTAAGCTTGTTATTTTGACATTTAGATTTCATGATCATCCTACATGTGGAGGGCAAATGTGTGAGCAGAATTTTACCTGCTAATATAATCAACAGAGTTTGCTTACTTCTCTCATACACCATGAAGGTGACTTTATTCCACTTTCTACATTTCTCACTTTACCACTGAGATTGTCAGTGTTTTTTAGCTTCACTGCCTATGGCTGGAGAGTTCCTCAAGTACTATTTTACTGTACATATTTCCACCTACATCTCTACATTTGCATGTTAGAGCGCTTCAAGGGCAGCTTCCTAGCTTACAGACCCAACTGTTGTTCAGGCAAAGGACATTTAATCAAGTCTCTGAATGGAGTTGAGTTCAGCAAGCATGCACAGGCATTGCTGGTTTTTTTTTTTTTTTTTTTTTTTGTAGAAGTTGGGGCAATACTTAACGTGTGGTGAACAGCCCTGGAAACAGATATAAGAGCTTTATGGGAAGCCATCTGTGGCATTCATAGCTTGCGAAAACCGCTAGCTTAAAAACAGGGTTGTTGGCACATAATCTGCCAATATAACACAACTGCAGAGACTGGAAACCTCTTACAAAGAGTACAAAGTAAAACGTTGTAGTACAAAGGAAAACATTTTTTTTTTTTTGCTTGTGCCAGCTACTGGTAAGCTTGTTCTTGGAGGATGGCAATACTGGAAAAATTAAGCAAGAACACTTCGACACTCAGCAAAGCTCTGGGGACAGGTTTTTGGACATTCTTCCCCATGAAATGCAGCAGTAGAGCTGCCCTAGACCCTTTTCCAGATGCAATGGGGGAGAAAAGCTCTTACTTTCCTTACTCTTACAGAGGTTTTCAAGCCATGGTTGGTACAGACTGATCTCGGCTTACTTTGCACCTGAAAACAGACCTGAGATCAGGTCTTCAACTGGGGTTTCTTACGGCTCCACTTGCAAAGTTCAGAGTGGTATCTTCCCCTTCCCAAGAAATAACAAATACAAAATCAAAAACAAACAAAAAAACAAACCCCAAACAAACAACAACAAAAAAAAAAACCAACCAAAAAAACAGAATCAAAAAAAAACCTAGTGAAGCTGGGGCGAAACTCTGAACTACTGGACAATGTCCTCTGCAACATCAACATTCCTCTTCTGGGAGGTAAAACAGTTCAGCTATGTGGATGTTTGCTGTGCTGATATTGGCCAGCTGGAACTTTTTTTTTTAAACTATTATAAGTTAGTCACAGAGTCTGGCTTGTATCCAAAGCGCTAGCCCATCCATCAAGATGCATTATGCTCTATAGGGCTTTTTATTTTATATATTTTTAAAATAAAGACTGTATATTTGGTTTTATATAAGAAATCAGCTTTGAGAGAAGATTGATGTCTTCAGCAGGTTTTGGTATTTTATGATATTTCCAAGGCACAGAAAAGTGCAGAAGGGAAGAAATGTGACAATAACTTTTCTTGAGTACTCCAAATAGTTAAATTGAAGTTCTTTGTAGTTCCCTGGAAAAAATGTCTTTTTTGTTTCGTGAGGTAATTATGGATTTCCATGAGCACTTCTTGCTAATCAGGTTTAATGACAGTAAACCCAAATCACATTATAGTTATTTTCCAAGGCTATGTGGGAGACATGCCACATTAACCCAAAAGAACAAAGCTCACAAATGACAACAAGAGTAAAAAGAAGAAGGGAAGAAGTAGAGAAGCAGGATTCTTATTACCTGTGGCTCCACCCATTGCACAATGTGAGTGATACAGGACTAGAGGAATAGGCACTGATAAAAATGATTGAGAAATAGCATCATCCTTTAATACTTTGGAAATCAAAGGGGTAAATTTGTCAAAGGATCAACTAGACACTGTAATAAAGAAGAAAAAAAATAAGATTAAAAAATATGATGTAGGTTGCATTATCATTTGGGGCATTTCTGCACCATGAACATCCCGCACCCGGGTGTATGGTGCTGGGGGCATCGTGCACTGGGGTGCCCGAAATCGGGGCATCCCTGCACATCTGGCACTCCAGGAACATCCCACAAGGGAGCATCCTGCACCTGGGCACCCCGCAGCGGGGGCACCCCATGCTGGGCATGCCCTGCACCACGGCCCCAAGCGCCTTCCCAACCCACGCCTTACCTGGGAGCGAGCACCAGGCAGCGGGCGTGGGGGCCGTGGGGCAGAGGGATGTCGGGAGCTAGGAGTATTTATTCTGTACGGAGAGAGTTTTATGCAGAGACGGTTTTGTTTTGTACGAGGCGACTCCCTGGCAGGGCGGCCGGCAGTGGGGCGCCGCTCGCGCTCTCAGGGCTATGCAATACGCGATTCCTCCACCCAGCTTTTGTACGCGGGGGCTGCTGGCAGCGGCGTGCTGAGCTCTTTCTATTAAAGACACGTGAAAGGAAAAAAAAAAAAAAAAAAAAAAAAAGCATCCTGGCCTGTATAAGAAGCAGTGTGGCCAGCAGGTCTAGGGAAGTGATTGTGCCCCTGTACTCGGCTCTGGTGAGGCCGCACCTTGAGTACTGTGTTCAGTTTTGGGCCCCTCGCTACAGGAAGGACATGGACGTGCTCAAGCGAGTCCAGAGAAGGGCGACCAAGCTGGTGAGGGGTCTGGAGAACAAGTCTTACGAGGAGCGGCTGAGGGAGCTGGGATTGTTCAGCCTGGAGAAGAGGAGGCTCAGGGGCGACCTTATCGCTCTCTACAGTTACCTGAAAGGAGGCTGTAGAGAGGTGGGGGTTGGTCTGTTCTCCTACGTGCCTGGTGACAGGACGAGGGGGAATGGGCGAAAGTTGCAACAGGGGAGTTTTAGGTTGGATGTTAGGAAGTACTTCTTTACCGAAAGGGTTATTAAGCATTGGAATGGGCTGCCCAGGGAGGTGGTTGAGTCACCATCCCTGGAGGTCTTTAAAAGACGTTTAGATGTAGAGCTTAGCGATATGGTTTAGTGGAGTACTTAGTGTTAGGTTGAAGGTTGGACTCGATGATCTTGAGGTCTCTTCCAACCTAGAAATCTGTGATACTGTGATACTGTGATCTTATTTTAAGGTACTATCTCTTCTTGCTTGCCAAGTCTAACCTTGTTCAGTTGTCTAGTACCAAGGTTATGAGTAAGCCTGGGTTGTGAGCTCACAAGCTGAAGGAAGAGGTTGGGTATTTGAGGGATGGAAGAACTGTCCATAGGAAACTGATGGTAGAATCTCATACATATGGTTGTGTGTAAAGCTTTAGCAGATGTGCCTGAAATGTGAAAATAGATCACTTCTACGACTACGTGGAAGATGGACACATGCAACCCCGACCTCCTACTTCCTCAGCAAGCCATGTGGTTGTTTGCTTCTGGTCTTTGCAGATCTGTGGTGTCTTCTGAGGATGGCATGTGCCAGTGTAACAGTAAATGCCAGCGTGGGTTGCTTGCCGTTTCTTCATCACTTTCTTGCCTTTACCTCTCCTCTGTATATGTAAAAGCACTTACATTATACCAAGTATTCCATACTTGGAGGCTGAATAAATGTTACCTGTGGTTTTACATATTGGTTACCAGTTCTCTAGGAAAGTATTGCTTTAAAAAGAAATCAATTATAATGGAGCCAGTTTTAAAAAGAAAGGGATGTGTGAGTGTTTATTTATTAAATCTTCTGCCCATCCTGGTAAGGTAATAAAATTTGTGAAGCCTGTCCATCCCAGCTGCACACTGAATAAGGATTTGATAGGAATTAGATCACTGAGCTGAGGAAGGGATATGATCAAGCTGTATCTTAAAATTCATATATGGAGCACCTTTTAATGTACATGCACATTCTTAGTTCTGCTGAGAAAATAAAACAGTGCACTTGCTCATTTGTATCCGTTTTGCTATTTTGTCACATGCACTTATTAAAATCCCCTTGTCATCTTTAATGCGTGCTGAGGGAATAAGATAACTCATGACGTGAATTTCCCTGTGCTGTAACTTTTGCTTTCTGGCTTCCATGAAACATCATGAGAACTTCATCTGTAATTAGTGTGCAGTGTTGTGAAGTACTAACCTGCTGTATCTGTTGTATTTTTGGCTCTATGCAACTCTCAAAAGTGGAGATGTGGTCTAGGATATCATTAATCTTTTCTTTGTGGTTCAGAAAAGGAATCTATTTTCTTTGATAAAAGACCCCTTGGTCTTTGTGATCCATAAATCATTCTTTCAAAAGAAGCCCTTTGAAATATCATTTAAAGATATTCTCACAGAATATCACTTTATAGCTTTTTCTAGTGATGGAAGATAATCCTTGTGCCTGTCAAAAAGGAAAATCCATATTATTTTTCACTGAATTTTGTGACTTTAGTAGAAGCTCTCTAAAGGCACAACATTACCATCTCTAGTCTTGTGTATGAAATCGGAGCTTTTGTGTCAAAACAGCATTTCTCTAACATCCAGCAGGGTCTGAGATGTTTGTATTAAAACCAGAACCCTATAAACCAGCATACCTTGCAGTGTTGAAGAGCCTTAGCACCTTTCATGAGGAACATTTGTGTTGCGTGTTATTTTATTTATCTATTTTTAAAGAACTGTTTTTCTGTCACTGGAAAACTGCTTTAGGGACCCTGATGAACTATCCCCTCCATCAGAGGCATTTCTTACAAGCCAGTTGGAAGGTGTCTAATGTCCCATGGAAGTACTTGATCTTGCATAAACCTGTTGAGGATATACCTGCCTGTGCCAAGACTACAGGTCAGTACTTGGTAACGGTGTGATTTTTGGTGAAACATCTGAAGAGGAAGTGGTAGCTGTTGGTGTCCCCATGCCGTCACAGTGGCTGTCAGTCCTGCAACTGGAAAGTTTTTCAGGAATAAGTGAGTGCTCAGGTGGGTCTCAACCATTCATATTTCTCCTTATGATGTAAGGGATAGAAACTTATATTCACGTAATCTGAAAACTATGGCCACAGATTTAAGGAAAGCACCACATTCTGTAAAAATGCCAGATGCAATTGCCAGTGGAAGCAAGAGAGCAGTCCCGGGGTTGCTGCCTTTCAGTGGTAGAAGCAATAAGCAGTCTTTAAATGTATGGAGCTTCATTCCTCAGAGGACTTCAGGAACCTGCTGTACAAACCAAAGAATAATAATTAAAAAAAAACAAAACAAAACAACAGTGTAGCTCTCTTACATAAATAATCCTTTCTGTTTCTAATCTCCTGGTTTATTCCTGTAGTGGCATATTATTTATGGTATTTATCTAAAGGTATTGTTATTGATCTCGTTTGTACTGCTGAGGAAATGCATTTATCTGCATGAACCTGTATTGCTGGAGAGGTGCCCTATGGCTGTGTTTACAGTTTTCCCGTTTGGTGATTTTACCTTTCTTTCCTGCTCAACTTATCTTTTGGATGGCTGGCTCAGAGCACTGGGATGTTTTGGCGTGTGATGTGAAACTGATTTGGGAAGTCAGAAGTACTTTTAATCTAGCCCTAACTTCTTCATGATTTGTTTTGATTTCATAGTTTTCTCACAGGGACATCTGTACTTCACGCATTTCCAAAGAAGCGAGGACTCAATAGAAGAGGGGAGAAGGTAGTGGTGGGGAAAGACTACTGAAATTGCATCCTTAGTAAAGATAAAAACAGTAGTCCCAAAGAAGAAAAGGATCAAGATCCAAATCTAGCTGGAGGCCACTCAGGAGGGATGGGGTTTTGTGGCAGACATGTCCCTCAGCCTGTATCCTTCTCTGTGAGGAAGATGTGAGGTTTGAAGGCTTGTTCAGAGTGAAGCCTTCATCATGCAGTTCTCATCTAAAACTTTATAAAGAAGAGTGAGAAGCCCCTTAGATCTGATGCTCGGATGAGTGGATAGAAGAGAAAAATCTTCTGTTCACTTCTGTTCACTTATCCTTTGCAATATCAGAAACAGGGTGGTTGTTTAGATTTTTGTAAGTCATTTATTTATTTGCTTTTTACTTGGCTTGTGTTATGGGTAGCATCAAGGTAACTGACAACTAGCAAAGCTCTTGTACTATTCCCATGGGATATCTTATCCTTAAAAAAAGGGAACTAAGCAGCTTTTGTGAGACTCAGCATCCTGAGCTGATGTTCCAGAAGATCCAGAGCAACCAGGCAAGTGTCAGCAGCTGGTTTCTGGAGTCAGAGAGAAAGAGGAGCCTCCTGGTGATCAGCCTTAGGCCAAAAAAACAACCAAACAAAAAAATCTGCTTGACCTCTGGCAGGATGATGTGGAAAGAGTCTGAATTCAAGGGAATTCTTTAAAATCATCCTTAGAGTACCCCTTCACTTTTCCTTATGGAGTTGAGATGCCAATTTGCTGCCTTCCTTGGGATGTCAGCCTCGCAGAATTTCTGTGGAAGTCTACTGACTTCAGCTTCTTGTGTGACTGCCGTAAACAAGGAAATCCATATCCTCCTAGCTAGCTGTTCAGCAAAACCAACCTACTTGCTCCTGGGTGGCTGGGTGAATGGGATTTTGGAAGGATATGCTTTGTGTCTTTGAAGTCTTTGCTGGATAAGTGTTGTTAATTGTCAGAATGATTCAGTTCTTAAGGTAATTTGTGGCTTTTTTTTTTCCTTTTCTTTAAACATATTAAGGGTGTGATATGGAAAACACTTCTTTTCTTCAAGATTATCGAGTGTAGTTAGAACAGCACCACTCAACTTAGTAAAATCTTCTATAGATGTGTTTTTCTCTCTTGTTAAAATTTGTATCTTTTCCCTTTTATCATGGATTTAAGTTATTGTTCTCTTATTCTGTATCTTCCCATATAGTGTATTCCTAAAACTAAGAGGCACTCATTTTTGGCTTTGTGGCCTTTTGGAGCTGAGCACCACTAGCCCTGTGATTGGCTGCTGTGTCTGTGGGTGGCTCAGAGGTGCTTTCTGCTGGTATCGGATTTACTAATTGCCTCTGTAATGTATTAAATCCTCATGCAAAGGATCACTGTGTAAGAAGCGTGACTGGGCTATCAAATATATATTTACTAGACTCCACTGGGTGGGACACTTCCCTTACCTATGTGTCTCTGTTGATGAGAAAAGGAAACCACTGCTAGTCCACCTCTGTAACAGCCTTGTTCCCTGAAGGGGAATACTGCTAGGTTGTTACAGGAGGGCTGTGTCTAGATTTGGGGTTTCCCCCTTCCCTCCCGTGTAAGAGGCAGACTGCAGTGAGGGGATAGACTATGAGGTGTACAGGAGAGGCTGAAGGAGCTCTGATTGTTTAGCCTTGAGATGGAAAGAGAGGGACCTGTATTGTAGACTTTCCATTCCCTATAGGGTGTCTGTAGAGACGGAGGACCTAAACTTTCCTTGGAGGTGTATGGTGAAAGGACAAGAGGCAGTGGAGTGCGGGACTGTGGCCTGAAGGGGGGGGTCCTGCCTGAGGGAGTCCCCCCCATGTCCAAAGGCATCCCCAGGGGAGCCTGGTGACCAGGGTGGGCAGTCAGATGATAGGGATGGGTCAGTTGTCACTGAATCTTGGCCCCTTTGACCAGGGAGCAGTCTTCCCCCCAGCAGAAGGCCACAGCCTCTCAGGCAGAGCTATGTGGGGAAACAAGCTGCCCCCAGGTTCAGGCTGCAGGCTAGGCCCTGCTCTGATGCCAGCTTGGGGTAGAAGTAGCAAGCACACCTGTGGGAGGCACTCCTCCACCAAGTGACAGGGAAGAGGTGACTAGGCTGAGGAGTATCAGGGAGTCTGAGAGGGAGATAGATGCTGGATTCGCTCCCTGCCTTCCCTGATACAGGCCCAGCAGGCAGAAGGGACACTCAATGTGGAGGGTTCCCTATCCTCTCTCCACACGGCTGCACACAGTGACCTAATGGATAAGGGTCAATGGCGACAAATTCGTGCCTGCTGTGACAGATATATCTCCTCAGTGACTCCCCCACCTTCCTGGGTGCCGTTCCCCAATAGTTATGAGGCTCTGTAAGTGGAACTGAAGAATATTGAGGACAATGGTTCATCTGGCATGGAGGTGTCACCAAGGTCAAGTTGGCCTATGCCTTGTATCAAGACAGCTCCCACCAAAAAAAAAAAAAAAAAGAGAGAGGTAGTTGTCATAGGATACTCACTTCTGAAGGCAATGGGAGACCCAATATGCAATCAAGACCCAGTTCATAGAAAGTCTGCTACGTCCCTGAGGCCTGGGTTAGAGATGTAAAGAAATCCCTCCTAAAGAAAGCTTCCTTCCCTGGTGCAGCCCTCAGGTTATTATCCATTATTGATTTTTCAGGTAGGCAGTGATGAAGTTTCAACAAGAAGTCCAAGGGCAATCAAGAGAAACTTCAGGGCACTGGGACAACTGGTTAAGGGATCAGAAGTACAAGTAGTGTTTTTATCTATCCCTCCAGTTGCAAAGAACGATGAGGGGAGTATCAGGAAGAGTCAGCAGATCAATACCTGGCTCTGAATCTGGTGTCACCGGCAGAACTTTGTTGTTTTTTTTTTTTGTTTGTTTTTGTTTTTTTTGTTTGTTTTTTGTTTTTTTTTTGTTTGTTTGTTTTTTCTTTGTTTTTTGTTTTTTGATCACAGGTCATTTTACACAATGCTAGGCCTGCTGGCAACGGACAGGGTTCATCTGTCTCTAAAGGGGAAGAGGATCTTTGCTCAGGAGTTAGCAGGACTTGTTGAAAGGGCTTTAAACTAGAATTGAAGAGGGAAAGGGATGAAACCAGGCTTGCTAGAGATAAGCCTGGGGGAAGAATGCCAGATTCTGTGGGATGGTGTCCTGGCAAGGTCCTTTGGTCCCCCATCCCAGCAGAGGTAGGGGATGGAGAGCCATGCAACAGCAAAGTCACAAGGGATATTGATGGGTTAGAAATCATGGAAATGCCTAAGAATGGTTGTATAGGAATTAGGGCTTCTCCCACCCCCTCCTCCTCCTCCAAAAAAAAAAAGTGATGGGATCACTAGCCCAAATGAAGTGCATCTACACCAATGCATGTGGTATGGACAAGAAGCAGGAGGAGCTGGAAGCCATTGGGTGGCAGGAAAGCTATGACATAGTTGCCATCACAGAAACATGGTGGAATGGCTTGCATGACTGAAATGCTGCAGTGGATGGCTGGAAACTCTTCTGAAGGGATAGGCTAGGAAAGAGGCGGTGGGGTAGGCCTGTATGTTAGGGAGTGTTTGGATTGTCTTTCTCTACAGCTCCCTACCTCAAAGGAGGCTATAGTGGGGTGGGTGTCAGTCTCTTCTCCCAAGCAACAAGCAATATGACATAAGGAAATGACCTCAAGTTGTGCCAGTGGAGGTTTACATAGGATATTATGAAAAATTTCTTCACTAAAAGGGTTGTGAAGTATTGGAACAGGCTGCCCAGGCAAGCAGTTGAGTCACCATCCCTGGAGGTCAAAAGACATGTGGATGTGGTGCTTAGGGACACCTTACTCCTGTAAATATCTTGATTTGGTGGAGAGCTGCTGAGAAGTCAGAGGATGCTGTTTCCTTTTGCTAGCTCACTGCTTTAATGTTAACACGAAGTAATGAAATTTATTTCAAACGCTGTTCATTAATTAGGATTTGGATTGCTAAATGTGACATTATCTTGTGCTTTGTGTAACCATTTATCATCATATAAAGGGATGACTGCGCTGTTCATAAGAATTTAATAGAAATTAAAAGAAGGTTTAAGCCAGCCCTATGCTAGTTGCATATCTGCAATAAGCTTTCTAGGTATTTTATCTGTTTTGGCTAGTTATTCTTTGGACATGTGTTACTGTTGAAAGTCTTTTTTTTTTTTTTTGTGCCCTGTTTTTTATGCTTCTTGTTTTTAAGTATCACAATTTTTCCTCTGCACAATGATGAGACCTTCTAGTTTTCTTCTCAAAGGTTTGACTTGTTTTCCACTTGAATCTTGGAAATGAATTTGATTTGCAGCCTGGCAGATCCATAATTATTCTTTGTCCACATAGCTCATGTTCTCTCAGAAGCTGCAGTTTCTTACAAATTGCTGAATACCTGCAGGGTGTTTTGCCTTCTTCCTCTTTGTGTCAATTTCATAGCAGCTGCCACCATTGCCTACTTGTCATTCCTGTAGTCTGTTCTCTGTTCATTGAGGTCAGTTTTCTCACTTCTACAAGCCTTTGATATTCCATTTGTCCCATGTGAAGTCTCTAACAGACCCAATCTTACCTACCGAATGTCCATTTCCATGTCTTCATGATTCTAACCCATCTGAGAGTCCCCCTAGAAGGAATTCTTTCCCTGTACCATGATGAAGTGTATGTACCTGACTAGATTGCTCACTTGCCAAAAGAGCAATACGAAGCTGTTACCTGGAGGCATTTCTCCTGCTGTGCCTTAAAAGGGCAGAGGAAGATAACTGGGCTTTCCCACAAAAGCAGTTTGTTAGCAGCTGGTAGTCATGCAAAAGTCTGGTTTTGAGGACAGGAGTGAGTTCTGTAAAAGATGTGTCCTCATGGTCCAGTGTAATTATAATTACTATTTTTGTGGGGCAGAAGAGTCAGGTTTTACCTTCATGATCTGGAAGCTTTAATTTTGGTTTGACAAAATGCCTGGACGATATTGGGAGAATCTGAATACTAGTGCTAAAAGTTCTTTTAGTGCTTCAAGCTTATATAACTTTTTGTCAGTTTGATTGCTATAACTCAAACCCATTTTATGCTCTTAGGGGTTCAGTAGTTGCCATAAAAAGCCAGAAGCATGATCCATCTTGTCTGCTCTGTTTGCAGGAGAACATGCAAGAACACAAAGTTGACTGTAAGCTGTTTCCTGCAGTGCTGCGGTTTGGTTCACATCCTGAAACATGGAAAGACCACATCCCTGAGACTTTCAAATGGTTAGTGTGTACACTTTTCCATCGTCCTTTGTTCTAATATTGACATGAAACACCATGGCAGTGATTTTTGCAGATCAATTATGCACTGATTTAAGCTTTATTTGTAGATTATAGTTGAAGGTTTGAAAAATGTGAAATTTAATTATTGTAGCTGTGCAACTGAAGTAATGGGGATCTTTAGAGACAGTGAAATGAAGGATTAAGGAGTAGAATGTCAGAAATCCATTGAATGACTACGTATGGGTTGTGGGAGACCTGTGTGGTTCTGTACAAGGAAAGCATGTGGCTAGCAACATCTACAGGTAACAGCTTGTAACACCAGCTGAGTCCACCGTGCTGCTAATGAACGGAGCTTGTAAGCATTCTTGTCATTAGGGGAGTTGGAGGTGAAATTAACTAAACAGAAAACGTATCATAATCAAGATGACACTCAATACAGTGTGCAGCATACTGATTACATGCATGTGATACAGCCTATAGCTTGGGCTCTCTGGATTCGAAGAGCTGGAACACTGTGCACCACCACAGGTTGTTTAGCCACCAAAGTGTAACATATGCTTGCTACTTAGCAAATATGATAAATCCAGTATTGAGTTGAGTGATGTGGTTGGGTAGGGTTGAGGAAATCAGGCTCATTGAAAGAGATGGGATAAGAAATGGCTTCAGGACCAGTAAAAGAGAGTCAGTGGGTGATGAGTTGTATTCTGGAGCTCTGACAATGTTTTTTGGGGTCCTAGCAGTGATGGTCTCTGAAATGCACAGGCAGCAGGTTGTTTTTGCTTACTTTAAAACTTTTTGCCTTTTGGTTATTTTCTTTTTTCCAGTCACTTTATTTTGAGGAGAAATAATTTGAGTACCAGCTCTATTTGCCCATTTTATTTACTCTGTGTGTAGCTTCTTTGCCTTGTTCATATTTTTGCTGGAGGGGAATGTTGTCTTCCGACTGAATAGGAACCTAGGCTTTTCTAATACATCACTTTACAGGAGGGAAGCCTGGTTCTTGGCTCCTTTACACAGTGGGAAGTGCTGCATTTTAAAATGGTGGAACTGTTCTGTTGCAAAACTGCCTTATTTGCATTAGGATCAAAGTAGAAGAGTTTCTTCAGCTGCTTGGACCAAACTGGTTCAGTAGTTCTGGACCCATTTGCAGCCTCATCTTTGTGTATGATAATTTTACAGTCAGGCTTTGGTGCTGGAGAAATTTCCGGAGCCCTTGCAGATTTTGTTTCAAGGAACTCCTCTCCTGTCTGAGTAGGTATTTCTCACACGGTTGAAATTATATTCACAAATAACTTGCCTGTATGTGTATATACCTACTGGCTCTGTGCCTCAGCATGCACCATAGTCTTACAGATGAATTCATTAAAATGCCTAGGCATTCATGGCTGACATTTGTTCTGTTTAAATAATTTCATCACCTTCTAAACCTAGCTTTTATGGCACATCAAAACTTTGGAACATTCTCTTTTTTTATTATTTATAAGCCTTACAAGATATTCTTAATTTCTTGTTTAGTTGTGCAAATTATGTTTTTATGTGACTATGTATTCATGTAGTTGCATGCCCTTCATCTTAGGAATGCTGCCTAACTTCTAGAAAATGCATCTCTTACAAGCTGTAGAATGGATGTACAACACAAACCGCTTTATTAAAATGCGTAGACCATAGCAGTATTAGGCTTTTGAAGCAGGAGTGCTCTCAATTAATATGAGTTTCTTTGTGCTATATATAACCTGTCCACTGATGCAAGTGACCTAATACCTGGAGCAGCCTCAATGAAGATTGCATTGTACACTACAATTACAGAAAATGCAGGACATGTTTTGTCTTCACTTACCTCTTTTCTAATTTAATGAAAATGTGGAGGTTTTTATGGCTGAGCCTGAGCCTGGTTACCTTAACTTGCTGATATATAAGCCCACTCTTCCATGATACATCCATTCTGAGAGTTTGTGATTGAACTCGAACAAAGAAGGAAAAGAGGGTAGGGGTTTATTGACAGAACGGTGGTTCCGTGTTTGCAGGTTTCACTGTTTTGTATTATCAGCTGGGATGTTGCTTCCCAGCATATAGCTGTTCTATGGCTGTTTCAATTGTTTTGCATTGTAACCTCAATAGTGCCTTCAACATGTTAGTAGCATCAGGGTTGCTCTGTAAATGAATCTGAAGAAACATTTCTTTTTGTTGTTGTTTAAGGGGGTAGAAACAAACCATTTCTGCAGTATAAAGAGCCTGTGTCTGAATGGAGCAAACCCCAAAGTGTGTTGAGTTTTTATAATATGGGAGTATCTTCCTAGATTCCTACACCTGTAGTCAAGACAGTGAGGAAGAAGTGCAGCTTGGGGAAGTTCCTCTGCCTACACAAGTCCCCTGTCCCTGGGAGCTGCAAGGGTTCATTTTTTTTTTTTTTCAGGTTGGGAGTCTTCCCCCCCAGCTTTTTAAATATAGTTCAACCAGCCACTTGAAACGTAGAGATAGCACTGAGGTGATCTGCAAGAGCAAGTCCTGAGGAATTGCAGACCTCTGTCTTTGCTCACGTTGAAAGTGTGCATCTCTCAGGACCTGTGGTTGAGGTTTGTGTTTGAATTTTGGGGTAGAAGTTCTCTTGGTTTCTGGGACTGTATTTTGTATTTTTGCTAAGCAGGGAGATTTTTTTTGTGGTGTTATAATTAGTGATCAATATTGGAACTAATACCTTTGCTGTGGGCTGGGCAAGAGAGCTTCAGAAATTGGAAGTGGTTGTTGTTAAGTGCAGTGAAAAGCAGCAGTTCCTTTTAAAAAATAACTTTCAGGAGCTCTTGTGGAGTTGACTGTTTTGTTGATCTTCATGTAAGTGCTCAGTATTAGTGTTCATAAAAAGATCTTAGTGCTAATCCTCCTGTAGGTTCCTTAGAAATATAATATTAAACTTTTTTTTAACATAAAAGTGCCTCCTACACTTCTTTCACTGAACAAACAGTCTCTGATTTATTAATGCATAATGTGTCCCAGAAATCAGTTTAACTGATTCCCATCCATCATTCAGCATCACTTCTATTATATTGCAGAATGGATTTTCTGAAGACCCGTTTTGTATACTCTGGATGATAACTCTGTCTAACTTGCCTGAAAAAGGGTATAACTTACCAGTTTTATTATTTATGATTGAAGGGTGCATTAGTAACAACCAGAAACCTAATTTCCATAAGGATATTGAGTTCTGTTTTTCAGAATCTGCCTTTCATTTATACTTCTTCAGTCTTAGGAAAAAATGTAATGATCCAGAAAGAACCAGCAACACTAATTAAAACAATATTTAAGGCCAGGTCTGTGTAGAAATGCAAGGTATGTAACCGTTATGCTTTCCGAATCAATCTAAACTGGAAATGTTATGCCTCGGAGGCATAGAGTGCACAAGCCTGGTGCAAAGACCGGATTTCTCAGGCAAGTGTCTTCTATTGTGTCACCTCTGGCTGTCTCCTAACAGTATACATTGTTGCTTGTCCTGAAGCACTAATCTCTGCTGAATACAAGGTACGTTGATTTGCACTTCTGCTCTGTGACATTACTGAAACCTGCATAGAGGGATGTAAAGGTAGTATTTGTTATGCTACTTCAGTCATAAAATACTACCTGTACCAAGACAATCTAGTGGTCTCTGATGTTCAGAAAGCAGGCAACCACAGGGGCACAAAGACAAACCTATTACTTGAGGACTTGTTTTAGCTGGCACCTGGGAATGATTCAGAGCCTCCCCTAGCCAAATACATCTGCACCTACATCTGGAGCTGGAAGAGCTTGGCTGCAATTAGGAAAGACTTATGTTTGCTTTGTGGAGCAAACCAGAAGAGAAGCACTGAAAACAAGTCAGCGGTGGGTTATATCTAAAGTAGAAATACTTAAAGCAGGATCCTGCAATTCACATTGAAGCAAAGAAAGTGAGAGACATCAGAAATTTCTGGTGCTTAATCCTACACCCTGGACATGACAGTGACTAAAAATAGTTCCCTTAAGGTGACCCTGTTTGGGTTTGCTGATGGAAAAGCTGTGCTACCAGAATTCCATGTATAGTCAGCACCAGTATGCACTTGGACAATTGGGATTGTCCACGCTTGAGCCAAGCAGCTGCCTGCCATTTAACAGGCATTTGCAAAGCCTCAGATCAGGTACAGCCTGGCTGTGAATGAACTGTTTTTCATGGGGGTGAAATCTCAGCAAGAGTCCATGAGCAAGGCTCCCTTTTGCTGTCTCACATGGTGCCTACAGCTCTGTGTCTTTCCCCAGACCGTGTGGTGTAGTTGTGGAATTTACAACAAGCAGCAGCAGCACTTAAGTTAGCTAAGAGACAGGCAGTGTGGTGGCACCACAGAGAACTCAAGCAAGCAGTTCACAGCCACCCCACAGAACTGACGCATTGCTGTGTTAGAACAGTAACTCCCGCGCTCTGTACAAAATGTTAAACAGGTGACCTGGGATTGCCCAATTGACTACGCTTGTAGGCAGTACAAAAACATGTGCATCAGCATCTCTAAAATTGGAAAAAAAGTAGAATCCTGGAGTCTGGAAAAGTTTTACAGGTTGGCAGCACCCACTTTCTTTAATCAGGATTGTAGGAGAACAGCTGAGGGTGACCTGTAAAGGTAGAAAAAGAGGCCGGTGTGTGCATGTAAGAGCTGAATAGTAACTTAAAGACTTGAGAGAAGAGCTCACTATCAAGGCTTGCTCATGAGGAAGAGAAAGCTGCAGCTTTTGGATGAGTAGAGACCTCCTAACCATTCAACAGGAACCCATACTAATTGAATGCAGACTCCTTCCTGCTAAGCAGAGGCTGTCAGAACATTATAATCAATTTCAGCCTCTTCCTGTCCTTTTTTTTTTTTTTTATGGTCAACTGAAGGAATCAGGCCAGCCTTGTGACCGTTTCCAGAGGAAATGGTTCAGAATGTCTCCTTTTTCATAGGATACATTGCTCCTGTTCAAAGACCGATTCTGGCCTTTTTGAAGCCCCACAGGACATCTGTTGTGAACTCTGGTACAACAGCTGGATGGACAGTGGCTGAATTTAACTGATATTTAATGTGAGGAAGGAAGCATTAACTAATGAAACTTAAAATGGCACTAAAGAAGAATAGAAATGGAGATTTGAGTAGCCCGGGCTCTCATCTGAAAAAAAGAGATGATGTGGAAATCAGGTGACATACCCCTTACATGGGAAGAAATTTCTGGACAATGTGCTGAACACGGATGTCAATACTTGATTTGTTTTCCAGGCTGCACCTACACTGAATAACTTCATTCTGACAGGCTCCTGGTAGTTGCTGGTGGTAGGATTGTTGGGTCATTTATGCCAGAGGGTGAGTTCCAATCTCAATGTCTGGGCTCTGTGCTCTATATGCAATGTAGTCGTCGTCATTTGGGCTTATGACTTTACTCTGACTAAATATCCTATCCCGTGCCCTTGAAAACCTCCACATGCACACCCACCGCTGCACATAGTTCACAGAGAGGACATACCAATCACATAAACTCTGTTTTGAAATCTTTGGTCTTTGCCCTTTGCTTTTTTGTTTGTAAATGTTTCTTGGCGAGACTCTGTTCTGTGCATGTTTGTGCCTACTTGGTAAGTGACAAAACCTGATCTCACTCTGTGCTCACACTTGTTTACTTCCTGATGATGGTGTGATACAGGTTCTAAGAGAGGTGAATCTATTGTAAAACAAATTGTAAAGACTCAGATTTTTACACTCAAAACTGAGCTCACCTACTTTCTTTTTGTGATTAAGGCTTTTCTACTGCATGATGTTCAAATCGTATTTGCAGTCCGGTAGTAGGGCAGTCAATGTCCTAACCAAAGCACAGGGACACTTATTAGGTACTTTCTTCACAATTTAGTCATGGCTTTGGATGGTACATAACATGACCCTAGTAGTAAGTGGCCAGCTAGTAGAGAAAGCCAGTTGCTATAAATAAAAATAACTTAAAAAACAAAAAACAAACAAACCCCAAACATTCTTTAAATCTCAAGTCATTAGAATGAGGAGTCCTATATACATAGTCCAGGATTAGCAGATTAGCACCAGGGTAAAGTAGATGCAGTACACTGTACCTGATTAACTCTGCAGCTAGTCAGCACCAAGTGTAAATGATGATGTAAGGGACAAGATAGGAGAATTGCATGCAGAGGTTTGATAAGTACTTTGGGTTGCTATGAAAACTTGAGTATAAGGGAGGCAGAGAGGAATTGGAATGGTTTTTACTTTTATCACAGAATCATAAGGGTTGGAAAAGACCTCCAAGATCATTTGGTCCAACCATCCCCCTATCACCAATGTCACCCACTAAACTGTGTCCCTAAGCACCACATCCAACCTTTTCTTCAACACCCCCGGGGATGGTAACTCCACCACCCCCTGGGCAACCCGTCCCAATGCCTGACTGCTCTTTCTGAGAAGAAATTTCTCCTAATTTCCAACCTGAACCTACCGTGGTGCAACTTGAGGCCATTGTCTCTAGTCCTAAATGACTGCAAGATAAATCATGCTTAAAAAAAATTCTTCACAGCACACCTTTGTTTTTCCTGGTAAACAGTTTCAAAGGCCAAATATGAAATTTATGTACGACCATTATTCATTTAAAAATAAAGATGTATTGTATCTAACTTCACTGCTTAACCAGACACAAATGTGAAGTTCTCTTTTTTTTTTTTTTTTCTGGTGTGTGTTTTTTTTTTTCTTTCTGTGTGGATGTGTTGCTCTTCCTTTGAAATACCATAAAAATGTATTTTCTCCTTTTTCAAAAGATGATCAAGAAGTATGTGGTGCACTGACATATTAACATTTACACAGGGCAATTTTCCTCGGATAGAATGCTAATTAAACTTGAATTAAAAGAAACTTGAACTAGAACTCACCTTCTGGTGAGTGAAGTGTGTAATATAATCAAACTAATAGCCTGTGAAAAATGGGACACATGTAAGAAGGCTAGTCTTTTGTGGTAGGAAACACTCTAAAATTGCCCCAAATTAATTTGAAGAGTATATTACAAAGTACAGTGGGTAATAAATTGGTCTCTATTTCACTCCCCATGAATAGAGTACCCTCAACTGTTCTCTTAGCCGTTGGTAGTTCTACAGGCTCCTTCCAGATCTACTTAAAAACAGTATGAAAACTGGGAGAAGTGGTTGTGAGCATCAGTAAGCTAAGGTCATTAAATCCAGATTTACTACTTCTTGGGGAGGTGTACAATACAAAGACATAAATTGTTTCATCCCCTGCATGGTCTCCACCATCTTCAGGAAGGAGTGGGTTTGTTGTCCATACACAAACAGATGACGGAAGAAATTTCAGGGGAGTTTTGGGGCTGTGGACTGTTTAGATGCTTATGACTTCAAGGAGGTAAGTAAACTTAAGAAATTTGAGATATGTCTATCTTCTAGGTGTTTGCTACTGACCGAAGTAGATATTCTTTCCCTTCCTGGAGGGCTAGCCCCAGGGAACCCCCTTGTGTAGCCCTGGCCATTGTGCTGCACCAGGAATTTCAGTGCTGAACACCGGCTGTGAGTTCCAAATTCAGTGCTCAAATTCCTGAAACTTTCTTCCTGGGTCAGGCCCATGTTTAGTCTGCGTGCATATGCCCACCTTCTTCAGCTGTGCTTCATTTCGATCTGATAATGACTGTTTATTTATGAAGCTCCATTGCATGGTAAAGGAAATCAAACACAGTAAAATTGTGTCAAAGCAGAAGAAAAGGTTTGTTGGACTCTACTGTGTCAAGAACAAGTGTTGCCTGCTTTGGAGTCATTGACAGGTGACAAAAGTTCAGGATTTCCAAGATCTTTGGGCTATTTGTTGTGAGGCTGTATTGCCGAAGGAGAGTGTTCCCCCCCCCCCCCCCCCCTTCTATTTCTTTACTCCCTGTTCGTTGAATTTCTTCGTGTAGAGCACAGTGTATTACCACTCAGACGTATCCAAAGAGATGCAGCCTTTAGAGATAGAAAAAAAAGATTCTTCAAGTGCAGCTGCTGGGGAAGAATGCCATTTGTGCTTTACAACTTATTATAGTGTTGACCACAGAGCAGACTTTGATTTGTTTTACTGTAATGCAGACTAATTCTTCAGGTAAGAGGAGATTCATGTGCAATCAGGATAAATGTTCTTAATAGGCTCTTTCATTTGACCCAGCAGTAATAACAAACTCGTAATTGTTGTGTGTGTATTTCAGACAAGTCAATAATTTGTTTCTAAAACTCCTCAGAATTTCATTTGACTACTCCTAATGAAAAGCTTTATTCTGGTTAATCATCAGCACATATCTTTTAATCTCTCATTGAAGATTGAACTACGATGCCTAACATGGTTCTTGAAAGTGACAAATTTGTTATGCTTTGGTAAAATAGCATTTGTGGTTTTGAAGTGGATTAAATTAAACTTGACAATGCTGCTGTGAAGAGGAAGTAGGGAGAGACCAGGATCTCTAAAATTGTCTTTGGAAAGCAGCATAGCTCTTCATCAACACCCTGGTAATCTCGCTATAATGAGGTATGGGCAGAATCTAAAGAAAATGACACAAAATCCCATTTAACCTCAGGCTTTTTAATTTCTCAAGTAAAAAGAGTTTTCCAATCTGCACAGATGCTATAGAACAAAATATGTCCTGCTAAGCCCTTTTTCATGGGTCTCATTTAACTAACTTCAGTCAAATGCCCAGTCTCCTGAGGGTGGTGCTCTGGGAACCACTAAAACCACAAGCTTCTTAACTCATTTTGTTAGTGCCAGTTTAAATTGTCCTAATAAATTTCCATTATAAGCAGGTCAGAGGGAAATGTGAAGTACTGGTTCTTAATGCTCAAAATGTGTAGAACTATTCTGAGTTGTTGGGAAACAACTGACCTTCCAAACTTCCACACTTGTGAGAATCTTTTGAATGTTTTGGTCACTCGCTGCCTTTAATTAAGCCTGCAGAATTCGTGGCATCCTAATGACCACACAGAGCATCTGGCTGATGCCAGGACTTGGATCAACTGAATCGGTGTCTCTGGGCAATGGACAATCAAGGAGGAGTCTGCTTCATGTAGACGCTATGTCCTCAGATCATGTGTGTACAGACTTGCCAGTTCTTTGTTCCAGTCCTTTTGTGTCTGAATGTGCAGGAGTAAGATGCTCTTGAGTGGAGATGGGGAGCCACAGAAACTTGGAGCCATCGACATCTGATTGAGGGATTCATTTGGGAACGAAAGATTTGATAGGTTTGTAAGGATTCTTGTACTGTTCTAGTAAGGACACTGTGTTTGGGGCCTGCCCTAAACGTTAAAAGAAAAGTTTCTGGAAGTTAGTACAAAGCAGGCTTATATGTTTGGGGTTTGGACTGCATATATTAAGGTACGTATATGGTATCCGAATTCTCATTATGGAGATCTATGGTGACCTCATTTTAAATGACCTACAGTATCCTACCTGACCTCCAGCTGCTGCTCTGGGTCTGCTGTGTGACTGTTTCTGATACCGCAGAGAATCCCAAAGGCTGGTATGTGACCCATGCTCTGACATCATGTTCAGGAGACACCTACTCCTTGAAGAGTAAGGCTGTTCCTGCCCGGTGGAGGTTGAAAGATACTAGCTTGATTGCTCTTCCTTGGAAATGCCTCTCTGGAAGAACAGCTTTAATTAAAGGCTCAATTTGCTGAGGTTTGCACTTAATGAGGTTGCCTAGAAGATACCAGGTACCTGCAATATTTGCTCCCTAGCTAGACTGGACACGCCTTGCTACTGAGCTAGGTAGTTCTGTGTCCTTCATTATTTTGACCATCTGCGCTCTCTAGACGGCGTTGTGATATTTTGGTGGATCCTAGGATGAAGATCACTGCAGTCCCTCCCCCTTCTGATCATTCTGGCCATCTTATTCTTATGAAACTGAAATTGCCTTTTTATGCTCACTTCTGAATGGAAAGCTTTTGCATGCCTCTCATGTTGCATGTCTCTCATGCCTCACCTGGGCTCTGAGTCAGATATTTTGCATGCTCAAGGTTTCCTTGGGGAGCAGTGGCAGAGTCCTTTGTGTTAGTTTTTCCTTCTTCTGGGATGCTGAAGTGTTTGGAACTGTAAGGGAGTGCTGTTGTCACCATACAGGTGAGAAACCCAAGTCTGTGGGTTCCTCAGCACATCAGCTGCAGAGTTGCACATGGTGATTAGCTGAAGTTAGAGATACAGATAAGCTGTTTTTTTTTTCTATTTTTTTTTTTAATTTAAAAGAAACAGTGTTGTTGCGTGTGGTGCTAGGATAGAAGACTTGTACTCAGTATTATTGTTATATTAAAATTCTCCATAAGTGAATTGTAATAGCTCACTATAGACTTTGCCTTAATAAGAATAAGATGAACAACAGATATCAAAGATTGCTTTCTGAGAACAGTAATTTTTTTTTAATGAGAACTTTGACTTTATTTCTTGACCATTTAAAACTGTACATCTTAAACTGTGTTTTACTCACTGTTAGTAACAGAAAAGCAGTGTGATGAAACATGAAGTTACCTTCAAACAAACAACTCCAAAACAAACAGAAACAACAACAAAAAGACAAAAAAGCAACACCACAAGCATTGTTGAAGTCTTATATGGGCTCTTGATGTTGAAACATCTTTTTACCAGTTTATAGACACTTAAAATGTTGTCCTATAAGGTCAATAGCTCCTGCTGCTTCACTAATGGCAATTACATTGCCTGCCTTGTATTGAATTAAACCTTTATATACTTGTATCTGGAGTCACATGCTTCTTCCATTTTAAATACTCTTGTATATGTTATAGAAATTAAAACTCTTTAGACAGGCTTTTAAAAGGTTGATGTAACTTTTAAGTCATGTTTGGCTTCTCTTTGCTTACTTTCTGAGCCAATAAGCAGAGGTCTAAATGTAAGTGGTACTGTAATATAGCTGATGTCTGATTAAATACGGATTTTGGCATACTCAACTCTTACCCCTGTTCTCACCCTGAATCGTTCTGCTCTTTTAGCAGAATTGAAGAGGATAGTTTCTACTCTTAATAGCTTGGGTGCAAAAAAGGACCTGTGGGGAGTCATAAACAGATTAATTTATTATCTACTTGAAAACAATAATGCCAGAACTGCTGTCCCTTCAGCATAGATTAATAGGTGAGGGAAAGACCTCAGAATGAAAAACCAAGATGATATATGCCATGATGACTCGTTACTTGCATATAAGCATCAATACTCTTTGTAGGAGCATTTACTTGCATGCTGTCCTCCACAAGTGAGTATGCAGGCACAGGGCAGCTCGGTATATGGCTGGCTACCTGTTATATATGCACAGCAGCTTAACAGAATGCACAAAATCTGATTTGTGGAAACATAAAAATATGTGCTGAGAATCTAATTCCTCTGGAGCAAGTGAACTGATTGGCTCAAGTTGTTTCTTAATTGAAGCACAAAACAGCTCCTCTTTAAACTTCAGACTACTTGAAATCATGTCTGTTAGGGAATATATGAACTGTATCTTTGAGGAGTGGTGTGTCTATTTTTTTTCCCCAGTAGCAGATGCCATTTGAATTAACAAATAAGGATTCTCCTCACAGCAGCATTATCTGATGAGGTTATCAAATTCACCTAAATTAAAGAGAACTTGACAATGACATCAATCAGATGTTATTGCTGCATATACAAATGTTCATTTGCTAGCCCAGGTAGTAGCTCATCTTTGCACATCTGAGGAATTCCTTTCTTTCAAGATTTGGCAATAGTTCGGTGTATTTGAGCAGGTTCCTGAATCGGTGCTGTGGACTATACAAAGCACCCAAGAACATTTGTTCCTCATTTGGGGTTCTCTGTCATCAGAACTTTGTCTTTTTTGGCCTGTGTTAGGCATGGGGCAGGGTAATTTCAAGCTCAAACTTCCTTTGGTAGGTTCATAGATGTATTTAGGAGGAAATTCTTCACTGTAGAAGGGTGGTGAGGCCCTGGAACAGGTTGCCCAGAGAAGCTGTAGATGCCCCATCCCTGGAGGTGTTCAAGACCCGGCTGGATGGGGCTTTGGGCAACCTGGTCTGGTGGGAGGTGTCCCTGTTCATGGCAGGGAGTTGGAACTGGGTGATCTTAAATTCCCTTCGAACCTGAGCTGTTCTATGGTTCTATAATTTCACCTATAATTTTGTTAAATTAAACATAGGTCTGCGATGTTAAATTTCAATTTTGATTAAACCTATATCAGATCAGAGGGGACTGGACCTGGAGCTTTTCACTTTCATTTTATTAAAGAGTAGGGATCAGGCTTAAATACCCATTTACATGTCTAATGTTTGGAGGGTGTTCATCACTAGACTTTTGTTGTAACCTTGCCTTGTGTTTTGCGATATAGTGTGGCTATTTTATACGGTTAAGTATGAGTACTCTGTATGTGGATAATACCTGGGCTTAACAGTTTTCTCTGTCCATAGCCTTATCAGCAATAGCAACAGTTTCTGTGTAGCAAAAACCTAGGAAACACCCTCCACACTTCTCTTAGTTGACCTCCTCTTAGCACTGAAGATCCCAACAGGACAGAAATATCCTATGTGTATTTCTGATTTCATAGTGGAGCAGTTCGTCACTGCAGCACCTTTTCATGCCTTGAACTTTGAAGAGCTCCATTTCCTTATGGCTGCTTCTACGGGAACAAATAAAAAGATGATCAGAAAACAACCACCATCAGCCCACAGCAGCAGTGCATTAGCATTCAATGCATTGTATTAATTTGCTGGGCTGTTGTGCTAATTTGGCAGTGTTATCCAATATTTAGTAGGTGGGAGTCAGAAGAATCTTGGTCCTTTTTGGTTTTAGCAGTTCTGGATTTAGAACAGTCTAGAATTTAAGTCATGTCCTGATCTCTCCATAGGTGGAAATGAAGAGAAAGGCTATGCATCTGTGTGAGCATAACCATGTTGTGGCACTGGGGTTTAGAGCCCTGGTGGTGCTACTACATGGAGGGAGAGTCCTCCCATCCATAATATTCCTGGCCCATGGGAATCAATTTATTTTTAACAGATTTTGGAAGAAGAATTAAGGAAAACTCATGACCATTTCCATACTTGGTGGTGGTGGGGAGGGGGCAAGATTCTTGGAGATGCAGAAATTGTAGTTTGAAGAAGCTCTGAGAAACATTTGCTTTTTTAGATAGTCTTTTATAAAGGTCTGTATATATTATCTGTAAAAAAAACAACACTATAGCTGCCCAAATCCCTTTACAACCTCCCTGCAGTGGTACTGGCTTTGAAAGGTACAACCTGACCCAGCTTTGCTCACATTATTTCTAGTTTAAAGTGTGCTATGTGTAAAAGCAGTCACAGGGTACGGTTCATCTACTTACAACTGAGTTTCCTTTACAGGCAATGGAGATCAAATCAGGACAGTCAATAGATTCTGCAGTGAAATTCCTGCTATCCCAAAGCAGCATTTAAATAGGTCAGATTAATCATGCCAGAGAGGTTTATTTCTTCCCACTTATTATAGAGGGAGAGTATGTGGCTGTGTTACCATGATCAGCCCTGTAGACACTGAAGTTCTGTGATGTGTGTCCCACCTGTTGTGTCAGTGCACAGTTGTTCCTCCAGTGGGGGTCCCTCCCGCCTACTGGGTTTCTAAGGGTTGGGCTTGTCTGCAAGCCCATGCATTTTTGCCTTGACATTAGAGTTCACAGGCATGAAAATGTAGGGTTTGTTTGTTTATTTTGTCAAATGGGCCTTTTTCTGTTACACCTAGAGCAAGTCAGCCCTTTTTTGAGAAGGGTTGGATTATGTGACCTCCAAAGGCCTCTTCCAGTCTGGTTGATTCTATGACTCTTCAGCCAAAATGTCTTCTTAATTTGTTATTATTTAGTGGCAGATTTGGAGTCAGGCAGTCTGTGTTTGAACAGCTATCCAGACCACAACTGTCAGTCTCAGGTGGGGACCATATCATGCTTTCTGACCTACTGGTCTTTTAGCTTTTCTTTAAAAAATTATTTTTTCTCCGTGATATGAGTCAGGATATTGTGTAGATACCCAGCAAAGTATTGTTTTGCAGCACCAGGCTCTCCCATCCCCCCTGTTCCTCTGTAAAGAACAAATATATGAATTAGAGTGAAAGAAGATGTTTTTCTGTTCTGCTAAGAACGTTTTATAAGACTTGGCATGAGTATCCTGGGAGTCTAAGCTAAAGATGGTGAACATATGGGAAAGCCCAGGAGGAAGCACATAGTTTTAGTTCTCAAACATTGCTCTTGGATTGTTACGCTAATGTAATGAAAGGATATTAAATGAGCTGAGGTTATTAAACCCTAAAAGTTAGCAAGTCCTATTGGGGATCACATTCAAAATGTAATTAAACCAAGTCCAGATATTTTAAGATCTAGCTGGAGATTTACGCAACATGAGTTGATTCTTTTTCCAGTTCTGAACTTTATTGAAAATAGGCTTGTTAATTTGCTTATTTCTTTTTAGTAGTAACCAAATAGACATTGTTTAGGCCCACTTGGCTCTAGTAAAACAGTAAGTACCAATATCATAAAGTCATGGTTCAACTCACATTAAGTGTCTGGGAAGACAGACGCTGTTATTAAAATCTCACTCTCCCCAAAGCATGTAGAGTCTGCAAACTGCTATCCATTCTGATGCTCCAAAGCCCTGGCTGCCTGTTGTTGCAGATGGTCCATTGCTAATATAATGCTCTCCATTGCGGTTTGAGAGAGAACAACAGTCTAAACTGTTAATTCTGCTTATTAGGAATATGGGGTTACATTGATTAATATGGGGCTGTTTCCTTGTAAAATGTTACAATTTCCATTGTAACATGAGCTAAATGATTTTAATTAAGAATGCTAAATATCTTTTTAAAAAAGTAAAAACCCAACCCTGCCCCCACCCCCCCAAAAAAAAAGAAAACACCAGAGAAAACAAACTAAAAACCAACCAACCAAACAAACAAGCCAGAAAACCCAAAACAGAGGACATTTTTTTTTGTGGATTTGACTTCACTTCTAGGGTTGGGTTGGCTTACTTGTTGGGCTTGTCTTTTCTCTACTTCCATTGGACTAGCTTGGCTGCTCTTCCACGAGCAAGGTGGTTTAGCTCTGCAATTCATTTTCCTCATGGGTGAAGCTGGCCTAAGGGGTTCAAGTCCTAGATGCTGTACTTTGCAAGTCTGGGCTGGAAAACTGACTCTTGAGATGACCTGGCTGAGAAAGATGAAATCTCTCCCCTTACCCCAAACTAATTTCTTTCTTTGACTGTTTCAGTGACCTTTTTCGACATTGTGATGTCATGCAAAGCACAAAGTTTCTGCACAAAACATGACTTGAGTGAGTCCTGTGGCTGTGCCAGAGTGGGGGATTCTTCCTCCTGGTGATGTGATCCCCATTTTTACTGAGTATGAGATTTTTTATTTTTTTCTTCATTTTTTGGATGATTTGGATGAATTGGAGAAAATAGACTGGTACCCCAAAAACGTTTAGGTTTTTGAATTTAGAAAAAAAATTTGGGATAAGGCAAGCCACCTTTTTAGGAAAACTTACTACTTTTGCTACTCTTACAGGGGTGCATCTATTTGGGCTGTGTACGGGTGAACTACTTAGGTGAGTAACTGTATCAAATACAGTAATTAGGGAAAGGGTCAATTTAGGATACCTTCCCCTCAGTCAGCGAACAGAGAAAAAGAGAGGTGTGAATTTTGCACTTGAATCTAGACAAGCAGGAAGCATATGGTAATGTGTGAGAATAGCCTCAATGTGCAGAATGGCTTGGAGAAACCATCTCAGCAGCAGATCTGGATGTGGGAGTCAGCCAATGCTCCCATATTAATTAATGAGGTGAGGAAAGAAATGGAAATATATGTTCTCCAAGTTCATTCTCTACAGGAGATTTATCTGGAAAAGCTTCTATGTAGATTTAATGGAGATCTACACACTCCTTAAGGAGATTGTACAGATGATTCTGGGCTATTTGAATGGAGGTCCCAAAAATAGAGTGGGGTGAGTGATGATAGATTTACCCCACTGATGGTTTACTTACTTATTTTATTATTTCTTAGTGAGTGAAAGTGCCACGGATCTGAGGGCAATATGTGAAGCAGTTATTCTCCTGTCCCCACTGGGGGCACAGTGCCCAGCCCTGGCTGCTCCCCGCAGGAGTGTTTCCTGAGGAGGAACTGGCTGATGAGTGGGGAGTAAGGAATCTGATTTCCCCCAGGGGAGCAGTTCTGGTAGTTTTGTCTTGAAACAGGCCAGTGTATGAATCTATTCCATATCCAAAATACTTCATGAATGCTGGCAACTTGCCCGTGCATTATAAAAGACAGAACAAAAAGGGAGGGGGGTGAGGGCAGGGTTGTGGCTGGAAGAGGAGGCTGTGCAGCAGCCTGTAAAATATATCCAGGCAAAAGGGATAAAGTGAATGTGCTGCAGGCAAGGCAAGCTATTTTGGGTGAGGTCAGAACCAAGGGGGGAGCAGGTCATGAACACCAGCTTGAGGTCAGCTTTGAAAGGCATTCAGATGGATTTTCTCTGCACTGAGGAGAGGCAGCAGCCAGTCGTGACTCTGCTGAGGCTGGATTTTGAACTGCTCTGTGTTGCGACCAGAAAGCTGCAAAAGATCTTCCCCAGAATGTCATCTGAGTGCTGCAGAATTGGGTTTTCAGGGAGTGCAGGAGTCAATCAATCAATTGGCTCATGAGCTAACACGAGCAGAAAGTGGGTCGCTGCAGACAGTCAGTTCCCCGTGGCAGCTGATGGCTCTGCTCCACATGCTCACAGCAGTTCTGCACTCCACTGCGTGGTGGGTGGCGCTGGCAACAGAGGTGTAAGGCAGGCAAGGTGTAAGTCATCGGTTTCTTTATTAGCGCGTGCTTGATATTGTACTATGCACCTCTTTATGTCCTCACTCACATATATGCACTTTGTGAGTCCCTGTTATGGCGGGGGGATAAGAGGTCTCCTAACACAGTCTGCCAGGCTTGGCTGGGTTGGTTTGAGCACCATGTTGTATTTACTGCCCGATGCTTATTGTTTTCTTTAGCTGTCCAGTTTGCAGTCTCTTGGTGGATCTTTGGGATTTACTTTATCCAGGCTCCTGGTGCCATAGTGTCTGGTGTCTGCCCCCTTCCTTCTGTGCTCAGGCATCGTAGGGTACTTCTAGGACCGTTGCTCTCTGTCCCCCTGAGGTTGTTGCTGGAGTCCAGCTAATGATATCTTGCTGCTCCAGGCTGTGGGAAGAGTGGCTTTTGCACAGAAAGATGTCCTCTCATGCTCTTCTGAAAGGGGAGGGAAAGCACAGGCTGCTCTTGTTTTGAGGCAGGGAAGGGAAATTGTACAATAAAGCCTTATTTTGTAAACGTAGTTAATCAGCTGCTGGTTTTGGGGGTTGCATGCCAACAAGAGAGTTTAGGATACTGTAATATCCAGAATTGAGCGTGTAAATGCAGAAAGTCCAGAAGCAGGCAAGTGCAGAACAGGCTCAAATAGTCAAAAGCCTGGAAATACACTGCTAAGAAATTCTGAAGCTTTAGCTTCAAGCAGTAGTGTAAGCAATAAAAAAAGAAAACCCAAACGTCCCTTGTTTCACTTAAAATCCTCCAAAACAAACAGCACCTTCAGGTCTCAGTTGTTTTGGAAAATTAGCAGGGCCACAAATATTCTTATACAGCACTCTGAATGGTATCATTATTACACCTTTCAAAGAGAAAAAAATATATTTTGTGACTTAATGCATTTCCATGCATCACATTTCACTTGGCTTTTTTTTTTTTTTTCAGTTTAAACTTAAATTGGAATTTCTTTAGTTTTGATTCTTGTTTGAGGGATTATTACAATATTCCTAAAATGTTTTTGCCTTCACTATACAGCAGTGATGCCAGATTAATGTGGGTTTGATCTAAAATATAGAATGGAAGAGAGCTGATGCTGGAGTTTGAATGCATTCAAAACTGTGCATATTTAAAAAAGCCTTCTGTTAGGTAAAATTGTTTGAATAATGGAGAAAAGGTACCACTATGTTTTCTGACAATTGATAGGGAAAGTGTTGGTTAAACTGGAAATGTTGTTCAATCAGTCCTATTGCCTCCCACTCTTGCATACATTGCTGAGTTCAAGCGAGAACTCCAGGGACTGAAACTGATTTTATAGATTAAACAGGTTCTCTTTTATTAGAATTTACTTCCTCAGTTTTGCAGAACTAAACTTAGTGCCCTACTGTTGATGTCATTTTAAAGCCTATCACTTAGGAATTTTAAAATCTTTGACAGACCAATTAATGTGATGGGTCTACATCATACAAGAATTCTCATCTTTTCTCTTTGAGTACTTGGTATGTCAACATTTTTAAAAGTTTCTCACTTCATAAATTTTTAGGGTGCTTTACTCTTCCGCCTTGTAATAATTGTATCTCCTGAGATACTTGTGCCCTTTGTTTTGCTGCTGGTTGTTTCTTTTAGGCTTGGTATCTGTGGGACCAGCAGTCCTTAGTGACCTCAAATATTCTGTTGAAATTTGAATTGATCTTTTCTTTACTTTTTCTTTGTCTAAACCAGCATGGTCTAAACTAGTTGGTTCAGGAGGAATGTATGAGGAATGTCCCTTCTTTTCAGTAAGAGCTGCCTTCAGACCTCAGGAGCCCTGGAACAACTGCAGCTGTGCCTTGCAGTAATTTGGAAAGCAGGAGAAAGGTGAAGTTGATCGGGAGATAAACCTAACCTACAAAATATTTGAAATGGGCATCTTTTCTCTTGTTTCTGCATATATTTCAAGTTATTCTGTGATGCCTCTTCTTTCCCCACCAAATGTTTTGTTGTGTTGCTCCTTGCTTTGAAGCTCTAGCAGAGTCCTGCTACGGTACCAGACTTTGAATCTTGAAGGTCAACAGGCTGGTTTCATTCAACAGCAAACTCCATGGTCACCAAAGTGTCACTGATGCCATGCCCCAGATATGCCCTGGTAAGGTTTTCCAGAAATGAAAAGATGACAGTTTTGACAAAGGCCATCAAGTGGGAATTATCAAAGCAACATGAAAGAGGAGTGTGTTCACTGAAGAAAGGAGAAGTTTCCTTCTGGGACTTGGGGGAGGGCCAGAAAGGGAATGAATCTTTCTTGTAAATGTTATACACTGGGGAGAGGTGGAGAGAAACTCTTCGCAGGCTGGGTTGAATGACAAAGCAGGCATGAAGTGAGCTAGACAATGAATTGTGTAGATAGATGTATAGATGGACTGTGAATTTCTTCATAAAGACCATTTCCTGTGTGATGTTAATGCTGTTGACAAAAGAAGGACTCCCTGTGTTTCCTTACCTCTCCAGAGGTTTGCTGGACCCAATCCCTGATGATTATTATAAACTTTTTACAGATTGTGTAGAGCTAAGAGTTTTGTTGAATGTCATTTGAGCTGAATTTTTACAGCCGTGCACTAGCATCTAGAAGGTGGGTTATTACGGTGGGTCCCTTTTTTTCTTTACTAACAGTTTTCCTATCAGTACATCACACAGTCTGTGATAATTTTTGATTCAGCGTTACTTTTAAGAGAGATCGTTTCTGTAAGCAGTCAGAACCGGCATACGTGGAAAAGAGAAAGTTTTCCTGTTGCCCTCTGATTGCAGAAACATGATGGCACTAGAAAGAGCATCATAGAAATCATGAGCAGGATGTGAATTTGCTGAATGGGGTTGTTACACACTCCTTAGTATAGAATGATGAATGACTTAGAGTGGAGACCCTGAAGAGACATTCAAAATGCAGAACTTGATATGCTTCATGTAGAAAAGGATGACTTAGTGGAAGCCATGCATGGCATTTTAATATTTACAGCTTTGCTAGGGTAGAGGAAAAAAAATCCAAGTGGCTACTTCTAAATGAGTTCTAGTAGTGACCCATGCAGTCTACCTTCTTTTATGTGCACAAAGGATCTCTCACTGTAAAGAGTGCTAAGTTGGCATTTAAAATTCTGATTAAATAGAGTTTAAATGAGAAATTAACTCTCTTGACCTAGTAATTATTAGGCAAAGCAAGTACTGTCTTTTATTAAACTAACTAGTAAAGCTGGAAAAAGTAGATGAGCTCTTGGGCATACAAACATGTCTGCTTTTTCCACCTCTCTTAGTCAGTCTGGGATGGGGAAGGTTGTGTGTGTGTTGGGGGGAAGACTTTCTCTATTGCTTCAAACCTTGCCTTGCCTGTGTCCTTGGATCACCACAACTCCATTATGTCCTTTATTATTAACTGTTACTTGTACTGTAGTTGTGCAATATAAAGATAAGGTGAAGGTCCTGTTGCGGGAGGCTGCAGTCTGATTGAGAACCAGACTCCATGGCAAAATGTAACAAGCAAAGTGGAAGGAGCACCAGGGAGAGATTATAGAAAAAGTAGGTTTACATAGGTCATCTCTCCATGTAGTTGGTTTTAAACATCAGGTATGCACTGGAGTAAACTTCAGAAGCTGCCCATAGCCCCTCCTCCTTGCTGGCAGTTATTTAAGGAATTGATGGTAGAAGTTTTGAGGTGATTTTGAAGGAACTGATGTAGCTTGTGAGGTTACATGTCAATATCCAGTAGATAGGGGCTCACAGTGCCAAGGTGGCCTCTATGTCCTGCCACAAACCTCTGAAAAATGAAAGATCTGGGAAAATAATGGCAGTTCAGACCTGGGACCTAGGTTAGGCTCTTTAAGGAGGCAGAGAACACTTAGAAAAATCAGTCAGAACTGGGGTTTTGAGCAATGAGAAGATCTGAGAGGTTCAGGTTTGATGTTAGTGCAAACCTTTAGCTGGCAAGACACTTGAGCCTCTCTCTCCTGCTCAGATGCTAAAGAAGGACTGAAATCTGCTTGGATTTGTCCAGCTGGATTTGTCCAGTTTAAAAGAATTTTAACTAGCACAAAGCACATACAAATTGTATCTGTGCCATGCTCTGTATCCCTGACTCATCTTGGATGCAAACAGCAGCTACGCTTAACGGTATGCTGTTCTCCAGCTACCTCTGGTCTTGCAAGGCAGTTTTTGCTACGAGCAGTCCTAAGGCTGAGTGGCACAGGTCTCCCTGTCCAGTTGGAAAGCCCTAACGTGCAGACCTTGCTGTGGAAACAAACTGTTCTGCAAGAACAGTTGATTCACCTGCATTGTTCTGAGGCATCATCTTCCAGAATAAAATGGAAGCACTGCTAACGAATTTCATTGAACATACACCAGATCTGCCAGAATGAGGTCAAATACAGGTGGATCTAGTATGAGACTCAGTAAAAGGGGATCAAGTCTCTCAAATGCAGAGGTTATATTCTCTCTACTGCTCAATACTAGCCAGCATCCTAACTAAGCTTGGTAGGGCCTCCTGTAAGCAGTGCTTAGCATGAAAACTAGGTCTGGGTCTGAGTAGGCAGTGATTTATATCAGGGTTCAAACCATGTGTAACCCATTTCTATGAAATATTTATATTCTCAAGAAGGATTTTATCATGGGAGGATTTCCCAGCAGGGTCGGTGCATACCTGTGCAGCCGTCATTTTTCATGCTCTGACTTAACTGGGTCTATTCAGGAAATGAGTAATTGCTACACCATTGTGATTTTTGCTTTCTCGTAAAATTGCTAGTTTAGCTATTGCCTACGAAGTTCTAATCAGAACCTGGTAAAACAAGAACAAGGTGCTGCCTTGGACTGGCACTGAATCTTGTCTTGGATCCCTTTGCATGATTTCTGCAGTAATCTGCAATGTTTCCAACACACAGCTGCTTACCTTCAAGAGAGAGCAGCTGCTGACTCCTTCCAAGTTGACAAAAGGTCCTCCAAAGTCTGGCAAAGTCAAGCCCCACAGCTCAAGTAAAACTACACTGTTCTGGCACGCCGTCCTTGAGGATGAAGTGGCCCTGGCAAGTCCCCTGCAAGGGACTTTCAGCCACAGCCCTGTGCTACTGCCTTTCTGCAGCACTTCTTTACGAGGGGAACACTCTTCAGGCTCCAACACTTTCAAGCCGTTGTAGTCCCAAAGTTTTCACTTAAGGTTGGAGGGCTGAGAAAAGCAGTTTCAGTGCCTTACACTATTAATTGTTGTCATCTGGTAACCCTGTTTATCTGATGGTTTCAGGAGGCCCTGAGACTGAGAGCGGCGTGGCTGTGCTGCCTGTGCATGATCTGGACCACATCTGCTGGTTATTTAAATTTTTCCAGTTGTATGTCCTGCCCGCCCCCCCCCGCCCCCAACACAGCAGCAGAAAAATATGTAATTTTTGCAGTAATTGTGATTGTAACAATTGCTTGTAAAGATATTCCCAGTGCATCTATAGCAGCAACTGGGGATCTTCTTTTTACCTTCTCAACCTTCTGCTCCAAATTGAACACTCATCTGAGATATGTATTGAATTTTTTAGAAAGCTGTTTTGATCTTGTAATCATTTTCTATCATCTCTATTTTTTTGGTGGGCTTTTACTGCCAACCATGATCATTCACATAGTCATTTAAAAAAAAATAAAAGAAAATGAAAACTGAGACATAGCCAAGACCCAAGAACTCCATCTGGTACTAGTATTGCATCACAATATGAATCATGATTTTCACCAGCCACAAAAAATGTTGTAATTTAGTTTTGGCTTATCTATAACACAAGGCTGAGCTAGGCAGAGAGCAGTCTGGATGAATCTACTACGTGCAGTTGTTTAAAATACAATGCCTATCTCCCTTTGCATCATTATAAGTAATTTTCCATCTTCAGAGTACTTTCAGACCATTTGCATTTAGTCCTAACACCTTGGAGAAAGTGGCGTTATGGAAATTCTCTGAGACAGAGAGGTTCAGGGACTTGCTTTGAGCCATGGAAGGAGTCGGTATCAGGGCTAAAATCTGTTTTCTGTCATTCCTGTCATGTTTTGAAGACCCATGGTGTACATTTGATTCCCAGTCCAGAGTTAAGGCCCCCCAAGAAAAGCCACCTAAAACTTACATCTACTTTTTAATTTTTAAAATTTTACAGTGCAGTGGCTGTATTTTGTTGTTCCACCTCTAGTGCAGCACCACTAACACAAGTTTCAGCATGGCAGCAGCGGGAATAAGAGGTATTTGTTACAGATGACAGCTTAGTGTTTCTCATAATGACATCTCTGTGCAAATGATAATTCAACAATTCAGTGTTAGAGTTGTCTGATGGCAACAAAATTTTCAGAATCAAAGGTATGGGGATAATTAGGGCTATTGCTAATGATTCTGTGCATTTTAATTTTTTCCTTCTCAATGAAATGAGATTCACACGGATTAATTACTACCTGCTAAAAATAAACATTGAGAATGGCAATCTGCATCGCAGAGGCAGAGGGTAGCTGTCATTTAATATATCACAGCTTTCCACGCACCTGTTCGCCCAATGCTGTTGCCATGGGAACCACACTTTATAAAGGAAGCTCTGCATAATTAGCATGGATCAAGGTCTATATCAATCAGAATAATTTGGAAGAGTACAGAGAGCCCAAAGGAGAAGGCAAAGCTGCTTGTCTCAGTAGGGAAGTTATCAGACCTCTGCTGTGTGGTAAATAGTGAGGCAGTTCCTGGAAGAATTCAGGAGAATTAGCAAATATAAGGGAACCAAATTATACAAAAGAAAACTTTGTCCCTTTGGTTTTCATTATGAAACAGTGTTAGAATGGGCTTTGAAAAGTGAACAAAGACAAAAAAAAGTGTAATCAACTTGGAGGCTTTGTCACAAACTGGGAAATTTCATAGGTTGCACAAATGTCGTCAGGCTGGGAGTCAGGCAGCGATGCCAGCAGTGCTGGTTGGTACTGCACAGCTATACCTGTTTGGCCTTTGTGCCTAGAGGTCCTTGCTTTTTGTCTAAACCTGCAAGGCACATGGCAAACCTACAGAAGCAGGTATGTGACCAACGCATCACCACGGTCACAATGCAGCAGATTAAGGGTAGAACAACAGCTTTAACTTCAGTTTCATTGTGTTCTTGTGTCAGAAATATCACTGTAAGAAAGAGTGCTCAGTGGTTTTATAAAAATACCTGTAAAAAGAATTGAAATTTGTTTTTAGAAAGTCTGGAAACATTCTGTGTCTGCGTGCATGTGTGTCCATATACAAGTGAATGATTGCAAGCGAGTCTTCTGCTGATATTGTCTTGGCTGTGAGGCTCAGCTGGAAGCAATACAACTTTAGTGAAGTGACTGCAGGAGAAGAGCTGTGTCAGTCTCTGTAGCTGTGTGTGAAGTGGTAACTTTGAATTCTCTAGGGGTCAAATTTGAATGCAAGTGACAATGGTGTAGCATCATATTTGTGTTAATAATAAACCTTAATAATATGAGCTATCAAAGCAGTTCAAAAGGAAAAAGTGATGGGAACTCAAAAATTTGTGCTATTCAGCATCAGTAATGCTAGAAAATAATTTCAAATACAGTGAGTGGTAGAGGTCATCCAACAGAAGGACTTCTGGTAAAACAGTAATGTGGTGGTGTGTAGTATGGGTATTGTCTGGGATTTTGAAGATGCAGTTACTGAAACCAGTCTAGGTTTGAGGAATTTGTAGACCTTGTACGTTAGACCTTATACGGCAAGTTATAGTTCTCATGTGACACTGGAATGGCCTATGCTAATTCATTAAACTTATTTTAGAAGATCATGGTAATTTGCTGTATTGGCCAGATTGTGAGGAAAACATTGAATTAAAATTACAAATCGCTTTGGTTCATTTGCATACTATTTTAGTCCATGTTCCTAAAATCCTCACCGCTAGGATTTTATTCATATGGAAGCTTGTTGCATCACTTAGTGCTGCACTAGATTGCAGACTCAAGAAAACTCCTTTGCTACACACGAACAACAAGTCTAGAAGAGAAGGTGAGGCGGTTCTTTACCTTTGCTGATCCTTGGCACAAGATGGAAAGGTTTCCACCCATGCTATATCTGCTTTTGTCCTACTGGGGCTAAAAGAGAGAGGGTGCTTGACAGACACAGGTGCAGCTTTGGATGCCACTGTCACAGAATACAGAAAAAACACCCCTCTTTGCTGTTGTGCAGGACAGGGCAGGTACATGAGCCCTGGATATCTTGCCCAGAGGAGTGTCCTCACCGCTGGGTTTCAGAGCTGTGCTCTGCCTCTCTTCTTCCTCCCCATTGAACTCCCTCTTGCATAGTGTCACAGCTTCAACAGGCAGGGCAGTGAGTGCCCTCTCCTGAAGCAGGTGGTTAGAGCACTCATTTGGGAAAACCAGTTTTGAATCCTCCTCCCTAAAGTAGGGCACTGGAAAGGAGAGCCAGGGATGCAGCCTTTCTTTCTTAGCAGTGCTCCCTCCAGCCTGGCTTTGCATTGGGCCAAGCTGGGTGCTGCTGTGGCCATCCTGGGCAGACTCGGAAGAACTTCAGGCATGTGACAATTGCCAGTTAAAAAAAAAGTGCGTAAGGAGTTCAAGTTCTTCCAAGGAAAGATTGCAATTGAGCCAAGTCTTTTGGATTGTAACTTTGCAGATTCCACAGAAAATCCTGCTTTTAGGAGCAAATTTAGCTTCAAGTCACTATTCCAAGTTAAGCATTATAGCTATGAGAGTAATGATGCAATCTAAGTACTTTCATAAATTCAATTAATTAAAATAATATTTCCTCTGGCCTCAAAAGTGCCAGATCTCATAAACTATCCATTTGAAATTGTTAGATACTTTTTTTGTATTTTTTTCAATAGAAAAATGTTGGCTCAAGACTAGGAACATTTGGTACAATTTAGTTGATTTTAGAGATGTGTTCTCATTGGAATTATTTCTCATTTTACTTTTGTATAATGGAGAGAAGAAATAGGTCCATAGGTCCAGTGCTGCAAATCTGATTATACCTGTACTGTAATCATTTTGAAAGAAAGGGAAAAACTTAGTCAGAAAAGCTTAAGTGGTGTGGAGACATAAGTTTTGGAAGGTAATCTTTGTGCTGCATTAAGATTGAAGGATGGCATAGACAAGCAGTTAGAAGAATTTCCTAACCTATGTCTAATTATTCTGTGATTTAGTAAAACAGCAGGCTGGATTTTTCTCAGTGTGTCAGGTTCTATTTTTCTTCCAAAGTTTTTTTTTTTTTTTGATTTAAAAACGCTATCTATTTTGTTCCATCTATTAAAAAACAAGTGAAAAATGAACATAAATTTTCCTTAAATATATGACCATCTAGCTATGCATCACATACATACCTGAGGGAAGAGGATGAGTAAAAAGTCTCCTGGTATGAAGCCTTGAACAACTGGATGGAAACAAAGATTACTTTTAAGCAGACATTTCTAGTGTTTATGAAAGGGGCTGGATTGTGACGACAGAAAAAAGAAATCCTGTAGGAATTTATTAACAAGGCAAAAGTCCACAGCCTGGGCAACTTCCCTGGCTGCACAATTAGAGGTACTTCAATGGTAATTGTGAGGGGATCATCCCTCACGGAGATTAAATAAGAGATTGCCCCCCCCCCAATTTGGAAAGAACCGCTGTTATCCAAAAACTCGAGTGAAATCACTGAATCATTTCATGTGTGCCTTCAAAACTCTCTTTCATCATGACAGACTCTAATCACTACTGATCACTATCTGTACAAGAAATTGAGGTGAAATGAAAGCCTGGTGTCTGCATTATCAATTCCCAAAGCCAGCCAACGAACTTAACATAAAAATGTGATCATATTCTAGGCTTAATTGCAATGCATCTGAAAATGGAGACTACAGAAATCATTCTAGCTTTGGACTTACTGTTGATTTATGGAAAATGATGAATTCATCCCTTTCCCAGGTAGGAAAATGGCATCAGAGATGTCCTGATGCCTCTCTTAGTCTGTGGTACAAGCAGCAACTGAGTTGGTGCTTCTTGTAAACTCAAAAAACATCACTAAATTCAGAAAATTTCATCCTCACACCAAATAGGTTGTTCAGTGAATAGTGTTTAATAAACACCAAGTGATGACACAGGCACAGTTGTGGGAAAGATCTTTAAAGGTCTGAGGATTAGCATAATGCATTCGGAGTTTGATTTTTGCTCGGAAATTGCTTGGTCCAGTTTGTCCCTCATGGACCCAGCATAATTATTTTTTTTCTGGAAGCATGACTCTGTTTTGTTTTGCTTTAGCTTCCACACTTGAGACCTGCTTAAGTGTGTGGTAAGTGTGTGTGCCACACTGGAGAACAGCTGTTGTCAGTTTGCCTTTACCTCCTGCCCTTTCCCCTCCTTTTTTTTTTTTTTTTCTCTCCAGTCTGTTTTCTCTTGTGGTTTTCATTTACTCCTCATTCAGGGCTAGACACCTGGAGTGGGAAAAGCAGTGAGCCAGAACCGGTTCTGTAAGCTTGCCTCTCTGGCAAGGCACATGGCACTAGCTCTAGCTCCCCATTGCCGTCGTTCTGGTATTATGCTGGGCTAACACACTGACTTTTCAGTGTAAAACTGGCACAATGGGCTTTTTGAAAGTGGTGTGTAATTCAGATATATCTTCTGTAGCCATGCAAGTCATATTCTGGGGTTGCGCATTGTGGAGGAAAAAGGGAGTAGGAAGAGAGGCAGATCTCTATAGCCCCCAAGTACTGTTACCTCAAGCAGTGGGTCCATTTGCTTCTGCTAACATATGGAGGTGCTTTGGAGAGCAAAGGAATCCAGAATTTTCCCATTTGGGTGGAACTGGGCATGAAATGTCACATATTAGAAACTGGCTGGATGGCCGGGCCCAGAGAGTTGTGGTGAATGGAGTCAAATCTGGTTGGAGGCCGGTCACTAGTGGAGTCCCCCAGGGCTCGGTACTGGGGCCGGTCCTCTTTAATATCTTTATTGATGATCTGGATGAGGGCGTCCAGTGCACCCTCAGTAAGTTTGCAGATGACACCAAGCTAAGTGCGTGTGTCGATCTGCTCGAGGGCAGGAAGGCTCTGCAGGAGGATCTGCATAGGCTGGAGCGATGGGCTGAGGTCAACTGCATGAAGTTCAACAAGGCCAAGTGCCGGGTCCTGCACCTGGGCTGCAACAACCCCAAGCAGAGCTACAGGCTGGGAGATGAGTGGCTGGAAAGCTGCCTGGCCGAGAAGGACCTGGGAGTATTGGTGGATAGTCGGCTGAATATGAGCCAGCAGTGTGCCCAGGTGGCCAAGAAGGCCAACGGCATCCTGGCCTGTATAAGAAGCAGTGTGGCCAGCAGGTCGAGGGAAGTGATTGTGCCCCTGTACTCGGCTCTGGTGAGGCCGCACCTCGAGTACTGTGTTCAGTTTTGGGCCCCTCGCTACAGGAAGGACATGGAGGTGCTCGAGCGAGTCCAGAGAAGGGCGACCAAGCTTGTGAGGGGTCTGGAGAACAAGTCTTACGAGGAGCGGCTGAGGGAGCTGGGCTTGTTCAGCCTGGAGAAGAGGAGGCTCAGGGGCGACCTCATCGCTCTCTACAGTTATCTGAAAGGAGGCTGTAGAGAGGTGGGGGTTGGTCTATTCTCCCACGTGCCTGGTGACAGGACGAGGGGGAATGGGCTAAAGTTGCGACAGGGGAGTTTTAGGTTGGATGTTAGGAAGTACTTCTTTACCGAAAGGGTTATTAAGCATTGGAACGGGCTGCCCAGGGAGGTGGTGGAGTCACCATCCCTGGAGGTCTTTAAAAGACGTTTAGATGTAGAGCTTAGGGATATGGTTTAGTGGAGTACTTAGTGTTAGGTCGGAGGTTGGACTCGATGATCTTGAGGTCTCTTCCAACCTAGAAAAATCTGTGAATCTGTGAATATCCTCATTGGGTTCTGTTAACCCATTTTGAGCTGCCTATGTTGGGCATGGATGCAAACACAGATCTTGACAACAAAGAATGAGAAGTAAAAGTGCTACTTAATGATGGTGCAAGAAAAATGCAGCATCCTAAACCTTCCCTTTGAAACTCAGGGAGTCTTTGGGGATCTGTAGATGGCAAGTGCTGTTTGTGTTGCTTAACAGTGTCTTCTGCCACTGGAACAGCAGCACTTTGCTTTTATAGTTAATGTGGCAGATCCAGTCCCTTTCGGATGCTGATGGAAGTTACTTACAACCTCAGCAGAAAGATCAAACAACACTGTGATAACTGGCCCCTGTCGACACTGTCAGTTTTCCAGGTCTGTAAGACAAATGTCACTTCTGGCTTGCAGCACCCCATGTGCTGTGCATTTTGATGCAGATTTTTATTACCTGGCAGGTGGCTTGGGAGCAGTGGATGGGAAAAAAAGGGCTGAGATCAATAACAGCAAATGATCAAGTTGTGTCAGAGAGAGGTCAGCAGGTAGCAGTCGTGGAAGCTGCCCCTTGACATGACTCTTGCGGGGGAGGAAATGGACTTGATTTCTGAAAAGCATTGCACTGTGTTAAGAGTGCCTAATTATAGCTGTCACCGTGGACATCTAAAATAACATAGGGCTTTGAACAGGGTTGGTGAATAACGGCATTTTGCTCTGATTGTTGGTGCTGTTGCTACCATTTCTCGGTCTTGTGCTGGGCTCTTGCTGACCTGGGTCCCCTAATGTGCAGGCTCTGTCCTTTGCTAGTGCCGAGGGGCTGGGAGAGGCCCCAGGAGACCGAGTGCGACCTGACATTGACTGCAGCCATTTTATGCCTGAGATAAGCTTAGCCCGTCTGCTCTTAAAAACCTTCCCTGTCACCTTCCCTTAATGCACTCACTTTTGTGTAGCAACTGGAGCTGCTACTATTCTGTCTGTAGGCATTTCAACATGGGATTAACTCTTCCAGCTCAAAAAGGTAAGTGGCTAAGACTTCTGGCAAAAGAAATAGGCTGCTATTGTGTTTTATCTTGCTGTACTTCTTTCAGGATCAGGGAATTCCTGCTTCCTGCAGTAAGCCTGCAGGTTCTATCTGATTTCAGTGACGTGCTAAAACCCAAGAAAACTGTTAAAACACAAAATCCCAAACTAACCATTTTTGCTCTGGTTGCACAAACAGGGCTACAATAGGGAAGGGCCTCGTCAAAGTTTCAGACAGAACCGGCAGTAGATTTAGCAACCACTTCATTTTATCATGGTTTATATCTCCTCGGAATTAGATGAGCAGCAGATTCTGCAGTTTTCTTCCAGCACAATCCAGAAAGATGTCTGTAAGCAATTTCTGCTTTATAGTCCCTATTTATATCCATAATTAAAGAAATAAGTATCATAGTTATCTTTCTAATTTCATAATTACCTCTTTGAAGTAATAGCCCTATTCCAGGTGTTTTCAAAAATAAAACAGCTAGGGAAATTAATTTCAATTAGAAAGGAAAAAATACAAACTGAAGTGGATTTTTTTTTTAAGACAACAGCAAACCAATGACAAAACATAACCACAAAAAAAGGGGGGGGGGAGGGAAGAAGAAGCCCATTTAGGTAATTAAATCTGTGCAGTGTGAATAAACCACTGGCAGCGGTGCCCTTTTTCGAATGACATTTAGAACACATTAATCTGCTCAATTCTGAGGCATCCCAGCAGCTTAAAACACATCTGGAGGCAAAAAAAAAACCAGTGAATTCTTAATGGGAATGAATAGTCTTTTGGTATGTAGTACAGATGCTCTACGCTTTCTCACTTGGAAGAGTTAATAATGTTGAGAAATTTGAGCTGTATACATGTAAATTCATAAGCAATCACAAGTTTATGGCATCTGTATGTTGGTGTTTAGAAGAAAGTTACTTTTCATCTCAAAGAAAATGAGAGAACCCATGAAGGAGAACACACTTATCTCGACCACTTCTTTCTTCTTCTTTCACCCTAATCTTTTTTCCAGCACCTTTTGTATTGTGTGTGACCACTGCAAATCCTATTTTCTTCCTGAGATAGGGTTGCAAGGGGAAACCTTTTGATGTGGGTTATGTGGAAAGGAGCTCTTAGGGAGCTGCCAAGGCTGGCAGATTCTGGGGGAAAGTCATGTTTGTTAAAGCTCAAAGTCTAAAGTTGAATTCTGTAGCAGCATCTCTTCTCTTCTCTGGCTTTTGGCAACCCTTCAAAATGGCCACTGAAACAGAGCTCCTGAGAACAGATAAGGCCTGAAAGCAAATTGTTAGGGTCACAGCTCTCTTCTGGAGTCTTTCAAAGTGTTCCCACTGCCCTTGCAACATTGCTGTTCCTGTCAGGAGTTACATCAGCAAGATCCAGTAGGACCCACATTCCTGCAAGTCCCATTGTGAGCTACTACAATTTGAGATTTTGGAAACTTATTCCCAGGTTTGAATTCATCCATGCAGGACTTTTAGTGGTCTTGATGATGTTTCAGGTTTAACCAACTGCTTGGTGGAAGTTAAGGCCTCAAAATTTGGACTTTTGAATGTGTGAGACATTTGAAAGTGGCCTGGCCATCTCTTAAGGTAGGATCCCTGATTTTCCGAGAGAAGAACTAAAATTGTTCTCAACTAGCACGGGCAAGTGCTATGGCAGATTGTGATAATGAACAAGAAAATTCCTCTTACCTCTTTAGAGGTGTAAATTATGGTATTGGGGATACTCAGTGTCTGAAGGTATGTGCTTATAGGTTTAGACAGAACTTACCACATCTGCGTATTATGTTAGCCACGTACTATTTCCATTTCAGGGTAAAATCTGGCACACACCACCTCTTCCCATCACACACATCACCTGAACTAAATGACTGTTTTCAAATGCATCTCTTTCTTTGAATTAAATATCAGTCCTTTAACTAATAGTCTGGGACAACAAACTCACCAGGGTAATCCTGGGATGGGCACTGGGGAGGAATAGAAGGAGAAATTACTAGGGTTCCTTCACAGAAAAGATGCATTTCAAATGGAGGGTGGGACTGCAGATCAGAAGAACAGAAAGTGAGCATTTAGTGCTTTAAAAAGAATTTTCCTTCTAGGAAAAAAATATTATTTGAACATTGCAAGATGTAAATTAATTTGCATTGAATATATCTTTCATTATTGTTCTTTTTCTTTTTGTTAGTAACTAAGGCTATTGCTGCTTAAGGACCTGATCCCTTGCAGCCTTTTTCTCTGTCCTTGATCCTGCAGTGAAATCATAATACTGCATTTTTTGGGTGATATTACTATCATTTCCATGGCAACAGACTGATGTCCAAAGTATGGGATCATGACTTTAGAGCGGGATCATGCAAGGGGAGAAACAGTCCTTATTGAAACACACACTTTGTCTATAAGAAGAAAAGGAACTTATTAAAAAATCCATTAATTTTATTATGCGTTTCCCTCTCCAACTGAGTATAATGCAAATTAAAAGTACTTTTTTAAAGGGGCTATTTATTTTTTACTTTTTAATGTTGATCGATAAAACCCTGTCTTTAAAGAAAACTGAGATAAAGAATTGTCATATAGAAAAAAACTTACATAAAATCCTTATAGTAATTTTTCTTTGAAACAAAGGAATGCTTTCTCATAACAGTAGTTCTACATAGCTCAATGATCATTGAAAAAGACCCCAGAAAAGATTAGCTTTATGCATTTATATTCTCCTTAGGAAGTTCTGGGTCACCCCAGCTGTATTTATACTCCATTAGGCTCCCTTAGTCATGATATTTCTATCTTAAGACTTTGCAGGGCTCCTAACAGTTGTTCTGCCTCTGGTCACCCACACCAGGGTAAAGGAACTATAGCCCCAGTGACCTGTGCTGCAAACCTTGATGTGCCTGGCAGAGGCGACCACCTTCTGACCTCCTCTGGAATATCCCAAACCCACCAGATGTTTTGGAGGGCATCATGAAGGCCAGACAATGTTAGAAGAGGTCTGTATGCTATTGGCAATCCAGAGGCATCAAACAGCCTTCCCAAATAAAAACTGTCAGGGTCACCTTTGTTTTGTGTGCTCACCTTCTCTAGAACTGGGGGTAGCTTGGAGAGGTCACTGCATGAACACTGTCTAGATATTTCTAAAGAAGAGCAAGAAGAAGGTAAAGGATACCCTGTTTTAGTAGTCCTCTACTGCAAAAGATGCAATGGGATTAGTGGACTCATGTCCATGCAGTGGTTCATAAGGAGAGGCTTTACCAGCATGAGGTCCTGCCTACTCCCTCCAAGACCCAGTTCTAAACAGCTGTCCCCCAGCGAGGAAACACCAGGTTTTCTGTATGTCAGGGAAGTACCTGTGGAAGGGCTGAAACCCCTTGAAACCCCTGAAACTCTCCTCTGGCGGAGGAGAGAAATGGTGAGGTAAGGATGGGGAGGTTGAAGCATGAGTCCCAGCCTGCCCAGTGCTGTCATCTTCTGAGAAGCCATCATGAGTCAACCCGCGTTACTCTGAACTCTCTTTCTGACTTTTCCCACCAGAATAAGATGTCGATGTCTCTGTTCTCATCCCATGGGTCTGAGTCTTCTCTGACTTATGCTGATGCATGTCAGATGCGTACCCCCTGAGGTCCATATATTGGTGTAAATGAGGAGAGAATCAAACCCTTGCTGCAGTGGATAAAGATAGTTGTAGGCTTGGGGATCTGTTCTCCCATCAGTGCATTCCATGATTTATGCACAAAACTCCTATTAGCATCAGTGGGAAAAGGGATACTTACGTTGCTAAACAGGATTTTTTTTCTTGGCTGCCCGAAGCTACTTAGCATAAGCCTGTTGTGAAAGTGATTGGAGATTTAGGAGAAGGAATGCCAGAGAGAAATAAGAAAAACAAAACTAATCCTAAACTAAGCAACTGTAAGAATTGTGGGCTTTTTTAGGTGATTTTTTTTCTTGAAACCTGGAGTTTTTTAGCAACTAAAAAACTGTTCTTAATAGTTCTGAGGTCTTGGAGTGGCTGTATGGGTGGGAATTTGCAGAGCCACTGGTGAGGGTGGATGTACAAGGACACGGAAAAGTTCCAAGTGGGAAAGCTGAGATCATTGCTCATTTCCTTCATCACAACGTTCCTTGTAACAGCAAAACTGTGGAAATACAGCTATTTTGTAAATTACGTAAATCAGATTTTGCTCCCTCTTCCTTTCTGATCAGGTTGCCAGCTTCAGAGCTGTTACACTGAAGATAAGTTTTTCCTCTTCCTTCTCTGCAACGTCTTCTAAATTTCTATGGTTCCTTCTGAATTTCTGGTCTTCAACAGAAGGATTACTCTCTTGCCTTTAGATAGATATGTAAGGGCAAGCTACTCCTTGATGTCCTGGGGAGAATCTACCTGTTTTGCTACTGTCCAGGCATTGCAGGAAACTGGCTAGAGTTAAACTTTATTAAGCAGAAGCATACAGGACCCACACAGCCTCTATAGTCCCACTATATTCTCATGCTTACCATTTCCTTTATTGATTTGCCCTTCTAAATAAGTACTTCTAAACTCTGTGGGAGTTTTCCAATTAGATAAAAGGCAATTCTTGTCACCCTGCTGCAGCCCTAACAGCCATAACCAAGAGAGTGTATTGAGGACTTCTCAGCAGAACAACCTAGTTTAATCAAGGCGGCCCCCTTCCGCGCCACCTCATCTGCAGGATATCTCTCTCAACATGCAATGCTTGTTTTACTCGAACTTTAGAGGAATGGGCTGCAGCTCCACTAACAGCTAGGTGGGTAGCAGGGAAGATGCATGAGCTTCCCTCTCAGCGGCTGTTGGGGAAAGTGCTGCTGCTTCAGAAAGGCAGGTGTGATGCACGCAGAGCTCAGTGCCTTGCTTCTGTTAGAGCTGCCCGCAGCATTGCCCTTTCCAAATTAGAACAAAATAACTCAGAAGATAGGTACTGGTGCTTATTTGAATGGTGCTGCTGCTGCGAGAGCTGAGCCTAAGAAACCTGCTAGCAGACAGAGCTGAATGGGCATTTACTGAGTGCTATGCATTTTCTGGGGAATTATCCTTTTGTGGGAGAAACAAGTTTTCTGGTACGCCCAGAGAGCATTTGGGGTCTCTAACCTGAGACAGTGCACAGCCGATGGACAGAGGAATCCACAAAGGGAAGGGAGGGCTGAAACTGAAATTCTGTTTAGCTCTGGAGTTGCTAAACAAACAAACAAAAAACAACAGCAAGAAAGCACAAAACTGTTGCCTCCCACCCTCCTCTGCTGCATTCCCTGCCCCATGGTCCTCTCTTGCTGAAAGACCTGGACAGATGCTCCTCTTTTCACCTTCAACAGGGTCTTCTTGGTCCCTCCTGCTCTCCTTGACTGTTCCAGTGACACAGCCCACACGACTCTGTCTTTTTGAGGCTGGGAGCAGTCTCCAGGCTTCGTGCAGCTTTTAAAGGCAGGCGAGTCCTTGAGCAGCCTCCTGCCCCCATCGGCAGACCCCCAGCAGGTCCTTTTTCACCGTGGGCCAAACAGTAGCATTTAACTGCTGCTGAAGGCAGGGTGGGAGCAGGGGTAAAACTGAGGGGGATGTAAAATGCCTCTCTCAGCCGGGAGGAACACGGCCTGCTCAGGTGCTGGGGTTGCGCTAGCACGTAGAGTAGTGCAGCGTGGTCCCACTAGGTGGGAGCCCAACATCAGGATTAGGGCTGTTTATGGTTCTGCTTCTCACCTCTTCCTGCCCCTCTTCGGGAATGGTTTCTAAGCTCCCTTGAACAGCACAAAATGAAGCTGTTACAGGCTTTACTTCATTTTCTTCTTCTTCTTTTTTTTTTTTTTTTTTCTTTTCCAAGGAAATAAATTGCCTCTGAAGCGCTGCTTTGAAGCCTGTGCATCTGCACACCTGTGAAGTGTAGGAGAAGCTGGGGGACAGGGAGACGGTCTGGGGAGGACAATATGGTTGGGGGAATGAGCAGCATTTGCTGGGGGGAAGCCTGTGAGCCTGTTTATTGCCTATATATAGGACTGCTGGTGTGAACCTGTAGTGAATAGTGAGCAACCAGCTGTTCCTCATGCTTTGCCTAGAGCTCTGAGAATGACAGAAATAGAAGGGGAAAGCATCCTTAGCCCCATGTATTTGTTTTTAAGAGAGAAATGTGACTGGGTAAACAGAACTTCATTTGCACTGTTTTCTACCTGTAGTTCTCTTGGAAGATACTGTGGCTTCACACAAACTCAGAGTCACTGAATGGCATTGACCTGAAGGAAGGGGATGGGATTCTCTTTGTGTACTCCATGGTCTCATTTGCTGTCTGGTGTAGGGTAAGGTGTGTGCATAGTGTCCTGCAACACAGGAAGAACTCATAGCTTTGACTGGAGAGGACAGAAGCAGGAAAGCGTAAACTCATATGTGACCTATCTAGATACTGGGCAGAACTGTAATTTCTTTAACCGTGTAAGGTCCTTCCCAGAAACTTTCCAGTATCAGATGGTCTTTACCAAGGAACGGATCCATCGAAGTGCTCCTTGAGACTCCTGGGCAATGCCACCACGTACCCCAAACTGTGATCAGAGTCTTGTGGAGTACTGGGTGGTCAAGGTGTAGTTCTCAGTTCCAGCTTCCCAGACTGTAACCACAGTTTCGGTGAGGAGTATTTTAACTATTAATACGTTTTAACACTGCCGAAGTTAATGCTATATTTTTTCGAGTAGGAAGGAAGAAGGCGGAATCTTGTTATTCTGTTTCTTATCCAGTTTAATTTGTGATATATAGGAAGAGATTATGCTTTTTGGTGGTGGTGCTGCTGCTTTTGGGTTTTATTTTGAGAGAGGGTGAGGGTGAGAGAGAGCGAATAGCATTTGGTTATGGTTCTCCGTTATTTCAGGTTAGGATGTGCCTGTGCATCACCTCTACAGAGCAACTACGGAAAATATGCTGTGATCTCAGAAATTCTGGGAGTTTTGGGTCAGGTTTTTTTCATTTTCCCTGGGTTTTTGAAGCAAGATGACTGTTCCTTCTTGCTTCAGAAACTGCTAGTGCTCCTACTGCAACAACACGAAGCTACAGAAGTACATCAGGTCCCCCTCTTCAGGGTGCTGGGACAGGCTACCTGTAAGAGATGCCTTGGACTCTCTGTGGCTTAGAGCTCACCTGGTGCCTTCTGGCTGGGGCAGTGTGGACAGAGCTGAGAAGCTTGTCAGTGCTTTTTGTAGCTCAGCAAAACCAGTAGTTGGATTTTTCTGTGTTTGCAAGGTGCTGCCACGTCACCTTTACATTGTAAAGAAGTGAGTCGCTGTGAAAGGTAATGTGCTTTTTTGGAGTAATGTGGCTCTTCGTTCAGCTTTAGCAGAAAGCGCTGTGAGCAGTTCTCCCATTGCCATGTGTGTCAGCTGGGATGAACACTGCAGTAGCTCTGCAGTCTGTTCCCCTGCAGCCCTCTTTCAAAGTACATTAACTGGCCACTTTTGAAGTCTCATTCTGCTGCCCTTCACTGCAAGACTACTCGAATCCTCCCATCGAGTATGGTGCCCCTAAGTTGTATGTTTCCAGGCTGTCACTCTCAGTCCTCAGTTACTGGAGTTTTCTGAGGAAATGGTGTTGAGGTCCAGTTGGAAAACTTTGCTCATTGGGAGTATTAGAGAACACTGCCAGTGGCAAATATGCAATTTGTCCCTCCTGTCCACACCAACAGCAACCCCCTGGCCAACCTGCAGCTTGGCATTGCCAGTATGTTAATGCCATCTGGCTGCTGTAAAGCAGAAAGGCAGATGGCTCTGCTCTGCTCCCCTTTCTTCTGGGGTGTCACCGGCCATGTTAATTCATGTCTGTCTCCTCTAGCCTGCCTGTTTTTCCATTAAACTTGTAGGAACTCAGTTATGTTGGAGATTATACCCTCCTTTTTCAAGTTTGGGTGAAATTAGCTATTGAACTCAAAAGACGGGGGAGGACTTGCAAATTCACACATTCACTGGACAGACATCACGAACGTATACGCATCCTATTAGAAGCTAGTATTTTTAACCTATTAGGTTAAAAATAAGTAGTAAAATGCCTGAAAATTTACAGTGTAGTTCTCCTTATCTTAAACATCATTATATGATATGATACGTGTCTATACAAATCATTGTAAAAACATTCAGTGGGGAAAAATAGGGGAGAAGAAAAACACAAAACCAAATAGTCATGGTAAATGGTATTTTTCAGCTCTCACTGGAGCATAAGCAGAGAAGCAGAAACTTGACATCCCCAACTGAAATGACTAGCGTGTTACTAATTTCTCACATCAAGAGACTGAGAGCAATGTGAAAAAGCAAATGTTAAAAAGAGTAAAAAAGGAGTTGAAAATTCTTTGCCGGCAGCTTACATTTTTTTCCTACCAAAACCTAGGGAAGTTCATTTTTTTTTCAAGATCTGTTTTGAATGCCTCTAGCTGTAAATGTTACAAGTATTACTGAAGGACTTTATTAATTTTAGAAATACTTTAACCTTGCTTTACGTCATCTGAGAGATGTAGCTTTACTCAGGAATATGTAATCACCAACCAAGTGCTGCATCAGAGGGCAAGATGAATAGAATTAAGGTTGCCATGGGTACTTCACTTTCGAATTTCTTCACTTTTAAATTTAAAGTCTAAATATAAAAATCCCAGTAATTTTTGGCTTTTGTAGTTTAGCACTGAACACGCACATAAATTAGCAGCTTACTCATGGCTGCAGTGTAGCTATTACTGTCTAATGTGTAATTCCCTGCACAGAGATAAGCTTTGTTTTTACTTGTTCTCTAAGTTTTTAATTGCCTAGTGTTTTGCAGTACAACATAAAGAGCAGGTGTTCGGAAACCATGTAGAAATGAAGGGGGTGGAAAAAAAATAAAGGAGACGCAGGTTATCTTTTGACTGAGAAATTTCCTCTGGCGTTTGGAAGAACGGAGTGGAAGATAAATGAAGACCAGCATTCAGCTGGGGGTTTTATGGAGACTAGTGCAAGCTATAAAAAAAAATAAATCAGAAGGAGCCTGTGAATAAAGGCATGTAAATGTCATTGATTGGGGGAATATCAAATTGTAGAGTGTTTCTTCTCCTTTATGCAAACTTGGGAGAGCAGTCTGTAGGTGGGAGGAGGTTAACTGATTCTAGCCTGAAAGTTTGATCAAAAAGCTGTACCAGACCTGTTTGATGTTCACGCCGGCACCTCGAGAGGCATGCGGATAGTGCAGTAGGCGCTGCACTGAAATATGGGGAGCTGAAATGCTCCCAGAAGGCCTGGACTTGCCTCCGCTGGTGCTCGCTGCCCCTCTAACAGGGGCCGCAGGCACGCGATGCATCACGAGGCCTTGAAATTTGTGTTCTGTAGTGTGTTGCTGAAACCTGGGAGAAAGATGCTGAGACCCCTTCAGGCTTAAAATACAGGGTAATACTCTCATCTTCCGTTGAACAGGCACAGGCGAGAGACCCAGGCTACACCTGTCTGGATAACTCTTTAAGGAATGTTTCCCTCACAATATCCATATCGATAGCCAGAGCCAGGCAGCTGCTGAAGGAGCTGCCTGAGTTCTTAGTCATGGCGTAGCTGCTGGGGAAGCCTTTCCTTAGTGTTGGGAAGAGTCTTGCAGCCTCTTTTGCTTCTTTCATTGCAACGTGAGAGAGCTGGTGGCCACATGAGCTGCTGCTGCCGCCTGGGTATATCTCTGGCCTGGGTATATCTCTGGGCACGCTCGGTGGGATGCTCTCCTAGCTAACAGGGGTTCTCGAGGATGGGATGCTCCCCCATCTGAGAGATGTGAGGAACCTCATCCTGCCCATCCTCTTGGCTGGCGCGGGATTGTTCCCCATGGTGTATTTTCAAGTGCTTTGACTCGCTTAATTGATTCCAGTGGTTGGGTTTTTGTTCCTTGTCTTGGGGGGCAAATTTCGAAATATAACGGACTTCCTTGTTGAAAAATATTTCCTGATATGCAGCCTACACTTTTGCTGGTTTAATTACTACTGCCATTTTGCAATTGCCAATGCTAATTACCATTGCCATGTTCATTTGTAAAACAATGTAGTGAGTGCTGAACTAAGCTGGCATCTTAGGATTCCCACTGACTCTGAAAAATGCAGCTGGATGAATGCTCATCCTGTGGGAAAGTCTCCAGTAAAACACAACATTTTATTCTAAATCAAAGTAAAGCATTGAAGTGAAAAAATGTCTTGTGAAATAAGAAAAACAATAAAAGGAGCACTTAAAATAAAAATAAATTTTAAAAATAAATTTATAATTTAATAATAATAATACATTATAGTAATTTTTAATAAAATAAAACATTAATATAATATAAAATAATACATTATTTTAAAAAAATAGCCTACATTTTAAATCAGTATCTGTTTTAATTCTTTCTTTACACATTAACTTTTTTTTTTTTTTTTAATGACTGCTACTTTTAGAGCAAGAGAAGCATTCTCAGCCTGGCTGATGTGTCCCTTGATTCAGATGTGTGGTGATGCACCATTCGTTGGAGCACACAGTTGTTTCCACACTAATGTATTAACTTCCTTGGACCCCAGGGCACCTGTGGAATTGGGATCCCTGCCTCTGTGACAGTCTCCTGTTAGGATCCTTTTTCATGCAAGCGCTGAGTCCTTGACTTCATAGAGGTCCTCAATTGTTCAGCCAAAAATCCAGGAAACCCAAGAAAGGTTCACTGGAGGTCAAGGAAAAATTGGAATTCTCTCCAATTGCCACAGTCCCATAAACAGCTCACTGTTTAGTACCTTCCCATGGAAAACTATTTTGCTGGAAAAAATTTTGAGCGTGTGTAAGGAGGGCATATCAAGGGAGTAATGTACAAGCAAACAGAGAAATGATGGTTATCTTGGAGCACCTCTGCTGGCAGGACTAAATTCCTTCTGATTACTGGAGATACATTGGTATGCTCTTCTGCCTCTCCTAGTCTTGTGACACATTCCAGGGGATATCTTTTTAATGATAATGGCCACATGTTATAAGATATGTCTTGAGATGAGGTGGTTTTTATATACTCTTACCTGCATTACAAATGTGACACTTGTGGTATGAGTTAGTGAGAGTTAGTCTTGATAGTGTTCAGTTGTTATTTCAGCTTCAGTGCATTTTAATGATGCTTCCTCCGTCAAACACAGCGAATATTTCCATTCTTCATTCGTGTATTTTTTTTCTTTTTCCCCATAGCTCTTTGAGACAAACCAGAGTAATAGGATTATTTCAGTTCATCTGTATGTTTGTGCATCTCTGCTCTTAGCAAAAAGCACAGCATTTAAAAATCCAAGTCTTTTTGGGAAACTGTTGCTTTTGCCCTAACTATGTGATATTCCATAATACCTCTAAAACTGAAGCGTGCTGGAGTGTTTAAGGCTGGAAGAATATTTAATAGCAGGAAAGGAACCTATACAGAGAATTGTATACATATATATATATATATATATATATTTTAAGTCCAGTTGCTGGGGGATTTGCAGTTTCTAGCCAAAGCAAAACAATAGTGGCAATCTGAAGTGGAGGAAGCCAAAATCTCAATAGGATCAGCAGTGCTCAGGCTGGGGGCTGGAGGCAGGAACTCTGAAGTTCTCCTGATTTGTTCCCTGAGGTATGTTCTAGTCTGGGGCAAGTCATCTACTTCAGCTCTTGCTTTGGTTTTCCTGTCTGTAGAATGAAGATGATGATGCTTGCAATGATCAAGATGAGGAATGTTATGCAAGTGTTTTTTGTTTGTTTGTTTAAGATTTAAAATGAATATAAAGCAAGTTTTCTCTTTTAACATTTTCTGATTTATGTCAGGATTTGTATTAGGAGCCTGTCCTCCATAGGGTTGGTAGACTTGTCACAGTTTTACAGTACTTTTGTTTCTTTTGCCAGTATACAATAAAGTAAACTCTGGTCATGTGAACAGAAGATGAATGCTGGTGAAGAAGGGAATGGGGAAGGGATGGTTGTGAAATGTCAGTGGAGGATATTCTCAAGTAAAACTCTCAATGCTCTGCACTGCCAGTCTCCTTGGTGCCAGGGACAGTAGAAGTAGTGGCAAGCTTCCTTGTTGCCGAGGGAAGTCAATGTGCCGAACCTCCCTCTTTGGGGGATGAACCATATTCTGTGGCAGAGCCTGGAAGGGGGCTCCCATCGGTGGCTTTAATGGAAATCTGTGAGCCAGCCATTTGGGGATGGCAATGATGATTAAGAATAAAAAAATAACTGCAAGAGACAAATTGTATAGAGAAAATGAGAGGAGCTTTTGTAGACTGTAGAAGATGCCTAAGGTTTTGTGGTCCGGGTGGACCTGAAAGCAGTCTGCAAATAGTTTATCAATCTAATGGTAAAGTAATATACCTATGAAGACAAGCAGCTGACAGCAACAGAGATCTGGACATCCCTTTTGCCAGGACTCAAACTGTCGGTGCCATCCAGAAGGAAAGCAAAGCCCTGATGGGAGGTCACCGTATGCCTCTGCCTGTCTCAAGTTCCCTCTCACCACCGGTTCTTAGAGGAGTGTCGTTTTGGAGTTAGCTGAAATCTCTGGCACTTTTCACTGTTTTTCTATTCTCTCCCTTTCCCCTTTGGGTTAATCTTTTTATTACGTCACAAAACTGGCTCAAATTCTCTGCATGCTGTGGAGGGGAAGACTTGAAGTGAAATCCCAGTAGAGAGGCTGGTTCTTTAATTCCATATGAGGGAAAACAGCTGGAGTGGAAGAGCTTTTAGGAGAGGGCCTGATCTGCAGTGTCAGAATGGGCAAGAGAAATAAGATGAGCTCCAGTGAAAACAGCTGAGTCACATGTAAATAAGAATGGGATGTGAAATATATTTCATTCAACAATTCTCTTCAGAGGAGAAATGGAAAAGAAATCTATCATGCACCCGATTTACCTTGATGTGTTCCTTAGCAGCCTGGTTTTGCATGGCTTTCTGAATACTTTTCCTGGGGTGCCACGATGTACCCATTCCTCTTTAGCCCCCTCTGTCTTACTGTTATTTTAATATTTCATTTGGGTGTCTCTTGTCTCCTGCGGATAACTTACCACAGGCTATTCTGAGCTCTTCTTAATCTGAGACAAAATTTTAATATCTTTGATATTAATTGGAGATTGTTTCCATTACAACAGGCTTTGTATTTATTGACGTGTATACCGAATAAAACAACATAAGCCCTGTTATGTAAACATTCTTCGGAGGATTATTCCCTGTTGAAATTTATAGTTCTCTATAGTTTTGAAATATCAAAAGTAGGTTTAAAGAAATTTCTGCACACAGTTTTACCATTAGTCTGGAAGCTATTTTATATATATTCTTTGTGCATGGGCTCCCTCTGGAGCTTTCTTTTATTAAAAAAAAAAAAAAAAAGGACAAAAACACACCAAAAACACTTTAAAGTATTTTAAAAGGTTTTAATCAAAAGTATCAAGCAACTAAAATAAAATAAAAGTACTGTTTATGTCATTGCAGGGTTCAGTACAACACTGTTCTTTATGTATGTTAGGTATATGCCCAGAGAGTTTTGTCATATTATGGCAGCTGAGGAAAGGAGCTGTTAGAATTAACGTCTAGCTGAACTTTGAAAGAGCCTTGTGTGAAAACAATGCCACACAGCATAAGAATAATTAATTACAATACTCTGAAGATGCAAAGTACCGTGGAAATCCCAGTCATTCATCATAGCATTTAGACTCAAATAGCTAATAACAGATTTGATTTTGCTTTTAATGAATCATCATAAAAGAAAATTTTGTTTCTCTGAATATTTTCACTATTTTCCATATGTGTTTTATTAGAGTATGAGCACACACAAAGGAGAAACATTTAATTTATTAAAATCAGACCCTGCCAGTATTGGTGCAGGCACTTTCAGTGCTTTCCCCTGAGAAAATCTAGATAATCTTGGACAGAATTGCATGTCTGAAACCTATTTGATGATGCTGAGACGTTTACCAACTTTTCTTTATTAAGAACAGAGTAAGCAATAAGATCTATGTTGGCTTTATCCAAGGGGAAAATAGTAAAAGTCATATTTCCTTGAACTGTGTTATTACTGTTTGAAGAGCTTATAGATAACGTTATCCTGAGGAGTATTTTCTCTTCTCTTTTAATAATTTTAATAAAATAGAAAGTTATTGTGCTGTGGCCAGCTGTATATCCTTTTTTTTTTGTTAAAGATGCAGTCTGGCTGACATCAGTAACCAAGCACAGATTATGTATTTTAATTTTTTTATCAGAGATCTGTTCACTGAGCTGCCTTGACATGAGCAGAACAGTAGTTTTGTCTGTCTCTCAGTGCACCCTGACAAGGGGCAAAGTGCGTCAGGAGTTTTGTCACACTTCTCTTTTGTGAGAACAGTAATGGTCAGATTTTTAGTGCCTTATCAGACTTAGAGGAATTTCTGTTGCACAGAGGCATGACAGGATTTTTGTTTCTGTTTTTCGAAGCTACTTCAGTGTTTTCTTGGGTTGTCATCTTTCTTTCCAACATGACTGTTGCCTTTTACAGACAGTGCTATGATAGAGATATTTGTTGCAAACTTCTTGTAACAAATTTGTGACTGTCCCTGCAAAGGCGTCCTCATAATAAGTAATCTTTTTCCTGTGGAGCTCAGGGAAGGAAGCCAAGATGTTCAGCTCTGGGAACAAAGGCTCCCCAGACATTTTTTCCTGAAAACAAACAAACTTCTCGCTCTCTTTTTTTTTTTCTTTTTTTTTTTTTTTCCTGTTAGTAGCAGAAGTTCTTTTGCATTCTGAGTTTTGACAGAAGTGACCCACTGAGCACCATCATTGCTGTTACATGCAGTGAAATCTCTCATATCCTCAACTGATGCTCAGGTGCCCTTTGCACCTTCTGTTATGGTCCATTTTCCATTTGAGGTACATTGGCCTGACCAGTTTCTCCGAGGTGGGAATGCCCTGGCTGTTCATACAGGTCAGAGGGTCTTTCAAGCATGCTTGTCTGCTCAAAGTGCCTATTCCTTTACACTAGTGTTAATCTTCCTTGTCTGTGCACTTTATTTTTGCAGCAATTCTTTCTTTAAGGAAGGGTTGTTAACGGTTATGAGATGCTTGCTGTTTATTTTACTTTATTAGCTGATGCAAGACTAATAGTATATGGAATTTTAAAAAATAATACAGCCATTATCGTTTAGACTATTATAAGCTGAGTGACTTCTTCAGTTAATAATTCACATTTTTTTTTAAATTCAATTTGCCAGTTAAACATCACATTTTTATTTTTAACATTTATTGCTTTTTGGAAAAAAATTAAATTTCCTGTCATTGTCTCATAATTAAGCTCACTGTGCATACTGTATAACTTAAAAGACACTAATAAGCAGGACATAGCACAAATTGTTTCAAATCTCTGCTCTTTAAAGCAGACACATTGAACATAACTGTGATAAAAGAAAAAGTAAAAGGGAAGCAGCAAAATCCAGTGGTCTGCAGAAGAGGTGCAAGGGTAAAAGGACCAGGTATGGGATCACCAATATTAGTAAATGAAACTTTGGGTACCTAGCCAGATCCCATGAATTAGAAGAGGCTGTATTTTCCCTTGGTGACAGCCCCAGCAGCCAACTCCCTGAGATTTCCCCATCTCTGCTTTGGTGAGTGGATCTCAGGTGTTTCATGAGCAAGTGAAAACCATGATTTGCTTTGGTCCTATGTTGTTAGCAGGGACGAATTTCTTTGTCTGCTAGAGCTGCTGCTACACAAATCCAGCAGGAGAGCCCAGCCAGTTGTGCAGGAATGGGGTATGATATTCTGTGATTGATCTGAAAGTCAAGAAAGGAGTGAAGGTAATCATGTGGGCTCAGCTGTTTACTATTTGCAGTATGAGACTGTGAACAGGAGACTTTTTCTACCCTTCTTAAGTGAACCCGGTGTATTGAATGAACAATGTTAACTCAGGCCATACTCCCTCACTTTTCTGTGGTTTGGTAAATAAGTATAGTGCTTGCAATTTTTCATTTAATTCCTTAAAAAACTACTGAAAACTAACTGAAAGCTGCATGACTGTGCTGTCTGCTGCCATGTCTTATATTTCATTTCCTTCCCAACTACCTTGTGACTCAATTAATTTTGAGGACGTTTGATGAAGAGGTAGAATATTCAAAAATAATGAGTTCCTAATAGTTTTGTGAGAGTAGGTAGCTGGTTGGAGAAGGTGGGTCTTATGCATGCCCCCTTGAAGCAAAAATTGTTGGAAAATGCACACAGAGTGAAAACGTGTTTTGAGTTAAAATTTACTAGAAACCATACTTCCTAGCTTTGGCTGCTGCTGGCTCTGTTTGCGTTTCATTTTAGTGCATCAAGTTCATCTTTGTGATTGCAGAATGGGGGTTATTCCATTCATTTGGTTTATTTGAAGAATTTTTCCATACAAATTATGCATGAATGGGTTTATGGTCCAATTTAAGGTAAATCTGTGTCTCTTCTTGAAGAAGAGACTTTTTTCTTTCCTTTTTTTTTTTCCCTGTTTGATTAACCATAATATTATTTTTACCCTTAAACATTACTTGTTTCCCTTTCTAGTTTGTATGGATAATATCCAGAGGGTATTTGTACAAACCTGCAGTTTTTGGTCCTTTATTTGTATTCCAGAGAGGTACATCTCCCAGAAACTTTCTAAGAAAAGGCTAGGGAAATAAAAATTGTTGAAGGTCTTATAACCACACCACTGAAGTTTTTTAAACTGTTTATTTCTGTGTGGATTCATGCGTACAAATAATCCCTCTGACCAAGGTTTGTTCTAGGTAATGCAAGTGGCTTCTGTTGATAGATGGGACCTGTCTTTTCAGAGACCAAGAGGCTAAGTATTGCAGATCTCACATGGTTATGGTTTCCTCTTTTGTTCCTGCTTATATGAGCTTAATTCGATATCCAGTTGAGGAGATAAGTCTTCCTGGTGACTCATGCGGCACTTGAAGGAACTGGTAGGATAGAGCTGTCTAAAAGTTTTTGGTAGTTTATCAAAACTGAAATGACTTGGTGGTTTCTTTACAGCTGTTATCTCTGGCTGTAAATATGCCTGGAGAGAGAGCAAGTATCCAGCCCCAGCTATGGACCAGGCAGAACAACCCTGAACCACTTGCCCCATGTGCATCGTATAGATGAGTGCCCAAAGTATAGAGGCCCCATTCTGTATTCTCCTTTTGTCAACAAGTACTTGAAATATCTTTTCTTTTCATTAGTATACAAATAGATATTAAATTAAGTCTGTTTTACAACCAGTCCCGCTGATGCATAGCGTGGACTTTCTCCTTTGAGGAGCTCCTACAGCAGCATGTGGCTGCAATGGTACAGGGGTTATCCTAGGTGGTAAAACCTCTCTGTGCAGAGGGTCAGCACCAAGCCCAGAGGAAACCTGCATGTCATAGGAATCCTTGTCTGAAAGTGAACAAGGAAGGAGTTTAAATTGGCCTTTAGGGGTGAATTTCAGTGGTGGTTTATATCAAAGATCAGTCACTCTATTTTTTTCTTTTCCTTGTGTTATATATGCCTTCTCCGCTTTGACTGTCATTGAAAAATCCATGCTTGATTATTTTCATGGATGTAAAACTTATTTTCTTTTGTGTATATTTAACTCTACTCCTTCCCTCATTCTAGGCTCAAACTAATAATTTCTTGTATAATTGCCTTTATGACTGAATTTTTGGAGAAATGAATCTGTTCAAGCTGTCAGGTAGCAAGATAGCATTTGTATAACAAGCAAATATGTAGCTCTGGAGGTAAAATATGGAAAGGGTATGCATACACAATATATAAGTGTGTGTGTCTATACATGTACATAACATATTTTTAATGTGTGTATTCATATATGAATATGCGTAAGTATGTGTGTGCATACATATAAATATCTACGTATGTATATACAGGCAGATTCTTCTGCTACAAGTGGGAGTGGTCAGCTGAAATCTGTGACCCTGTAAAGTGATCCACATATTGCATGTTGAAAACAAGAGAGTTATGAAGCAGCGAATGTGCATGAGAATATCTGACTCAAAAGGTCAGGTAGCTTTACAGTTAGAGTAAAGGTCTAAAAGTTTTAAGAGAATGTGGGAAAAATACTCATCAAAATTGCCCACATTGCAATTGCTGCCCCTATGCAAACAGGCTGCAGAGCATTTTGGAAAAGAGCGACCATTAGCAGTGGTGTGTTTTCAAGTAACTGCTTTAGAGCGAAGAGGAAGTGCTGTCCCATGCATTGAAATGTTGTGTGATACTGATCTAACTGGATGGAAAAAGGACGTATTTCAATTAGGCTCACATTGAGCCAAACAACTTTCTCTGCGGAGCTAGTGTGGATGCAGGAGGGCATTTGTAGGAGCAGAGTGTGGTTGTCCTTGTTTATGCCAGACTCACTTGCTTCAGTGAAGAAGAAAATAATTTCATGAATTAAATCTGGAAACGTGGGACATGATGATATGACCTTTTGTGTGCAAGAAACTTTGTTGAAATCATTGATTTTCCTTTGAATTTATACCATTGTGAATGAAAGGATGGATTAAACTTACAGCAGGAACATGTAGGCACAATATCAAAAATGTCAAGGCACAGAAGCAGCAACACAAAAAAAGTAATAGGAAATTGTTCTGCAAACAGTAACAGGATGACCGAGGGAAGAGCTGGTCTTCTGCTCCTGGGAATAGGACATCTGAGCAAGAGATGGTATTGAGAAATAATTAATGCTCCATCAACCTTCACGGAAGAGGTCACCCACAAGTAGTGTCATAAACACTTAGAAGAAGTGACAAAGGATAAGATCTCAGCCTTTAACAGAGAATAACAAAATGGAGACTTCTTGACTAATTTGATATTTTTAAATTGAAGTGGCCTGAGAAACTTCATCCAGGGCTATAGCACTGCTGACTTGCCACAGCAAGTTACCAGCAGTCAAAATACAGGGGCTATCTTAGACCCAGTATTATTCAGTATTTTCATCAGTCACCGGGAAGACAGTGTAGAGAACATTCTTGTTAAATGTGCAGATGACATTAATCCAAGAGGGACTGCCATAATATTTTACGGGAAGATATGAATTATAAATGGTAAATTGAAACTCCTACCTGAAAAGAAAAATTTAAAAATAAATAAATAAATAAAAGGCTCTGCAATAGTAACAAGGCAAGATACCAGAATAGATAGGACTGACCAAGCTAATCAATCATTCAAATTTAGGATGGTGAAGTCCCATGGAAAATGTGTGAAGGGGTACATGGTAGACACATAACAAATATGATTCTAGGATGCATAAATATGAAGTAATTTTTTTTACTCACATAGTGCCAAACTACTCACCTGGCGTGGTTTGTTCAGTTTTGGATTCCACACTCAAGAAAGATGTGGATCTACTATAGAGAGCTCCCAGAAGAGCAAAGTGAAGAATCAAAGATGCAAAGACACACCTGGACAAAGCATAGGGGGAAATTGACAGGGTGGAATGCGGCAACAATTTTTTCAAATATTCTAGCCAGCTATGTGAGGAAGGAAATAATCTATTTTCTACATCCAGGGAGTTGTTTGCTAGTATCAATATCCTCCTCAGCTGGTGTATTGAACTATAGTTTCTTCCTTATTTTATGAATCAACAATTACACGTGATGTAATTTGGATGCATGACCTGCCACCCTTTCTCAGATCATACAACCTAATACATATACTTTTGTGGGGAACGTTCAGAAAAAAGGTGGAAGGGACTTGTCCAGGAATACATGTTTGTGGCCAGTATGTGAACAATTGAGGCATTTCCATTTGAAGTAACAAGTGTGAATGGAAATTAGTTAGTCTCAGTTTTTAAAAATATTTCTTGAAACTTGTCTCAACTATAAAGCTAGAAAATTGACTTGGCTTCCTGGGTAAACTTCAGTCATCCTGATGAACATATGCAAAAATGTTTGGATAACAAAAGAAAGCATTACCAAGGTGATGCTTAATTGAGCTAAATCCACATATAATCATTCCTATTATAGTGAAATACTGTAGCTCTAGTAGAAGTAGGTCACTAGAAAATTCTGCAAATGTTTCATTGTGTTGCTGCTGCTTCTCTTACTTACTCTGATGGGGATGAAGAAATGCTCTATTGAAATCTGTGGTGCTAGGCAACTGTTAAACATCATTTGACATGGCAATATTAAGGCAGACTTATGTTTTCTTTGATTTTTCTTTTTAGTAAATTATTCATTATTATAATAAGTGAATGGGCAGAGCTTCAAAAGAAAAAAAAACAGCTAAGGAGATGAACACAAGGAGCTCATGTTGAACTGATGGCCATGAAGAAGGAGTTTTTTTGGGGGAGAAAGAAAAAGAAAGGAGTGTTGCCTTGGTCCTAAATCATCATTTGCCTCTCAAGTCACTTATCTAGGGAGTATTTCACAGATTCTGACTCCATTTAATGACAGTTTTATGTACAATGCACTCCAATTCATCTGCGGCTTTAGGAAAACCTGTTGCCACTCAGGTGTCTTGTGGCTACTTGTATAAGTTTGTGGGGAATGTCCTGCATTGGTAGCATTCAATTTACCTGGGAAGAGAGGGGTCAAGCTAGCATGCTCATTCCTATGCTGTTCTTACTACTACTTCTTTTTTTTTTTTTTTTAATCAGAATTTGGTAAAGGATTAAAGTAGGGAGGTAATGGCAAAGTCCGCAGTTATTTCACACTTGTATTTAGAGGTTCCTTTCTGGGCATGATCTACATTTCTTGGTCTTGTCTCACGCTGTCTGGTGGATGGAGATGCAGGGCTTAGCCCTGGTGTAAAACCACCAGCTGTTTCTGTTAGGAATCCTAATAATCATCCACAGATTTTTTTTCTGCATGTGCTTTTTACTTGAAGTTAAATGCTCTGGGAGTTACTTGAATTGTTTATGATACTTTTCTACAGGAGAAATTGAAATGTTCCTGGTCTTTTTGAGCACTGCTTTTCTTTAGATTAAACCATTTCCTTGCAAATTCTGTGTACTTGTATTAAACCATTCCTTTACCCTGCCTTTTTTTTTTTTTTTTTAATGCAAACTCATAGAAGGGTGAATTCAGAAAAGTAGAGAACAACGTTTGGCTCATTTCCTGAGAAGGGCAGATGGGGTTCTTGGCATCTGTTTTTATTTCTGAATATTGGGTTGGCCATGTTATTTAACAGTCTTTGTCTGTTTCTTTCTCAAAGCTTCAGACAGCCTGAATTCTAGAACAGCTGTATCTTTTGTGAAACCTAAATGCCAATAAGACCCTTGGGGTCCTAGATCAGCACCTTCTTTCTTCGAGCCTTTCATGCTGGAGAGTGACTGATTGTGGCTTACAGTGCTGTACTTCATAAATCTTTCTTTCCAGTTGTTTCTGAAAAATGTAAGGAAATCTCTTCTGCTGTTGCTTTAGAGGAACACCTTGTTCTCTGGTTTACTGCTGAAAGCTCACCAAGATCTTATTATTCAGAACTCGGCAATTTCTGAGAGGGATAACTGCTGTGAATTAAACTGGGAATGTAGGTAATGTAACAGTATTTCATTGAGTCCACTATTTACAGTGGAAAAGAGGAGAAATGTGAATAAAGGAAGGAAAAATATGACAGGTATTAGTTTAGGAAAATCTAGCATTCTGTAGTTTTGTTTATATTTTATATTAAAAGAGAACAGCACACCTGATTAGAACTTAAGTTCATAATGATAGTGCTAATAGTTACCTCAGAGAGACCTCACTTTGTCCTTTAGGATAGCCAAAAGGTGTTTTTTTTTAAATGTCTTTTTGTCCAAAATCTGAAATAATATTGCGATTTGTTAGGTATGAATCTTTTCAGCTTTCCTAAGGGTGTGTGCATCGTCGAAGATATTAAAGATGGAAAAGCCTTATTCAGTTGTCAACAAGGCTGTTACAGGTTTTATTCTCTGGAGGACAGTTTCTAGTATTGTGCTCTCCTGGCTTTATATTCTCTCAACAAGAAGGCCGCCGTATCTTTTCTCAGGAGGATATTCCACTGCCTAATATGAATCACTATGAAGAAATACTTGAGATATCAAGCCTGCTGTTTCCAAGAGGCCTGACGCAGCAGTGTATGAAGTCATCCTGTACTGAGCTCGTGCTGATCCATCAATACAGAGAAGCTCAGTCTGAGCTTTGTGCTGCTTGGGTTCACAGGAAGCTTCTCATCACAGGGGAAAGGTTTACTGCATCACTGTTGGATTTATTTCACCTAAAATTAATTCTCAACAAAATGTATGAAAATTCATCCTCATTGGTAAAATATTTTGATTAACTGGAGGACAGTGACTGATAGCTAATCAATAGTGGCAAAACTGGGCTGATTCCAAAACAGGAGCCACAAGTTCATTCTAGTAATTCCTCTGGAGTGTATTAAGTGTGTTCTTTCTGTTTTTGTTATTTCCAGGCTGTTGATATCTCTCTTTCATCACAGCTTGAACAACTTATGGACACTTGGTTCTTTTAATTGTCTTTATAGTCCCTTCACTTAGTGTATCTCACTTGTCTTTGTACATTTTATTGGCATAAAGCAAACGCTGCCATCTACTAGTCAGGACTGGAGGCAGTCCAGCATGTGAAGTCACCCTGGAGCCTTAGAAGTGTGGATTTTTACCACTTCGACTGCTAAGTAGCAGCTGTAATAAGGTTGAAATATATGTATTAATTTTACTGTAAGTGTGCTCAGTTATGTGAATCTTTCAGCCCGTCTCTAAAATCAGTTATGTCTGTGCCTATGAAATACCAAGAAAGCAGATTACCTTGTTAGAGATATTTTATTACCTGCTTCATCCCAACCACCGAACTCGTAATGAAGCTTCTCCTCTGTAGTATCTTCCCAGTATATCTTTGATATGTCTATAATCTTCATAGATGTTTGCAGAATTCTTAAAATCTCAGGTGTCTGAGCATTTGCTGAGGTATCCCATTGCTGGCTTAATGAGGAAAGCAGCCAGGAAAACTTTCTGATAGCAAGAGCAAAGTCACCAATAAAGCCCATTTAGAAATCTCCTGCAGCCTTTTCTTGGCCTTGGGAGCCCTCCCCATGGAGCTCACTGGTTCTGTCCATTGGCTATAAGTAGGGATGTGTGTTGTAGTTTAGCTTTGCAGGCAAGTCCAGTAAGTTGGACTCAAGTTATTACCAGTGTTCAGATGTTATTGCATCACCTGCTTAATAGTACGCAAAGTGTGACTACGTGAATGATGGAGAGAGCAGGGGGCATGTTGTGTGCATATGTGCATTACTGTGAAGGGAATATTAACAGCAAAACCTTCATTTTGTTTTGGTCAGAAGTTGTCAGGGTTGCCTTTTGATGTGAGGAACGTGATAAAGGAAAAAATTGGACCAAGTTTTTTCCTGTCTTCATCAATATGAATGTGAATTCAGGCCATGGAACACAACAGAGACCATGAATTTGTACTAGCAAGCACAACATCTGAACCTTTGCCTGCCCAGGCTTTTCCACAGTACTAGCTCTACATTTCCTCTGTTCCTGGCTGTTCTTGTTGTCCACATTGCCATACACACTGGTCTTTTGAGATACTTATCTCTGGTGAGAAGGTAGATGTACCAAGGAGTTTGGCAACGTGCTGCTCATTGCCATCTATTAACCAAAGGTATTAGCTAAACTGATAGATAGCTCTACTCACAGTGTTTGGTCAGCTTTTGAGATGCCCTTCATTGCTCCTTCCAACGTATGAGATATCCTCTGCCAGTGGCACTTTGGCTATCGGGAGATGGCAAACCCATCTGTTTTGGCTGTGCCATGTTCACAATCTCAGCCTGCTCCAGCTGTGTTCTCCCTGTCCATTTCAGGCAAGAGGGCAGATTCAGTGCCCTTTGTATCTTTTTCCCGTGTGTTTTTGTGAATCTGTTGCTTGTTCCTTCATAAAATATGTCTGCAATGGCAGCCTCATATAACTGAGGGCAACCTCTTGAGACATTATTGCTATTTACAACTATTGTTTCTCTTCATTGAAATGCACAGTGCTATTTTCATGAAGTAGGGCAGTTCCCAGGGCTTCCAATTGTATTGTTTTATTTGTTGTTTTTCTTTATCTGTTGCTTTATATATCAACAAATCTCTAATGTGTTTGACATCAGGTTTTAACAGTGTGGGCAGGCATTCTGATTTTCAGTTTTCTGTTGAGCACCGTGTCAGAGGGTGACAACCCACAATTCAGCAGTATTGTTCCTTAATTAAATAGTACAAAACATGAATATGAAACCGATTCCAAGGTCTTTCAAATAAGCACTTTATTTTGATACTATTTTCCAATACCTCTTTAAATTAAGGATAATGGAGGTTACTGTTTGCTTGTCTCTTTAAATTCATGTCCATTAAACTTTAGCCCAGACTCAGACATATCTCTGGACAGGTAGAATATGCAAGAAAAATGGATTTGATATAAGCATATAAGCAGTTTTTAATTTAATTCTACTATTTTCTAGTGAGACTATGTCAAGGGAATGCAAGTAGCAATCTAAGGGAAGTTTGCTTTTCTATGCAGAATGAATTGAAGTTGGAAATATGCCATTCCAGCCATGCTCTCCTCACACAGGAAGTAATTTACAGAGTAAATCCTTGCTGGCAGCTATTGAAATGGATATCCATGTGTTATTAAGAATATTTTCTTTTTTTTTTTTTTTTAATGCAAACTGACACACAAAACCTGTTTCGTTCCGCTGCAGGCAAAGGCTGCTGAATACATACCTGGTCACCAAATCTCTGTGCACCTCATATGTTTGGAATTGCTTTTGTTTTCTCAGTGGGAAGGTGTGTGACACCACAATAAGCAGTTACTGGTTAGTTCTGGGTAACTTAGTAAAGGTCTTTTTACATTTTCTTTGTATAAACATGTGGACATTCAGCTTTTGATGCAAAAGCAACACTAATCCCTATTGTTGGGATATTCATTGAGAAGGCAATTTTGTGTAACAGGCGTGTGCCACAGATGTAAGTCCTTTCTTGAATTCCTTTGATTTCCCATGTGTGTTTTCACTATGGCATCCTCATATTTTTCATTTGGACTTCTGCTTCAGGCACAAGTCCTTCTGCTGCTTTACATCCTTGAGGAACCTTTGTGTCCTCCCTTCTTCCTCTGGATCACTTGCATTGGGGATGGCTCCAGCAATGCTGCGTTCCAAAGAGGTCATCTTCACCTCTAAAGGGAGGCAACAAGACAGCCCTAAATAAATAACCGGGGAACTATAGGCCTGTCAGTTTGACCTCAGTGCCAGGAAAGCTCATGGAGCAGATTATCTTGAGGGTCATCACGCAGCACTTGCAGGGCAAGCAGGCGATCAGGCCCAGTCAGCATGGGTTTATGAAAGGCAGGTCCTGCTTGACAAACCTGATCTCCTTCTATGACAAAGTGACGCGCTTGGTGGATGAGGGAAAGGCTGTGGGTGTGGTTTACCTTGACCTCAGTAAGGCTTTTGACACCGTTCCCCACAACATTCTCCTCAAGAAACTGGCTGCTCGGGGCTTGGACTTGCGTACGCTTCGCTGGGTTAGAAACTGGCTGGATAGCCGGGCCCAGAGAGTTGTGGTGAATGGAGTCAAATCTGGTTGGAGGCTGGTCACTAGTGGTGTCCCCCAGGGCTCGGTACTGGGGCCGGTCCTCTTTAATATCTTTATCGATGATCTGGATGAGGGCGTCCAGTGCACCCTCAGTAAGTTTGCAGATGACACCAAGCTAAGTGCGTGTGTCGATCTGCTCGAGGGCAGGAAGGCTCTGCAGGAGGATCTGGATAGGCTGGACCGATGGGCTGAGGCCAACTGTATGAAGTTCAACAAGGCCAAGTGCCGGGTCCTGCACCTGGGGCGCAACAACCCCAAGCAGAGCTACAGGCTGGGAGATGAGTGGCTGGAAAGCTGCCTGGCCGAGAAGGACCTGGGAGTATTGGTTGATAGTCAGCTGAATATGAGCCAGTAGTGTGCTCAGGTGGCCAAGAAGGCCAACAGCATCCTGGCCTGTATAAGAAGCAGTGTGGCCAGCAGGTCTAGGGAAGTGATTGTGCCCCTGTACTCGGCTCTGGTGAGGCCGCACCTTGAGTACTGTGTTCAGTTTTGGGCCCCTCGCTACAGGAAGGACATGGAGGTGCTCGAGCGAGTCCAGAGAAGGGCGACCAAGCTGGTGAGGGGTCTGTAGAACAAGTCTTACGAGGAGCGGCTGAGGGAGCTGGGCTTGTTCAGCCTGGAGAAGAGGAGGCTCAGGGGCGACCTTATCGCTCTCTACAGTTACCTTAAAGGAGGCTGTAAAGAGGTGGGGGTTGGTCTGTTCTCCCACGTGCCTGGTGACAGGACGAGGGGGAATGGGCGAAAGTTGCGACAGGGGAGTTTTAGGTTGGATATTAGGAAGTACTTCTTTACCAAAAGGGTTATTAAGCATTGGAACGGGCTGCCCAGGGAGGTGGTGGAGTCACCATCCCTGGAGGTCTTTAAAAGACGTTTAGATGTAGAGCTTAGCGATATGGTTTAGTGGAGTACTTAGTGTTAGGTCGGAGGTTGGACTCGATGATCTTGAGGTCTCTTCCAACCTAGAAATCTGTGATACTGTGATACTGTGTGAAAATGTCAAATAAAAAATCTGCTTCACTTGGTGCTCTCTTGACACTTTTTTTCTGGCAGCTGCCAGATTGGCTGGTAGGGCTCACTGAGGCGTGTTTGGACCTCAGAGGTCAATTGCATCACCTGAGCTGAGCTGCATAACATCAGTTCTCTTGGGTGGTACAGCTCTGTGATTAGTCTTTAGAGTAAAGCATCTGTTCTGTATGTTAACCTCTTCTGCATAAGAACCAAGTGCTAACATGCAAAACAGGGTGATACAGTGAAGCATTGACATGTTTTGGTAGCTTAAAGAAGCACCAGGTTTATTGTAGTGAAACAGGGAGCTGCATTTGCATTTGATTCTGCAGCTCTAATCTCATCAGAGTTAAGACAGCCAAGATAAACCTAAGGCAACTTCACACTTCACATATCTTCTTTACACAGTCATGCTTAGCAGTGCTGCTGTGTATTCCTAGGACAACTATGGCCTGTTTTTTAGTGTGTATTGGAGTGTTTCCATTTTTAATATACAGACCTGACTTTGAAGAAAGAAAAACATGCTTTTTCTAAGTTTTTCATGCTGAGAACTACAATTAAAAGTAATAGCTTCTACTTCTGAAGTAAGACATGCCTTTTAATACATATAATACTCACCAGGACTCAGGAGGACGCTTATATCATGTAGAGATAGTTTCAGTATTTCACTTTTTAGGTGCTCCCATCCGCCTCTCTTAAAGCCATTCTTCCTAAGAGATGAATGGAGCAGGTTCCTGGAAAAAGGCAGTATAAAGGGAAGGGGAACACAACATACGAGATGTAGAAAAATGAAATAAATGTGATCACTGCATCAATCTAAAGGCATTTGTGCAAATTGCCTCATAAATATAAACAGTGTAGACTGCTGTGATAAGTAGAGACATTTTAAGGTTGAGATGTTTTGTATACAACTCTGATGCTAATTGTAAACTAAAAATATTATATTGATAAATGAATCTTGCTTTATTATTTTTTTCTCATAAAATAAACAAATCACGTGAGTTAAATGTGCTTTACCTATAAACCATTACAAATAAAAGATAATCAAGAAAATATCTGAACTTTGAGGGAAAACAGCACTGTAAAATGGATTTAGAAACCAGTCCTGACCTGCTAACAAATTGTGCTGAAACAGCTTAACACAGAAGCCCTAATTAGAATATCCCACATTTGGAAATAGGAACTTTATGCCTGGAAAGGAAAAGAGACCCATACAAATTACAAGTTTAGGTTATACAGAAAGGGGAGGCCTGGCTTTCTGCAGAGCTTATGCCTGCCTGGGATAACCCACTGTTGTCCGACACAGCTAGGAGAAATAGACAAGTTTTTATTTTTGCTGGCTCCCCTAATGTATGTGTTCCCTAGAGTGCACCCTACGGACAGAGCAAAAGCCAGATGCTTGCAAATACAACAGAAAGGAAGTACAGAATTAGATTCCTTTGCAGCCTCTTAAAACGTTATGAAACTTGAGAGATTTACTTAGAAAAGCACCAACGCTTTCTGGCTTAATGAATTGGCCAAATCTGTTTTCCAATGCCCTTTGGACCTAATCCATAGTTCAAACCCCTGCAGAAATAAAAATAATAATAATAAAAAATGCAGCCCAGTCTATGAAGGGGTAGGCCAAGCTTTTAGAAGACTTGAGCATCTAAATATAAAAGTCAGATTTTTAGAGGCTATGCTCATTTAGCCATAGACATGGGAAGTATTTTTAGAAGCAATGGTGAGGTAGGTTGGAGCACTAGGAGGAAGCCTGGGAGACCTGATGCCTGACATCCTACTCTCAGTAGATATCTTGCAGGATTTGGGGCAGATCACTTTGCCTCTCTGCATCGCATTTACACAGTTGTGAAATGGGGACAGCTGTCCTCCTCTATTTCTCAGAGGACTTGTGAAAATAAAGGCATTAAAGATTGTGAAGCCATTTGTTGCTATGGTGATGAGGCTCATTTAGGTGCTGAAGAACCAAGATTAGAAACTAATATGTTTCCTTGTACAGCTTATTTAGAATATGGATGGGTGGTGCTGACGTATTGGGTCTGGTTCTGCCTCCAGTAACAGGGTTATTGATTTTCACTGGGGACAGGATCAGTCCTCTGTAGATTATAACAGACGTGTTTTGTAAACTCTGTTATGTTAAATGCCTCAAATTGGGTCAGTTTCATAATGCCTTATGGTTTCTTGTTACACCAGATAAAAATGATATGCAGGGTTTTAACACCTGTCAAGATTGCTAAATGCTTCTACACTTCTTGTTAGGTGTTTGGAGCCAAGGTAAATGCAGTGGAAATGTGGAAACTTAGCAGTGGAGAAGGTTTGTAAAATTCCTGGAGGTACTGGGGGAAAGAGTGGGGAAAGCGTAAAGGGGAAGGGATTTCCTTGTTTCAGACCTGTGGGAGTACTGTCATAGCATGCTACGGGTGAGTTGGAGGATATGGAGAGACCTGCTCGGTGCAATACCTGTCATTCTGCTGGTGGTAGGGAAGGCTGATAAAACTTATTTCTGTGCATTGGTCTGGCCTGGTTTGGTGTAGGTTTGATATCCAGAGATTGACAGATTTTGCAGATCTTACCTGCCTGTCTTTTCACAGTGCTCTGCATCAGTACATCTAGTGCCATTTAGCATTCCTGAATAATTTAGGTTGGAAGGGACCTCTAGGCCCTCTCGTCCAATCTCCTGCTCAGATGAGGGTTAAGTTCAAAGCTAAACCAGGTTACTGGAATTCTTGTCTAATTGAGTTTTAAAAACCTCCAAGGATGGATATTGCACAACCTTTCTGGGCTCTGGTTTCAGCAATGGTCCACAGTGAAGAGCTTTTTTCCTTATATCTAACCAAAATTTTCGTTGATGCAACTTGTATCCATTGGGTTTGTGTCGGACTCTGAGGAAGAAGTGCCAAACAAGTGCAGTGTCTTGAAGCCACGTGAGTGTGTCAACAGGATAGTGGGCTTATTAGCAAAGGCAGTGCTGCATGGAGACACAAGTCTTACAGCCTACAGGACCTGAGCTGTACCTCTGCGTGGGACAGCCCTGTGCCACGCTGCTCATTCTCAGTTTGCCTGAGTATCTCTTGTGCTATGCTGCTCTGCACCATCTGTGTTTGCTCTTGGAAATAAAAAGATAGAAAAACAAAAATCTATTTAGGATGGGGAGCTTTAATAAGCATTTAATACAAAAAGATAAAGCATCTGGGGGTCAGCTGTAAGATTTTTGCTTTTAAATGGCCTATCAAAATATGAAATTCTTTCTATAAATCTGATCTTGAGAGAAATCCCAGAGTTTTATATCCCATTTCCAGATGGCATAACTTAATATCGTGGTGAATTATTTGGCATACTTTAAATTAATTCTTCTCCCTGCACCTGAGACAAAAGTATCACAATATTCTGTCAGGTTAGTTTGGTGAATTGTTGCTTCTCGTGCTAAGGAATATTGTATTCCTTTCCAGACTTTTTTGCGGGGTCTGGTTAATATTCTCTGTTTTAAAACCTGATAAGACTTTTTCCCTGCGTGTTTGTGTCTCTGGGTTATTCTAGCATCCAGTTCTCAGCCAGTTGTTTTTGTTCACTGTCTTGTTTCTTTTTCCAGCTGCTCTGCAACTCTGATGCAGGGGAAGCATAGGAGCTGGTAAAACACTAGAGCAGCTAATGTGCTTTATATGTTCCTGCGTGACCAATGTGAGTTTTTCTTGGTCTTCAGCCAAAGTGATTATGACTACTAAATGCAAAATGCTCTAAAAGGGGAAGAAGGGGTAAGTTCCTTATTTTCTGTATTTTTCCAAGACATTTCAGTCAGAAACATAGGAAAATAAATTATTTTCTCACATCCAGGTGATGGCGCACATTGATTCTAATAGTTGACAACAAATTTTGGTGGTAGTTATCTATGCATCACAGCTGCCTTTGTCAGTAATTTTCTGTTAAAATAATAAATAAAATTAAATGTGTAGAACACCAACATAAATACTCTTCTTTATCACTGTCTACTGTTCAGAAAATGATTTTGGGAGGAAGGATTCATGTTTCCTAGAGTTTATGATATTATTTTTTTCAGTCATTCATGGCTCTTTCAGGTGATTAAGCTAAGGCTCAAGTTTTGCTTTCGTGTACCTCTAAGTCATTGCAATGACATCCAGTTTTAATTTTCTTCTCTTGCCTGAAGTACAAGCCAGCAATCACAAGTAAATGCACTTCAGAAATTTCACAGGTGCTACACAAAAACTGGCTTATAAATTGAATTGAGGCAGAATTGGATGCAGCTGAAACATAAAAGTAAAGGCTGCATAACTGGAAGCCAGTCAGAGCATCAGGAAACCAGCACAACCAAGCAAAACGCAGTCAGAAACAAGGAGAGGGCAGGAATGAGCAGCACTGGCCATTGGAGCAAGCTTGGGACAAAGCGTGCGAGCACGGCGTGGCACAGATGCTGGCTGTTCACCTGTCCTCTGTACCCGTTCCAGCCTGGGAACCATGCACACTCTCCAGCACACCTTCAAGCTGTGCTGCCTGGTTGCACTTGCTGCTAGTGGCTGGGCCACACATTTCTTAACCCCCTTCTCCTTGGAAGTGCCTCTCCAAGGAAAGGAGCAGAGTGGCTGCCTCTTTCCTTTCAGTCTCTTGGCCTGATTCTTTGGCTCGCCAGGTACATTTGCACTAAGGGGTTGCAAAGCTCTCTTCAGCCTGTTTGCAATTCGCAGATTGCAGCCCAGGGTTTATGAGACATAAGATGTAGCCTTGCAAAAACAGTTACAGCTTAGAGTGGTGTCTTTGCCACACTCTCTCAATAGATGATTGATTGCTCTATTATCCTCCAGGGCAGGGAGAGGATGAGCAGCCAGAGTTATCAGGGAAGGAGAAAAGTGCATCACTTTGTTTTTCTTGTTCTGATCCAGTCACTTGGGTGAATCCACAGTGAGCAAAGCATGCGTGTGAATGGCCCAGACTTTTTTCATGGCCCAGTTGCAGTATTCTCCAAACAGCATGCAGCTTTCCAAAGATTTGGTGGTGTGTCTGTGGGGAGGGTTTCCACTTGCTGTACCTAAAAATGATTAAAAAGCTTTCAGTGCCAAAAGCCTTTCGACCTTCACTGTGTTTCCATAACTGGAACCCCAAGTTAAGCACTGCATGTCTGCTGTAGACTTGGGCTCTGCTTTAGAAACTGGACTGGCATTTTGTGGACTAGACCATGTGGCTATGAAAGCAGACTTGCACCATGGTTCAAACTTGATACAAGCAAAAACTTAGCTGATCTGGAAGAAATGAGCCTTTGTTGCCATCTCTTCCATTGTCTGGAGAGAGAATACTTTATGTAAAATGGCCACATTAAAGTTAACTTTGCAGCTGATAGCTGTACCACCACTGCCTGTAGCAGTATCATCTCATTTCAACACTCAGTGTCTGCAGTAAAAGATTCAATGGGTTTGATTCTGGTCTTACTCAGGTGTGTTTATGCCAGCAGGCTTCTGTGGTGGTGTTATTGTTTGTTTATAACTATCAGAACAAGAACAGAGCTTCCGGGGACAAATCTCGATAACCGGAATATTTCTGTGGAACTCAACTGGGTTCCTGGCTCTCCCTCATCCTGTCTCAAAAGCAAGGGACTGAAACAACTTCCCAGGTTAGTGCTGTTCCAAGAAGGTCATTGTGAAAGTTGTACAACTTGGCAATGTTTTAAAAACAAACAATAAAACCTGCTCCTCTCATTTCTTCAGAGGAGAGAATGGGTACTGATCTTGAAGAGAAGGTTTTGAGCTGTAAATTCCAAGCAGAGGCATCTATTGCAGCTGTGAAGAAGTTGTTGGAGGGGAATTCAGACTTAAGAAACACCCTATCCTTGCTGTGTGTTCGTTAGCTAAGGGTGGAGGAGTGCAGATTTGGTTTTCAAGGTCGGTGTGCATTAGACCCTGCTATCATGCATCAAATGCAGCATGTACTAGGCAAGACCTGCCAGTATGGGTGAGGTCTCCAAAAGTGAGGTATGATAGTGGCTGTCTTCAGTTCTCTCTTTAGTGTGAACTTCTTTTCCCAAGAAGGGAACTTGTTTTCATTGACTTTACATTTTCTCTAACAGCTCAACTGAGATTTCCTTACTGTCTGAATTGAGAAGAACGTTTTGCTTTGGTAAAACACAAGAAAAAGTTATATTATTTAACAGGAGAAGGGAAAGAGAGGGAGATGTTTTGTCCTTCAATGTGTTCTTAAGAACGTCTCAGAGATGTGGTGTTTAGAAATTGGTGAAAACTAGATGGTACTTAAATATTAAGAGGCAGGAATTTGCCTTCAGGTAAAGGATGACATTTGCATGGTAACTCACATGTTGTTAGGTGAATGTCTAACTAGAGCCTAAAATTCCTGTGCATTAGTGACGTTTTATCTTGGATGGCAATGGGAAATATGCTAAGCAAGGGGCCCAGCTCTCCATTGTGTTTCACCATAGGAACTGATTGGAGGAAATCATAAATAGGGTGTAGCATAACAAGATACTGAGCTAAATTTTATCACTGCTCAACTAAAACTCCCATTACTCTTAACAGAATACTGGACTACTTAATTTTTTTTCCTTTCTTTTTCTTTTTACCATGAGCACAATGCAAGAAGAGGGAATCTCTTCGTCTAGCAGCTACTTTAGAAGCCATGAACTTCACTGCAATTTCATTTCTGTAGTTTAAATTATATGAAAGAGTGTGCTGATTTCTTTGCTTAACCATATCTTTCATCTGCCTGGAATTACAATTTTCAAAACAGAGTATCCAAAGGTAGACAGGCAGTGAGACACCTCTGTTAAGTTGTGCTGATTTAGGTTACCAAAACAGAGGTGATTGGTTCAAACATAATGTTCCTTACTGTAACACTTTGAAACAGCTTTCCTGCAGAGAATCTGTTTTGAAAGCAGTTCATCATCTTAATTTTTAATAGAATCACAGAATGGGTTGGGTTGGAAGGTACCTTAGAGACCATCTAGTTCCAACCCCTCTTCCATGGGCAGGGGCACCTCCCACTAGACCAGGTTGCCCAAAGCCCCATCCAGCCTGGCCTTGAACACATTCAGGAATGGGGCATCCACAGCTTCTCTCTCTCTTTTTTTTTTTGGGGGGGAGGGGGGAGGGGTTGGGATGGTTTAACAGTTCAGGCAAGTTAACAACTGATTTTACTGAAGTTTCCCATTAGGGGAGTAACTCGGCAAGAATAGGAACATGACCCCTAATTTAATTTTTAATTTTATTTTCTGTTTTTTCTTCCATGTCTGTAAATAAACCTGCTTATTGGACCCTGAAAATATTCCATACATCTACTGAATATAGCCTGAAAATAAAAGTATTACTTTCATTAGGAATGCAAGGTGAAGTAGATTACAACTTTTAATTGCTTCTCCATGCAAAGCATCTAAGTGACTGTAGGCCTTAAAATGCAGAGAAATGGAGTTACGGTGTCTGCTGGAGATTCGCAGAGTGAAAATATGTGACAGAAACTTCCCCAGCTACAGTGCCAGAGCCTAGCATTACTTGTCTGCAGCAATTCTCATTAGTTCTGGATGAGCTCAAATGGCTGTTTGTATGAGTCCACAAGACACATCTTTAGTTGAGATTTAAATACACAATCCGATAATGAGCTGGTGTAAATCAGTTGACTTTTGGAAACATATGCAGCTGCAGAATTAGCTCCTGGTAAGCAGCGTCAATGAATGTCTAGTGGTGCCCTGGAAGGCAGCACTGTGCGGTTTCCACTGTGGCTGGGGATCCCACATTTTGTATGTTTTATTAAAGAACAAAAAAAAAAATATATATATATATATAGGGTCGACAGAGGGGTTCCTCATTTCCATCAGAATGAATAAGGAATTGCTTCACTTCTTGAAAAACAATGGAAGGGAAGTGGTGTCTTAATAAGTTTCCACATGCAAATCTATAAGACCCTGTTTGTTGTTGGACAGACACAATAGTTTTCAAAATGACTTTTCATGTGCCATGTGATTATTTCTGTGTGAGGAGACCTTGTGTGTTGTAAGTGTAGCTGTTGCCTGAAATCAAGTTGGCCTGGATATTTAAGTATTTTTCTGGGAAGCTTTCTGACTTGCATGTATTTTTGCAAGTTTTATGTCTGCATGGAGCGTTGCAAAGTTTCTGCTTCTTTCCAAAAGCTTTTAAATAGGATGAAGCAAACTTATCTTGCCTCTCAGTCTCACAAAGGCGTATGACTGTCTGTGGATGTTTTAAATCGTGTTTTCAGAAGTTGTAGAACAAATGAATCCTGACCGACTTTTCAGTATTTCTTTGGTGGCTTCTCATGGTATTCAGGGAAGATTCCTGCCTGCATTATTTAAGCCAAATTCAGCATGATCTTAATTCACTGCTGAAAATAGGGTTTGAAGATATCCGTGTTTACTCCCCACCCCACCCCTCCCCGGAAAACTTCCCCATGGAACTTGAGCTCCCCTAAAAAGAAGCTCCTCCAACACAACTGTTGGTATCCTTTAATCTTTTAAAAACCAGCACTTGATTTTGTTTTAGCCTGGACTCTTTTACTTCCTCTGCTATCATATCATAGGCAAGGTTCTTAACCTCAGTCTGCCTCGGGTTATCCACTTAAAAATGGTAATCTAAATAGCAACCTACTTATATTGTTAAGGATCAATTCATTTATTAATTAACTGAAAGCTCCCAGAAAATATAAAATGCCATAAATGTAATTTTTATCATTAACAGTACATGAAAACTGAGAATGCTAAAACATTCATTAGCAAAATCTCATTGGTACTGAAAGAATATTGCATTAGCTCAAAACGGAAAGGTGCATTATCTGGATGTGTGTGAAGATATATGCCCTGTTATGGCCCCTGGGAGTGGAAAAATTCTGATTCTGAGCATCCCTCATGCCAGCTGGAGTCAGGAAAAGCACTGACTGTCAGTAGTGATGGGCTCTACTGCAAGACTGATGAAAAATATATCAACAGTTGGGACTGGTTTGGAGAAGGTGTAGATCTATGTTATGTAAAAAAATTTAACATTGCTCTTGTTTTTTGGCCTGTTTGTAATCATTCCCTGAGACCTTTCACAGTGTTTTTGACTTGTCCTCTGTGGGCTGCCTGTTTGATGGCATGAAAGGATGAGCAGGGTATAAAGTTTGTTTCTCAATATTAATTGCTCCAATATGTGGTGCTTTTCTGCATGTCTGTCTTCTTCGAAGTTTGCTCCTGCTCAAAGTGCGTGCCTTCTGTTGTCTTGTGTTGTGGTAAAGGGCTTTTAGCAAGGAAAGGCTGCTGTTCGCTGGTGGGGAGGACATTGCGCTTTGATCAGCAGCTTTTGTCCCTGCTGAACACCCATGCCCTGATCTGAATGCTGCATGTGCGCCTCTGGATGCTTGATCTGTGTATTTGGTTTGCTGTAGTTCTTGTCACAGTATTATGCAAAGCTTGTTAAAATGCTGAAGCTCTTCCCACCCTCAGATTTTTTTTCCTGTGCTGTTGTGACCTCTGGCTGAGGCATAGCTTCTGTACACTGCATATACTAATTTGCTGCTGTTTATATCAGAAATATGATGCTCTAACTTACAACATAACCTACAAATATCTAGGTTATGAAAATCTATATTCAGTGAATATGTTCTCTGTTTTGTTACTTCATTTTATTCATGTTATTCATTTCAGTATAGCTCAAACCGACCCAAAGTAGTAACAGCTGCTTTCTCCTGGCAAGTTTGAATGCCCACGCATCAAAGCACCGAAATTCCTAATCCTGGTATCTGTGTAGACTGTACAAATGCCCATAGGGCCATTCTTGATACAAAACGCCACTTCTTTGCTTTCTTTTAAAAGCCGGTGATGCTAGCGGAGGTAGCCAGGGTGTGTCACCTGGCAAGTGTGTGTTTGTTCATACCCAGCTAGAGGGGATTCAAACCCCACTTCTATGGGACAGAAGTGATTACCACATGAATCATTGCATGCTATTTGAGGCCAAGTTGCAGATATATTTTTCAAGCTGCTAAATATTGCTTTCATTAATAAACTTCTTTTTTTAAAACCCCGCAGAATCTATCACACTTTGATAATACTGAAGTAGACATACGACACCTTAGTTTTACCAAGATAAATTTAATGAGATAAGGGACAGTGTGGACCTCGTCTAATTCATCTGCAATAAAACATAAGTGGCAACCACCTTGAGATCTAGGTAGCATGAAAGCATAAATAACAAAATTCTGACATATACTTGCAACAGAAGATGCATTTACATGTAAAATGTATTGCCAAGATTGGTCAAAAACAGTACTTGCACCAGTGATAAGGCACTTTCTGGTCAGTTGTGTGTCACGGCTTGTCAAAGTGTAATTGCTGCTGCGTTCCCCTACAGCTTTCACAGCCACAAGGTCAGGGGAGTGGGAGCACTCAGCAGTAGCCAGCTCCTTTGCAGCATCAAAACCTTTATTCATGCTTATCAGCTAAATTCTAATTTTCTGTGAATCTTAGTCCAAGTATAAAAGCTTGACTGTTCTCTACTCTTTATATGTCATGGACCGCATTTGCTTTCTTTTGCTGCAGCTGAGACACTGTGTGCTGCAAACAACAGGTGCTCTGCCTTCACTGTCAATCTTGCTGGTAGGAGCAGTGATTGGCCCTGGCTCTGTTCTCATTCTGAGCCAAGGGCATGGGGGAAACATTCTTTCTCTAGAAAGTGCCATCCATTTCTTTAATCTTGTTCTTAGTTTTATGTATTAGATCATTTAAAAACCCCTCTCTTTTTATGGGTTAAAGTAAGCCCCAACTGTCTACAAGCATAAACAACCAGCATATACTTGGAAGTTCATACCTTTGCAGTATGAACTCTTCGGTCACGTCTTTAACTTATGCAAAGAATTTGGGGTGCAAATAACATGGCCTAAAGTATTTTGAGCAAGCAAAATTCATTGTGCATAGCGACAGTTGGTCCCATCACTTCATCCTTACATACAAAGATAGGGCTCGGCTGTGGAAACACTGTAAAGTGTTCAGTCCTGTGGCAGTCTAAATTAGACTGCTCTGGGAGGGCAACTGAAGAGTCACACCTTTGCTTTTCCACTGCTGTTAACTACAGAGAAAGGGGCTCTGTAAAAACACATCCCATGTGGCAAACAAAATAAAAAATCCCACAAGGATAAGTGACAGGTTTTGTGAAAGGAGAGAAAGAGAACATAGCTAACCCTCTTCCCTCTGCTCCTGTCAGTGCAGTAGGACTCTGGCATTAGTTTTTTAATGCTTTTCAGACATATAAGCACCCTTTCCTTTACAACCTCTCAAATTATTGCACAGTTCCATGGGAAGAGATTTCATGTGCAGAGACATATTCCCAAATCCCCTAGCTAAGGAGTCAGGTGGATTAAAAAAACTGAACAAAGATAACCATTCTGCCTTAAGGCAGCAGGATATTTAGTCTATTACTACTTTTTTTTTTTCTTTCTCTACCAGCGTTATCTTCCCATAGCTCTCCTTTCCCCTGCCCCTTTCCCTTCTTCGCCGTATGAAAAGCTCAGTGTGACGTGGGTACTCACAACCTCCAGGTTGCCTGGACGCTCTTGCTGCCCAAGCCTCTGAGCCTTAAAATTATTCTCCTGGCATGTGTGTGATCCCCCCCCCCCCCCGCCCCCGAGAGGAATCTGTGGAATCTGTCCCTTTTTCAGTCTCATCTGTTAATGATCACTGGTCCTTCTATCTTAGTGTCTGTAAAAACATTAATTGGGCAGACCACATACAGCTAGGTAGGGAACAGCATAGGTGTCCTGCTGTGGGTACAGAGAGACATGGAAGGCCAGTGGAGACGTAATGTGCTCATTATTTAAGGCTCACTAATAATCGCAGGAGTTCTGTCTTGGTTGCCAGTTTTTAGATTTGTGTGTTGAAACATCTCGAACAAAATGTTAGTGAGGGCATTTCTGCAGCGTCCTGCTGACTGAATTGCTGCTGCGTTTGCCATCTGCCTGCAAGCTCACAGTGGTAATTATAGTGGTCTCGCAAGTGCTGGAACGAGAGGTATGTCAAATGCATTTTCCTTCTTTTTGAAGGTAATTTTCATTTTCTCAACTCATTTGAAACTGCATATGATTATCTGCTGCAGGTGTGAGAGCCACACAGAAGAAGACAGACGTGTACACACCCACAGAGCAAGATACCAACTCCCAGAGTGTCCAGAAGAGCTTACATACTAATCTTGGCACTTCTAAATTAAATGTAATTCCAGAGAAAATTCCCTCATTATTACTGCTCCTGTCCTTGTGGGTAGAATCTTAACGTTTCTTCCTTTTTTTTTTTTTTTTTTTTTTTTGTAATTGTATAAAAAGCATTTGATTTGGGTGACATTCACTGGAATAACATGCAGTGGAATAGTAACACATATATTATAAAAGCTACTGAAAGTGGAAGTCACATCCCGTTTGCTAAAACTTCCAGGGGGTTGAGTTTTAGTGGAGTTGCTGCCGTTATATATGTCAGTTGTTTCAAAACCTTGCAGGGTTAAAAAGGATTGTGAGTAGCAGGGAGAGGGAACTGAAGTAGGTGGTATTAACAGCCTTCCTCTGGTTGCTGCAGGCATTTCATTTAGTTGCCATTCAGAGCACCTGATTGTATTCTGCATGGTCGGTGGAGAAAAGAGGTGAGTCCGGAGGCTGATCCAGAAGACTTAAGTTAGGTACATGTATTCCCAGCACGGTTGCTGTGGCCTGTGATGTGCAGCACAGCCTGTAGGTCTTTGATCTCTTAGCCTGGTGCACATGATGCATCCTTCAGGGGTCAGACGGGACAGTGGTGGCTTATGGACACATCCACGGTCAGGATAAGCAGGATGAAAGGTAAAATCGGCCCTATGCGATGAATGGTTTCATCTGGTGTGTGAATGCCACCAAGGAACTGGGTTTCTGGAGCTGACCTTTTTTTCTCTTTTTTTTTTTTTTTTGTTTTCCATTTGAATATTGGCCGCCTTGCAGGAGGAGATTTGGATCTGGCATTGGATATGAGAGCTGGTTCTAAGGGGCTGCTCCGGACCTTCAGGAGTCTGTCTGTCCTTGTGGGGAAGTCACTTCTCAGGCCTGCGGCTGGGATTCACCTTGCAGCTGTAGAAGAGCAAGTGGGCAGAAGGAAGACTCACTTATCACCATGTATCTTCTTTCACGATCTGCTGGGAAAACTGGTGGGAGAGAGGCATGAGTAGAACCTTGCTCTCCGTGGATTGTGCGGTGGAACTTGCTTGGAGTGACCCACTGGAGGGGACAGCATTCATCAGAAAAATTAGTTGTTTTGTTTGACATTTTTCTGGTTCTGCCAGGCCAGGAGGTGGGAAGTAAGCATGGAGGCGCTTCCTTTGGCCACTTCTTTCCCTTTTTTCCCTTGAAAGAAGAAGAGGGAAACTTTGTCCAGGCTGCACATTCTCTGAAGTGTGACTGAACATGACTGAATTGCTTTCCAGGCTCTTTTACCCTCGTGAGACTGGAAAGACTGGGGCTCTGAAGGGAAAGAGCTACTGAAGTTGATGGGCTCAGTGAGGGCAACTTACAGACCATCCAGGCCATGGACAGAATTTAAAGGATATAGAGAAGGGTCCTTGAGGAGTTGTAAGCACCAGGCCTGTCACAACCTGTTTAAACAGGACATTGCAGTGGTATGTTTTAAAGTTAAATCTCTGCATTTGCACTTGCAGTATCAAGAATCAGGCATACTCAGCAGTTTAATATGTTAAAGGCAACAACAGGCTTGAGTTTTCTGATTTTATGTCTGAAATAAAAGCACGGTGTTAAGGTCAACTTCCCTTTTCAAGATGTAAACTAATTCTGGGAGAGCGGAATATTGTGTACTTTTCAAACTAGAACCTCTGTAAGCACCTGGGCCAATGAAGTCTAGTTTCCAGTAGATTTGTATTTCATGGCAGCCTATTAGCTCCAAAGGACATCTTTTCTACGACTGGAATACATGCCATCTTCTTTCATCACCTTTTTTCATGTCTCAGCCAGTAGATGCTCTGCTCACCAACAGAGGCTGAGCTCATCCATCAGCTGCTCTCTAGTGTGGGCAATCACTCAGATACCCTACTGCTCTGCACAAACTAGAGGACTTTACCTACCGTGAGCACTCCACCATTCTGTCGGAGGTAGTTGAAATTAGCCAGTAGGTTCAAAAGTTATTTAGAAACACATATATAGTGTGATCACAGAAGTCATGTTTCCATAGGAACCAGCTAAAAATAATCTGTATTAATGCTCAGCTTCTATCATGATGAACTATTATATAATTCTTTTTTTTTTCTTCCCCTCATCATTGCAGCTGCTTGTTAATAGTTTGTGGTAGAGTTTACAGATGAGTATACAAGTCATCATATGTGCAATTGACTGTGTGTTTATTATATCGTCTGCCTTCTCTCCTGCTGACTAAAATGGGAAATTAACAGAGCATCCTTTCTTACGACTTAAAAACATCCAGAAGATTAAAAATAGCCTAAGGCTTAAAAACTTCTTCACCTGGTAAGACAGAGTTCTGTACTAACAGTTGTATAAATGTGAATGTTTTAGCTACATAAGTCTGTTTGTGGGATCTGAAGGCTTAGATGCCCGTACATCACAGAAAGCGTGCCATATTGCAGCGTGGCAACTTGTGAATATTTGCAATTTGCAAGTAATGAGTCGCTGCATGCCAGGAAATTGTCACCAAATAAATTATTAAAATTTTGAACCCATTCTTACCTCAGGAGAAACGTTCTTTGGATAGCAGGGTTGTTTTTTTTTTTTTGGTGGCATGGTGCTTTAAGTTGTATACGATGAGACAAAAAAGGCAGCTTAGAATGAGGTGATGGATATTATAGTATCATACATCTTCCATGACTAAGATGAATTTCTGTGCTTGCAACTGCTTTTGTCTGTGTTTCCAGAAACAGGTTAGGAATTGTCTGTTGTTTCAGCTAAAGGATGGTAACAGGATGATGCATTCCTATGGAAACAGATCACTGCAGACATCTGGTTTGAGAAGCTGTATAAAAGTATCCAGCACTGAACTTATCCAAATCATTCTCTAGCCCATTATAACACTTTGTCTCAACAGAATTATATTCTAAATTTCTGCAGGAATTTTTTCCTGTCCTGGTTTTTGATTTTAAGTTTCTTTTAAAATCATGTTAGGGTTCAAATTGTAAAGCTTAGCACTGGGAGGTGTTATTTTTTTAAATTCAAATTTTAACTCTAAGACAATATATATATATATATATATAGTTTATATGCAATATACTTAATAGTAAAATTCACAAATTTTCATAATACAGTACTAGGTATAGCATGCCAAAGAGGGAGAAGGAAAGAGTGCACGTGTCTTCTGAGTCTCATAATAGCATGCCACGGAACAAATTTTGAGTTGTGAATTAGCAACTGATGAATAATTTACATACCCAGAATTAATCATCAAATATATTATTTAAATTAAAAATGAATTCAAGAATTCAACATGCTGTCTGTGGACAATTCATTGATAGAAAAGAAAAAAGGATGAAATTAATCAAATAAATAATTCATTGTAAATCATTTGCTTCTTATTATAACAAGGTAAAAAATTGATAAAAAATGGATCCACTTCTGAAAGCACGGCCAAGTTTGACTACACATACGTATCACCACAAGAACAGCTGTCAAAGAATAATCCCTGTTTTAATTGCATTTAGCTCCAGACAATAGCCGAATACAGATCTGGTAACAAAGGCACTGACTTACTCCATTTATTAAAAGCTTTTTTGTTTGTTTGCTTTCATGACAAAGAACCCTAAGCTAATGGTTCTGCAAAGTGAGAAGGACTGGCTTACCCTCCCCAAATCTTCAAAATATAAGTTTGCACTTATCTGAGAAGGATTCCTGACCTTCCCTCTCACTGTCTACCAACTCAGAGCTTGCTCCCTCTCTTTCCTGAGGAGCTGGTTATTAAAAAGGTGTAGAGCAGACCTTTCCCAGCTGTCAATGCCTCTCTTGAAGTCAGTGCTGGAGGATGCTCTGGCTAAGCACTCGCCAGCACTCAGGTGGAGCTGCCAGTGAGAGGACTACTGTGCTGGCTGATGCAGGGACCTTGTCAGGAGCATTGCTCAGTGACCCCTGTGCTGATTTTTAGATAGAAGGTGGGGAAGAGACAGCACAGAAACTAATAAGACGTGTGCGAACATTTGCTACGAGGCCTCGAGAGCAGTGAATCACCAGGCACCTCATCTTCAGCATCTTGGACTCTGATAGCTGGATTTAGTAAGCCACACTGGTCCCACTCCTCTGTACCACTATACTGCCAGTACTCAGTGCTGCAAAGACTGCACCAGTGATTAGGCCTTTTTTTTTTTTTTTTTTAAGACCATAAAGCAAGTCAGGGTTGGACAGTTCTCGCTTGCAAGAACTGTGTTAATCAGGTGAGGACAAATCCAGCCCTGTACCCTACACTCGCTAAGGTCTTAGTTTAATTCCCACTCCAATAAGGGCTGGCAGCAGTTGTAGTGAGAAGGTGAGGGCATTTATCATGAAATATCTTTATAGGTTTTGAACAAAATGGCTTTTATTGCTTCCTTAACCACTGTCAGGGAAGTGCTAGAACAAACGTTGGCTAGAAATCCTGAGTGCAAAAATAGATGGCATGTGAACTGGAGCATCCACTTAAGTACAAATGGTGCTTTTCCCAGAGAGCTAAGAAGTCCCTGTCCTGTCAAAATTGATGTCATGGCTGCAAGTCTGAGATGCTCCATGGCAGTGGGTTCGGTATTGCTGAATGTCTGCACTGTCCACTCTTGGCTTTTTTCACATCATTGGGTCAGGCAACAACTGGTAGCCTGACTCTGTCACTGTGCTGTAAAAGTGCCTCATCCTTTAGCTATCAGAAATTGCTGAAGATACTAGTTTTCTCTGCAGCTGAATAATACAGCAGAGTAGCATATACACAGCACCTGTAAAATGATTGAAAAGTGAGGTGAAAGAGCAGGAATTAGATGAGTGGAAAGAGGATTAAAATTGCCTTTGTGTCAGCTGTGCCGTATCATATTAGTAAAAATAAAATCATTAGAATAATACAATCTCACAAAGGTATTTACATCAGCATTTTGTCCTCTGAAAATATATTAGCAGCAGCTTTCACACTGTCCTAGCAAAATTTGCAGTGGCAGAAAATTGCTTGCCATTAGTATACAATAAGGTTTCCATTTCTTCCCCTTAAATTTCAGGTCCCCAAATACTACATAATAGTTCCCAACATGCCAGTGACTCTGAGATTTTTGTAATGCTGGCAATTTTGAATGTACTCACAATGTTTCTGCCTTAGTGATATGAAAGCAATCAGCACTGCAGAACAAGAAAGAAGAAGGAAAAGACCAATACCATGTATAAATCAGCTTCAAAACATCACATAATTCAGATTGCCATATGCTGAATAGAAATGTGGTAAAAATGTTCAGAAACTGCAATCAAATAGTTTTGGATGTCAAATGTAATTACTCTGGGAATCTTCTAAGCTCTCTTCTTAAAGCACACTGGAACATAAATCCCCTACTTTTGTTTGATTAGTCCAAAAGGCTATAGGATATATTATTACACCTAGAAAACATGACCAGAGTCTTAGTCATTAGCATTGCTGAACACACAAATTCCTTTAGGTCCTTACTTTTTTCTTGTTCTTTATCTTCTGAATGGAACATTATCAATGAATATTTTAAATAAAAATACGTTAGACTCATTGTTTCTTATCATAATTTATTTTTTTAAAGAAAATCCCTTTGGATGTTTGCATCTGCTCAATTAGAGCGTGATAGCAAAATAATAATAAAAAAGTGAATATTAAGAACTGTGGATAGAACTATAGGAGATAAAAATCTTTGTTTGACAAACTACCATGCAATAGTAACAATCAACTCTGACAATAGAGCTTTGACATAATTAAATCACAGAAGTTTGTGTTCAGTCTGCCCGTAACGAATTGTTGCAGCACTATGCACATTTAGCTTTATCCTGGGAAAATGACAACAGAAGGTGAAGGCAGTTGTGCAAAGACCTTGATATGAATAGTAATAACAAAATCTCTGATCCCAGAAAACACCTCAGTTTAAGGGAGGATTTATGCCTGTACCTCAGTTCTATTAAATTTAATAAGACCTAAGTATGAGCTTAAAATTAAGCACGTTAAGTGCTCTTCTGCCTAAGGAAACCTTGTGTTTGCAAGAAATCCCTGCTTCCCTCTCATGTTCTCTTATTGAAAGAAGTTGAGCAGAGTACAGTAATGGCTGTACTAGTCCATATGTCACCACATCTTATGTTGGGCAATGGTTACAGGTTGATATATAAAGTACTGGGCAGGCGTTCAGTACTTTGCTGGTACACTCTCCTAGCCTCCAGTGGCTTCAAGTCCTCAGCCTGGTATGCTGTTTGCGTGTTTTGCAGCCTTTGATGGACTTCTTTTTTCCCCCTCCATGAATTTTTGTGATTGGCTTTTGCAATTGTAACTTTGTAGCATCTTAGCCAAATTCTACAAGCTTCATAGCAACTTATACAGCCAGGCTACACATTCAGTTATTTGTTTAGAAGGTACGTCTTCAGTCTGAGAACTTTGTTTGATGCCTACTAGTTCTTATACTAGAACAGAAAATGAACGGTTGTCTCCTCTTCTCTTTATACCCTTTCTGATTTTGCCAACCCCTCTCATTCTCGATCTCCATTATCAGACTGAGGAATCACAATGTTTTGGTTGTTCCTTGTTTAGACGCTGTGCCAAACCTTTGATCATCTTTATCACTTTTCTGTGTGTTTCTTCTACTTACATTCTTTCTGAGATGAGGAGAGCAGAATTCAACACAGTAATAAAGATACAGGCAGAATGATTGCTTTGGGGTTTGTTCTCTATTTTTTTCCTAATAATTTTTAACATTTTGGTTGCTTTTTTGACAACTACTGAGCAGTGAGCTGACATGTTCATAATGCTATCTGGTATAACTCCAGCATCTTTTTCTGAAGTGGTCATAGCTAGTTCAGAGCCCACCACCTCAGTCTTTAATATTAGCGATCTTTTTTTCCTCATGTGCATTACTTTTCATTGGTGCTTTCACACCAGACACAGGACGTAGTATTGTCCCCTTTACTGTAGCTTGTTATTTGCGAACTGCTTTATGTGTTTGGCACACACATCAAGACAGAGTTTGAGCAGAGTTAAGAGAAAGTGACCAGTGATAGAACCTGCAGGACTGTTGTCAAGCTGCGGCAGGAGAGGTTCAGGCTAGACATCAGGAAGAGGTTCTTCTCTGAGACGGCTGTTGTGCTCTGGAACAGTCTACCCAGAGAAGTAGTCACTGCACCAAGCGTGTCGGAGTTCAAGAAGCGTTTGGACTGTTCATTTAGTCACATGTTCTGAATTTTTGGGTTGACCTGTGTGGTGCCAGGAGTTGGACTTGATGATCCTTGTGGGTCCCTTCCAACTTGGGATATTCTATGATTCTATGAGTGTCTTAGCTTTGAGGACTTCAGTGGAGCTGTGGCCCTTTGCGCTGACAGAGGAGCTCTCTGGAATTTAGAGGCCCTTTGACTTCTTGGCTAAACCAATAGGTTGCATGACATGTATCATAAGAAATAATTGATTTAAAAATGGCAAAACTGGTTATCTGCATGGTGGGCAAAAGAGGAAGATGATTTGGTTTATCCCAGTTTCCTTCATGATTTGCACCATGTGAGAGATGTTGCTCTTTTTAATTACAAAACCAACTGCATTGTTGTTGACTTATGCTTTTGCACGTACGTGGGGTACAACTCAGTATCAGCTGGTGCTGTGAAAGGAGGTGGCTGGAGTGTTAGCTTCAGGGCCAGATTCTGCAGTCCTTGGTCATGTGTGGGTGAATGAATGCACCTGCCTAAGCAAATCTCCAGGGCATACGGTTTCTTGACATTTAGGTCTCTCTTAAAGATCCATCTCTATAAGGATGCCTTTAAGAAGTCTAATGTTTTCACATTAGACATGTCATTTCTGCACTGTTTTACACATGGATTTTTTACTAAAATGCCTTACCTCTGGCTGAACCCACTTTGTTTACATCTGCATTTGTCTTGAGACTGACTACAATAACAATAACAACAACAATAATAATGTGGTTTCTATGCAGTCTTTAAATGTCATTGATGGGCTCTTTCCACAAATATTCTTTTGAAGAAAAATAGTCCATAAGTTTGAAGTGAGACATTAAATAGTCTCAGTAAAGGATTCTGTTATTACTGCTAACTGCAGTACAAGTGCAATAATTTATAAAACACTCTTCACGTTTGCAAATAACAGTATTAAGATGAAAAGGAAAAATAATGGCATTCAGGGATGGTCCTGGAAGTATCTAAAAATGCTATTGATTCGTTCAGTTTATTTGTACTCAGATGTCAGGTTCTGCATGTAGAAAAAGAGAAAGATGAAATCAGCACTTTTCTCTCCAGCTAAGATTTATGTGTATATTGCAATTAGGGCAACAGATTAAGCCTCCAATTTTAGACATTTTTCTGTTTAAAGTTGCAAGTACATATATGCCTCTACAATATCTGACATCTGCTCGAACATGCAGATATTTGACACTGTGACAGTAGCAGAAAATGTTTATTTATTTATTTATTTTTAATTTTTGAAACATGTTGGTGTGATAATTAGACCTTAATTCCCATTTGCCACTGACATAGTTTCTGAAGTCAAGCATTTTCTGATTTATTTTCAGGTTGTTTCTCTAGTCCACACTGGTTGCATCTAGAACCTGTGGTATTTGTAAGACGCAAATTTTATTCCATAACCTGTTCAGCTTCCCTCTGCCCCCCCGCCCCCCCCCCAAGTAATTTCTGTTTGTTTTTCATGGTGTTTTGGCTGCTTAAAAAAGTATTTTTTTTTCAGTAAGGAAGATGATCCAGGTTCTGGATTACCTCTGCAGAGATCAAGGCCCACCTTCTGGTCCTGCTGAAGACATGTCTGCAGTGGGCTGACATATAGGTTGCAGTAGGATCTTGAAGCCAGTCAAAGCCAGGACTTCACTGTGGCCTCCTGGTTATTTACTGATTAGTGAAAGATATATTGTCCTGAGAAGTCTTGCAGTTCAAAAGACAAGATGACCTTTGTCTTGCTGGCTGAGTCTATAAACATGCCGTGAAGCCCTCAAGTGCTTACTCCTTTCCAAGCATGCTAGATGTGTTTCCATGCCATATAGCTTATCTCACATTAAGTCCATCCACAGGCCAGATGATTTTCCACTGCTTACATCAGTTCTTGCCCTGAAGGGCATGCATAATGCTATGTAAAACCACAAAATAGGAAAGGATTTTCCACAGCTAAGTGACTCCATCGGCTAACCCCTCCTCTCTCCCCAAACTATGCTGTGACTGTGAGATACAGCCTTTCCAATATTTGTTGTTCTGTGAATAAGGTTGTCTGTTTTACATTGTGCCTCTGTGCTGTTTTTTGAGTTCTAGCCTGATGGCTTACACTGTAAATCGCTATGAATTGTTTCATTTTTGTTACCCTGTCCCCAGGCTCCTGACATTGTTTACTTCTCTTGATTTTGCTTAGCATTTTCAGCAATTCCATAGTAAACGTGCTGTTTCCTTATGCTCATAGTGAAAAGGTGATCTTTTGTTCTTTCTCCATAACCTTCAGCATTTTGTGCTCCTTTTATAACCATGGACATGTCATGAGTAGATGAATAGGTCCTTCCTTGTTACAGACATATCTTTTTTTTTTTTTTTTTCCAAAACCTGTCCCTGCTATTAGTGTTTTGAATAGCAAGGAAAATCTGCAACACATCACATGAAGAGGTAAAAGCAAACAGAGAAAAGTCAGAGATAAATAGAACTCTGAAAAAATTTTGGAAGCAAAGTTGTGATATATCTTTTCCCACCCATGAGGTTTGGCATTGGGTATTTTAATGTTACAGTAATATTACAGCACAATTTTGCTCAGAATTTGAGTCTTGCATTCTTTTTTACTTCCACTGTAGCATTCTGCAATATCCAGGGTCTTAAGGGAGGCTCACTGGGTAGAGATTTTTGTATCTGGGCACAGGAGGCATTCACACTTTGGAAATTTTGAATCTTTGTTGAACTGTTTGGATGGAAACAGCTAATCTCTCCAGCCTGCACAGCCTCTCCAGCCTGTGTAGCACATAGCATAGAGGACCGTAGTATAAGTTGTATTCCTACGTCTGTAATACGTAATTAAGCTCACTGTTTCTTTAGAATAATAATAAATACACTGCCTGCTTAAAATGCACTACTGAACTGGTGCCTTAAAATGGAAATATGAATCTCCTCACTAATGTCTTTCAGCTGCATGTGCTATTGCAGTAACTTCTCATTTATGTTCTCTTGTGACTGGTCTAGGACAAAGCTGCACTCTCCTGGGGATTGTTTTCAAACCGTTGTGCTTGCTGACTCCTAGAGAGGAAAGCAGGAACTGTTTTTAAGAAGCTGTTTTACAAGTGGCTGCTGCTTACTGCATCTGCTCTTCCTCTGTCTGCAGTCCCTGCTCTTAATGGGTTGTTCCTCCCTAGGCTTTGGAGGGACAACATTTTCATGGGACCTGTCCCATAAACATCAGTGCATGTAAGAACTGAGGCAAAGTCTTGGTAATTCCAGGCACCAAGGCACCATTAGATAATGAGATTGAGAATATCAAAGAATAACGTGCTTGCTTAAATGTGCTTAATGAGGTTTTGACAAGCATAAACTTGCCCCCCTCTGCGCAGCACTTCTGAGGCCACAGCTGGAGCACTGGCTCCAGTTCTAGGCATCCCAGTAGAGAAGAGACATGGGGTACTGGAGAGAGTCTGACAAAGGATGACAGAGATGATTGAGGGGTTGGGACATGTGTCATATGGGGAGAGGCTGGGGTTGTTTATTCTCAGAAGATAAGCGTGATCTCTTCAGTGTGTATAAATATGTGAGTAAGGAAGAGGGAGTCAGATTCTTCACAGTGGTGCCCTGTGAGAGGGCAAGAGGCAGCAGTCACAAACTGAAGAAGTCACAAACAAGAAATTCCATCTAAGCATAACTTTTCCTCTGTGAGCACTAGCATGCCTTGCCTAGAGAGGTTGTGGAGACTCCCTTCTTGGAAATACTCGAACCCTAACTGGATGTGGTCATGGGCAGCCTGCTCTGGGTGGCCCTATGGGGGCTGGACAAGGTGACCTCCAGAGGTCCCTTCCAACCTCAACCGTTCTGATTCTGTAGTTTGTGTTGGTTTTTTTTCAGGTTGTCCTTAAATGGCTCTTTAAATTAAACTGGTCTTGTACATTAATTTCATTAAATGTACATCAATTTCGTTAAATGAAACTGGGCTTGCTTGTAAAGGCAAAACAGGAGCGTGTGCTACTTCCAAGGATTATAATACCCTATCAAGTAAAAGGTTCTGTCTCCTGCAGGTGCTTTCTGGTCCTTTGTGTATATTTCATCTGAGGACCTTCTTTTCCTTCTATAATTACTATTATTATTTTTACAAGTAAGAGAAGGCTTTCAGTAGGAGCTGAAAACTATTTTTCTGTTTTAGGGGAAGAAACCTGGGTCCAAATGTTCATGAATTTGACTGACAATAACCAGATTTGCTTTTAGGACTATTACAAGATTAATTCAAATAGTAGTATTGTTCAGTAGTAGAGGGCAACTTATTGTTACATGTGCCCCCAGAAAACTTATTCCAAGTCTATGAAAGAAGAAAGTTATACCGCAGATGCATTTTATTTTTTTTAGCTAATAATCTCCTAGCTCCCTCATTCTGTTATGTTTACTAAAATGGCCACCTCCTCAAAACCAAGTATTCAGCTTTTCAATATTTTATAGTGTGTCAGGTATATTCAGTGATTAAGCCTGTCAATATCCCTGTGATGGAGATGAGTCAGTACATATTGCAAATTAATAGCTAAGAAAGTTAATAATTGAGTCACATGGGTATTTTATTTAAACTTCAGTCCTTTGACTTCTAATTACATGCTGTAATAACTACACTGTGCTTCCCTGGTAGAGAAAGTCCTTTAATGAAGAGCTTCATTCCAGGAAATATCTTGGTCCCCTCCTGCTGATCAGGAGAGCTCTGTCGGATGGCTTTCTGAATCAGTGTGGCAAAAAAATATGGATTTTACTCCAAGACAAACTTTCAAAGGCAAACTTGAGGTTTGATTGGCAGAAGCAAAAGATCTGGACAGACGGCACTAAATGAGGGCAGCAGTTGGTTAAAGTGCCTGAAGCACTGTCAGTCACTGAGTAAATATCTACTCATGAAAAAAGAAAATATGCTGGTAGAAGCACACCTGGGTAGAAGCACAACTGGGTAATTCCCCCCTCCCCCCCCCCCCCCCCCGCCCCCAATCAGATCCTGTACCAGACTCAGTCAGCAGCCTCATAGCTCTGTCTTCTGGAGAAGATAACCTGTGACTATGGTTTTCTTTCTATGCAAGGAAGGATTTGAGCTGTGGAAAAGGAAATCCTGATAGCGGGTCAGAGAGGGGCAAGCGCGGTCTGCTGTGAAAGTTAAGCCATCTGGTTCAGCTCTTGGAATAATTCAAAGCAGCTTTAAGATTATTCTAATATTTTCCAGATTGGCACTGGCCCCATGCAGCTGCTCCAGCAGCTGGAGAATTGCAGTTGTGAGCTGCTGCTGACATTTGCCTCCATCACCTCTGCAGGGAGGGATGAATGATACGGAGTTGGTGTTTCTGGCTTTGCGGTGTGTGAACTCCCTGTGCAAGGAGAATCTCTGGCTTGGCAGCCAGTGCAGCTTTATGGCTCCTTTGTGCTCCTGCAGAGGTGTAAGTTCTGTGCTGAAACAAAGCAGGAGATGGCAGCTGCTACTTGTAAGGGCAATGCTAATTCTTGCTACTCTTTCCCATCCTTTCTTGAACTCGAGGAGGCTGTCAAATTCGTTTAATGTTTTGCATATTTTTTGTCTCTATAGAGATATGAGGCTGAGAAACTCCTCCAAGTTTCCTTCCAATAATCTTGGAGCATCTGTGAAAAGTGCATTAGAGTACTTTAACAGATAGGATTTGCATCAGTGCTCCTTGCAAAAGGTGTTGGTCCCATGAGGGCTTATGTCGGTGTTTTTATAGGTTGGTGATGGTACGGCAGGTCTTGGGACAGAAAGACAGAGCTGTATGGTTTCCTTGATGCCTGGACTCAACCTTTTCCTCCAGTGCTAAGTATTTAAGGCACTGAATGAAAATCTGTATACTTTGTGCCTACTTTTCTTTCAGAATGCTGACAGGGCACTTACCGATGTCAGTGCCATCGAAGCTCTTATGATGCAAATTGTCACTCTGATACCCTGCAGTGTTTCTCAGGGGACCTATTTCACGTTGAAAGACTGACCTCTGCTCTCAGTAACTCCAGTATAAATCTAGAATAAATTTTATATTGTCAACAGCAATTATACATGCCATTCAGGGCATAAGTTATGGATGCAGGTCCTGCCTGCCTGTCCATTCAAAGCTCTGATGATTAGAAGGTGTCTCTTACTACCCAGTACAGATATTTCCTATCTTCTTAACACTGGGCATGGACTCATTCCTTTCCTTTGGATTCAAATTCTCATTTTGTGGTGTAAAACCAAACTTTACAAGCGCAAAATATGACCTGGCCATTCTCATTTTCATGCACTGTGCTGGATTTCAGCAGACTGACTATGAATAACCTGACCTTTTGCATTTTACTTCACTTGGTTACTTATGCTTGTGTTGTGTGTTGGGCAAATTAATACTGCTTTGGGCTGCTCTGATTTTATGCACAGACTGAGGAAAAAATGTTGTCTTGTCTCTCTTTCAATGCCTGCTTTTTTCAATTGACTTAAAAGCAAACAGTCCCCTCTTAAAAGTAACATAACCACCAAAACGAACAACAAAAAACTTAAGGCAAAACAAGAGTCTGTAAAATGATTATCATGAAAAATGTAACAAGTACAAAATAAGCTGAAATCCTGCTTCAGGAATGCCGGTGCTGTGATGTCCTTCCTTGTTTTTGTGTCAGCCAAGGTTACTACCAAACTGTTAAGAGTTCACTGAATAAAGCACTGAACACTGTGAATGCTCCCACTATATCACAAATACAGAAACAGAGGCACTGGGTAAGTCTATGCTGATCCACTGGGAACATTTTTAGAAAGTTTAATAGCCCTCAGAATTTCTCATTTCTAACCTGTCATGGGCTTGCCTCATGACTGCTCATTTTGCTGTGTTATAAAAACAAGTAGAAAATCAGATTTCTGGCCGAAAACCTCACTGAAACCATCCTTCCTGTTTAAGACAGCAGTAGCCACACATTTAAGCCTGGATAGCCATTTCTTTCTGCGTCTACGGCAGGAACATAGCAACACATTGCATGGCTTGAAATGCTCCTGGTCTAATTAGAAGGGCTTTCAAAAATCTGTGTAAAGATTATATGAAAAGATCACTGAAAAGAGTAAGTAACACGAGTCCAATTTCCAGTTCTGGGTGTCTCACAAATGAAGAAGGCATCTTTAAAATATGGGCTCTGTTGATATGATCATTAAGTAGCTTCAGTGATTACAATGGACTTTGAACACCAGTGAGGAACTTCTGCCGTGATTCACAGAAAATGAGGAAAATGAGTGTTTTTTTGTTTGTTTGTTTGTTTGTTTTTGACGCTGATGTACTTCCAGTCTGTTAGGTTGAGGTGGTTTCACACCAGTAGGTAGCTCAGCTCCACCATGCCGCTTTCTCTCTCCCCCTCCTCAAAAGAACAGGGGGACAAAACATGATGAAAAAGGGCTCATGGGTCAAGTAAGGACAGGGAGATCGCTTGCCAATTACTGTCATGAGCAGAACAGACTAGAGATTGGAAGATTAGTGTAATTTATTGCCTAGAACGGTAAGAAGCCACAAGCAAACTAAAACTACCTACCTCTCACCCACCCTCTTCCACCTCCTCCCCCTGAGTGGCACAGGGGAACAGGGAATGGGGGCTGCAGTCAGTCCCTGATGCTTCGTCTCCACTGCTCCTTCACAGTCACTCTCTGCCCCTGCTCCATGTGGGGTCCCTCCCACGGGATGCCGTCCTTCCCAAACTGATCCTGCGGGGGCTGCCCACAGGCAGCAGCTCTTCAAGAACTGCTCCCACATGGCTCCATACCATGGGGTCCATCCGTCAGGAGCAAGCTGCTCCAGCACGGGTCCCCCACGGGTGGCAGCTCCCCCCAGACCCCCTGCTCTTGCGTGGGCTCCTCTCCACGGGCTGCAGCTCCGGCCCGGGGCCTGCTCCTGCGGGGGCTCTCCATGGGCCGCAGCCTCCTCCAGGCCACATCCTCCTGCTCCATCGGGGGCTCCTCCATGGGCTGCAGTGTGGAGATCTGCTCCATGTAGGACCCATGGGCTGCAAGGGGACAGCCTGCTCCACCAGGGGCCTCTCCACAGTCTGCAGGGGAACGGCATGCTTTGTGCCTGGAGCACCTCCTGTCCTCCTTCTGCACTGACCTTGGGGGCTGCAGGGCTGGTTCTCACTCCTCGCTCTACTAGCTTTTTTTTTTTTTTTTCTTTTTTTTTTTTTCCCCTTTAATCTGCTCTCACAGAGATGCAAACAACATTTCTCACTGGCTCAGTTCTGGTCAGCGGTGGGTTCCTTTTGGAGCCGGCTGGAGCTGGCTCTGTTCTGACATGGGGCAGCTGCTGGGCCCTGCTTACAGAGGGCATCCCTGCAGCCCCCCAATACCAAAACCTTGCCACATAAATGTAGTGCATAGGTCCAAAAATTTGCATCCTCTTAAGCATGCCTGAGCAGAGCACCTGACAGTAGCAAAGAGCTTAAGAAAGCACACAACTTTAAGCACATTAATTATTCCCTGCTTTTTAAAGAGCACTACAATAATTCAGGGAAGTATCCTTGAAATGAAGGACATTCATACGCACATCACTGGATCTGAAGAGAAGTATCCAATATATTGCAGGATTGCATATATGAAGTAAGGACTCCTATATTTTTGCTTTGCATACATGGCAGAAAACACTGAACATGGTAATGATCTTGTATTCAGTAGTGAGTAGAGAAAATAGGAAGCTAGCCTATAAAATTATTCCTGTTGGGAAATCAAACAGCTATTGAAAATTCAATTGATTGAGGGTTCAGTATAGTTCTACATAAAGGTAGTTAAAGACTTAAATATCTGCTTTCTCAATGGGTTGACAACTTAAAAGAATGGCCAGCTGCTGGGAAACTGCATTAATAATGTGTGCATTTTTACTTTTAAAAAGAACTATGTTATTGAGCATATCAGCAAGTTAACTTGACAAAGGAGGTTTATTTCTCTGTCATCTGTTTCTGTTCCTTGTTCTGTGTCTTTGGGGCTCCTCCATTCAAACTGGAACAAAACACACGTGCAGAGGAACAGGGAGGCTGAGGAGCAGCAGAAATGATGATGTTGCTTTATGGTGAACAGAGCATTCCTCACTCACAGCCTGGGTTTGGGACCTGAACTGAATGTGCTGTAAGGGAAACTTTTGTCTTGGCTTAATTTTTTGGTGTGGTAAGAGAAGGGTTTCAGGTAATTGCCGCCACTTGCCGAGGCGACCGGCTCTGGGGCAGACGCGTGCTGCAGCGGAGCGCGGGATCGGGACAGGCAGGGCTATTTTTCGGGCATCGAGCCTACGTGAGGGAGCCGCCAGGCACCGGCAGCCCTCGTGAGGGAGGCTGACGAGGCGTAGGCGGGGCCAGCAGCGTCAGCGACAGCTCCTCCCCCCGGCCGTTCAAAGGCAGCCCTTAGGGAGCGCGAGTGACCAGGAGCGCGGCGAACAGGGCCGGCAAACAGGGAAACAGGGAGTGAAGCGGGGGGAGTGACGCGGCAGTTAGCGAGGCAGTGAGCGCGGGCAGGAAGGGCGGGGACCCATCGTCGCTCTGTTGCAGCTGCCTCTCCCTTCGGTGCTTGTAACCTGCTTGCGTAGAACCTGACCATGGTATCAACCAGGCAGAAAACCGTGGCCTCCGCATCTCGTGCGGCATCTCCAGCCACGGTCACCAGGGTGGCTACTCAGACGGAGGGCTCCGGGAAACACGCAGCCGTCCAGGTCCTGGGCTGCAGAGTGTGCCCCAGCCTTCTGTCGGTCTCCGACAGCAGTGGTGGGTATGCCTGTGGGAGGTGTGCCCAGGTTGAAGAACTGCTCAGCCAGGTAGCGGTGCTCCGGGAGGAGGTGAACAGGCTCAGGAGCATCAGGGAATCGGAGATGGAAATTGACTGGTGGAGGTGCACTCTACCCTCTCTGAGGCAGGCTCACGAGCCTGCCACAGCACAGGCGTCTCCTGTTATGCAGAAGACGGAGGTTCCCTCCTCCTGCCAGGCAGCGGGAGGAGACCTAGATCAAGGGGGGGGAATGGAGGCAGGTGCCTATTCGGGGTGGTAGGCGAGCCCTCTCTCTGCCCACCTCACCTTCTCATCTATCCTTAAATAATTGATATGAAGGACTAGAACAAGACAATCTGAATGACAAAGTAGATAAAAACCCGTCCCAATTGGAGGGGGCGCCTAAGACAAGGCGACCTACACATCGCATTGCCACATCATCCTTCAAAAAAGAAAGAAGGGCTATTGTTATGGGGGGCTCCCTTCTGAAAGGGACAGAGGGACCGATATGCCGACCGGACCCAACCCGCAGAGAAGTCTGTTGCCTCCCTGGGGCTCGGGTGAGAGACTTCGCCAAGAAAGTCAAGCGCCTGGTACGGCCCACTGACTACTACCCGCTGCTGGTCTTTCAGGCTGGTAGCGATGAAGTAGCAACGAGAAGTCCGAAGGCGATCAAAAGAGACTTTAGGGATTTGGGGCGACTACTTAGAGGATCAGGGGCTCAGGTTGTGTTTGCCTCTGTCCTTCCGATAGGGGGGATCGAAGCTGAAAGGCGTGCTGTTCACATAAACTCGTGGCTTCGAGACTGTTGTGACCGGCAGAACTTTGGGTTCTTTGATCACGGGAAGGTCTATGCTACACAGGGCCTGACGGCACCGGATGGGATGTGCCTCTCTCGGAGAGGGGTAAGGATCTTTGGTCAGGAGTTGGCAGGGCTGATAGATAGGGCTTTAAACTAGAGTCGAAGGGGGAAGGGGCTAAAACCAGGCACGCCGGTGAAGACCTAAGGGAAGGTACGCTAGAATCAGGGGGGCTGTGTGCCAGTGAGGTCCTTCGGGCAGATCCACAAGGTGCTGAGTGTAAGGAAACGCACCTGAAGTGCTTCTACACGAACGCACGCAGTATGAGGAATAAAATGGATGAGCTAGAAGTCCTGGCCCAGTCCCGCAACTACGACATCATCGGCATAAGCGAAACCTGGTGGGATGAGTCCTGTGACTGGGGTGTTGCGATAGATGGTTACAGGCTCTTCAGGAGGGACAGGCAGGGTAGGCGAGGTGGTGGGGTGGCGATGTATGTGAAGCAGGGGCTGGACTGTGTGGAACTTCAGGTCGGCGATGGCACAGTTGAGAGCCTCTGGGTAAGGATCAAGGGACGAACGAATAAAGGGGATGTCGTTGTGGGAGTCTATTACAGACCGCCTGGCCAGGACGATAGCGCCGATAAATTATTCTTTACAGAACTAAGAGAGGCCTCGAGATTAACTCCCCTTGTCCTTATGGGGGACTTCAACTTGCCAGACGTTAACTGGGAGTGCCACACGGCTGACACGAGCAAGTCCAGGAGGTTCATGAAGCACCTAGATGATAACTTCTTGGTGCAGGTGCTAACGGAGCCAACTAGGAAAGGTGCCCTCCTAGACCTGTTGCTAGAAAACAGAGAGGGTCTGGTGGGAGATGTGGTGATTGGTGGCCGCCTTGGTCATAGCGACCATGAAGTGGTTGAGTTCAAAATTTACGGTGACAGAAGGAAAAGTGCCACCAAAACCTCATCCCTAGATATGGGGAAAGCGGACTTCAGGCTGCTCAGGGAACTAGTCAGCAAGGTCCCCTGGGAAACTGCTTTTGAAGGCCTCGATGTCCACCAGTGCTGGACATTCTTTAAGCGATGCCTCCTAGAAGCACAAGATCAGGCAATTCCTAAATATCGCAAGTCAGGCAGGCGGGGCAGGAGGCCGGCGTGGCTGACCAGGAACATTCTAATGGAGATTAGGCGGAAACAGAGAGTGTTTCGCTACTGGAAGGAGGGCCAGGTGTCATGGAAAGAATACAGGGATGCTGTTCGTGTTTGTAGGGAGAAAATTCGTGTGGCCAAAGCACACCTAGAGTTGAAGCTGGCTGTGTCTGTGAGAGAAAATAAAAAGGGCTTTTTCAGATATGTGAATGGAAAAAGGAGAACTAAAGAATACATAGGGCCGCTCCTTGATAGGGAAGGTCTCCTCACAGACAATGACATAGGCAAAGCAGAGACGCTTAACGCCTTCTTTGCCTCTGTCTTCAATGCCGATGATGGGCTTCGGGACCCAGGGTGCCCTGAGCTGGAGGACCGGGACGGTGGGGATGACAAACTCCCAACCGACCCTGAACGTGTGCGGGATTTGCTACTCCACCTGGATCCCTACAAGTCCATGGGTCCGGATGGGATTCATCCCCGGGTGCTGAAAGAGCTGGCGGACGTCATCGCGGAACCTCTCTCAATTATTTTTCAACGATCCTGGGAATTTGGAGAGGTCCCGGTAGACTGGAAGCTGGCAAATGTTGTGCCGATTTACAAGAAGGGTCAGAAAGAAGACCCTAGCAATTACAGGCCTGTCAGTCTCATGTCAGTGCCTGGTAAAATCATGGAGAAGATGGTTCTCGAACTTATTGAGGCGCACGTGGGGGACAAAGCAGTCATTGGTCCCAGCCAGCATGGGTTTGTGAAGGGTAGGTCCTGCCTAACTAACCTGATTTCCTTTTATGATAAGATCACCCGTATGATGGACCAAGGGAAACCAGCTGATGTGATTTTTTTGGACTTCAGCAAGGCTTTTGACACGGTTTCCCATAGGATCCTACTGGACAAAATGTCCACCATACAGCTAAATAAAAACATCATACGATGGGTGAGCAATTGGCTAACGGGCAGGGCCCAAAGGGTTATGGTAAATGGGGCTGTGTCAGGCTGGCGGGCGGTCACCAGTGGGGTCCCTCAAGGCTCCATTTTAGGGCCGGTACTTTTCAATATTTTTATAAACGATCTGGATGTAGGAATAGAAGGTATTTTGAGCAAGTTTGCTGATGACACCAAACTTGGAGGAGTTGTGGACTCGAATGAGGGTGGAAAGGCCTTGCAGAGGGATCTGGATAGGTTGGAGAGCTGGGAGATCACCAACTGCATGAAGTTCAATAAGAGCAAGTGCCGGGTCCTGCACCTGGGACGGGGAAACCCTGGCTGCACGTACAGACTGGGCGATGAGACGCTGGAGAGCAGCCTAGAAGAGAGGGATCTGGGGGTCGTGGTAGACAACAAGTTGAATATGAGCCAGCAGTGTGCCCTGGCGGCCAGGAGGGCCAACCGTGTCCTGGGGTGCATCAAGCACGGCATCGCTAGTAGGTCAAGGGAGGTGATTGTCCCGCTCTACTCTGCGCTGGTGCGGCCTCACCTCGAGTACTGTGTGCAGTTGTGGGCACCACAGTATAAAAAGGACATGAACCTGTTGGAGAGTGTACAGAGGAGGGCTACGAAGATGGTGAAAGGCCTGGAGGGGAAGACGTACGAGGAACGGCTGAGGTCACTGGGCCTGTTCAGCCTGGAGAAGAGGAGGCTGAGGGGAGACCTCATCACAGTCTACAACTTCCTCGTAAGGTGTCGAGAGGCAGGAGACCTTTTCTCCATTAACACCAGTGACAGGACCTGCGGGAACGGGGTTAAGCTGAGGCAGGGGAAATTTAGGCTTGACATCAGGAGGGGGTTCTTCACAGAGAGGGTGGTTGCACACTGGAACAGGCTCCCCAGGGAAGTGGTCACTGCACCGAGCCTGTCTGAATTTAAGAAGAGATTGGACTGTGCACTTAGTCACATGGTCTGAACTTTTGGGTAGACCTGTGCCGTGTCAAGAGTTGGACTTGATGATCCTTAAGGGTCCCTTCCAACTCAGGATATTCTATGATTCTGTAATTTCCCCTGAGCTAAGCCTCTGTCGGTACTCCAGAAACCTAGCAGTAGATGGCTGTTATCCTTTTTCAAATATTTTCTTCTTGTATACCGGGACCACACCAGTGTTCTTTTGTCCTGTTCCTCCTGCAGTGGACAGGCTGCCCTTTGAACCATGTTAGAGGTTGACTCCCTGTGACTGTAGCCACGGTGGGTGAGCAGTAGCCTGCTCAGCAGGTCCAGGTTTAAAAACAGGTTGTTAAGCCTGACTTCTTTGGGGAGGCACGGTCTGGTAAAACTCTGCTCAGCTGGAGTCCTGGGACTGGGCTGAAATTCTGGAGGAACCTGAGAATTTGCCCTTCCGCATTTAAGTGGGAGTTTCAGTCTGATGGAAAAACAAAGCAAATGCACAGTTCTCGTTGCTAGATAAGTGTTTTTATATCTGCAGGGGTAGAGACTGAAGGAAGGATTCCACAAGGTCACTTAAAATGCCATCCCCTCACTCCTTGTTCACACAGTTTCACAATTTCTTGTTTATGTCTCTCTGAGGGTGCAAGTTAGACACATCTTTTTGGCCTTGATGTTCCTTATATCCTCTTCTTGATAGCACTCTGGTTATTGACTCCAGTGGATTTTTTATAGAAAATAAAGATCTTAAGTGGACACAGTCATAATGAACCAACATAAAAAAATCAGCCAGATTTAAAACAGAAAGGAATCAAAACCAACCAAGATGAATGGAGCAATAGTAATGAGATGTAGTCAGCAGTATGAGAATGATGACTGTTTAACCTAGACATCTTTGGTCTGGGCAAAGGCTTATAAAATATAAGAGAAAAGAATAAAAAAAAAAAAGAAAAAAGAGAGCGGCCTGCAAAGCTGTGTAAAAGCATAACAAATTTTGTGGATAATTAGTACACAGTAAAATATTAACCAAAATGATTGCAAATGGAAGACGCTTTGCCGTGCAAAATGAAAGTGATAAGGCAAAGAAAGTGTAGTATGAAGAAGTATCAGGAAACCACAAAAAAGAACTTGTGCAGCCTGGTGAATCACAGCACCCAGGAATCCATTTTACTTGCATGTATTTCATTATTCATCTGAGTGAGCAATTTGTAATATCAAATGCTGTTATGACCATGTGGGACTGAAAAATAAGCCTTCTGCTGTATTGCGAAGTATTGCCAGGAGAGGAAAACTAGGTAGTCATTACAAAAAATAATATTAGGCTGAATACCTCTGCATCAGAGGTTTTCTAAAACATAAAACTCTTCTCACAACATCTTCCAAGTCATTCATAAACAGTTCTTTAGCCATTATCCATTTAAATACTAACACATGAGAAGATTCAGTACATGTAGCGTCACAAAAGTTGTTGTAAGGTATGTCTTTGTAGTATTGATAGAAGCAGGTGGTACATTGCTGCTTTGTGGATGGACTAATTCGTTGTTGCAACAAGTTTCCACCTTTAAAACAAACAACAAAAACCAGAAAAACCTCTAAAAGCCAAAGTACATCCATTCTACCTGTGGTGCTTCATTTTCTGGTACTGGGCATATTTTTAGCTGGATTGGTCTCTATTCCAGCTGTTTGATTTATACTAGGACTTTATCAGGTTGCTTTAAGTACTCGTATCATTATTTATAGTTCAACTGGTGGTTCAGACAGAAGGACTGGAAGGGCTATGTGCAAAGGAAAAGCAAAATCCTTTAGAGTTCTTAAACACCAATAGATTTCAGAAATGCAGCGAAGCTGAACTACTATTATTTGAGCTGGGACTGCAAATGGGGGATGGAGGAGTGGGATGGATTTTTTCTTTTTTCTTTTTCAAAGCAGTACACAGAGAAATGGGACTGGAAGGGACCTTCAGGGCTGAGTGAAATCCACTGTTTTTCAGGCTCTTAAGTCAAAATATAATTTCAGGAAGGGGATCATGCTGCACTTTAAAACTAGGAGTTCTTACTATTTAGTTTCTTGTTAACATTTTCACGTAAGGCGGTTCTTCTGCCTCTCTCCTCTTCTGATCTCCATCTCAATCTCTGATCATGACAAATCGATGTTTTTTTGTGCCCATGCTGTCATTTAGCATAAGTCATAATTTGTGCTAGTAGGCATTTATTCTCTGCTATTTGTGGACAGCATTCATATCTCCTTAAATCCTTTGTTTCGCTGTTGTTCTCATCCTTGGGAAGAAAGCTGCTAATTTCCTTCATTATCCAAATTACCTGCTCTAGATTCAAATTATCTTTCTTTTTTACTTTAAATATCACTGCCTAGAACCATATTGCAGATGCATCTCCATGGCGTTTATGGACTGTACAATAGTGCTGATACTTCCTTATTTCTACCAGAAACATTTTACCTGAAAACAACTAAGGACTGTATTTACACTTTCCATCATGGCTCAGTCATCCTGTCCTCTGTGAATACCCCAGGCCTTTTTCCTCTTCTGTCATCTCCAACTAATGAGTTCTCAGCTTAGAGAAAAATTTCTTGTTAGTAGTCTCTAAGTGCAAGATGATGCCACTTTTGTACTATGCAATTTGATTCAATTTCTGCTATTCCTGTTCTCGGATGTCTCAGGTTCTTCCCACACAATATCCTGATACTCATCTTTACAGATGACATCCTTCAGCAAATGTTGTAGCTCAGTCCTGTTTTTAACTGAAGTCATTGTATGAAAATAAGAGACATAACTGGTTCCTGATGATTCTTAAAGTACAGCAGCAGTCACCTCCGTTTCGTTCAAGAACTTCCTTTTTATGCTCAGACCACTTCTTTCCTTGCACTAATCCCTATCTTCTCCTGCTTAATGAATATTTTCTCGTGGCATTTCATCAAATGCTTTTTTTGTGTCAAACGTGTTGAAGAGCCTGCATTTCTTTCATCTAGAAATCCACCTATTAAATAAAATCAGCATTAATATAATGCAAATTTGCAATTAATTTTTTCCCAATATCTATCTCAGCAATTCTTTCTATCTATTAAACTGCCTTCTTGCAAGTTGGTTTCAAGGATTCAAAGTGGATATACTTCAAAAACTTATAGAAAGATCTTAAAGATTATTAAGATGATGGAAAGGTTTCAGAAGAGCCCTCAGTCCATTATTGTTTTATCTCTGCCATGCCCTGCTTTTTGTGTTGTTATCCAAACTATGCCCTCAGTCATTAACGCTTCTAGAAGCTCTATTTTCTTTGCTTTTGCTATTGGCACTCTGTGCAGGCCTAAATGTCTCCTTGCAGGACAACTCAATCATTCATTTAAAAAAATCCTTGCTCATTTTAAAAACACTAATGGTGATGCTATTTCATCCTCTTTAAAAAGACAATTTATTTCCTCTTATATTCTAATGATGCCTTGCCATCAAATTCAGGTTGCAGGAAGGCTAGAAGTCATGACTCTTTAGAATAGAAACAACGATTTAGGAAATACGAGCCCAATTCTCTTATTCTTCATAGTTAAGTGTTATTTAGGCTTCCAGATGAAGTATGATGTATTGTTTTCTACCTTTACCACATGGGTATTTGTCTGCATCAAAGGATGAAAACAGCTACAAGGCCTAGAAAGGTATTTAGTTGACTGCCTAGCTAAAAAATACTCAATTGTGAAATAGATTTATTTATTTATTTATTTATTAGCACTTAAATTTTGTTTCCTGGTGAGGTTTAAATTGGAACACGGAGGTAAAGGAGTAAGTATGAAACAGCATCTGCCCAGGCTATGCTTGGCTTTATTTAGGGCTCTATGCGTCAGCCTTCCTGAGCTCCTAAACTCATTCTTTATTGCAAAAGAATGAATGTTAACACTACCTTTCATTTCAGTCATGCCATTTCAGCAAATTTACCTTTCTGAATCACTAATTGAACTCAACAAAAGGTTTTTATCTGTTAATAACTTCCCATCTGAAAGATTTAAAGTACCAGATGACATTAGCTCTAGCTCAATGATTTTATTAAATTCTCACCTTAAATCTCACATGCAGAAAGCTCTCATCAGGTCACATGAACAAGATGATTGCATTAGTCATACTACAAGAGCGATATGCTCATTTCAGTAAGTTCACTGTATTCAGGCTGAAGTTTGATCTGTGACAGGACACTTCATATCTAACATGATGTGGTTCTTTACTTCAGTGTTTTTGCTAGTTATATTCCTGTAATTTATATCCCCTTTGCTCCAGAATATGCATTCCTCAAGATCTTTGCTGCTTTTGTGAAACTGAGATGTACTGCAGTAAAAAACCACATGCTTAGTTTGTGTATTACTAAAGATTTCTTCTGTTCATAGTTCAGTTTGAAGCTAACTTTACTCTTTTAAAGTACAGTTTCCATACCCTGGCCTCTGAACTAACTAGGTTGTCATTACTGACATTTGGCATGTGAGAATTTATGCAAGGATCAGCTTATGGGAAGTTTAAATACACCAGCTGAAATACCGGTGAATTATGAATGGTTAAAATTAAGTATTTTTATTTATTCATTATTTTTATTTAATTTCCCCTCTTTTTTGGCTTCTCTTAATCCAGTAATATCCAGATGGCTTGGGATAGATAGATTTGTGAGTGTGTGTTGATCGTGAAGGAAACCAGTGCCATTGACTAGATTTGGGGATTAAAATGAATTTATCTGTGGATTAAGAACTCCGTATACCATATATGAAATAGGACTCAGCTAGTTACAGAATTCCTAATACATTTACGTACTTTTATAGCCTAAATCATCTTAGTATAAGAGCTCTTCAGCAGCTTAAATGTACCTACAACACCCATGCATGTTAAAAGAGTTATCTCATGATTCTTCTAATGGGATAACTGAAGTGCAGAAAGATTAAACGGCTAAGTCAAAGCCAGTAAGAAACCTGCAGTGGGCTTGGAGCTAAAACCACCTTCTTTGGGTTCCAGGCCATTGCCTTGCTCCCAGTGCTATCCCCTCCTCCTTGCCTAACAGCATTCCTGCAGCCAGCAGCAGTTGGCTATGTGCTGAGGCAGAGGAGCTCCTTAGGCAGAGCAGAGTGGAAAGGAAGACATCTGTCCTCCCTGTTTTCAGATCTGTAATTCCCTCTTTAAGGTATCTTTTGTCAGAAGATCAGAGGATGCTTTACAGACATCTTTTTATAGCTGGGGTAAAGGGAAGATGAGGTGTCTGTAAGTGTGTGTAGTGCTGTAAAATGGATCTGTGTAAGGGTTGGAAATGGACTTCTGCTTTCCTGAGATCGTCCCTTGTCTCTCCCACTGGACCTGGCACCATCTCTGAAGGAGACCCCACCTTGCTTCAGTCACAGAAACAGCAGCAATGCCCAGCAACGCAGCAGGGCTCTCTCAGTTAATTAAGACCTGCAGATGGTTTAAGAGAGGAGCTGTTTGAATAACATGGACAATCAGTGCCTCAGAGAACAGGGACAGTCCTGCTCCCCCCACATTACCTAGTCTAGCTGCCTCAGCCTCATGTTAGCATGGGCATGTATGCCACACCAACCTACATTACAGCCTGATTTCCAGTGGCTCAGAAGCACAGAAACCACGTACCCGTGTGTGTCACATTTGTGCAGTGAAAACATCAGTTAGTCTGGCTGCCTGTGCTGTGTTGTAAATGGATGGGGTTTGGGCTTTGTGGTTCAGTATCCTGATCTTTGTGAAGGATGCAAACCTCTGTCCCATGGTGTTGTGTGGAATGATACAGGCCATGTATCATACAGCATCACTGGTCTTGTTTGTGTAAATTTTGCGTTTTTAGGCTTTTGGACCTTCCTGGTTGTCGACACTGACATTCCCTAAAGCTTTTTCAACTTAATGTACTGGCATTTATTTACAATTCCATCTTGACCAAGTTTTATTTTATTCTTTCTCATGTAAAATAGAATGCTTGTGAAAGTGAGGGACTAATAGCAGACTGGAGCTAAGCCTAGTAAAAGCAGGTGTTATGCAATTTGTCACTGCATGACTCTGCTAATGCATCTTTAGTCCAGAACTGCGGTACTCCTGCCATGTTTTAAAGTTCAGAAAGATAAGTGTGCACTGTACCCTGGAGTACCTTCGTCTATAAATGTAATTCAGAAATATGGGAAACAGTGCTCTGAATCTGATGGCCTTTTTCAACACAATTACAGAAACAGCGTGAGATTGGGTACATTTGCAGCAAGGGCACACAGAACAAACAGGAAGTTGAATGTGTGGGCTATTAATTCAAGCCTAGATAAGCTTCTGACTAAGGGGGTTTTATTTATTTTTTATTATTTTTAATCCTAATATGATGCATGTGTAATAGCAGTTTTCCTGAGAAGACCTATTGGATGCCAGTGCTCATCTGTAGAGCCACATTTAATAACAAGGATACCTCAGGCTTTTGAATGGGCCTCTACTGACTTCAAGGATAAGGATCTAAAAAAAACATTGAATATTGAAATGATGTGAGTTGAATGCAGGTGAAGACACATTAATCTGAAAAAAATATGGGTTCAGTTTGAAATGAAATGAAAGGAGTGGCATGAAAAAGAGTACTTTCTCTCAAGAAGGAGACAGAAGAAGCTTTCAACTCACCAGTACCATGTTTGTGTCTTTCTTTGTCACAAGACAGACCTTCTCTTTGTGCCAGGAACCTCTCTTGAGTATTCGGTGTCCCCCAACTCCTGTTAATATGAATGGGAATTGAAGACTTTTGGTACTGTAGAGGAGAGGCTGAACTCTGGAGGGCCACAAAGAGGAAAATGCATGCCTGTGCCACAACTTCCAGATGCGCGCCTACAAGGTACTAAATCACATTGGCAGAACAAACTAGGCCAGGTTGGGCTGGCAGCTAAGATTTTTTTCAGCTGTTGAACAGCAACAAATCATTACTTTAGTTACCCTCTGAGACCTCACTGAATAATCAGAGCCTGAAATATAGACTGGAAATCAATAATCACTGTTTTCCTGCATCTGGGAATAGTTAAGAAGCTGGACAGAGAAGGGCAAAACAAGCATCAGCAGGCACACCCTTACATTAGGAGTACATAATCTCCAGCATTTCTCTTGTGCACAGAGCTCAGAGGGAGCTTTTTTTTTTTTTCTTCTGATTTCTCTCAACAATGGGTGGGTCGCTGGTGCTTGTGAGAAGCTGAGTTTGTCTGGTATATTTGGCTTTCTGTTTCTTCTGCATATAGAAGCAGTTGTGTGAATGGGTAGATGGAGAAATCTCCGTTTTTCCAGCTTGGTTCTGTTTGATCTCACCTGTTGGAAATACATGGCATCTAAGCAGTTTTTCTGGCAATGGGTTATGACACCAACTCAGGAGAAGGTTTTGGAGTAGGCAGGTATTGCAAAAATTGCCAACAATTGCGAGAGTCCTTTGATGTACGTGTGTGTGCAAATGAGTGTTCATACAGCTGGATGACCACTCTTTAAAATCATATCAACAGAGAAACTTCACTCATTGTATATTTATGTGGTGCTGTGAAATAGTCATTCTCTTTCGTATTGATACTGTGAGGATTTTTCACTCCCACCATTTTGTATTCAGCAAACAGTGTCAGAAATAAGATACGTATTTTTTTGCACTCTAATGGAGTAAAGTTCTCAGGACTGGTTACCTTTCAAGTGTTTATCAGTAGCAAATGCTGGACTCGATATTACTTGGCTTTGATGCTGTTTCTCCAAGGTGCAGGTTGTGTAACTACCAGCAGTGTATGTGCACAACCAGGCTCTTTCTTCTACGAGGAGCTGAGATTGTGTCCTCCGGGGGGACTCTTATCATCAGCCTCAAGAGATGCTTTGCTATTTATTTAGCTGTAAGGACTGTGGTCCTCTTATCTGCTGCTAATGAGCATGGCAGCTTGTCTCCCCTTTCCTCTCATGCACCTCAGTATTGCAAAGCCTTCCTTGGGAATTCAGATTCCTGTGGGCAGGGAGGTCTCTTGTGCATGAGGTGATTAAAGGCATGCCTGAACGCCAGCAGAAGCACTGTGTGTCTCATCATGAACAAAGCTCAGGAGTCGCGTTCAGAGCCTCTTCAGAAACACTGACTGAGAGGGGCTGTGTCTGTCTTGAATTTTGAAAAGATTTTTGCCCATGTTTGGATAATGCTTTAAAAGGATTTCTGCAGGAGGAGCTGAACCTGATGACTTCGGCCCTTCCTCAGCTACCTGAGCTGCTCTGTAGGGCCATCCAGATATAGGAGTTCACTCTGTCATTTGTCCTGGCTGTGGCTATTTCTAACTACAGTGAATGTCTTGAGTCCATGCAAGTAAGACAGATGGAAAGGAGAAAGGACAAGGCTGTTGCTGGAGTTAAGCCTGCTCTCAAACTTGCTCACAGAAGTGAAAAGGATGCTTCTAACTCCTACAAGTTCCTCTGTATATTTCTGCCTCAATCGGTTCTTCAGATTTCCCCCAAATGTTACTTGCCATCTTTTGCCATACCACGCAGTCCCCTGCAATGAGGTGGTTTAGCAATGAGGTATGCTGTTTCTGGCCATTCTTAATTAATACCTTTTTATCTGTCAATAATTAATGTGGAAATCAGAAAGAATAATGCTGTTGAGGCTACAGCCTGAGACCTGATGCCTGGCAAGGGTGGATGTACATATCCATTATATCAGGAAATTAGAAACTGGAGCAAGAACTGATCTGTCTGACATTTTGTAAGATGATATAAATGGGCCCACTCAACAAACACTAGATTTATGTCAGGATGTGCATGATATGTGTCCAGGGAAAAGATATTATCTCTCTTATGAGAGTGCAGTTAATACCAGACATCAATTAAGTATAGTTCATTAAAGCCTCTGGGTAATCTTATTTTTGGACTAGATCAGAGGAACTCCCTACAAGGACTGACAGAGGGGTTATCTCAGTAATAATCTCCACTTTTGCATGTAACATCTCTCATAGGATGGGCTAAGTGAAGTAGCATCTAGACTGTAACGAAAATAACCTTTTTGGCTGGAGAGACAGTGAAGTGAAAAGTAATAGTGTCTTATTATGTTTGAAGTAGTTGCATCATATAGGTACATTGAGATATGCCAGTCATGATAGTAGTGCTGATATGGTAATGGTTGTTTTATGCACTTACTCCCCATCCTCAGACTAGTAGCTTTGCCTTTGTCATGTTCACAGGATGTGGCTTTATCTAAAACATTTCAGCTGTACAGATGGAGTGGCTGGAGCCAGGGAAGATTATGGTACTATTAGAGATAAGGAGGTGGTTTTTTTTGCTTCTTCCTTCTCTGGTTAAAATATTCCTTCATATATTGAGAGAGACGGTGTTTGGATGTTGTTTTCTAGAATTTGACCAGTTATCTCCACCTTTTGAATCCTACGTGTAATGCACCAGTTGCTGCTAGGAAAGAAAGTGTTAAGTAAACAAGTGTTAGTGGCTATTGCAAGGCACTACTTTTTTCCCAGTTAATGATGCAGTTGGCAGGCAGAGAGACAGGAGAAACATATTTCTCCAACACACCTGGAAAACACAGGGTAAAGCTTGGCATGGAGCCTGAGTTTGGAGGGTAACTTATGGCAACACCTTGCTTTCCTACATTCAGCTACAAAAACAAGCTCCCCACTTGCATTTTGACATCAAAACCAGTTCCTTCTGAAAACTGCTTTTTTTTTTTTTTTCTGGTCTTTCTTGTGAAATCTTCTGTGGCTCCCCTCAGGTATGTGTCACAGTTATGGCTGTGTTGTGAAGCAGTGAGGAGACTGGGCATTGCTGGAGACAGAAGGGGCCAAAGGCTCCAGGAGGGCTGCTGGGGGTTGTCAGGAGAGAGAGAGGAAAGCGGATGTGCTGCCTACTTGTGGAAGAGCTGGACTGGGCTAGCTGGTTTCATCCTTTCACCAGAAAGAAGGCTGGAAAAGAGAGAATAGAGAAACACTGCTCTGGAGAGGGTCACGATTTTAAGTTTTAGATGTTAAGACAAATGGTGTGCTGACTTTGACCTAGTAACTGGCTGAAACATCAGCTTCTGAAGTGATGATTTTTCCAAGCCTCTTTTCAGTTCCGTGCTTGAACTAGATTTACCATTATCAGCACTTGCACTTTGACTTACAGCTGTCTTCAGGGGAGGAGAAAAAGGGGATTTGCTGCTTTGGGATCTCCCCATCTTCCTCCTCCTCAGATTCCTCTTGAGGTGGGAGATGACTGGGAATGTGCTTACCAAGTGGTGCCATCCATACAGACCACTTGAGGTCCTGTGGAGAAGCCATGCTGGCAGCCACCTGTGCTTAAATTCTTGGCACTGCTTCCCACCTCTTCCTTACCTCTGTCTCCTCTTCCCTTCTGCCCGCAGTATGGAGCCGCAGCCTTGCTTGCTGTGTGAGTATAACAACAGCTACAGCACACCAGAGCTTGACACAGCCTAAAGTGTGTCAGGTTTCTGGTAGTGTACTTCAGCTAATCCCTGTTCATATCTGGGGTTTTCTGTTTCAGAGGAACTCAGAGTAGGAAGTCATGCCAAATACAACATAATGGGAAAAAACTGGCAACGCTGACTTACTGGGGGGATTATTTTCTGCAGAACGTTCATACCATCATGCGTGGTATTTGAGTTTTCTGCTTCCCACAACTCTCCCTGAAGCCTTTTGGAATCCTCAGATATCTTTTTCTAGTAATTATTCCGCTTTGTGGATTTGGGTCTTTTCTTTTCCCCCTACCTGTGCTAATTGGATGAACAATCACATTCCACATCGAAAGGCAAGGGATAATCTGTGGAAGTTCGGGGGCTTGAGGGAGATATTGAGAACGGCATAAAAGCAAATCTGGTGTATACAACATGAGTCAAAGCAGAGCCATTTCCGAAAAAACAAACAAACAAACAAACAAAAAAAACAGCTTTAAACATCCCTGTTAGCAAAGCTTCTGCACTCTACTTAAAGAGTTGACAGTCATATAGCTGGCTTCAGAAGTATAAAATGTGATTGCATTACCTGCCTTGTTGTGCTATAACCAGCGTGGTTCCTTGTGGGGCCATGTGGGGCCTTGGCACACAGCAGCTGCCAGCTCCAGTGGTGGAGAAGATGAGAGAGAAGCATAGGGCCAGGCTCTGGAAAGTGCCCAGCTTGCTCTCATTTTGGGGGTAATTCTCAAGATTTCTGCTGTGGGGCTTTGAAGTAGCTCTCTCAGAGCACAAGGAAATTTGCAGCTACCTGAAGATGAAGGATGTTAATTTTTTTTCTTGCTTTCCTGGCAGCTCTTCTGCTGGTCACACCTGATGTTGTTTTTCAGGTTTATTTGCTGCTGTCTCCATATGAGAACCTGTCCCTCACCCTAGAGGAGAGTAAGCTAAGCAGGCTTTGCTGAGCTCCATTGAGACAGATGGACACTGTAGCTCTTCCTGACGTCTTGGCTGCAGCCTTAGCCTTGGATACTGCTGTTAGTTGTCACCATCTGAGGTCTCACTGAAACCCGAGATCTTTATTCTTCACATGTACAATTAAATTAAGACAACATGGCTCCCCAGAGAATGAGTGGACCAGAAGGGGACAAAAAAGATAGGAAAGAGTAGATGGTGAACTAGTTCTCTCTTCCATTTATGCTTTTAACAAGATGAATTAAGAAAGGCACATTTAATAGCACGTCTCACTACAGCTTTTGCTGAAACACCTTTGCTGTGAGGCTGGGAGGGACTTTTATGGCTGTTGTTCTGATTAAACAGTGTGCTACAGAAGGGCAGCTAATTAACAAAGCCACAGTATTTTGGCTGTTATGGTAGGTTCACTCACATATTGTGAAACTGTAGGAGATGTGAGCATCTCTAAGTCTATTTTTCACAATGCTTCATTTTCTTCAGTCTGGCTAAATATGGTATTTCAGGGTTTATTCCAGTTCACACCGATATCCCAAATTCTCACAGAAGGCCTATAATAATTTGCTGGTCCAGCACTATTTGTGTAAACATTTCATCTCTTACCACCTTGTGTGCATGTGTTGCGTTTTTTCCCCTGCTTCTATTAGCTGGACATCTACTAATGCTCCATAACCAAAGGCAAGAAATTGTCTTTTGAAGTCTTGGGATTGAAGGCAGGAACTTTGAATGACATAAATCATTATTGTGCTTTGTTTAAATAATTGGTCACCCAGCAGGCAAAGAGCCAAGTCACAGTGAAAACACAGGTATCTTGAACTCTGATTTAATCCAATTCAGACTGCAGTACAATGCCTTTGAGTCCCTGTAATATGCAGAATGTTGTCTTTTCTCTTACTTAGTAAGTAGCAAATCCACATAGAGAGCTGTGAAAGCAATCCTACTCAAGGCAATGAGGAAGCCTAGAGGTGCAGGGGGAAGGCTTACTTGGGTCTTATGTTCTTCCCACAGTGTTAAAAGCCATAAAAAATAACACCATAAAATCCCCCCTTCCGAAACAGGGTTAATAAATGGAAGTGTAAAAAGATGCTGCCTTATGCAAAGAGGAAAGGATACGTGAGCCAAGAATGGGCAATGCATTACATGTGAGTGCTAAGTATCCTGCTCCTAGTATTACAGCTTTGAGGATCAAGAAATGGTTGTCCTAGATACGCATGCTGATTCACTGAGAAAATGTGCAGTGTTAAATCACTGTGCCATATTTCTTACCCATTCTGGGGTTAGACCGGAGGTTGCAAACTGGGTTGTCAAAACAGCACAGGTGGGATTTCACAACTGTATAATTTGGCTGTTCTAAACACCCATTCAAAGTCTATCTTCACTTGAAAAATCGGGAGGTGGGAGGCTATGCCAGGGCAAGGATCACCTTGCTGCTCATTGTATTTTACAGCTCTGTTTCCCTAACCATCTTTTTCAGGCAACCATCTGAGACCAGGTTCCAGATCAGATGGGCCTTTGGGGTGGCCCCAAAGAGCCATCCATATACTTTTATTTAATGTTTCAAGAACCTTAAAAAAAACAACAACCAACCAAGAAACCAAAAAAACCAGTAAGCATTCACAACACTAGAGACTGTAATAGGAACGCTGCTGTGTTCACCATTTCCACTGCAAAATACTTCAGCAATATTGTAAAACTTACAGCAGACTATGCCAGCAATATTCAGTAGACAATTTCCTTTGATACCTTTTGGGGTAGAATCAAGTAGAAGGATTTTCTACAACTGTCACAACCCCCGCAGCTCTCATGCTTCTCAGTGTCATTTTGTTCTCAAGAGGAAACAGGATGATTGAAGAGAATGACACTGTCATGATGTCAATATTATTTATTATATATATTTTTAAGACTACTTGGGTGTCAAGATTTAAATGAAGAGCAGTAGCAGAACCTACAGTCAGGAACCTGCCTGACACAAACGAGGAGTTGCATTTTAACTGCAGAACTGAGGATTTGTTGAACTTGGGCCTCAGATTTCAGTAGTGTTGTTTTTTCCAAGAAATCAATATGCCATAAGCATGAATAATATTAGGCCATACATACCAGTCCTCTTAAAGTGTTACATGTATTTAATGCAAAATGCAAGTGAAGATATTTTGGCAGTAGGATTAGGTTTGGTAGAACAGGTCTGCTACAAGGCATTTGACCTCTAAGGTATTGACTTGAATATTGCCAACAACAGCAGACAGCTATTTAATGTTCATTGAAGGGTGAGTCAGTAATCTCACTGAATTTTCAAAATCTTCATTTTCCCAAAGCCAACACTGCAAAGTGTGCCTCCACTGTTTTGTCTTACTGTTATTGCTTACAACGTTGGATTTGGTGGGCACCCAGGCTGTTCTTTCCCAGCCAACAGTGATGCATGTCACCGAGATAGACGTCTGTGGTTTGCATTATCCTTTCTGCCCAGCCTTGGATGGGCAGCTTGCATTGGCACTAGGTGCTTGGAGCAACTCGTAAAAATACTGTGTTCGACATTTCTGTAACCTCTTGTTGGCTGTTTCATAAACAGCTCACTGAAATGTTGTTGCTGGTCTTGCAGTCTCTAGCAGAAGCTGTATGTTTGTATATTTAATTATATGCTAACTTATACTTCAGGTCTTATTCCTCATTGCAAGCCAATTCATATTAATAGTAGGAATATTATATGTTTGGCAAATGATGTCACAGCTGAAATCTTCACATGCAGCATGAAACAACTATTTGTGCCGAGATAAATGGACAATTATTACCTCTTTGTTTTCTTTTTCATTATCCTTTTGAATTAAAACCTCCTTGCAAAGCCATTATCCTTGCTTTAAACAGCTCTCTATATTGAATGTCATTGCCTCTTCCAGTGTTTTTTCCTTTGTTTAGATTGAGTTCTAATTTCTGTGATTTCTGAGCTCTAATTTCCTTATTGTTTCATATATATACGATGTCCTTTTCATAAATTCAATATGTGTGTATTCCATTTTGTTTCTCAAGTTCATGTAGGCCAAAAAGTAGCAGGAACTGTCTCTAAAAGCTACATTTACAGCTCTAGTGGCAAGCACTCTCCTCCTACACTGAAAAGCTGTGAAAAACTGTCAAGATGTGAGTGTGCATAACAATGCTCCTGACGGCTGGAGCTGATTTCTTTTTTAACCATGGTTTCATTTTGTCAGCTAGACCAAATACAATGGGAAAGAAACTCTTCTGATAAAGCCCAGCAAAACACAGGCTTCAAAGCTACTTAAAACTGCAGCATCTCACCCTGCCCACCTCCTGTTCTGCAGTGCTGCGTGGAGTGGACATAGGTCTAACAGAACCAAGAAAGACCAGTTGTGCCTACACCTAATTCCTTGATTTTCCAGTTCAGAAATGGTCAGGAACATTTCCCCTGCACGTGGCAGTACCTGGGGACCTCCAAAATGCATCACGGTATCCATAAGGCCATAAGTGTAAAAGAATCTCAAACTGTGTTGTGCCACAATGGGGAAAGAAGAAAGGCAGTGAGTGTGGTCAGTATCCTAGATCCCTGTGGTACTGTTAGGTGTACTCAGTGAAAGCGAGGGGTATCTCATAATATGGAGGCAAGCCAATGACTTCTCCAGCCGTGTTGGATCCTTGTCAATACCAACCTGGAAGGAAGGGAAGGAAACATCCCTTCCTGTCTTTAATTCAGTGGTTGGTTTCACCCTAATTGTCTGATGTATGGTTTCACCTTGTACCTCAGCCCTGCATCACTAACGATGTGCAGCTAGTGAGGGGGGCTAGCACGCCCTTCTTCTGGCTATGGCAGGTCTTCTGTACTTTTGAGAAACGTGGCAAAAATATCCCCAGAACACAAACTGAATGGAGAGGGAAGAATTTTTCCAGGTTTCTGTATACAGTGAGGGAAGTGTTTGAAGCACAGGATTAATGCGCTGTAAATACAGCTCAAGCAACAGGTGACTCGGTCTTTTTTGCAGCCTTCTCAAATAGCATCAGTACGTCTGATAGATGTGAACATCTATGACTATGTTCATTTTCTCTCTTAAGGAATCCTATTTAGTCATGCAGCTGTGTCCTTAAAACATGTAAAACATTTTACAAACACTGTAGGTTCCTTTCCTCAAACCGGACTTTTGTTCTCGTCTTGCCCTGCCCTAGCCAGACCAGAAAAAGGTGGAAGAAAAAAGTGTTGTGTTTTTTTTTTTCTTTTTTTTTTCTCATGCTGCTTTCCATAACTCTCTCATCACAGGCCAAATTCTGATACACCTGCTTGTATTGAACGTTATTTTACTGTGGGTTGATTCAAAACATTAAATCGATGAAACAGTTCACTATGATTTCAGCATAGTTGGAGTTAAGCTGTAATTGAATACTCCTGTTAAAGCCAACAAGAATTCTTGTGAAATAAGGTGTTATTAAATCACAATAAAGTTATTGTAATGTGTCTCTGTGTCATCTGGCTGAAGGAAAAAAATCAATTAGTTCCAAATACGTAACATTTACTTGCAATGCAGAATTTGCATTTTCTGTAGTGTTTTCTGATAGGGAAAACTATGTCCTTGGCTAAGAAGAAAGATCAAGATACAACATATGATTCTTTATATGATGATTTATTCTTTTGTTTGTGTAAGATCTTAAGCTGAATATCCAATGGAAATTAAAAAACGGTAGGTACTGATAGTAGAGGTAATAAAACAGAGATTTTGGCTACATTCAGTGGTACTAGCTGTGATGGCTGACTCCTGCAGATACTTGTATATCCATTTCTCCCTTGTGCCTTGTTCCCTCCTAGACAGCCTTCATGTGACTTGTTTGTTGTTGTTGTTGTTGTTGTTGTTGTTGTTGTTGTCGTTTTTTGTCTGCAAAACTCATGTTTGCTTATGGAGACTTTGGGGCATTTTAATGTGAAGTTCTGCTTTGAAGGGGGGTGGGGGTGGAACCGGGGACACTAGAAAGGAGCCTGAATGTAACATGCCAGTTCTTGTGGGTGAGGAATGTGTTAACAAGCAAGACCTTGCAGGCTTGTGTTTTGGTGAAGGATGAGGATGACATAGCAATTTGCAGGAAGGACACAAGGTTTGGTGAGAGGTTGGTAACTATGGAAACACCTGAGTATGGTCAAGCGGGTATCAGGGCTTCTCCATCCCAAAAAGGTGGCCCAGCTGGGGTGCATTTACACTAATGCATGCGGTATGGGTAACAAACAGGAGGAGCTGGAGGCCACCATGCTAGTAGGAAACTATGATGTTGTTGCCATCATGGAAACCTGGTGGGATGATTCCCATGACTGCAGTGTGGCTGTTGATGGTTACAAACTGTTCAGAAGGGATAGGCAAGGAGGGAGAGGAGGTGGAGTTGCCCTCTATGTTAGGAAGTGGATAGATTGTGAAGAGCCGTGCCTGAGAAACAGCCATGACCATGTTGAAAGTTTGTGGGTGAAAATCAAGGATAGGTCCAGTAAAGGACATCTAGTGGTTGGAGTCTGCTACAGGCCACCTGATCAAGGGGAGTCTCTTGATGAGGCCTGCTGCTTCAGCTGCAAGAACTGTCATGCTCACAAGCTCTTGTCCTGATGGGGGATTTCAAGCACCCGGATATCTGCTGGGATAGCAGCACAGTGGGTTCCAGACAATCCAGGAGATGCCTGGAGTCTGTTGAGGATAACTTCCTGGTGCAGGTAATAGATGGACCGACCCAAGGTGAAGCCTTACTAGACCTGGTGCTCACCAATGCGGAAGAGAGCATTTAGAGAGTTTAAGATTGGAGGTTGCCTGGGCTGTGGTGACCATGCCCTGGTGGAGTCTGTGACCTTGAGGAATATGGGTCTGGCAAAAAGCAGAGGCAAGACCCTGAACTTCAGGAGAGCGAACTTCCATCTGCTGAAGGAATTACTGTCTGGGATCCCCTGGTAAACTGTCTTTAAGGGCATAGGAACAGAACAGAGCTGGCAGCTCTTTAAGGACACCCTTCTGAGAGCACAAGAGCTCTCCATCCCCCAGTGGAAGAAATCGAGCAGAGGAGGTGGGTGAGCAAGGGCCTGCAGCTTAAACTGGGAGAAAAGAGGGAAATGTACAGGAAGTGGAAGCAGGGTTGTGTAGCCTGGGAGGAATACAGGGGTGTTATCCGGGTGTGTAGAGATGGGATCAGGAAAGCCAAGGCATAGATGGAGCTGAACTTGGCAAGGGATGTGAAGAATAACAAGAAGGGGTTCTACTGATACATAGGCTGGAGGAGACAGGCCAAGGAGAGTGTTCCCCATCTGATAAATGAGAAGGGAGAACTGGCTTCCTCAGACATGGAAAAAGCTGAGGTACTCAATAAGTGCTTTGCCTCAGTCTTCTCTGGTGGTCAAGTTTCCTATGTGTGTCAGGACCCTGAACCTTGAGGAGAGGGTGAGAGGAGTTGATTCTGTCCCACTGTGACAGTGGAACAAGTCCAGGACCGCCTAATGAAATTGGATGTGTACAAGTCCATGGGGCCAGATGGTATACATCCCAGGGTGCTGAGAGAGATGGCTGATGTGGTTGCTGAGCCACTCTCCATCATATTTGAAAAATCATAGTTGTCGGGTGAAGTCCCCGGTGACTGGAGAAAGGGAAACATTATTCCCGTTTTTGAGAAAGGGAGAAAGGAAGACCCAGGGAACTACAGGCCAGTGAGCCTCACCTCTGTGCCTGGGAAGATCATGGAGCAGATCCTCCTGGAAGACATGTTAAGGCATGCATGAGATAAAGAGGTGATTTGAAACAGCCAGCACAGCTTCAGCAAAGGCAGATCTTGCCTAACTAATCTGGTGGCCTTCTATGATGGAGTGATGGCATCGGTGGACAAAGGAAGGGCGATGGATATCATCTACCTGGACTTATATCATCTACCTGGACTTGAGCTAAGCCTATGATGTGGTCCCTCACCACATTCTTCTCTCTAAATTGGAGAGGTATGGATTTGAAGGATGGACTGTTAGGTGGATAAAGAATTGGTTGTCTGGTCACAGCCAAAGGGTTGTGGTCAACGGTTCTATGTCTGGGTGGAGGCCAGTCACAAGTGGTGTCCCTCAGGGGTCAGTCTTGGGTCCGGTGCTCTTCAACATCTTTATCAATGACATAGACGATGGAATCAAGTGCACCCTCAGCAAGTTTGCAGATGACACCAAGCTGAGCGGTGCAGTCGATACAATAGAGGGAAGGGATGCCATCCAGAGGGACCTGGACAGGCTGGAGAAGTGGACCCATGAGAACCTAATGAGGTTCAACAAGGCCAAGTGCAAGTTGTTGCCCTTGGGCTGGGGCAATCCCAGGTATTTATATAGACTGGAAGAAGAAGAACTTGAGAGCAGCCCTGCAGAGAAGGACTTGGGGGTCCTGGTGGACGAGAAGCTGGGCATGAGCCGGCAGTGCATGCTCGCAGCCCGGAAGGCCAACTATGTCCTGGGCTGCATTAAAAAAGGGGTGGCCAGCAGGGAGAGGGAGGTGATTGTCCCCCTCTACTCTGCTCTTGTGAGACCCCACCTGGAATACAGTGTGCAGGCCTGGGGCCCCCAGCACAAGAAGGATGTGGAGCTCTTAGAATGGGTCCAGAGGAGGACCACTAAGATGATCAGAGGGCTGGAGCACCTCTCCTATGCAGAAAGGCTGAGGGAACTGGGATTGTTTAGCTTGGAGAAGAGAAGGCTCCAGAAGATTGCGGCCTTCCAGTACTTGAAGGGAGCGTATAAACAGGAGGGGGAATGCCTGTTTACATATGTTGGTAGTGATAGGACAAGGGGGAATGGTTTTAAACTAAGACAAGGGAGATTTAGGTTGGAAATTAGGAGAAAGTTTTTCACTCAGAGGGTGGTGAGGCACTGGAACGGGTTGCCCAGGAAGGTTGTGGGTGCTGCATCCCTAGAGACATTCAAGGCCAGGCTTGATGCAACTCTGGGCAGCCTGCTCTAGTGGTTGGCAACCCTGCCCAGATCAGGGGGGTTGAAACTAGATGATCTTTAAGGTCCTTTTCAACCCATGCCGTTCTATGATTCTGTGATTTTCCAAAGGTCTCACTATTTAAAATGAAGCTTCTAGCACTTAATAGAAGAGATGGCTTTCATTGGCAAAATGAACTTCGACAGCTTGACACAGCTGTAAATAAACCTACCTGGCCTTTTGGATGAGGATTGAGCACTCTTGAGTTTTTTTCTTGTTTGTGAAATATCTCCATCCCTGGTCTGCCAGTGACTGATTTCTTGGAGGTTTGTTGTGTGCATTGAAGGCAGGCCTACAATCAGCCTCTTTTCCTCATGCTGTTGTCCTCCTCTTCTCAGGTTTCCCCTTCTCTGGAATTGAATTTCTGAAGAGATGGGTGTGACGCATACAAACTGGGAAACAGAAAAAAAATGCAGAAAATTCAATAAGGAAACACAGCAGCAAAAAATGGCAGTTGCTATCTTCTGTGTTAGACAAATAACGGATGGGGAAAGAGGTTCATAGAAAGGTGAAGAAAAGAAGAATCAGACTCAGGTGTTTGGAAATTTGAGAAATGGAAAATAATACCTGAGCAATATTGGAGATCGAGTAATAAAGAGGAAGACCTTTAAGGGCTGAAAGAGAGGAAGGGCCCCAAGTGGAAAGAGTTGAAAATTTAAAGCAAAGAGAACATATGAGAGAGGGATAGAGGTTTTCCAGAGAGAGATGTTCACTTTTTTGTACACAGTGTAAGAGAGAATTGGTTCTAAGAAAGCTTGTGTTGGGGAGAGGAAGAGGAAAGGGGTCACAAGACGGGAGTAGGAGGAGAGAACAGATTTTCTACTCAATTTCTGTAGACCTGACAAATAAAATATATTTTGCTTATGTGGAGAGCACATACAATTTGTGTAGACAAGTATCATTGTTTATTTTCAGTAGATAGACAGGCTTGCTATAATAGTTAGGCTTATCTGCTTAGAAGTCTGTTGTGGGGCCATTTACTTGACATACTTTATCACCCTGTGTCCCTTATGCACTGCATGGGTTACATCTTCAGCAAGGGCACCTTGTTTTTGTAGACTTTAATTGCAAAACTTGACGGAGTGCTGTAAAACTGACTTAAGAACTGCAAATGAATGTCACGTGAGATTGGTGTTCTCTCGAGCCTGGCACTGCTCTCCAAGAACTTTTAAGTGATCTGTTGTAGGATTTGTCAGTTGTTAGGAGAAAGGAATGTCTGAAAAAATGCAGGGCACAGACAATTGTGTACTGACCCATCAGACTGATGGATTGGCAAGAAAGTGCATAAACGTCCTTTTGATACTACCAGGATAAGGTCTCACTGAATCACTCAGAATAAGAAAAATGATGATTCATAAGTAGCTGAGATTTGCTATAGTGAGAGAGACATAAGGTTCTTTTAGGGTGTGCAGACATAGATGCCTGTGTGAAAGGTGCAAGAAGTGTTGTCATAGTCAATTTAGGATGAGCCCTTCTGTAGAAATTTTCTGAATCTCATCAGCAGCTTGTTCATGTCCTGGAGCACAAACTCTTACTGTCCGTGTAAACATTGCTTAGCTTAGCTAGTGTAATAATAGATTAATACCTCGGTGTCCCACTGAATAGTAGTTGATCAACTGCTCTCATTTCCAGTCATTATTCTTGCATAAATGTGAAAGTCACTATTGCTTTGTATAAAGCAGTCAGTAGTGTGTGGTCCTGTTCATTGTGTTCTGCTAGTCCATTAAAATAGAGAGCAGCTCTGATGCCTGTGTTATTAACATTTTGCTCTCTCATCTCTCATGTGTTGCTTTTTAGCAGTAAATAGAACTCAGGCAAGAAATGAGCAAAATAACTGCAGACATACCTGCTTTTCTCTGTATTTTGTAGACATTAGGAGGTAGTGTTGATCTTTCTTTGACATACAACCTTCAGTTTGCTGCACACACCTTGAAATACTTATGTTTCAGTGTTGGAAACACTGATTTTCTGAGCCTGACAGAAGATTTTCTGAAACTTGTTTTGGGGCATGGACATTGTATCATCCATCAGGAAAATCAAGCTAAACTCAGGCCTCAGATCTGTCTTAGCTCACAAATGAAAAAGATCAGTGGACCTAAGTCCCCAACAGCAGGCATTTATTTGCCTTATGGAACTGCTGAGCCATTGATAGACCTGAGAAATTGGTATGACACGGGGAGGAAAGGGCTAATATATTTCCTAGTTGGAAGCTTTGTTGTAAGTATGGGGCATACTTTATAAAATCTCATGCATTTTAGAATAATATATACCACCTTCAGCTGCGTTTTTATGAATGAGGGAGAATGATAATAACTCTAAAGCTTTTCTAGCTTGTCATGGATCAGTTAGCAGAATCTGGAGATTGAAAGGATTTACAGGAGGGAACGCTCTCCTTTACTCCCCAATGTCTGTGGTTACTGTAACTTGAATGCTAACTCCCCAAGTCTTACTAAGTGCCCTGAGCTCCAACAGGGAACGTTTACAGAACTTGTGTCTGAAGCTCACCTTGCATAACACCTGTGTTACAGCTTACAGTGACAACTGATGTGTGATACATATATGTTTTTCAGCTCATTGCCTCTTGGCTATCAGTGCAAACAGAAAATTAGAGCCACTATACCAAACACTTGGGCCTCTAATACTTAATATTAGATGAACACGCTTAATGCTTGCTGACCTTGTGCATGCAAATAAAAATGTTCAGTGACTACCAGCTAAGAAAAAGGTATCTTTTCCGCTTGGACAATGACCTGGTCAATGTTGTTTGTAATTTCCAAGTCTGACTGATTACTTTCTTAATTACTTACAAATTCCCCAATTTGCCAAGGGTAATAATTTACCCAGGTGTTTTGACATGAATGATGTTCCAGTCAGTACTGTTACCCTTTTGGTGTTATCCTGAAGCTCTAAGAGGAACAACCTCCTGCAATGACCTAATTCTTTCTGAATCTCCAAGAAGGGTTGATTACTGTTGTCACGAAAGGAAAACAAACCAAGACATACACTTCAGGGAACGAGAGGAAGAATCTTGAAATACTCCCCCCATGAAAATCAGAAAAAGCAGGACCTTAAAGACCTTTCATTAAGATTGTATGACCTATTCTTTTTGTAAACGTAAACTTTTTGTAAAGAGTATGAAGAAAAAATGTCTAAAAAACTAACAGTATCTGAAACTCTGACATGCAACAGATAACAGTCTCAACCTAGGGCCTTGTCTGTCCCTTCTTGCTTTCCTTTCCTTTTTTTAAAAACAAACAAAACCAAAAACAACAGAACAAAACAAACAAAAGAAAACAACAACAACAGATAGTCAATATGTCCAAGCAACATAGGATTTAGTTTGAAGGGAAGGGAGGACTTCAAGGAGAGGTGTCCAGTGCTGACGTAATGCAATATGGAGAAGCATTCAAACCTCGTTTGAAGAGTAGGTTTGAGAAGTCCTTTCAGGAGATGCATATTCTGGTGTCAAGAGAATTGTGTACCTAACCCTCACCATCAATGGGTATAAAGTCCTCAGGACCCCAACATAAACTGCATGTTCGCAGGCCATGCAATTCAAGGTCATAGATGCCTCTGTAAAGTGCTTTGTTTCTCTCTGTCAGTCACTGCTGTTCAGTGCAGAGCTACACAAATGCATTTGTTTTCTATCCTCATCTCTTCACTTCTGTTGGATTGGTGGCAGAAAATTTAGCCTCTGGAAAATCACACCACATGCCTAGTCACAAATGAGTTGGGGTCCTTGCAGTGTGTTGCGTTAAAGGGGTGTAGCTGGTTAACTGTTATGGGTCTGGTCGGATTCAGGGGTACTGAACTATCATGGTCACAGATTCACAACTAGCGTATTAACTGACGTGGGCCCGGCTGGATTCAGGATACTGAACTATCACGATGATGGATTCTCCAACAACTTAACACACCCTTACTCTAGTCGCACTAAATGAGAACTATCACGGCTAGGATCAATGCAATTACATTCAGTTTATTACAGCAAAAGGTACACAAGTTCTTTGGATTGCTGGTGATAATTTACTGTCTGCAAAAGCAAGCTAGCATGCATGAAATACACAGGTGCACAGCCTGGAAATTAGTGCATTAAAAGGCACAAAGACTCTATAGAGATTTCTAAGTTTCTGCAGAGACACCCAGTATAACCAAGTGTTCAAATCTCACCTAAAAGTGTCCCAATGGGGGGGAAGAGAGGCTTAGCCTGTCGACTGATCCCAGAAGTCAGGAGGTAATATATTCCCTCACGATGGTATCTCCCCTGACAATGATATCTTCCCTAACATCTCCTCTCTCTTAGGCCAATTTATATTGTTTTCTATCTTTTAGGTGGAGCTTGAGTGACTCTAGTAAAGCATATCTTAGTTATGATTGGTGAAAAGTTTTCTCGCTTTCGTTTAAAGGAATAGGCTCCAAGAAATTCAGAGCGTGTGCTCAGTGAGGGGTGGTCACACCTTGGAGGCGGGTGGCTTTTGGGATGGAGGTGTGTTTTGGTATTATAATGATATTATAATGAGCAAAAGTTCACTAGAATACAGCATTTTGTCAAAAACGTCTGGTCGTTGGCTCAGGGTAGCAAAAGTGCAGCCGATCGGTCTCTGTGTGCACAAGAACAATTGAGGCTGCCTCTTGTCACAGAGCCTAGCCACAGTGTCTCCACTCTGCTCCACGCTCTGTACTGTTCCTTAGAGTTACCACAGCAGGTTCCCCTAGTGCGGTAACATCTAAGATTGGAAGCCTAGGGAATGCTCAGGTAATGCAGCTATGCCCTACCCTGAAAGCCTCTTCAATGCTGTACATTTTCTTTAAAATGTGAATATTAGTTTTATTTTCCTAGTTACTTTAGGCAATTACACCACACAGTATTTCTTAAAAAAACCTTAAGAATACATTTTATCATATGAAGATCACGAACGGGGTTTCACTTGTGAGATGGCAATAACAATCTCTTCTTTGGTCTATGTCATGTAGCAAAGAGCTGAGTTAATGTTCTCCTCCCCCCTTCCTGGATGCTTTACCCACTGCTGGTGTTTCTCCTGTTTTTGAGTTCTTAATGTGCCAAAGAGAACAGCTCGCTTCTGACAGTGAAATCACATTTACAGGGATTCACAAAAGAAAACAATTGTCCTTATCTAGTTCCTGAAGACACCAGCTGCACAAAAATGTGCCATCCTCTAGATCAGGTTTTTTACTCGTCTTGCTTTACTGTGTGGGCCTCCTCCCACCCTTTTCCTCCTGTCCCTGGCATGCAGGTCAGAAAGATGTACCATTTGCACTCCTTATTTACAGCCCAGCGGAAAACAAAGGGATAACTGAGCAAATCATGAAAGCAAATTTTCTGTCATACACAAAACAATCCAAAGCCATAACACAGCCAACAAGCTTAAGTCTAAAAGACACAGCATTTTGGCAAAGAAGTGGAATCAGATTAGGAAAGGAAAACATTCAGGTTTTAAGCTTAACTAAGAGTCTGGTAAAGATGGGAATTAGCATAGGTTCCTCCTCCTTAGACTGCAGCCAGCTATGCTAGAAAATCAAGATAATCTTGATATGGAAGCAGGTATTCCCAAAGTCAAAGAAAGAGGCACTGATTCTCCTCCTGCACAGACATAAACCAGCACTAATGCTGCCTTGGAGTGACAAACAGCATGAGAGGCTATTCAGACCTGAAAGATAAGTATAATCTCTATTTAGTGGTGGAGATATTTATGTAGACTAGTTAAAAGAGGGCCATAATTGAATTGAAGTGATGCTATTTTCTGAAACACTGCCTGCAGCAGTCTCAAAGATCTCAGGGCAGTGCCTGAGATAAGCAACTTATTTTGCCCTCTTTCAAACTCAATCTGAGGCTAGAGATTTGCATTGCACTTAGGAAACTGCACAGGAAAAGGACTTTACAAACATAAACCTTGGCTCTAAATCCTTGTGATTTGTGACAATTAGTGCTTTTTTCTGCAGGATCCATCGTTTTTCTCCACCCCCAGTTCCTTCCTTCCTTCCGTCCTTCCTTCCTTCCATCCTTCCTTCCATCCTTCCTTCCTTCCTTGAAAGAACCTCTCCGCAGCATCTAGTTTGTGAATGGTATTAATGAGAAACATGTCGTTTGTCTGTCGTAATGATTTAGCAGAATAGCCCAGCACCTTCACAAGACTCTGTGACTTGACATGGGGTTATGTGTATGTTTCATCTGTGTGTAAGTTCCCATTGCAAGAGGAAGGAATACAAGAACCATTAGTGCATACTGCTCTTCTAGCATTGTCATTTACATAAACTTTTTCTTGTAAGAGGTTGTTACATTAAAAGTAGGAAGCAGAAAGAGATAAATAGAAATTTTACCTGGTTTCTGCTGAAAAGAAGTTCTAGCAAAATGAGAATTAAACATGGATTTCTCTAAAGCAAAACAAGCATCTACAAACTTAACTGCTGGATTGCCTGTAGGAAACAGTCTAAAACAAAGCACTTAGTATCCCTGGGCAGCTAATCCTAGCCCTTTGTGAGAGATGAATAAATCAATACCATTGTGACCATCTTACAGGTGGCTAAACTAAAGCAAAGCTGCCACTCCTATGAGACCACACATATAGTCAGTGTTGTAAACATGCAGTCTTCGATCATGATACGATGCCTGTTTTGATCCTGAGGAAGGCTAGAACATTTGTGACGTAAATGCAAAGTCTGATGCAAAAAAGCTTGTATAGCATGCTTCATTCTGCTAAGAGCTGATAAAGAATTAGACAAGGGATTTTATTTTTTGAGCATGTTTTTTTTTTGTCATTTTGTTTAAACATTAAACTGCAAAATCCATCTTTTGATTGTTTAGTCATTATTTCAGAGGAATAGAGATTTATTTACAGTCTCTTTCATTAAGTTCCTGTGCTGCCCTTGCCACAAATTATGACATTTTTCAGAAGGTCACAAGAACTTTCTGCATAGACTAATATTTCTTCCTAAGCACATACAAAAGATATTTGTTTACATGATCTATGGACTGGGCCATGAACCTGTGTGAATCAGAGGGCCCATTACTTATTCCCTGTGTTATCTTAGACTCACTATAGAGTCTTGGCAAATCATGTCACTAAAAATGTTTGTATCTTTCTGGCTTGTGTGAGGGATTAGATCTGTGGAAGGAACAGGGTTTTACTCAAGAAGGTTTTAAAGGATAAGTAATCCTTTTATTTTCCAAAGTGCTTATTATGGTAGTGAGAGGACCTTCTTTAGATCCTAATATTATGAACTTTAAAAATTGCTATGGAGATTTCTTAAACATGATGTAACTTCAGTAAGTGATATCTATGCTGCTTTCTTCTGAGAGGTCTTGAGGAAGTAATGTTTCTGGAAAGATTCTTGTTAAGTTGTGAAAAAGAGGGCTATTACCCTTACTCATGATCGGACAGTAGAAAATATGTGATTAATGTCCACAATTCTCTTTCGGGGTTTTTATCTTGGTTTCAATGTACAGTGAAGATCTGGACTAGGACAAGTGGTCCCACTGCATCCCTTCCGCTGAGTGGTTCAAAATGGAGTTTCTTTCTCCTGCCAAGCTGGAGATCTTTGCTTCTGCAGCTCACATGGGAGAAATCTGCATTAACAACTGCAGGGAAAATGCATATACATTGTTCCTTGGTTTATATGTGTCCAACTGACTGCAAAACTGAGAAGTATTTAAGAGAAGTGTAAAGTGTTTTGTACAGGTAAGGTGGGAGAGTAGGTGTTGACTCCCCACTCTGCTGATTGTGAGTGTGCAAATCTGAGTTGGACAATTACGTTTAGCCTATGGAATTTTGCTTGAAATTAACACCCAAATATGACAACAGGGAAGCATGCTGAGAAGAAATTGTTTATGAGACATATGATTTGTGTATGTGTATGTATGTATTCTGTGGTGGTACTATGAATAAACTTTATATATTAGGTAGATGTGGATAAGAAGGCTGTTTCTCTGAAACTTCCTGGGTTTAGAGAGACAGAGAATGGATGAGTTTACTAGAAGAACATACAGTAACAGCAAATCAAGTGGACAGTTAAGAACCCTCCTAAAATTTCTAGCTCATTAGCAAAGCGTGACGTATCTTATAATGGGAAGACTATAGGAATAGAGCAATGAAAAAGATGGCTAATTACAGATGCTCGAATAGAGCACTTCATGCAAATAGGATAGGATAATGAAATTAATCAAGCATACATGTGAATTAGCCCTCAAAGGTCAAAGAAAAATAAGCAGGACGTGTGAAACTCTGATCTTCCCAGAAAAATAAGTACACTGTACAAATTAACGTCTGCATCAGGACACTTCACTAGCAGTTGACAAGACTTTCACACATGCTCACGTCTGCCTAGGTGTATTAAATCTCCCTTTTTCAGAAAGAAATTATGGAGTGGGGAAAGAAGCATCTGATCCCTTAAAAAGGACATTTGGAAGTCAACCAAAGAGACCTTGTTATCAGTCTTTTTGATAAAATGCTTAATCCTCCCCCTGCTGCCCTGTCTATTAAGAAAAAAGCAACATGACAGTGAACTTGGCAGAATATCGAATCTGGTTGTGGGTGAGACTGTAACACCCCTAGCAGCTAAACTAATTCCGTTGCTGAAAAGACAGCAGAGGTCTCTCTTCCATTTGAATCTATGGGGAGCTTTAAAATTTTTAGACTAATACACTTTGTTGCTTTCGTCACTAACTTGGAAAGTGTCTTCTGGCTTAATTTACTTAGAAAGACAAAGAGGAGATTTTTTCGGACTTCTCAAATTATATATCTTGCGCATATAATTTTACATCTTTTCTCTAAAGATTCTCTGCTAATGCACAAGACCTCTATTTTGTCACAAAGACAGCTTTACAAAAGTCAAGTTACTATAACAACCAAGTACACCTTTTCAATCCAAGAACACAGTTCACAGTGTGGACATATATTTGAGAGACTATCAACATTATGCATTCACCTACCTGCCTTCATCTCTACAACTAGTTTAGAAACAAGGTGAAAATAGAGGAGTCTTGTTTCTGCAGCCAAAAGATCTACATTCCTTTCAATATGATCTTTAATGAAAAGCCAGTGGACAATATTAATAGGATCATCATAGGATGAACTGCATTATTTACCTGCTTGCATGGCTGAGAGCCTGCCGTGACTCTCCTGTCCCTTTCTGTGCTGTGGCTCCCTGGAGCTGTTGGCAGCTGATGGAAGAAAAGTCTTCAGACAACTCTATAGAAGTTAGAGGACTAAATGAGGCACTTTTCAAACCAGAGGCATGGGCAAGCATGTATAAATTATTTTCTCCCTGATTTCCTTGTAGATTGCTCTCTGAAATCCTCAAATGTAACTGAGAATCTGACCCTGTAGCTCAAATAAGAAAACACACCGTAGAACAGTTTAGTTTATAACTGATCTGTTTGCTAAGCACTGTTACCTTTATAACTGTATTTTCCTCTCTGAAACAATACCACTAGTCCTAGCATTGTGTAGTCAATGATAATAGTAAAAAACCACAGATGAATGCACACGAAAAGCCAAAGCATAAAACTCAGTTTTGATCTCTCCCCACTTCCGTCTGTTCTCCCAAAGTAAATTATTTCAGTGTGGGCTCTCTACCTAAAGTGCTGCTGCTTGTGAAAGAAAACAAGCTGGGGCAAGCTATTAAGAAAATAACTGTGTTTTCATTTTAAGGCTGAAGTGGGGAAAAATAACTTCATTTTGGCCACTCAGATATTTTAAAAACTGTAGTCAGTTTTCCCTGGTGTCTATTACATGAATAAAATCTAAACCTTGCTGTAGAAATCTGTCAGAACTTGAGATGAAATGCTGTTTAATGTATAACATAATGATTGGTTTGGAAGTTGTTGAAGGCAACAGGTGTGAAGATACTGGGAAGAATTCTGTCCTCCGGGGCTGCAGTGTGCTGGGGAGAGTCTGCTGCAAACAGTGGTCATGGTAAAGGAACTTTTCGTGGTCCCCTAAAGTGCAGGTTGAGGCTTGAAAAGCAAAAGTGCCTTTATATATGCATAAGAGTATTTTGGGTGAGCTTTTCCATGTTGAGATGTCAACCAGTACTGTCGCATTCCTTTGTACCTTGAACAAGTAATTTGGAGGGTCAGATCACAGCTGAAAGAATGAAGATTTAGGAAAGAGTACCTTGACTTGATCTTTTTGCACTGGGCAACTGCAAGAGGTCTGAAAGGGAAGCCCGGTGCCAATGGTCAGTCTAGTGAAAGCATGCTTATCAGATAAGTGAAACAAAAGCAAATCATCTGGCAGCATTTAAGATTTTAGGTCTGTAAAGACGCTGCATTTCCTGACAACTGTATGGAAGTGATATAAGTAAAGACCAAGTTCTTGGTCAATGAGTTGACAAAGGAGTCGGGAGTGGAAAAAAAGGATGCTGATGCTTTTTTTCATGTCATTTCCTGGGGGAAAAAAAAGAAAAAAAATGATGAAAACCAAGTTAAGGCTCTTGCCAGGAATAATTCTGAGAAATGTAGAAGGAAACAAGCTGATTTAATTCATTCAACACTATATATCCCAGATAAAAAAAAGACCATAATAAGCTTCATACCAGAAACAAAGAAGCAGAACAATTCCTTGACCAAGAAGAGAACGAGGGTCCAGGTGTGCTATTTACTACAGAACGGCAATGAAACACCTGTGGTCCTGCCTTGAGAAAGGCACTGTGAGTCTGGATTGCACTGTGAGAGAGATTTCCAGTAAAGAAGGGGAAGTTTTAGCACTTCTCTGTGAGGGATGTCTGATTACTCTTCTGATCAGCCACGCCCAAGATAAATTCAAGTTGGAAAGGATACATAGAAAGGCTACAGTGCTGGTGAGGCCCCACCTCAAGTGCTGTGTTCAGTTTTGGGCCCCTTGCCACACACAAGATTTGGGTTGCTTGAGCGTGTGCAGAGAAGAGGACCAAAAACTAGTGAGGAGAAAACAAGAGGCGCAAGGAGGGGCTGGGGGCCCTGGGGCTGCTCGGCCTGGAAGGGAGGAGCCTGAGGGCAGAGCTCCCCGCTCTCTACAGCTGCCTGACAGGAGGCCGCACCCAGGAGCAGCATGTCGCTCTCCTTGCTCAGGTGACAAGCGACAGGACGCGAGGTGACAGCCCCAAGCTGCACCAGGGGGGTTTGGGCTGGGTGTCAGGAAGGATTTCCGCACAGAGAGGGCGACCAGGCATTGGAAGGGGCTGCCCGGGGCAGTGGTGGGGTCTCCATCCCTGGAAGTATTTAAGAGACGTGTGGATGCAGTATTTGGGAAAATGTTTTAGTGGTGGACTTGGTCATGTTAGGTTGATGGTTGGACTTGATGATCTTAAGGTCTTTTCCAACCTAAAAGATGCTGTTCTGTTCTGTTCTGTTCTATTCTATTCTATTCTATTCTATTCTATTCTATTCTATTCTATTCTACTCTACTCTACTCTACTCTACTCTACTCTACTCTACTCTACTAGAGTAGCTGTACAAATGGAGAGCATTATCTTATAAATAAAGATTAAAGGGACATGTTCTCTTTAGATTAGCAATATTAAGGCTGAGCAGGGATGATTGTTGTCCATACATGTCAGGACAGTAAACGCTAGAGAGATAAAAAGTACATTAAGACAGCAAACAATGATGGCAAATGAACAAAAAATCTAAAGTGGCTCTTGATAAGCAAAAGAGAAATTAGAACAAGGTTTTCAACTGTCATGGTTGAACCCCCCTTTTCCAAGGTTTTAAAAAGAAGTTTGATAGGTTTATGAAAGGAATTATTTGATATATTGTCTAAGATTTACTGTCTTTGATGGACCATGCTTATCTGCCTTATTCCATGTTCCCAGAGTGAATAGATGCATATGTCATCATGCTGAGATCTCTGTCCTCCTTAAGTAACTCTGGAAACATAGTAGATTAACTAATTAGAGCCAAGGAAAATCATTTGTGTGATCGCTTGTTCTGATTTTGGCTGAGATGGTGATTTATTTATTTTTTTCACAGTGGATGGTTTGATGCCATGTTTCAGATTTATAAGATGAAGAAGACAGGAGAACTAGTGACAACTGACATGGAGAAGGCTGAGGTACTCAACAATTGTTTTCCCTCAGTTTTCACTGGAAATCACTCTTCCCTGGGTCGCATTAGCAGAAGCACTGCCAGCAGCTCGAGGTGATCCTTCACCTCTCCTTGTAGGTAACAATGTTCCTGATATTCTTTAAAGAACTCTTGATTTCTCATGCACGTTCCCACTTTCTTGGTCCAATTTCCTTGTGCCCAGGCTCTTTTTCACCTTCCCAGGTGATAAGTTGTTCCTCAGATTCTTGTGTCCTCATTGATGGTCTCTTCAGGACATCTCCAGTGCTCAGGTGTCCAAATGCATGTCAAGGATGTCCCTGACTCCCAGGCACAGTTCCCAGGCCAAAGGCTGAGCTCCCGTCCTGGACCCCAGCCTGGCAGACATTACTCCTGTCAGCATGGAGCAGCCATTTCATATCAGCATCTTCCCATGACAGTCAGGTTACTTCTGTAAGTGCTGCCATCAGGGGCACCCCGAGACCTTTGTGATGTCACCTCAGAGTCACTATGGCCTCACAAAAACTGGCTAGCCATAAGTGCCCTGAGTGTCTAGCCTGTGTTGAGTCTGGCTGGTGGCACTCGAGAGGCTGAGGTCCCACTGCTGGAACGTGAGAGGTGGAGGTATTACTGGTGGAAAGCACGATGTCGAGGTCATTCCAGTGGCATGTGAGATGTCAAGGTGCTTCCTGTGGCACAAGAGACGCAAGGTTCTTCTGAGTAGCAGGTAAGGCACCCTGGTCTTTCTGGTGGAACTTGAGATGTCAAGATCCTTCTGTTAGAACAGGAGATGTCAACGTCCTTCTGGGGGCATGTGAGGTGCTGAGGTCCCTCTGGTTGCAGGCAAGGCATGTGACCCGGTCCCTGCTGAACACCAACGCTGGGGACACAACATGGCTGCGCAAGGCGCAGCAGGAGGGGCTGCCAGGATGTGCCCAGCATCTGAGCAGGCAGCTGGGCCTTGCCTGGGGCTGGGCTGGTGGTGGCAGCCAGAATTATTGTTTCATTACATTATTATATTATTTTTCAAAGCCTCTGCCTGCAGTTACTTGTGCAGCATCATGTGGCAGGGGCTGAACGCAGCCCGCTCCCACCCCACAAATTGGGTTGGGGATGTCGGCTGCAGCTGGGAGAGGACAGATGGACAGGGAATGGCTGCAGGTGGCATGCACCTGTGGGAGACTCGGGGATGGGAAGTCATTTAGGAGATTGGAAATCATCATGGTAATGGGAAAGTGTGGGTGATAGGAGCAGCCATAAAGGTGACCATGCTCTAACAAGAAAAAAGCTGACAGAAAACGTCTCCTAAAAGCCTGGCAGAAGAAAATGGCTGCCAGCCTGTGAACCAAACTTGGGAACCTGGAGCATCCCTGGGAGGCACTGCTGGCCTTTTGGAAGTGCAGCTGGGTACCATCACTGAAGATGCCAGCAGCAAGGGAAAAAGCAAGGAACTGTAACAGCAACTGACTGTCTGCAAAGGAGTAATTAGTGTGGGAAAGGTACAGTTTTGAAAGACTCGGAAACATCATTATCTATTGGTTGTCTCAGGTGAAACAGAAATTAGCATCATCTTTTGGCTGCTCTAAGGAGGTGGTATCCTTATGGCCTCTTATGTCTCTTTTGATAGAAAAAGGACTACTTCTCTATCCAAAATGGAACACTTTCTCTCTCTCTCTCCCCCTCTCTCTCTCTCTCTGTCCCTGTGATGTGGATTGTTTTCAAAGTGAGACTTTGTTCTTTATTCATTTGGGCCCACTCCTGGGCCTGTTCCTGGGGTTTGGTCTATTCTGAGGTCGGTTTTCTTAATTAGACCATTTCGTTTGAGGTCAGTTTGACAACCCACTTCTGGGAAAGGTAACTGTAAGTTTATGAAATATATATATCCATATATGTCCATATCTGTCATAAGTACAGTCTTGATAAGTATAACCTATGATAAGCATGGTTACCATTATAGTATTGATGTCTGTAATCCATAATATTTCCTGTTCTAGTACTATAGATAAGTTTGCTGAACTTAGAATACTAATGTATATTTGCTGCTAGAATAGTGACTTCCTAGCATCTACTTGCCTTCCTACTACTGCTAATAGCTGCTACTATTAATTACTGCTATTCCCTCAATGTCCACAACATATATATACATATATTTGCTTCCTGGTAATATCTGTAATAGCCTGATATCTCTATCCATGCTTGCCTTTAATCACAGAGTATTTGCTAGTGGTGATCTGTGATCATCTGTAAAAAGGAGAACTTTTTAGAAAATAAAGCCTCTGTGTTCTTGGGTATTATAGAATCCTACCAACTCCCATTGTGATCCCTATACACCTGCAAGCCGGGTAACTCTGAAAACCTCTGAAAACAAACCGGGTAACCCTTCTGAAGGACAAATTGTGAACTTCATTGGCGTCGGAGGTAGGATTATGTAAAATACGCAGTCATGGATGCGTTTGAGGAGTTGGTGCAAGAACACTGGGAGTGCATGAGTCTCTCCTGGTTTTGGCTGGGATAGTTAATTGTACTCGCAGTAGCTGGTGTGGTGCTGCGTTCTGGATTTAGGATAAGAACAATGCTGATAACACACCCATCTTTTAGCTGCTGCAGAGCAGTGCTTGCACAGAGCAAGGAGTTTCAGCTTCTGGTGCTGCCTTGCCAGTGAAGAGGCTGGGGGTGCACCAGGAGCTGGGAGGAGACGCAGCCAGGACAGCTGGCACACACTGCCCACAGGGATGTCCCACACTGTACGACAGTGGTGTGCTCAGCAATAAAACCTGGGGGGAGTTGGCTGGGGGGCTGATGCTGCTCAGGATCTGGCTGGGCATTGCTCAGTGGGTGTTGCGTTGTGCATCGCTGGTTTTATCTTTTCTATTATTATTATTATTATCCTTTCCTTTTATGTTGTATTAAACTGTTCATCTCAACTGACAAGCTTTGCTTTTCTCTCCCCAATCCCACAGGGAGGGGGGAAGTAAATGACTATGCAGTGGTGAGCTGCCTGCTAGGTTAAACCATAACACCACTCATGTCAGTTTACAGGAGAGATTGTCAAAAACCTGATTTAAGGACATCAAGATGCTCGAGTGAGTCCAGAGAAGGGCAATGAAGCTGGTGAGGGGTCTGGAGAACAAGTCTTATGAGGAGCAGCTGAGGGAGCTGGGATTGTTCAGCCTGGAGAAGAGGAGGCTCAGGGGAGACCTTATAGCATTCTACAGGTACCTTAAAGGAGGCTGTAGCGAGGTGGGGGTTGGTCTATTCTCCCACGTGCCTGGTGACAGGATGAGGGGGAATGGGCTAAAGTTGTGCCAGGGGAGGTTTAGGTTGGATATTAGGAAGAGCTTTACTGAAGGGGTCATTAGGCATTGGAATGGGCCGCCCAGGGAAGTGGTTGAGTCACCATCCCTGGAGGTCTTTAAACGACGTTTAGATGTTGAACTTAGTGATATGGTTTAGTGGAGGACTTGTTAGTGTTAGGTCAGAGGTTGGACTAGGTGATCTTGGAGGTCTCTTCCGACCTAGATGATTCTGTGATTCTGTGAAAGTCAGACAAATAGCAAGTAGAGTTGAACTGTCCAGGCAAAAAAAAAAATAAAAAAATCAAACAACAGCAAATAGTGGAAAACAAGTACAAGGGTTTAAGATTAAAGTTTAATGATAGTAAGAGTCAGTCTGAGAATGCAGATGTCTTGATCTAAAGTGTGGCTGCAAGAAAAAGTGGTAGAATGAGTAAGGCTTGGCCACTACCCAAGAGTCCATAAAGTGGGAAAAAGGACAGCTTTATGAATTGTTGCTACTACTGTCCCAGGAGGAAAAAATGAGTAGAGCATAGAGAGGATTAATGATACTGTAGTGTGGCCCTGAAGCTGTACTCAAGTTGAAACTTCCCTTGTCTAAGAGGTGTTTAGATGCAGACTTGATCTCAGGCAAAAACTTGAGTTTTTGCACGGTTGGAGAGAAGGTTTTGGACTGTGGTATTTCTTGGTTTGGGTTGAAGCATATGACCTGCTACATGCAGGCTTTTTAACTCAAATTCACTTCAGAAGTGAATTATCTACCTTTGTAGTGCCAGCAGCTGAACTAACGTTGAGATGGTAAGTTGAACATGGAAGTCTCTCTAGAAGGTCTCTTCCACTGTATTTGGTAAGCTAAGGTGGCACTGGTAGGCAGCCATGGAGTAACATTAACAAGCTATCTGAGCTACAGGTCTCCTGTCTCTCTTCGGCCTGTGCTCCTTAGACATAGTGCCATCCATGGAAGACATCTTCAATACGTTTGGAGAACTTTACATCTATGCTTCAGTGTAATCCTGGTAATGCTGATAAGCAGGAGTGCTAGATCAGAGAAAGGTGAGTAGGTAATACTGCTGTGGAAGGAAACCATTTGGAGGCTAGTAGCATATGCAAGCTGTTGGCAAGAACAGCAGCAGAGTATCTTGCCAAGATAATCCAGTACAATAAAAGATCCATGCTGAACATGATGAAGTATCTGCAAAGTGTGTTGCTAAGACCAGTATTTTGAAATAGAGATAAAATGATACCTGGAGAAAGCATTATTGGTGGCAAGTACCCACAGCTATAAATAACTTCCTCAATACTAGAGTTAGCTATGTGGTAGAGGAGAGAGCATGCTGGTATTATCCTCTGCTTTTTTTTATCAGGGCAATACTGATGATCCACAAAAAGCACTGAATAGGATGAATCTTTCAACATGCTCCAGGTGTGAACAGATCTCAGGAAGTGAGCAGCACAGAAGAATATGTTGTTGGATTGCCTGTGGGTGCAAGACAGGATTTAGTTTAAAGGGGTGAATGTGAATTTAAATGAGGTAAGGAGTTAACTTCATTAGGTGGTTAGAGTTTACTACTCTAAAAAATTTCTATTAAAATTCAGTGTGACTCAAACTACTTGTTTCTTTCCTTGAATAGGAGTTTGGATTGGTGACTGAACTGAAAAAAAATATGATTTCATGGCCAAATTTAAACTGGGAGAACACTTCAGCAAGGGTAAGGCAGCTAAAGTTAGATGCATCAGAAATAAGACAAGCTTGAGAGCCTTTATCTGGGAGATTTCTGAACTCCATTTTGCATGGAGTCAGTGGGGCTTAAATTATTCAGATGAAACTCAGTTAGATATTGTATATGTTACAGCTAGTCTCAGTTGAATTTTTTATTGCTTCACTGAAAGTTTTATTTTAGTGTATTGGAGGGTCTGATATGTAAAAAGCTCTTTCTTTCTTAAAGGAATGAAATGGAAAAGATGTTTTAGAGTTGATTGGTATCCTCATAATAAACTCTTCTGCAAATCTGGCTGAATATTTTTGTCTTTACATGACATTAGGTCTCTTCTGAATATCCGACTTTAAATATATACTTCAAAGGCACGGAGGTTATAGCCCATTCAGTAAACAAAGCAAACTTGTGCAGTGCTTAATGTATTGCTACTTACAGACTTATAGGAATCTTATAGACTCCAGAATAGCTATATGCAACCTCCCTGGTGGGAGAGCGATCCATGCCATATCATAAACCTCACTTGGCAGCCCTCTGGAAGCATGTGGGTGGGTGTCCAGGAGTCTTTCTGGACATTCCTTGATGCACGGGCAGAACTAGAGCCACAGAGTATAAAATCTGATGTGCAGATGTGGTTTTGGATCAGTTCTTGCATTTAAATGCCCGGAATTACAGTCTAACCCAAACAAAATGAAAATTTCAGGATTATAGATCTGCATATGGCTGAGGGAAGAAAAAAAACCAGAAAGCTCTGATAAATATATTAGGTGGTTAATTGTTCAATTTAGTGCTTGGTTGGTAATGAAATCAGATGCATATGGTGGTAAGACTGTTTTTACTATTACAAGACACTTTGGGACATTTTGAATATGCAGGGTGCAATGGTATATTAAACCAAATAGTAATTCTGTATTTGACGATTTGACTTTGTTAGCATAATACAATTTGTTTTTATTGTAGCAGTGAAGAGGGAAACATTTTGATAACTATTTGCTTTCATTATCCCTTTATATCCCTTCTTCCTACTCAATATTTTATTTTTATTTTTTAAATAAAACATAAAGCTTTTATAACCAAAAGGGCTGAATAAAAGAAGAAATCCCACTCTGATTAGTTCTGTTTTCAAAAATATTTAGCAAGGACGATGTCGGCATAAGAGAACAACTTTAATATCCATCATCTCTCCACATATTCCAGATATTTTTACAGGAAAATAAAAACAAACAACATAATGTTTTAAAACCCGTGTGATAGTAAAGAGTTATTGTGCTTGTGATTCTCTTAGATGTGTGAGAGAGAGATGGTTTGGAGGGAATGATAACATCGTTTATTAGGTCAACTGATATAATTCGAAAAAATCAATAAGCAGCATATGATCTTGCCTTTTTTTTTTCCCCCCTGCTGTATCAGTCTGGTCTTTATTAGGTATTATTTCTTTCTTCAAATCTTAGACTGTCCTCTATAAAAAATCTTACTAAGATATTGCTTGTACAGGTTCTTCTGTTTCTCAGTCTTTCCCATTATGTTCATCTATGCCTAGATCTGGTCATTTTCTTTCAGAGACCTACTCCTTTCCCCCACAGCTGAATTTTGACCAGCTGCTTGGATGTCCACAGACAGCTCTGCCACCCCTGTCTGCTGCTGATACCCTATCTCTGCTCTGTCTTGTTTTTTTCCAAAGTTACCTTCCTCTTCCTTGTCCCAGATGGCAGCCCCAGCAAAAAAAACACAGTACCTTTTCTGTAGGTTGTCTGCACATCCACTACATTCTATGCATTGTGTCTCTAACCTGTAGCTAGGAGACATGCCAGGAGCAGGGTAGAATGTCCTTTTGATTAGCTAGATTTACATACCCAATTTGCCTGGGCCCACGCCCTACACCACTATTGCTGGTCCACCATTCCCTGTAGGGTAACTGTAAGGAGATCGGATCCTGATATACCTATAGCTGGCACGTATCCATGCAGTGCTCTGGTCTGGACTTAATGTGCCTGGTGGTGGGTCCTATCTGCCCACAAGAAAGGAGACATTGCAAGGGGGGCTTAAAACTTGTCTGTGCTTTCCCCAAAAGCAGAGAATAACTGCATTTCAGAATCCTGTCTTCCTACTTCAAGTTGCTCTTTTTGCAATACATAGTTAGTTCTACCTCTTAGCTACGGTCAGTCATTAAATAAGATGGTGTTATTAAGCTAATTAAAAAAGTTTGCCAGGAGAATTGAGTGCAGATTTCTGCAGGATGTACAATTAACCTTAAGTGAGTGAGGAAGGGAAACAGCAAATTAACAAACAGTCACCATTATTCAGTTAGCATGCTCAGCTTTCCACTCTCCGTTAATCAGACAGATTGTTACATGCTTTGGGAAGTTTAGCTGACTTGCCAGATCAGCAGAAAGCAGAATCTCACTGAGATCACACAGTGTTTCCAAAAGCATCTGAAGGAATTTATAGCTTATGAATTACAAAAGCAAGTCTTAATTAGTCCCAAGAGGCAGTTGCATAAGTAAAACTGAGAACACTCCCTTGTTGTATTTGCTGCCTTCTCACAATTTTCATATGAGAGTCTGATAATGAATGTTCTCTGACAATTGGAGCTAAGGGACCTATGGCTAATAATGTTCCTGAATAAACAGCATCCTGTATTTGCAGTGATGCAAAGATCGGTTGGATACTGGTACTATCTCTGTCTGTCCATATTGCCACAGTCACAGTAGTTTAAGCTGAAAAATTCTGTAGACACCTGAGACGTCTTTGATGGAAAATGAAAATCCTGGCAGCCTAGCAGTAGCCAAACCACTAGGCCAGTGGTTGTTCTGTGGTATGTTTGTATTTTGCCTTTTTTTTTTTTTTTGAGATGTAGTTTTTGTTCTTAAGATCTGGAGGTATGAGTTCTCAATGCTTTCCTATTGCAGTCTGTTCCTATACTGTGGAAATCACTGAAGCTTTTCTATGGTATCAGTGAAATTGATTTCAGATAGCCAGGAGCATGGACAAGGGTGAATGTAAACCATCACTCTTGTATACTTTCTGTGTCTTACCATACTCCCTAGACCATCTCCAGATTTTGCTTTCCTTGGAGGCTAGCAATCAAAACAACACGAACCAGATGTCTGCAAAAATCTAGGGAGCCTGAATTTAAAAATTTCCCTTATGTGGGATCAGTTGAATAGGGATTCTAGGATCAGGCCCATTGATATATTGCATTCCGAAGACTCTCTGATCTGGAAAAAAGTTAAAGAGTTTTGGTATAGTAACAGTTTTCTTGCTTGGTATCTGCTCCAAAGCAAGAGTGAAATCATGCAGTGACTATCTTAGACTTTGCAGACTGGCATGCTTTGATTTACCAGTCATTAGGAACAATTTTATTTGCCAGTTACCGTAATTCCCTGAGGTCAATATACATAATGCAATGGCACCATTCATTAGTATCTTTGACATTATAGAGGAAATTATCTGCTTAATTTACAATTGTCAAACCAAAGTCCCATTTTGATAATTTTTCATGTCTTACATTGGGGCAGAAGTTTCTCAGGGAAGTGATCCTAAAGTGAATATTTTAAAAAGGTGAATATCAAGACTAAGGTGTTGTGTAAGTACTCAGTTTTTCAACAGCAATGAAGAAAACAAAGTGACTAGGGAAATCAAGGGGAATAGCTGGAAGTTCTGGTTTGTTTGTTTGTTTAAATTGGGTTGTTTATTCGGTTACTTATATAGGGATTTATGTGCTTGTCATTAAGTGCCTAAGTATGAAATGCTTGGCCTCAGGTAGTTTGTGATTTCCCTCCATTTGTCTTGATTAGTGGAAGTTTGTTGCAAATCCCTTACAGGAGAATGAAGAAAATCTTCATTCTCCACACTGGTGCAAGAGAAATATTTGTATGAACAGCTTGATGATTAAAGAGTTTTATTAGTTTTAAAGGTGAAGCAGGACCTCAGAGATTCAAGGGGAGAAAGGTAGGACAAGAAGAGAAAGGGGAGATAGGAGGGATGAAAGACAAAACATAAAATAATATATCAGTGACAGATCACAAAATGAGATTAACAGAAGTGTTTATCATTTAAGTTTTGTGTTTGATTACAAATTAAAGAATTAAGAGCTGTCTAGGCTTTAGGATCAAAGGAATTTGCCTTTATTTTTATTACTTTATTTATTTATTTGTTTTTAACTGAGGAAGTCAGCCACGTACCTAATAGCAGGGTTCCTAAACAGCATTAACAGATAACATTTAAAAAGTCTAATCAGGCATTCTGGCAAGATATCTGCAGAACTAAAACACTTAACTTTTCTCCATCACCATCTTTGTTATGGGTAAAGTGGTCTCTGATTGACTGAGACGCAGAGCAGGTGCGCCTACTAAGATCACAGTACTTTGAGACTGCTGAGAGCCCTGTATGCTCATTGACTTCCCAAATCAGCACCTCACACAATATGATAAAAAGCCAGCAGGTAAGTAAGTCATGGTTCATTGAAAAACTTGCACTCTACTGCATTGATAGATATATTAGGTAGGATGATTGTCTATGTTGTACTTTTCATAAAATGCAAATAACAGAGCTTTATGATAGTGTCTTTGCTCTTACTTTAATAGTGGATAAGCGGTTCTCTTTTGCAATATTTATCCATAAGTGTTCCAGAAGGGTGATCTATCATGCCAATGCATGAAGTCATGACAACAATATAGTCCTCAGACATTAATTCTGCAGTCTTTTATGCTAATAAGTATTTCTAAGACATTAGAAAAATTAATGTAAAACAACTATTTCAAAGCCATTCAGACCCACATTTTGTTGGCAATAAGATGCTGCTGAGATCCCTATGCCAGATTAAACCACAAGCGGAGCCACTTTGCAGGGCTTGCACATGCTAAGAGAATTGCAGCAGGACCTGTTCAATCACTAAAGCAAGAGTGAAAGGAATGTGACAGTCTCGAGTTTTGTCTATGTTTGAAACAATATTGGCAAATAGATCTGGTCAGCAATGTGTGCAGGTCACAGTAAGGGAGAAGCATGCCAAGGTGTTATTGAGGGGACAGAGAGAGGAGAGCTTTGCAGCTCTCACTAGTCCCTCCTCTGTAACAATGCAAATGAGATAACAGAAATATTAGAAACTGGAGTGAATCTCCTAAGATGTCTATCATGTTCCAGTGCCTGGGCTGCTCTGTTTGATTTTCCCTGATCTAGAAGATACCTCTTTTGTGCTTTTTTTTTTTTTTTTGTTACTTTCTTGAATTTGCAAGTTGAAGGTTCTTTTCTTAGTGCTCATGTCTGGGCTGCTGCTGACCCTTCATAGACACAACAATGACAGCCAGGCAAGAGATTCATAATAATTTAATTGAGGGACGAATGTGGTCTTGGAGAGCTGACATTGACCACATAGATGAGCAAAGGAGGGAGTGTTTATTTTTAAGAAGAGCACTCAAATTCACTCTAAATTGGAGGGAGATGCACAAGAAGAAAAATATTCGCAGTGACTTACCTGAATCGTTAACAATGTTCCTCCAGGTCATATCTGTACCATTCAAAACTCAGAGTCCTTTACTTGTTTCTCTATTCAGTATTTTCCTTTTCATTTCTTAGCAATTTATGGTCTGATTGTGCAGTTTTTATTCAAGTAAATTTCCCTTTCAGTCTCAAATTAGTGGATGTTTTGCCTGAGCAATAGCTAAATTATTTGGCTCTTAAAGCTATTATTTCAAGTATTACAAAGCCATTATTCATCAGTAGTCAATTGGTGTGCATACCTGACTTGAGCCTTACCAGAATTAAAAAAGGGCACTTAAAAAAGAGACCGTAAACCAAAGCATATAGAGCAGGAGAAAGATCTGCTCTTATGGGGCTTCGAGCACTACCAATGAGCAGTGCTTTCTAAGAAATAAGTTCTAGTGGTAAATGAAATATAATTATTTTAAAATGCTTTTCTAATATTTATAAAAATACTGACATTTCAGTCAACAGTATTGTGCTTAATTGAGCGAAATGGCATTTGTTTTAGATATTTTTAGTTATTTTGTAGTTGACAAAAAAAATGAAAAAGCAGTGCTTCTAATTGTGAACATGTACATTCTAGCTTTGGGATGAAAGATAGAAGTGCTGAAGATTTCTGAAGTGACTTTTGGTGAGGTTGAAAAAAAAATCAGAACAGTTTTTGAAATGCTTTATCACTGTGATGCGAAAGAAGTACTGCTTTGCTTTGCTTTGCTTTCCTCTTGGATGTCTGCATTTCTGCTGCCCTTAGCATGTGAAGTTCTCCTCATGACTGTATCCTTTGCTGAACTTTTCAACTGTGCCACTGGCATCGAGATACATTTCAGATTTTCCTCTGACTCTCTGCCAGCAAATATCCTTCAGTGTTCACCTGATCTTGAAGGATCGAATCTCTCTCTATTGGTTGTGTAGTTCAACCCAAAGTCTCTGTAATTTAGGATACGTTGTTACTTTTAACTTGTTTTGAAGACTTTGGAGTTTTCCCTCATTTTCTGCTTCTTTCAGCTATGTTCATCTGCCTTAAACCTGAGTTGTGTCTTGTGCATGTTACAGAAATTAAAAAAGCCTTCTGATGTTACATCTGTTGCCTGATCCTTGCCAACCTGCAATTTGGAAAAAATGACTGATAACATTTTTTTCCCTGACAGTTTAGGTCCTTGTATATCAGGAGAAGTGAATCTATTTTCTGGCTTAGAAGCTCATTGCTAAGAGCAGAGACTTTGTTTACTTATTTATTTTCATTGTTTGGTGCCATCTGGAATTGACTTATTTTGTGGGAAGAGGAAAGAAAGAATCAGTCTTTATAATGATAGTAGACCCTGGGAACTTTGATTACTATCCAAAATATTTTGAGAGCTAATAAAAGCATCCGATGTGCCATTTCTTGATAATATTTCTCCTCTCCACACACATTTCAGAGCTAATCCAGTGCTCTGACGAGGTGTGCTTGTGCGTGAAAAACAGGAGTTCATCATTGTCACAAGCCTTAGCATACTGCTCTGGTACTTGTGCCTGTGAAATGCATTTCATGCCTCATATGTTACCTGAATGAGACGTGAAAGCAGTTCACACCTCGTTTACGTTTGGGCTGTTTTATAGAACAGCATAGATGCAGTTCCACCTGCATCCATGTAACAAAATGAGGTCACCAACCCTGGTCCCTCCTTGGATTGAATCCATGCAGCCTGATCCTTTCAATTCACTAAACTAGAAACGAATCTATTTCTCTGAAGCAAGATACTATGAAACACCAGCATTCTCCCGTGTGCGGCAGTCACCTGTACTTGACAGAGACATAAGCTGTCCATGCTGAAAATAAAACTGGAAGCTATGCATGTAGATGAGTTGTCTGAACCCAGAGTGATTCCTCCCACACCGAGCAGAATATAATCAGGGCAATAAACAGGAAAATTGGCTAAACTGGAAATGAGATGGGGGTGGTGGTGGTGGAAAAAAAGACAAAATAGAAATCAGTGCTTCTGTGCTGCCCCCTCCTTGATTGGGCTTGTGACAGATGGGTTGCAAGGGGTGGAGGGTCGCTGATGGCCGAGGCACTTCCACAGCTCTGGGAATCCCATGTGCTGGATCAGACCTGTTTCTGTAGAACTGCAGAGATTTTAACCGCAGAGCCTGGCATCTTGCTGTCTTACATTTCATGCCAGCACAGGGAAGTGCAAAATGTTAACTTTCTGTATCAATATGATTCTTTTTAAAAAACTTGAACCCTTCTATGGTGTACATAGCTGTGTAAGAGGGGACAGTGGAGGGCTAGGAATATAGTTGTACAAATTCAGCCATTTCTGTTCATTCATCAGCTGAGTTCTAGTGTTGAAAACAGTGGAAATGTAGAGCTTACAAGGTGTCAGCTACGTCTGGCATCTTGCTAACGCCTTAGAAGACGTAGACAGAATACCAGCTTTCTTTACAGGCTACCCTTCTTGTTTTTCTTCTACTGCTCTGTGTTGGTTATGGGATCAGGATGCTTTGGCGCGCCTTCACCTCACATAACTCTGAGAGTACAAAATAGCCATGTACATCTGAGCAGTCACCTTTGATTGCCACTGTGAATGAAAAGAGACACATGTTTCAGCAGCATGGCTGTTTTAGACATTCTCTCAGGAGACAATGGAGCATGATATGTATGTGTCTCTTTCCTTCTTCTGACAACAAAAGAAGTCTAAGGTGCAGGTGTGGGTACTAAGGTTAGGTGAGATGGACCCCTCTCCTTTGTCTGCTAAAGGAAGGAAGCGGTTGGGATACAGGAGAAAATGCTTATGTTTCCCTGGCAATGGGCAATATAGGCTGTGGTCGTATCTACTCAGCATCCTGTACTGGAGATGCTAACGGGTCTCAGTTCATTTAGTAACTTCAAGAAAGGCAGATCAGGGATGCCAGCACACAAACAAAGAAGCAAACAAAACAAGCTGTCTTGGCTCCCACCGTGTGACAGTAGAAATATTATTGGCTAAGTGGAAAAAGACAAAATCTGTTGAGAAAGAAATGCTATTTCCGAGTTTTATAAGAGGAATCACAAATATTAAGAATAAACAAACTGGAGAGTATAAAATATTGGTTTTGTTCCCCATTTATTGTCTGCAAGAATGACAACATGGAATGTGCTGGACCTGCTGGAAATGTGTGAGACTATAATGTGCTGAAATACTTGTCTTACAAGGCTCATGGGTTAAATCATTATATAACCAAGATAGCTTAATGAGGATTCTTCTAATGGCTGGCTCTGTGGCTTAGTTGTATTGTGCTGCATACCTTCAGACAATGCTGAAGGTACTCGGAGGGATTCACAGGGTTCCTCTTTGTGCTCAGGTTTTATGAGACAGAGAGAATTGTTTCATTTGTTCCATCATTCAAAGACATACCTAACAACAGTATTTATGCTTTTCTCTCCCTCTGCACAATCATATTTTCACTTTTTCCAATTATTATCTGACTGTTTCCGCAGCTGTCAGTCTGCAAGGTGTCTGTGCCACAGACACAGACACACAGGGGTCTGTGCCACAGAGACATTTGAATATGTGGATTAACAGTTCAAAGCAGATGTAGGGGAGCTTTCAATAGTGTGGGCAGCTATTTGAGTTGTTTCACCAGGGATCAGCACCACTCTGACTAAATTCCTGATAAAATACCCGCTCTCCTCTTACTTTGCATTTTACCACACCCTTGTCTGGACTGAAGAAATCTCAGCCTAGGGGTTTTTCTCATGCCTGCCATGCTAAATGCATTACATATGTACTTTGCTTCACATTTCTATTGTGTTTTGTTTTGCTTTCACTTTGTTGAGGATACAACATGTTGGAGGATTTAAGATTTGTGTCCACCCATGCTTTTTCTCGGCAAGGTAACCTTTGTGGGCAACGCCCTGACAACAGAACAGTCATTCAGTACACATCTGGAAACACTGAGAAAGCAGCAGTGTGTTCACTAAGGAAAATTTATCCGAGGCCAAATTGCTGTATGTGGATGAACTGGAAGTATTTACAGTGAATCCTTCAGGACCTGAAGAAGTAGGTGGAGTTTCTAATTATACAGTACAAAATTTCACTCTCTCTAAAAGTATTAGTAAGAGTACTTTGTGATTAGAAAAGAGGTTAAAAAATACAGCTCCTCTCTATTTAATTCATAGATGCTTGGTTTATTAACCTCTGGGGTCCTGATACTTGTGTGCAGGCTGGTGGGCTGACATTTCTATACAAGCTTTTATCATCTGTGCAAAGGACCAAACACAGGGTTGATGCTAAGTCCCTTGCAGTCCTTTGTAACCTGATTGCATGTGCAAAGCAGTGCTTGGTAATAAACCAAGAGAGCTATTGGAAGTGTCTTTTAGCAGCAAATGGTCCTGCCAGTGCCAAACATGGCATAGGGTGATCTTTGTGAATGATGCGCAGAAATAAATGGAACTTATGATACAGACCATTTGATTTCTCTTGAGGTTTTGCTTCTTTCTAATATTCATAGGAATTTATACCTCATAAATATGTATTTATATCTTAATCTACAGTGAGTCAAACCGTGCATGGTGAGATCTCTTGCTTTCCTTCCATTGTGCGAACTACTCACAAACTTAGGAAATCCCGTCTTTGAGGTTGTTTCAGGTCAATGTAATTCAGGCAAGCAGTTAAGTAACAATTTCCCTGGTTTGACAGCAAAGTCCTGCTGATGATCTAAATTGTTAAGCTCAATGCCATGAAAGATCATCACTGAGCATAATCTTCAAGCTAGTGTAAAGGTCAAGAGTTCCATGAAGAGTTCATGTTCAAGAGATCTGTGGCAGAAAGTTTCTTGGATTTATCTCCCTAGTTTCCAGTGGTCAAGTCTGCCAGATTGCTGCACTAGATGCTTGGAGCTGAGCGAAGTATGGCTTGTACAAGATCAGTCCATACTTAAAGTTTCTGACCTCTAAAACTAATCAGATTTGAGGTTCAGATTTTCACATTTGCTGAGAAAGCATGTGAAGACCTATTAGAGCAGTCTTGAAGCACTACACCTTTACCAGAGGGTAAGCTGATAATTCCATGCATGCTAAAGCAGAAACTTACCCAGAGCAGAACAGAGGGGAGAAAAGAGAGGTAAGGGGGAAAATATGAAAGAGAGTTTCTCCCAGGTGGATAACAGGACAAAAGAAGACGTGTAGATGTGTTGGAGATAGGATGTTGAAAAAAGATAAGGGGAAGGCCTGCATTGCTTAGTGAAGGTCAGATAATTCTGATTTTGTGTGGGCAGTGAAATTTCTTTACTTAAGGGGTCGTGAAGCATTGGAATAGGCTGCCCAGGGAACTGGTTGCATCACCATCCCTGGAGGTCTTCAAGAAGTGTGCAGATGTAGAACTTAGTAGCATGGTTTAGTGGTGGACTTCAGTACTAGGTTAAAGGTTGGACTAGATGATCTTAGAATCGTTCAGATTGGAAAAGACCTCTATGAACCTATGCTCTATTGGAATAATGGTTTGTTTTGTACAGATTTTCGCATTGGAAAGCTGTGTTTCTTGAACTGTTAAAACTGCTGTAAGACCCTCTTATAGAGTCCTGTGAAGATCTTTACATCTGATCTAAAACTGAAGACTCTTGACCCATGAGTCTCCTGGCCATTATTCAGATTTTCCTGCTTATGTTAGCCAGTTCAAAGAAACTAACACGTACTTGACTTGTGAACGTACTCTTCGTCTATAATAGTAGAGACTTATGGCAATGCTGCTAGACCATTCCCCTTGGATTCCCTTTGTGCTCTACCCTAACCTGGAGGCAGGAGTCATGCTGCCCATGAGGCACAGTGGAGAAAGGAGAAAGCTTTTAAATACACAAAAGTCTACAACATTGGGATTCTTTTTTAGCCTATTTGGAACTTCATGATCTCACTCGAAGTGTTATGGAGATACTCAGGAGTTAGTGAAAGTCAGGGGCCTGAATAATAATTTTTTTCCTCGTCTGTCCTCCTTTTCTCAGTGTCTGTACCTCAAGTAGGCAGATCCCCAACTAATTTGTGAAATGTCACATCCCTTATCACAGGGCTTACTGTTTAAATGACCATCTTAAGCTGCCAGAATACTGAATAATCGACCCCTTAGCAAAAATGTAGCACCCTGCATCAAGAACTTGGCTGTTCTTGTATGTGTCAAGTGTTTTTCAGGAGGACATTGCTTTACTTTTGGCTTTGTTTAGAGGAACACAGAAGTGTTAACAATTTATTCAGAGTGTGAGACAAACAGATATTAATAGAATTATAATGAAGTCCTCTAACAGGATTTGAAGATTTTTTTTTCTTTAATCAAGTGTTATGTGTTTCTGTTAATACCGTGAGAGTCAAAAATACAGGCATCACAGGACAGCTATGGAAATAACTGAACCACATGGCCAGAGACAGCAAGAAAGTAATGAGACAATTTCAGCTGGACAGTACCAGATGCTCTGTCACTACCAAAGCCAAAGGAATTATTTCTGGATTCCCTTACAGATTATCATGCAGTGGTGTGCACAGACTTGGGGGCACTTGAAATGGACTTGAAATTGGACTTGCCGAGGCGATCGGCTCCGGGACAGACACATTCTGCAGCTGAGCGGGAGATCGGTATAGACAAAGCTTTTTTTCCGGCATCGAGGCCACTCGAGGGAGCCTCCAGGACCCGGCAGCCCTCGCGAGGGAGGCTGACGAGGCGTAGGCGGAGCCAGCAGCGCCCCCTCCCCGGCCGTTCAAAAGCAGCCCCTAGGGAGCGCGGCGACCAGGAGCGCGGCGCATCAGAAGGGAGTGGCGGGGGAGGGCAAGGAGGGAGGGCAGAGCGTTGCCCCCCGTCCATACGAACAACTTCTCTAACGGCTGTCGACCGCTAGCTAGGCTGCGATGGTCTACACCAGGCAGAGTGCTCTGTCTAGAAAGTCTGTAACCACCCAGACTGACTGCCTGCTCAAAAATGCGGCAGTTCAGGTCTCTGGATTCAGGGAGTGTCTGAGCCTGTTGCTGCCATCTGAGGGAGGCAGAGAGACTGTGTGTGTGAGGTGCGAGCAGGCGGATGACCTGGTCCGCCTGGTGGCAGAACTCAAGGAGGAGGTGGAGGGGTTGAGGGCTATCAGGGAGTGTGAGTGGGAGATAGACTGGTGGAGCAACTCCCTGCAGGGCCTGAAGGAGAGGTACCGAGGTAAGACACCCCAAATGGGGGTGTACCCCTTGCCCCATCGCTGTCGGGCAGAGGGAGGGGACCTAGGAGTTGAGGAGGAATGGAGACAGGTCCCTGCTCGACCTCGCAGACGACGACCCCCCCCTACCGGCACCACCTTCCCAGGTGCAACAGATTTGAAGCCCTGGAGCTTGAGAGACCGGTGGGTGAGGATGAGGTAGAAAGTCTACCCAGGAGGATGCCTAGGGCGAGGAAGTCGACTCCACGCCTCAAGACTGCCTCCACCAAGAAAGACAGAAGGGTAATCGTTGTAGGCGACTCCCTCCTCAGGGGAACAGAGGGCCCTATTTGTCGGCCTGACCCTACCCGTAGGGAAGTCTGCTGCATCCCTTGGGCCAGGGTCAGGGATGTTGCCAGAAAGCTTCCCAACCTGGTTTGCCCCTCTGACTACTATCCTCTGTTGATAGTCCAGGCTGGCAGTGATAATATTGAGGAGAGAAGCCTGAAGGCTATCAAACGGGACTTTAGGGGACTGGGACAGTTAGTGGATGGAGCAGGAGTTCAGGTGGTGTTTTCGTCTATCCCTACAGTGGCAGGGAGGGGTACGGAGAGGACACGGAAAGCCCACCTGATTAACACATGGCTCAGAGGCTGGTGCCAACACAGAAATCTTGGTTTTTTTGACCATGGGGTGATTTACTCGGCACCCAGCCTGATAACTGCAGATGGGTCCCACCTATCTCTAAGGGGAAACCGGATCCTAGCCCAGGAGCTGGCAGGGCTCATTGAGAGGGCCCTAAACTAGGTAAGAAGGGGGACAGGGCTGAAATAAGGCTTGTTGGAGCTGTGCCAGGGGAAAAGGCAGTGGCCCAACTGAAGTGCATCTACACTAATGCACGCAGCATGGGTAACAAACAAGAGGAGCTGGAAGCCATCGTGCAGCAGGCAAACTATGACTTGGTTGCCATCACAGAAACGTAGTGGGACCACTCTCATGACTGGAGTGCTGCAATGACTGGCTATAGGCTCTTCAGAAGGGACAGGCAGCACAGAAGGGGTGGTGGTGTGGCTCTCTATATTAGAGAGCGTTTTGATGTTGTGGAACTCGAGACTGAGTCTGGGAATGATAAGGTTGAGTCCCTATGGGTTAGGATCAGCGGGAAGGCCAACAAGGCAAGCATCCTGGTGGGGGGTCTGTTGTAGAGCGTCGAACCAGGATGAGGAGACGGATGAGGAGTTGGCAGGATGAGCAGCTGGCAGAAGTTGCGAAATTGTCAGCGCTCGTTCTCATGGGGGACTTCAACTTCCCAGACATATCCTGGAAGCACAACACAGCCCAGAGAAAGCAGTCTAGGAGGTTTCTGGAGAGCGTGGAAGATAGCTTCCTGATGCAGCTGGTTAGTGAGTCTACCAGGGGAGGTGCCCCGCTAGACCTTCTGTTCACAAACAGTGACGGACTGGTGGGAGATGTGGTGGTCGGGAGCTGCCTTGGGCAGAGTGACCAGGAAATGGTTCAGTTCTCTATTCTTGGTGAAGTCAGGAAGGGGACCAGTAAAACTGCTGTCTTGGACTTCCGGAGGGCAGACTTTGAGCTGTTCAGGACACTGGTTGGCAGAGTCCCTTGGGAGGTGGTTCTGAAGGGCACAGGAGTCCAGGAAGGCTGTGTACTCTTCAAGAAGGAAATCTTAATGGCTCAGGAGCGGTCTGTCCCCACGTGCCCAAAGACAAGCTGGCGCCGAAGAAGGCCGGCCTGGCTGAACAGAGAGTCGTGGCTTGAGCTTAGGAGAAAAAAGAGGGTTTATAATCTTTGGAGAAGAGGGCGGGCCACTCAGGAGGACTATAAGGATGTTGCGAGGCTGTGCAGGGACAAAATTAGAAAGGCCAAAGCTCATGTAGAGATCAATTTGGCTACTGCTGTTAAAGATAACAGAAAATGTTTTTATAAATACATTTACACGAAAAGGAGGACTAAGGAGAATCTCCATCCTTTACTGGATGCAGGAAGAAACTTAGAAAAGATGAGGAAAAGGCTGAGGTGCTTAATGCCTTCTTTGCCTCAGTCTTTAGTGGCAAAACCAGTTGTTCTCTGGATACCCAGTACCCTGAGCTGGTGGAAGGGGATGGGGAGCAGGATGTGGCCCTCACTATCCACAAGGAAATGGTTGGCGACCTGCTACAGCACTTAGATGTACGCAAGTCGATGGGGCCGGATGGGATCCACCTGAGGGTACTGAGAGAACTGGCGGAGGAGCTGGCCAAGCCGCTTTCCATCATTTATCGGCAGTCCTGGCTATCAGGGGAGGTCCCAGTCGACTGGCGGCTAGCAAACGTGATGCCCATCTACAAGAAGGGCTGGAGGGTAGACCCGGGAAACTATAGGTCTGTTAGTTTGACTTCAGTGCCAGGGAAGCTCATGGAGCAGATTATCTTGAGTGTCATCACGCAGCACTTGCAGGGCAACCAGGCAATCAGGCCCAGTCAGCATGGGTTTATGAAAGGCAGGTCCTGCTTGATGAACCTGATCTCCTTCTATGACAAAGTGACACGCTTAGTGGATGAGGGAAAGCTGTGGATGTGGTCTACCTTGACTTCAGTAAGGCTTTTGACACTGTTTCCCACAGCAATCTCCTGAAGAAACTGGCTGCTCTTGGCTTGGACTGGCGTACACTTCGTTGGGTTAAAAACTGGCTGGATATCTGGGCCCAAAGAGTCGTGGTGAATGGAGTCAAATCCAGTTGGAGGCTGGTCACTAGTGGAGTCCCCCAGGGCTCAGTACTAGGGCCAGTCCTCTTTAATATCTTTATCAGTGATCTGGATGAGGGGATCGAGTGCACCCTCAGTAAGTTTGCAGATGACACCAAGTTAGGTGCGTGTGTTGATCTGCTTGAGGGTAGGAAGGCTCTGCAGGAGGATCTGGATAGGCTGGACCGATGGGCTGAGGTCAACTGTATGAAGTTCAACAAGGCCAAGTGCCGGGTCCTGCACCTGGGGCGCAACAACCCCAAGCAGAGCTACAGGCTGGGAGATGAGTGGTTAGAAAGCTGCCTGGCAGAGAAGGACCTGGGAGTACTGGTTGATAGTTGGCTGAATATGAGCCAGCAGTGTGCTCAGGTGGCCAAGAAGGCCAACAGCATCCTGGCTTGTATGAGAAGTATTGTGGCCAGCAGGTCTAGGGAAGTGATTGTCCCCCTGTGCTCGGCTCTGGTGAGGCCACACCTTGAGTACTGTGTTCAGTTTTGGGCCCCTCGCTACAAGAAGGACATGGAGGTGCTCAAGAGTGTGTCCAGAGAAGGTCAGCAAAGCTGGTGAGGTGTCTGGAGAACAAGTCTTATGAGGAGCGGCTGAGGGAGCTGGGCTTGTTCAGCCTGGAGAAGAGGAGGCTCAGGGGCAACCTTATCGCACTCTATAGGTACCTTAAAGGAGACTGTAGCGAGGTGGGGGTTGGTCTATTCTCCCACGTGCCTGGTGACAGGACGAGGGGGAATGGGCTAAAGTTGCACTAGGGGAGGTTTAGGTTGGATATTAGGAAGAACTTCTTTACTGAAAGGGTCATTAGGCATTGGAATGGGCTTTCCAGGGAAGTGGCTGAGTCACCATCCCTGGAGGTCTTTAAAAGATGTTTAGATGTTGAGCTTAGTGATATGGTTTAGTGGAGGACTTGTTAGTGGTAGGTCAGAGGTTGGACTAGGTGATCTTGGAGGTCTCTTCCAACCTAGACGATTCTGTGATTCTGTGAAATGTATTGCTCCAAGGTGGAAGGAGCTTTCCTGTTTTGGGTTTACCTTACATCCCTCTTTAAATAATTGCTTCTGAGTTCTGCTTTATATATATATATGTGTAATTGAAATCAGCTGCTGCCTGCTGATACTCCTTAAAAACCTATGTTTTTAAGTACACAGAGGCACAGTTTCAGGCCTCCAGCTTCCCATCCTTACACCTCAGTGACCTTAATAACGCCTCTGCCTAGTGAAGTGATAAAGAGAGGATGTATTTCTGTTGTCCCCTGCTCTCTGAAGTGAAATACTGAGGCTTTCATTTTGTGAGTGAGAAAATCCTTGCTTTGCACTCTTTCATCTCTGACCCCATATTTTGTTACAGTACTGTAATGTTTTTTGTGGGCCACTGCTAGCTCTAATGCCAGCTTTTTGGAGGGGGAGCATGAAATAGGCATGGGAAGCAGCTTCCCAAAGGCTGAATGCCTTTCTCTGACAAAAGCATCCCTTCGCTAGTAGACAAAAGCATAAAGGTCAACTACCACCAAGTGTGATACAAACCTACTTACCACCTGAATGCAGTAAGGATGCTAGTGACTTCTACTCTATTAGCCCATAGAGTGGCTTTATAATTAGCAATTCCCATTTCAACACTGTACATTGCTGAAGGGCACAACTTCAGGTACAGTTCATTCCCAAATGAACACTGGTTCTATTTTAAATCTGTGCCACTATACAGTCCAAAACATTACCTGCTTTTAATGTAGAGTCAGTCATATTTTCTTTGCCCGCTGGAGTCAGTTTAGCCAGTTCTGTTGCTCTCATCCAGTCATTTCCTTGAAATTTGAGCATATGAAATCTCATAAGATGTTGGGGGAGAGGGAGGTGGGTACTTATTCAGGCTCCCAGGGAAAAAAAATATTGGCAGTAGCGATTTGATGGTATATATAGGAGTAGAATAAGTTACAACTAATCAACAAAAATCTTAGTGTGTATCAGAACAAAGAGCTGTAACTGTAGTCAAAACTATCCTCAGTCTCTGGACAGTTTTCTCACACGTGCCACTGTCACCTACACTTGCCCCATTAGACTTGGGCTTTCAGTATGACAGTTAAGAGCAAATTGTAGTCTAAAAACCTCTCTCCTGTAAAAGGCTTTTAAAGGATCTTACTTTCAGCTAAATACTAATAATACTGAAAATAATTTACTAACCTCTTCAGGAAGCCAACTAGCGCTTAAATTTTATTCAGGGAAGGGCTCTGCTGAAGTCAGTAGAAAAAAATAGCATTCATCAGGGTGTGAATCCAGCTTTGCAAAATTCTGTAGTAATATCCTAGAGGGAAAAAATAAGCACAGCAGCTCTAGTTTGGTTTGCTCTAACAGCTTGTGCTCTTAGGAGAAGTTTCCATTTCAGGTTTTTAAACTTTCATCTTGGAGGGCAGGGCGAGTTCACTGCTCACATCCAACAGGAGCTGCTTCCAATAAGATAGTTCAGTTTTATTCCTGGCATTTCATGCTAGCAAAAGAAAAGAGAGGGGAAAAAAAGGTCTGTTGGTAGTGAGGGAACCTGTGTTTGCAGAAACATTCCCTCCCCATTTTTTTTTTGCTTTCATTGCACAATGGTGCCATGTTTTACAGAGTTGCAAGCAGCCTGTGCAATAGCTGACTTCTTTTATGGTCTTTATGCATATTCTTCTGCTTCAGGACAACAGAAGCTTGATATATTACATCTGCGCTTTGGAAGAAATGCATTATATCCAGAAGAGATACCAGACAGCGCCTTTTCCCCATTAGATTCAAAGAATCACCTTTGCACCTGCTCCTGCTGTGGACATCTGCAATCCCACTGGCAGTGTGTGAGACACAGCCCTTTCCCCAACACTCTTATCCACTAGGTTCAATTGTTATGCAAGTCTCACTAAAGATATTACCCAGTCTTTCCAGGCATCTGTGTGCATGCCCTTACCCTTAAGATTTAAATCTGAAGTGACATAAAAAAAATCTATTTTGTCTTCCTTCTTTCCTACTCACCTGTTTGTTTATATATAGATATATCTAAGTGTGTCTCGTGCTGAATATTAAATAGGAAAACAAAGACGTATATCATCTGGAGCAGAGAAGGAGCACAGGTGCACATAGCAGGCTATGAGCAAAAACAAAACAATTCATTTAAAAGGTTTTGATTCACTATTGTGTGCTCGTACTTTATTCGACAGCCCAATGTGACACCTCGAGTCTGCCTACGCATGCATGCAGCTTGGAACTGAGATGTTTTCTTGGTTCCTGCACATTGTGATTTTTTTTGCCACGGCTCTGCTCAAAGTTGCTTGTGCTTTGCCAAGTATGCGGGGGTAAGGGATGAGAGAACAGGGGGGGTGGATGGGTGTGTGTTGGCCTCTCGGTGGGGAGGTGGACATGGTGTCCTTGCCATCAGAGGTTGGCTGCAGAAACGCTTCCCTTCCTTCTCCTGTTCTCACAGCCTTTCCCTCAGCATCTCTCTTGGTTTCGCAGTCATGGCAGAAGTTATACATGCTCTTTAGGTAAGGGTGATTACAGCCCTCTTGCTCTCTCCATCTGTCAAAAAGGTGAATACAGCAGGACATACCATGAATTCCAACACCAGTTTTTTTTCTTACACTCGCTCTCTTTTATTCTCGGTGAAGTGAAAAAAACGAAAATAATGCTGATTCACTCCTGCATTTAATATTGTATGCATTTCTGGTCTCCTTGTCTCAGAAAGAACTGGAAAGGATTCAGATGCAACAGGGGTGGTTAAAGGCACATAATGACTAAATAAGCTAGGACTCTTCAGCCTGGAAAAGAGATGATGAAGTCTTGGAAAGCATGGATAAGGCAGATGAGAATTGATTGTGCATTGTTTGTGCCAGTAGGAGAGCTGAGGAGGCTAGAGCGAGCCAGGCTTAAAACAAACAGGAGGTGGTGGTGGTTCTATCTGCATCTGTGCAGCAGGCAAAGTTGTGCATGCGAACAATCAGTCTGAAGAGAGATGAGACAAGTTTATAGAGTCCCCCTGCCACTGTAGCTGCACGGTGATAAAAGTGCTATCACTGTTGAAAAAAAAAAAAAAAAAGATAGTGGTCATGAGATAAGCCTGTAACCTGTGAATGTTGGACAGATTTTGAGCTGTTGCTTCCCTGGAGAAATCACACTAATGAGAGAGCAGCTGGACAAGCAAAATGAGCACTAATTGGTTTGAATGGTGATACCTAACCCTTTTACCAAAATTTTCCGACTAAAGGTCATGCATCTTAAATAGTTTTAAGAACAGTCATAATAAGGTATTTCTCTAGGGCAGGAAGAGGGAGTGGTGAGGGATAAAAGAGCAACATATTTGGTCAGGAAGGGAAATCCTGGGATATTTATCTGTGTATATTAACAATATACAGAACAAGAAACATCAATAGGGTTTTTGCCATGCTGCCTGGCAGGCTTGTGACTGATCTGTTTCAGAAACTCCTGTGCCAGTCCTGGATCTGGCTCAAGACCAGTGCTAAGCCAAGAGAAAGACTCCAGTTTGAAAAGGTACTTGAATGAGTTAATGGGAGAAAATTATCACTTTCTAGTAAGAGGATAAAAAGCATGATAAAGCTTTGGACCTGGTTGTATGACAGTTGCCCACAATAAAGCAGAAAGAGATTTTCTATAAAAATAATTAATTATCTGCAGTGGAGTTGTTCCTTGATGGCAGTTGAAGGAGTTCAAGAAACATTGCTAAAACAGTGGCTCAAAAATGGAGGAATGTGAAGTGAAGACTTGCTACTTGTGGGTGTCCTGTAGTTTAGATGAGAGAGTGCTTGAGAAGAAATCCTCACCATCAAACAGTACAGGCATGGGAGAGACACCCCTGGGTGACAATGCTGGAGACTTAGTAGGAACCTAACCAGAAACAACAGCTCAAGAGGGCAGGATCTAATTAGGTATTCATCTGAAGGATCAAGTCCTGGAAAAATTGCACTGGATTAAAATATACCTGATATGTAGAAAGGACTGATAGGAAATGGAAGAAAGAGACCAGTTTAATTTGTAAAGCATTCATGGTGAGCCACCACAGGTTGTAGAGAATAAGAGTTACCATTGTGGATAAGGGCTCTGCATCCCAGCTGAAGCTCTGTGGTGCTGTTATGGTGCATTTCCTGTTAATGCTGTGCACAGTTTTTACTGAAGGATATTGCAAGAACAGCCACATTTTCCTGTGTGATATTCAGTTACGCGTACCAGGAGGAGCAAGTGAGTAAGCAGTTCATCATGCCTTAAAGGTGCTTTTTTCTTGCAGGAAAGGTAGAGACTAATTGGTTATAAATTATCTGTAACTGTCCCAAAGGGCATGCTCCCAGCAATGCTGTTTGGAAATTAGCAGTTGATGGAAGTTGAGCTAGATACATCTTACCCTGATTCTGCATTTGTAGGAATGCAGCCACTGACAACAGAGGTGACGGTGGATGAATTGCAGAGATAACCATACCAAGTTTACACCTGCAGTCATCAAGATACTGCGGTCAAGGTTCAGTGTGCCCTAGTTATTTTATGAAGTTTTCCAGTAGCTGCAGCCAAGCAAGGCCTGAAGTGGCTATGCTCAGTGCAAGCAGTGCCAGTACAGAGCCCATTCATCCACGTGAGGGCTCTCAGGAAAGGTAATACAAATGTGCTTTTCATGGGATCTGTTACACTACATTAAGTGTTGAAGAGGATGTTTGTATTCCAAATTAAAGAGGCCTTATTTCAAGTTTTTCTATTTGGTTTCCAAAACAGAACCTAGAAAAAGGGGAGCTGCTTTTGTATCCAGGAAGACACTAAAAAACAGTGAGGAAAAATTTGCAAGGCCTGCCTTTCTTTAAAAGGACCGTACCCTTTAAAGAAATAAAACTATGACTCCTTGCAGATCTAAAATGCAAGAGCTTGTCCTGCTGTAGTTCTTTTCAAGCACCTGCACAGGAGGAAGAGAAAAGAGTAATCACATGGTTCTGGGTAAGAAGAAGGGTCTAATTCCGTTTTTGTTCTCTACTTTGGTCTGACTGAACACCTTGTGGAAAGTGAAAGCTCCAGGCACTTGACCATCTGTGTTTACCTGGTAGTGCTTAACCATCCTGATGACTGTTACTAAATCAGAGTAAAACAGATTTATCTGTGTAACTCATTCTTTGTGTGTGCAATAACCTTTCTGAATGAGTTGCTTTTCCAAGATGGCTGCTGAAATCAGATTGGATGCCATTTCCTCTGTACATCTGCTACTACTGTTTTTATTTATTTGAGCTGCTGAATTGTTGCATGGTTTACAATACAGTGTTTTTCTTGGGGGGTTGCTGAATAAATGTCATATATATGGATATAAGAATAGAAGAAGAGAGAACCCGTGGACATTCAAAATGAGCAAGGAAGGTGTGAATGATTCACGCACCTTCAGAAGATCCATATGCCAATGCAGTGTCACTGCAGGACATGAGATTGCAGAATGCCCTTCTGAAACCTGCTCAGAGCCATTGTCACCTGCCAGTTTTGGAAGCTATCCACTTGGAAGAGAAGCACTTAAACATGTCTATGATGTTTATGATGACACACGCTGGGTGCATTTTAGTGGAGTTCTCTGTAATGACATATTTACAAATCATTAATGTCCTTGGAGTGTATCTCTGTCACTGAAAAGAATGGCTACCTGGAAAATTATGTTGATGGAGCCTGTCAGAATTTTGCATTTCTGACATCAGTATAGTCCACATTATTATGGGATTGTTTTTGACATTTAAGCAGGGGGTTGGAAGAAAGAGCTATTCTGTAATTCCTTTTTGCAAATGATAAATGGAGCTTCAGAACCATAAGGAGATAATGTATTTACTAGAAAACTTCCCAAATGTCCACATCAATCATAAATAATGGGAGATGTTATGTTCAGACTGAAGTACTGTTGGTGAAAGATGACCTCACGTAGTTGGTGAGAGGTCAGATAAAAGCTTACATTCCAAGAGCTACAAAGGGATTTACTCTCAAACTGGGATTGTCAGTAGGTGCTACTTAGCTGCTGAATACTCAAGCACAAGCATTGTATGATGCAATAGACATGCTAAAATCAATGATTTCTAATACCAGAAGATCTGTAGCTGTCTAGGATTCAGGAATACCAACCAGCTTTTAAACTTTCATTGGAACAGCTTAAGAACAGTTGGGTAGATCTGGTAAGAGTTGAACAGACATAAGCCATCAGTCTGACTGCTGGCCAGCAAGAGCTGGGAGGGGATATTGATGACGTACTGACAGAAAGAAAGATAAGGAAGCAAGTACATGGTGATTTCAAGAAGCATAGAGTATAGAGTGATGCTTATGAGAGTGATCCTCTCCGATAGAAATATGACCAGGTGGTCATTGTACAAGCAGGAATTGATGATGTAGATCTTGGGAAAGAAAATCCTACTCAACACATTGGATTTTTTTTTTTTTTGGTAACTGTGTTAATTCTTGTCCAAAGCTACACATGAGAAAAGTACTCGTGCTCGACAAGATCCATCCTCTGGGTACCAAAATGGTTCATCAAGTCCCTGTGAAAAAAACACAAGGCAAGTGAGGCGCAGTACAGCCTGCAAGCACTGCTGAAGTTATCTTCCTGTCATATGGTTAGGATGAGCCTGCTCCAGAGAACAAATGGCAGTAACAGAGCATTTTCAGTGCTTGTGGATCATGCCTGGTTGTGAGCACTATATGAAAGTGAAGAAAATCCAACAGAATTGATATAGTGCTTGAAGTTTATCCAGAGATATCAATCAAAACTGCTGAGAGATGCAAAGTGGATCCAAGGAAAACAGTCTTTCCAAGAAAATAACAGCAGGTCCCACACCGAAGAGTACTGTTTTTTTCAGAAGGTCAACAAAGTCAAGCCTAAATAAATCCTTGAACAAAGAATAGGAGATAAATAAGCACATTGCACAGAAAATTCAACTATGCTATACCAGAGTTTCTATGCAACATACCACAGATCACTTTGTGGAAACTGAGCCAAATTATCTCAGAAGAAAGTAGATTCATGTATTATTTTGCAAGTGGTTAGTGATTCACATGATAGCTGTACATCAGTCATAACCCACACAGATATCCTTGAGTTCTTCCTGCATTCAGCAATACCATGTCTTACTTAATATATTAGAAAGCTCTAACATAGTTCTAATTAGGACACTTATAAAGTAATTTAATGGACTGGATAAAGTAACGTGTTTTCTTGGAAATGCTGTACTTGAACCCTTGAAAGCAAGTAACTAAGATTTAGTCGGAGAATGCAGGTGTCACCTGACTTTTCTCAAGCTTGGCAAAGCATGTGAGCTTTTACCAATTTTGTTGTTGTGTTTTTTAAAGGTTTGTGAATTCACAATTTCTGTTTCCTTAAGAGTGCAAACACTGATTTCAGCAAGTGTTTTCATACTAATGCTCTTAGGCAAAAAGGAGTAAAATAACCCTGCCAAGCTTGTGCCATGGAAATCCTACTAATACTATTATGTACTGTGTGCAAACTGTCAAGAAGGAATTTGGGGATAAACACTGCCATGTGAATTTCTTCTCTTGTTATGGGTCCAGGAAGATATCTTCATGGCTGGATAACTGATGCCAAAAGGAGTTTGGGCAGTTGATATACGTCTGTATTGCCATCACCCAAAGTTGTCCCAGCATCTGGAATTCCACTATGCATATTCCCACCAAATCCGTGACTGCATATGCATGAGGAATGGACTCAAGAGACCAGAGAATGGCAAACTGCAATCTGAACCAATTGATGATTGACTATAAGGAAAACAATGTGCAATGTCACTTCAACAGAGATTTTGAAGAGAAGTTACAATATTAGAAATGTTAGAAACAGTAGTTTCTTAAAAGAGGCTTACAGCAAACCTAATGTGCTTTCATTAAATCAAAACATGTAGTTACTTTCCTAACACTTAAAAACGATCTTTGCTTCTAGTTCCTTAGTAGTAGTAAATATTGTTTTTTGCTAATACATAATCATACATCATAATGCAAAATATATTAATCAGAATTTTGGAGGCTACTGCTATTAAGAATATAATCATATCTACTATGCTACTTATAATTAATGGGAGCTTATGGACAGAGAGATCATCATAGAATGTCTTGGGTTGGAAGGGACCTTCAAAATCATCTAGTTCCAACCCCCCTGCCCTGAGCAGGGATGCCACCCAACAACTTAGGTCAACCAAGGCCTCATTAACTTGGCCTTGAACAACTCCAGGGATGGGGCATCCACAGCTTCTCTGGGCAACCCGTCTCAGTGCCTCACCACCCTCTGAGTAAAGAATTTCCTCCTAACATCTAATCTAAATCTCCCCTCTTTTAGTTTTAAACCATTCCCCCTTGTCCTATCACCATCTGACCATGTAAAAAGTCACTCTCCTTCTTTTTTATAAGTCCCCTTCATGTACTGAAAGGCTACAGTGAGGTTTCCCTGGAGCCTTCTCCAGGCTGAACAGCCCCAGTTCTCTCAGCCTTTCTTCACAGGAGAGGTGCTCCAGCCCCTTGATCATCTTTGTGATGGACCTTCCTCTGGACCCGCTCTAACAGCTCCACGTCCTTCTTGTGCTGGAGGCCCCAGATCTGGATGCAGCACTCCAAGTATGGCCTCACTAGGACAGCTCAGAAGGGCACTATCTCCTCCCTCAATCTGCCGGCCACCCCTCTGTTGATGCAGTCCAGGATGCAGTTGGCCTTCTAGGCTGCAAGTGCACACTGCTGGCTCATGTCGAGCCTTTTGTCCACCAAAACCCCCAAGTCCTTCTCTGCAGGGCTGCTCCCAATGAGTTCTTCTCCCAGTCTGTCTTCATGTGTGGGATTGCCCCAGTCCAGGTGCAGCACCTCGCACCCGGACTTGTTGAACCTCATTTGGTTCATGTGGGCCCCCTTTTCTAGCTTGCGCAGGTCCCTTTGGATGGCATCCCTTCCTTCTGGTGTATCAACTGCACTGCTCAGCTTGGTGTCATCTGCAAACTTTTCTGGTCCCATCCCTGCACATCCAGAATCATCTCTGTATTTTTCCTAGGCCACATGTCCCTGCTCCCACTGCCTACGCATTTCTTTCTTTCACCCCATTTTGTCCAGCAGGTCCTTGCTCAGCCATGCTAATTTCCTGCCTTCCTTGCTTGATTTCTTACACATGAGGATGGAGAGCCTTTGTGCTCTAAGAAAAGTGTCCTTAAAGAGTTGCCATCTCTGATCAGTTCCTCTGTCCCTAAGGACAGTATCCCAGAAATTCTTTAAATACCTGGAATTTCGCTCTCTTGAAGTTCAGAGTCCTGACTTTTCTCTTTGCCAGGCCCATATTCTTCAGATCACAAACTCAGCCATGGTGTGGTCGCTGCAGCCCAGGCTGCCTCCAGTCTCAGCCTCGTTAACGAGTTGGTCTGTGTTGGGGAGTACCAGGCCCAGTAACGCCTCTCCTCTGGTTGGTTTCACAGAATCGTCTAGGTTGGAAGAGACCTCCAAGATCATCTAGTCCAACCTCTGTCCTAACACTAACAAATCCTCCACTAAACCATATCACTAAGGGCTACATCTAAACGTCTTTTAAAGACCTCCAGGGATGGCGACAAACCTGGGCCATGAAGTTACCCTTGGCATACTGCAGGAGTCTCCTGGGTTGCTTGTGGCCTGCTGTGCTGCTCTCCCAGCAGATGTTCAGGGGTCGAGGTCCTCATCAGGATTACAGCCTGCAGGTGTGACGTTTCCTGTAGCTGATGCTAGAAGCCCTCACCAACAAGCTCCCCTTGGCCAGGTGGCCTGCAGAAGGCCCTGACTACGAGGTGTCCTCTATTGGTCTGGCCTTAACTTTTACCCACAAGCTTTCGTCCTGTCTGGGTCTGTTTCTTAGAGACAGCTCATTGCAATCTGAAAACAAAAACAAAAACAGGAAAGATCTGAAGAATAAAATAAAGGAAAAAAAATCTCAGATGACACAAATAACATATTTCTTCTCATGGTTCCTTAACTTTGAAGAGAACTTAGGATAATCCAGCAGTTTTCATGCTTTATTATGAGACATTGGTGGTGGACTGTTATATACTAGAGCTAGATGGAAACTTAGTAAGGCGGAAAGAAATTACTGGCTGGTGTAAAAGCCTAACCAGAAAAAAATATTGCTTTGTGCATCCAGATTTGTCTTATGTGAATAGATGAAACACTATTAATTTTTTTTTGATATTGTCTTTTTGTTGTCAATTTTTTCTCTGCTGTTATTAAATGTTTAAATGTTCTTAAATGTTGAGAATGCAGTTTTACAATGCAAATCCAAAGTTTTAATGAGAGAATGATATAGGTAGGATTACTTCAGCATTTTCTCTCTCTTCTTGTCTCCCCTTCTCCCTCCTGAAGTGATAAAATGCAGAACAGGAGACAGAAGCTGAGGAAACCCTAAACACGCCTTTTCTACTAAGGGAAATTGGTTGTCACCTTTGATCAGAGGGAGGAAGTGGCCAGAAAAAAGAGTTTAGTCCTGCTTGCCTGTGGCTGATGCAGCAGTTTACAATGTTCTTAAAAACCTTTGATTTCTAGGGTGAGGTGTCTCCCCATTGCACCTCCTTCTGCCTGTCTCCTCCAGCCTCCTTGATGGACACTGCCTTCATTGCTGTGTGTTAGAGATGCTTCACCTGCCTCTCCAAGGCAAACACTAAAATGAAGGTGCTCAAGATCTGTTGAGAGCTGTTTAAATAAGCAGTACCTGATAGCTGGACTTCCAGGCAGCAAGGGGAGCAGGGCTGGATCCCTCAGAGCAGTGGGAGCAAGCAACTTGGCTGCCATCAGTAGGGCAGGAGAGGGCTGCAGGGCTCTGCTGGCTTCATCAGCCAGCCAGGCTGATGGGCAGGGTGAGCCACAAATGCTGTTTTATGACTGGGGTTTTAACAGCACCAAATCCATTCTTAGGGTCTTTTGTACAGCCACACTGATGGCCTTGACGCACAGCCATTGCTTGTAGCATCGAAGTGGTGGTGCCTGAGAAAACAGAGCCCTGAAGTGATAGCACAAGGATATATATCCTTCTCAGGTTGTATGTTTCTGCTTTATGGAGTTGCAAGGAACCACTTTTCCTCTTCTGTGAGGAGACAAGTCATACTCTTTTCAGCATGAACCAACTCTCCAAGTTCTGCCAGATAAACTGGGGTGAAAAAAGGCTAAATAAGGCTCCTGATCTTGCTCTGCTTTCCATGCACAGAAAGATGTACAAATGTGGTGGGGAAGTATTCCTCCTCACAGAAATCATGTATCTTACAGGTTGCAACAGGCAGGCCAGAGTCAGGCAATTTAGATCTGGAGGCAGGTTTTGAAGGCTCCAAAAATCAACTTTCTCAGCAGATCTGATCTGAAGTTTGAGCTCTCTGGGAAAATTAAATTTCAGCTTCAAAAACTCCATTTGGTGTATGAGCTCCAGTTCATGGCCTCAAATGTGGGCAGTGGGAAACAGTTCTGGTGCCTCAGATTTTGGCTGTGTTTGACTCTAGCAAAACCAGATATTCCTTTTATTTTAGTCCTTTGAAAGAGAATTTTAAACCCTGCTCAACTGTAGCATTGTGCCTCAGATTTTTAAGTCTCTCCTGAGTACGTCTGTCCAATGCCATGCTGCAAGGACTCCTGAGTTGAAATGAAATACATTTCTTTTAATGAAATACATTATCACACCAGTAAAAATTTAAGAATAAATACATATGCAGCTGACTGATGGATAACTGAAAGTCAGTTCCACCAACATATCTTTAAAACCATAAGAACATTTTCTTCTTCTTCAAAGATATTTAAGGCTATGATGGAAATCAAAGGTGTAAGCCAATTTAACCCTATGTTATTTTTTGTAGAGCAAACCAGAACCACTTGCTGTCCTTCTGCTTGCTGCTGAGGTCTGCACCTGTCCTTCAACTCCTCTTAAGAGTAGGGGACCTACATAAAAAAACTCCTCAAAGTGCCACCTCGAGGGAGGGCAGTTGTGTGCATCCCCTGTATAATCCTGTGCTTTGATTTCTGGTAGCTTCTTCATAGTGAAAAATCTTCTGGCTAATCTCCTATCTCACAGTTCATATTCATACACTTAATTTCTCTGTGGGGCACTTGAGCTGAATCCTTAAGTGGTGTAAATCACTGTGGTGTCATTAGCCATGCTGACTTCAGCAGAGCTGGGCTGATTGATGGCAGCTGAAGTGCTGGACCCCTATTTAAAAGCAGTTTTCTCAACTCTGAATTCCTGGACATTTTTTTAACCTATTGCTTAGAAACAGATGCAGCTGAAATAAATAAATAAATGCATAAAGTCAATAGTATTATAGGATGTGGCTCTGTTTCCTTGGAAACCTGATCTTTTTCTTATCCATTTTTTTTGTCTGTTAGCCAATTTAACCTCTCTATCCTTCTATTAAAACTCTTCCTCATTACAAGCATGGTTGCAGGGTTTTTGCTAGAGAAATGTGGGCAAAGAAATACCAGCTTTCGCATCTGTTTGGTGAATTTAAAAAAAAAAGCATCTGAGCTGTAGGGAAGAATGCAGAGGAGGGCGAAGGGCAGAGGGAAATGTATTAAAAACAAAAATATGACTCAGTTTGGATAAACACTCAGTAAACTGGTGGCAGGCATGCAATCTGTAATCACTATCTTTTCTTCCTGTGTTTGTTCCACTCAGCATTACATTAATAGATGCTCTATCACTTAGGTGTACAAAGGGTGCAGTTTGGAGTAATATGACATGAAATTAGTTACATAATGGTATGTGACAAGTAACATTTAAAAGCAGAATTTGCTGTCTGACTGACTTGATGGGTTGCTGTTGGAGGGAGTGTTGGGTATTGTGGCAGTTGTCTGTCTCTTCTTCGTTTTCATTTCTGAGTCACTTTCTCAGCCTTGGTGACTGGGCTTTCACATTGAGAACTGCCAATAAAGAATCCAATTGCTTTTTTGAAAGCCTCATGCTAATTAATTCATACTCTGAAATACACCTGAATGACAATGCAGCTTTCTGAGCTGTTCCTGATTGCTTTTGACTGGGCCAAGTTGCTCTTTCTGTTATAATATTGGACACAGCTTTTGTCTTGTCTACACTCCTGATAACGTAGAGGTGATTTTTTAAGTGGTGACCTGACCCAGCCTTAGGAGCAATAGCATTGTTTTTCTCTCTTCTTCTGTTTTCTGATTGGTGAATAATGTAGTGTGCTTTAGTGGCAAGGTGCTGAACTTGTGCAGAGGATAGAAGTGCAAGTTCCCACATCAAGAGATGTTACAGAAAATTGCATAAATATTCCTGCGTGTTTTTCACTGGTGGCAACTAGTATTTTTAAAGTAGATCTTGCATAAAGATCTTGTTGCGGTAAGCTCCAGGTGGGTGCTGATCTCAGCGTGGTCTTGTAGGTCTGTGATTTCTTCTGCATATGGAAGGTCAAGCAGTTTAACCATGGGTAAGATCAGAGGGCTTGAAAGCTCCATAGGGGTGAAAATGCTTTTTTCTTTTCCTTGAAGGAACACTACTCAGGCTTATGTGGTATGTGTCAATATTATTTATAGTGAATTTTAAGATACTAATTGAGTGCCCGAGAGAAAGATAAATGCCCTAGCATGTCAAACAATATCTTTGTTTCCCCTTCCCTTCCTGCTTCCAACAACTGTAATTTCTTCTTTATGTTGCCTGGTTTCAGGACATGGCTTCCACAGGGCTTTACCCCAACCACATACAAAAAATGGATTTGGGAGTAGGGCAGATTGAACATGCTTCTTTCCATTGCTCCATGCTTGCATTGCCCTCCCTGACAGTGGGGAACTGAAGCAATCTCCTTTTTGGCATTACTGCTCTGCTGCTCTTTTCCTTCCATAAAATCTTTTTCAGTGTGCTGTGAGCCTGGTGGACAAGAGAGAGCCAGGGCTGATCTCAGAGACATGCCATGCTTCTGTCTTGCTGGTGAAGCTGTAGTAAAACTGGCTTATGTGCTGGAGCGTTAATCAGAATTGCAAGTGAGAACCTTAATTGCAATACAACCATTTTTTTCACCACAAGTAATCAACAGAACTTCGAGTCAGAGAAATGAGGTGTAAAAGCAACTTCTTGTGGAAAGACCCTGCTATGGACAGTGAGGCTAGCTCAGGGAACTGAGTAAGCCAGACCTATTGTCCTGTGTGGAAGACCATTTTGTGTTCAGCGTGGCTTGGTGGAGCCCTGTTATATCTGCACTTTGGAACCAAGGGGACTCATTGGAAGCAACCAGGCTGGCTTTCCAAAAAGTCTTCCAGGCTTCCAGCTGAATTCTTGGCCATATATCAGGGTGTATAACTGTGAGAAAGGAAGGATGGAAATCTGTTAAACAAGCTGTAAGACATTTAACTTCTAGGTGGGCTGGAAGAAATTCTTGCCACCTTCATATGCAATTGCCTCTCTTTCCTGTGATCCCGTATTTCTTGCCCTGTCATGTAAACGAATATGGTATGTCATATGGCTAAAATGCCTTTGTCATGTTCTTTGTGTGATTAAGCACTGCTTGTAACAACAACCATGTGACCAGATATGTGCTTGTCATGTGATAGGATCTGTCAGTCACATAATGATAAGGCAGAGTTTCAAGTCCTTTGTGATAAGGCAGAAGGTCAAAGTGGTCTGGAACACAAGGAGTTAGATGACGAGTGATAGGTGACATGAACTCCTCATCCAAACAGGTCAATGTCAGCGCTTGAGATCATTCCCAAACTCCCTTGTGAAAGCAACTTCCAATGCTTGTCTGGGATAAATAAAAGCAAGGAAAGTCTTTGTTTCCCATCACCAGAAATGATCTCCAGAGCCATTCAGTTTCCACAGAGATACTGATTTAATTAAAATATGTATCACTTCCTCTAATTATTTCTTGGATAAACTTGGTGGGAGTAGGGAATGAGAAGGGGGAATTCCCATAGTAACCATCAAGCATGTTACTTATCTCAATTTAGAGTCTTTTCTTTACCTAGGAAAGTGTATCCTCTGGTAATCCTAGGATGCCTTTGCTCTTGTACTGGACTTTCTTGCACAGAACTTCTCTCAAGAAGTGATACTCTCTCAAAAGATCTTGAGATCCCTCAAGAAGAGATCTTTGCTACAAGTTTGTGCTGTACTGCCAGCAGAGCACCCAATTCCAGATTCACATATCCAAAGGCCAGAAGGGATCAGTTATCTTGTATTATCTCCCACATAATGCAGGACATGGAATTTCACCTGCTAATTTCTGCATCGAGCCCATGACTTCTGTCTGAGCTAGACAGTGTTTTCTGTATGCCTTGCATTAGCACTTTATTTCCCATGGTGGGATTGTTTTATGTGCTATAGGATACATCTGTGGTGGAGACTGGCTGCAACTCCTTGTTCCCCACCTCTCAGCTAGTCACATCATCTGATGATGGCGTTGTGGGGCTGAGGATAGGAAGCAGCTCCCTGGGGGGCAGAGGAGAGCTCAAGCTTTTCTGCAGCTTCTGGCATCTGGGCTGTGGTGTGGGAGCTGGAGGGAGGCTCCAGTGTGGTGCTGGGAGTACAGGAGTTGCTGCTACAGCAACCAGGGATTGGGAGCTAAAGTTGCAGAGGGTGTTGAAATCCTCCCAGTCTGGTCCAGCAGTAACTAGCTAGAGCTGTCAAACCACAGAATCACAGAATGGCCAAGGTTGGAAGGGACCTCTGAAGATCATCTAGTCCAACTCCCCCTTGCCGAGCAGGATAACCTAGAGCACATTGCACAGGGTGGCATCCAGGTGGGTTTTGAGTATCTCCAGAGAAGGAGGCTTCACAACCTCTCTGGGCAACCTATGCCAGTGCTCTGTCACCCTCACAGTAAAAAAGGTGCCCGTCACCCGCAGCCATTCCCTGTCCATCTGTCCTCTCCAGTCTGCAGCTGACATCTCCAAACCAATTTGTGGGGCGGACACAGGCAGTGGGAGCGGGCTACATTCAGCCCCCTCCACATGACACCACACCAATGACTGCAGGCAGAGACTTTGAAAAATAATATAATAATTTAATGAAACAATAATTGTGGCTGCCACCACCAGCCAAGTCGCAGGCAAGGCCTAGCTGCCCGCTCAGATGCCTCCTAATGCCTAGTCTATCTTCTTTTAGTTTAAAACCATTCCCCCTTGTCCGATGCCTTCTTACGGGTAAGAGGTATAAATGGTATAAAATGGGCCTGATTTATACCCCAGACGGACGTCCTTTTGTCTGAGAATCTTCCTGTACTGCTCTGTGGAGAGCAGCCCATGCTGGAGCAGTCTGCTCCTGAAAGATTGTACCTTGTGGTACGGCTCCCGGGCTGGCAGTTTTCAGGCCGGCAGGCATTTGCTTCTGCCTCAGGTTCAGGAGACTTTTTCTGTCAGCCTTTTTCCTGTTAGGGCATGGTCATCTTTATGGCTGTTGCCCTCACCCAGTTACCCAATCCCATGATAATTTCTCATCCCCCAAATAACTTCCATCTGGGTTGGTTTTTAGGATTTATTTTTTTTTTCCTTAAATGCAGGGCCTGTCCTGGCAGCCTGCATGGTTGCCGGCCCCCAGCTCCTCCTGCTGGGCCCTGCGCAGCCATGTTGTGTCCCCAGCGTTGGCGTTCAGCGGGGACTGGGGCTGTCTGCGCCCGTCCTGCTCCCAGTGCCACGAGAAGCTGTGGACGAGCTGTCGTGGCATGGAGGGGCTGTGCTGCGAGACACTGCAGTACCAGTAGCTGAAGGGGCTCCGCCACTGCTGCTGCTGCCACCGCCCCAGCCCCGCGTTGCACTGGAACCTTCCCCAGGGCCAGCGGGCTGAGGCATCCCGCATGGGGTGTGGCACCAGCCTCACGATGGCTATGATGGGCTGGCGGCAGAGCGGGCAGGTGGCTCTGTGGGCGGCCCACGGCTGAATGCACTCCCTGCAGAAGGAGTGCCCGCAGGGGTCCACGCAAGCTGCGTCAGCCAGCAGGCCCAAGCAGGTGGTACAGGTCTCTTCTCTTGGGGCCTCCTCTGGCAGCTTCTGGCGTGGATTGCTCATGGCGCCCGTGGCTGCTCCGGTGTGGAGATGCTTGTCCTCCCTGGGAAAGCTGCTCTGATGACAAGCGGGTATCAAGCACCTTTGGTCCTCAGCAGCTCCCTTGTGGGTCGATGGCAGAACCTCAAAGACTCGGCCCACCAGCAGCACCTTGACGACTTGCACTCCGCCAGAAGGACCTTGATGCCTTGCCTGCAACCAGAGGGACCTCAGCATCTCACATCTTGTGTTCCACCAGAAGGATCTTGACATCTCAAGTTCCACCAGAAGGACCAGGGTGCCTTACCTGCCACCCAGAAGGACCTCACGTCTCTTGTGCCACAAGAAGGACCGTGACATCTCGCGTGCCACTGGAATGACCTTGATGTCACGCCTTCCACCAGTAACACCTCCACCTCTCACGTTTCAGCAGTGGGACCCCAACCTCTCAAGTGCCACCAGCCAGACCCAACACAGGCTGGATGCTCAGAGTTCTTATGGCCAGCTGTGTTTTGTGAGGCCATAGGGTGACAGTGACTGTGGTGACTGTTGTGAAAAAATTCTGACATGAAATGGCTGCTCCATGCTGACAGGAGCAATGTCTGCTAGGCTGGGGTCCAGGCTGGGAGCTTGGCCTTTGGCCTGGGAACTGTGCCTGGGAGACAGGGACGTCCTTGACATGCAGCTGGACACCTGAGCACTGGAGACACCCTGAAGAGACCATTGAGGATGGCACAAAATGAAACTGAAGAACAACTTATCACCTGGGAAGGTGATAAGTTGTTCTTCAGTTTCTTTTTGTGATAAGTTGTTGATAAGTTGATAAGTTGATAAGCCTGGGCACAAGAAAATTGGCCCAAGAAAGTGGGAATGCATGAGAAATCAAGAGTTGTTTAAAGAATATCAGGAACATCATCAGCTATTGGCTGTCCCAGGAGGATGGTAGAAATGAACAGCATCTGTTGGTTACCTGAAGTGGTGGTGTCATCAGAATCATCACAGAACCACAAAATCACAGAATGGGTAGGGTTGGAAGGGACCTCTGAAGATCATCTAGTCCAACGCCCCTGCTGAGCAGGATCACCTAGAGCACATTGTGCAGGATGGCATCCAGGCAGGTTTTGAATATCTCCGGAGAAGGAAGACTCCGCAACCTCTCTGGGCAACTTGTGCCAGTACTCTGTCACCCTCACAGTAAAGAAGTGCCCTCTCATATTCAGCCAGAACCTCCTGTGCTTCAGTTTGTGCCCATTGCCTCTTGTCCTGTTGCTGGGCACAGCTGAAAAGAGACCGGCTCCATCCTGTCGACACCCTCCCCTCACATATTCATACACATTAATGAGGTCTCCCCTCAGTCTTCTCTTTTCCAGGCTAAACGGGCACAGTTCTCTCAGCCTGTCCTCGTACGACAGGTGCTCCAGTCCTCTCATTATCTTCATAGCCCTCCTCTGAACTTGCTCCAGTAGTTCTATGTCTCTTTTGTACTGGGGAGCCCAGAACTAGACACAATACTCACAATGCGTGGCCTCACCTGGGCTGAGTAGAGGGAGAGGATCACCTCCCTTGACCTGCTGGCAACACTTTTCCAAATGCAGCCCACGATACCATTAGCCTTCTTGGCCACAAGGGCACATTGCTGACTTGTGGTCAGCCTGCTGTCCGCCAGGACTCCTAGGTCCCTCTCTGCAGAGCTGCTCTCCAGCACGTCAGCCCCCAGCCTGTACTGGTGCTTGGGATTATTGGACTCTTGTTTTTTAACCCAGCCAGCAGCTAAGTGCCGTACAGCCATTCTCCCACCCTCCTCCCTCCCTCTGTGCGATGGGGGAGAGAATCAGGAAAAAATGAAAGCCTGTGTGTTGAAATAAAGGCTGTTTATTAGGACAGAAAGAAAAGGAAAATGATAATAATGATAATAGTGCTAATACTAATAATGTGTACTAAACAAGTGATGAACAATTCAATTTCTCACCACCCACTGACCGATGCCCAGCCTATCCCTGAGCAGCCGGTTCCCCCACCCCTGCCAGCCACCCTGCATTAATTGTTCAGCATGACGCAATATTGGTGTCACATAGGCACTGATCACCCATCAGGTCATTACAGAGTCTGAGGGAATTTTTGAGTTTTGATTCTTGTATTCTGTTTACTGTTATTCTACTTCTTAGAGTGAACATTTTTCTAATTAAATGTTTGCCACATTTTAAATTTCAAGTATGCATTCAGATGCACATTATAGTAAAGCAGCTCTGAATATTGAACTAGTAATTCTACTGAAATCTCTACCTGAATTCTACTGAAATCTCTACCTGAGATGACAGCTCAAACGTTAGAGAACAAGTATATTTAACTCAGTAATCAGTTGGATAAACTAATAAGGAAAATATACTTCTTAAATCTGATAGCTAGTAGCAGCATACATTGGGCTCCTAGATCTAATTTTATTTGTCTTTTTTCCAAATCAAGCTTTTATCTCTGGATGCCTTGATTCAACCTCAGTGATAGCCAAAATGATTATTGCCATCTTTCCTGGAAAACAGGAATGAGCACAGGGTCCATTGTTATCTCTTGCTGTCTGCTTTCTTCAAGTGATGCCAGTCTGTTACTGGGAGAGGAGTTTGCCCTGGAAGAAAGGAGCAGAGGGGTGAAATTAAATCTCTGGTGCAAATACAGAGAAAACAGTGAATTTTTGTTTTGAAAAGCAATAGCTGCTGTGGATATTTCAACTGCCCTTTAATTAATTAATTCCCTTAGGGGAAAATATCTCTTCTTTTCCTATGCTTTCAAAATTTTGGAAATTTTACACCTCCACAAGAGGTCTGCTGGGTGTTCATCAAATGTGCATTTGAAGCAGCATTGTCTCACCCTGGCACAGCTTCCCTTCATACAGCCTAGCCCACAGCAGCCACAAACACAGCTGCTTTGCCCCTACCATTCAGCCCTCTGGAGGTGGATGCTCAATTTATGGGCTCCAGGTAACTGAACTCCTGCTTAATGCAGTAGTGATACACTCAAGGTAGGGTCTCTTCTGCATTACAGATGGCTCTAGGTATGTTCATTTGGCCAACATGAGCAGTTAGCAAACTGCGGTGTTGCTCAGGCTGGTAGATATGATCATGAGATACAGTGCTGGAAGACAAAGTTGTGAGCCTGCTGGTTTTGTGGGAGCAGCAGTCTGGCAGGAGATCAGACCACAGTGCTTGTGTCTGCTATTGGAGGTATTTTTCTGCCTGATCCTAAATCAGAGGTGTAATGATAAAAGAAAATGTGGGTAAGAATAAATCTGCGTTTAGGTTGAATGCATAGATTAAAAACATTTACTCTCTTGTGTACTTGCTAACATTTTAAAAATTAACACTGCTTATAAAACATCCTTCTGCGCTTGTGTCAGTTTCCTTTCTCCACAAACTCCAGCATTTGTGAGTCCATTTCTTGCTGACCTTCTGAAACCCAGGGAATACTCAACACAAATGGGTTAACACCACATTTTGTTTGCAGATAATGGTATTTGCCAGGTGATTCATCTTCAACAGCTGTTGTTGCAGGACTGCCAGCTTTCATAATTTATGGGGATTTTAAAAAAAACCTATACCCTGGTATCACTTTGGAGAGGAGAGATTTGTTTTTCAGAAATGACCTTTTCTATTCTAAAGGTGTGAAGGAAATTTGAAAATATGAACCTTAAAGCTGAGAAAACCTTTTTAAATAATCCCACATAACATTTCATGAGATTTGAGGATGTGATCTGTGGCTTCTGAATACTCTGTATGTACTGTGACAGGGCTCTTTTAGCTTTTCTCAGGTAGTTTTTCACTGTGTTTCTCTTCTCTTTTTTTCCTGGCAGTCTTCCATGTTGCCTTTTTTTTTTTCCTGGTTTTTTTTTTTCTTTTTTTTTTCCCTGTTTTTTTTTTTTTTCTTTTTTTTTTTCCCTTCTGGCATAGAAGCTTTTAAAAAACACATTGGTAGTCAATGCCAGAAGAGAGAAAAGAAGAGCTCTAATATGTGGCATCTGCTGGAATATATTATCAAATTTAAAAAAAATTAGCACCACAATAGCTACATTATGTCATAAACGTCACAATTCTGTGTTGTATTGACTTCATTATAATTACTCCAGGCGGAGGTAGTTATGTGAGGTGTGCTGAAGATCTGAAGAGGTGTGCTGAGCAAACCCTAAATTGACAAATGGAGATGAATATCCTCTGTCTCTCAAAATCCTCCATTTAGAAGAGAAACTTCTGCTGCTCATCTTTGAAATCTTTGCACTAGTTGGTAGCATGGCACTGAATTACCCAATTGTGCTGGCACATATAAAACCTGTCTCTCCATAGCAACAAGAGATTATCATGGTAATAAATTCAGCTAAACCATATATGCACATTTTATTCTGCTGCTCCCTATCTGCTTTACCTTAAGTGACTTTTCCTTCGATAGTCAGTATAAAGTTATCACACTGACTTTTAGGGAAGTGTAGTACCAAGATTAGATGTTTACTTGGACTTTAGCAAGGCACATGGTACTGTTTCCCACAGCATTGTCCTGGAGAAACTGGCTCCTCGTGGCTTGGATGGAGGTATTCTTCACTGGGTAAAAATCTGGCAAGGCGGCCAGGCCACTGTGAATGGAGTTAAAGCCAGTTGGAGGCTGGTCACCAGTGGGGTCCCCCAGGGCTTAGCACTGGGGCCAGTTCTGTTTAACATTTTTATCAGTGCTCTTGATGAGGGGATCGAGTGCACCCTCAGTGAATTTGCAGACACCAAGTTGGGCAGGAGTGTTGACCTCTGCTTGAGGGAAGGAAGGCTCTGCAGAAGGATATGGACAGGCTGGATTGATAGGCCACATTCTCTTGTGTGGGATTCAACAAGGCTAAGTGCTGGGTGCTGCACCTGCGTAATAACATCCCCATGCAGTGGTATAGGCTTGGGGAAGAGTGGCTGGAAAACTGTCAGCAGAAAAGGACCTGGGGCTGCTGGTTGACAGTTGGCTGAACATGAGCCAGCGGTGAGACCAGGTGGCTGAGAAGGCCAATGCCATCCTGACCTGCATCAGAAATTGGTGGTCAGAAGGACTAGGGAAGTGATTGTCCCCCTGTACTCAGTGCTGGTGAGGCCCCACCTCAAGTGCTGTGTTCAGTTTTGGGCCCCTCACCACACACAAGATTTGGCTTGCTTGAGCGTGTGCAGAGAAGAGGACCAAAAACTAGTGAGGAGAAAACAAGAGGTGCAAGGAGGGGCTGGGGGCCCTGGGGCTGCTCGGCCTGGAGGGGAGGAGGCTGAGGGCAGAGTTCCCCGCTCTCCACAGCTGCCTGACAGGAGGCCGCACCCAGGAGCAGCATGTCACTCTCCTTGCTCAGGTGACAAACGACAGGACGCAAGGTGACAGCCCCAAGCTGCACCAGGGGGGTTTGGGCTGGGTGTCAGGAAGGATTTCCGCACAGAGAGGGCGACCAGGCGTTGGAAGGGGCTGCCCGGGGCAGTGGTGGGGTCTCCATCCCTGGAGGTATTTAAGAGTTGTGTTGATGTGGTGCTTAGAGGCATGGTTTAGTGGTGGTAGTGTTAGTTTGATGGTTGGACTTGATGATTTTAAGGTGATTTCCAACCTAAAAGATGCTATTCTATTTTCTATTCTAAGACACATAGCCAAGCTTCCAAAGTTTGAGATCAATTTAAAATTTCTCCTTACCATGTATTGCCTTTAAGGGTACAAGAAGGAGTATGGGAAGATGACCATTTATTAGTGGAAAACAGTTGGAGTAATGTGCCAGCCTAAATTTCTTTAAGCTTCTTTCAAAATTGCAGCCTTGCTTCTTGTTCTTAAGTCCTTTCTAATCTCCCACTAAATTTATTGGCAGTTGCTGTCAATTCCCATTTTAACAGGAAGAGGTGGTCCTGGGCTTTTAAATAGAAGAAAAAAATGTAAGAAGATGAATGCAGAAAGAAAAGGGAAGGGCAGTACTCTAGCAATAGTTTCATCTAATTAGTTTGGATAGTCATGCACAAACTCCTGATTTATAAAAATGATAAAATATGGCATGTTGACCATATGTTGGGAAAATGTCTTTTAAGGGGGGCTCTATTCCCTGAACTTGTTTCTCAGAACAGCATTAGCTCCCTGTACGGCATCTTGTCCTTCATACCCCTGCCAGAAACTTTGAAACCAAAGCTTTAAATATGCAGCAGGCAAAAAAAAAAAAAAAAAAAAAAGCAACTTCACCATCTCTTCTGCCAAGAGACCTTACTATATTCATCCAGATCATTATACCCTACACAACTGTGTAACCTACCTAATTTTTCCTTAATGATTGCTTTCTAAGGTAAAGAAGCATCCCTCACAAATTGACTCATACTGCAGCTGAAAACAATCATGTGAAGGCTGAGAGTGAAGGGGAAGCATCCAACCTCCTGTTATATTCTCATTTCCACGCAGGAGAGAGCCAGGAAAGGTCAGAAAGAGCACCAGGCTAATAATGAGTGGCTTGAGGAAACGGGCCATGCAGCTGAGTCACCAGGTGCATTGTTTTTTCCATCTTGCTGTACTTTGCACTCAAAATGTCCTGTGCTTCTGGCATTTATGAAAACTTGTCCAGTGAATTAAGTTGGCTCAAACATATATATATATATATATATATAAATTAAAAAATATATGTTTATTGGCACCAACCAACCTGCAAAATTTTTATTTTTTTTTTTTTGGCCTGGTTTCTTTCAATGTGTCTGTAGCTTCATTAGATCCAGCATAAGACATAGTAACTTACTGCATGCAACTGAATTATGTTTAAGCTCATAATAATAACAGAGACTTCTGTCAGTGCTGAGCAACAGGTATGTCAGCCCCCCTTGCTTCTTCTCCTGAAAGAGAGTTCTAACAGTGAGCGAAATGAAGGAGGATGAGGTAATGATAACTGTCTCAAACCTTAAACAAAAAAGTCAAGCATTACTCCTATGGTTCTTTACTGCAGCAAAACAGTTGGAGATGCTCTCATATGCTATAGCATTTAGTGTAGATTCATATCCAGAGAAGAGTGAGGAGTATTTCTGTGGTTTCATATTTATGTATTTTAGTTGCATGAAAATAAAGCAATTTCCTTTTTCTTAACAGTCTATTTTGATGTTCAATAGCAGTGCATGGTTGTAGGTAGAATGAAGAACCCAGTTTAGACAGTGCTGCCAATGGAGACAATGAAATTACTCAGACATTTAAAATTAGGTTTGAATACTGCTGTGGATCAGGATCTGAAAGCGTAATAGAAGAGAGAAGACATGTTTTTAATCTGATTCTACAGTAAAAAAATCTGAACTGTTACTGGGAATTATATCCCTATTGAGGATTGAGTGTTTATTGTAGGAAATGCTCAATTCATGAGAAAGTATTTAGCAAGATAAGGATTAATTGTGTTAAATTTTTATTTGGAGGTCAGTTTTGCCTGTTCTTAAATTACTTTGTGGTATAGATGTAAAAGAAACCAATGTTTTCCTCTGCAAAAGTAATTTCACTTAAGCTACAAAATAATTAGAAATTTGAAGCAATTAGAGCACTAACCAGTCATTCAGAGATAGTATCTCCAAACTAAATGCTTTCTTGGGCAAATATGCCCTGAGCTGGGAGACCTTTACACCCTGACCACGTTACAGGGCTCTTTGTCAGAGGGCTCTGGAATTACTTCTCTGGCCCATCACTGCACTCAGAATGCTGCAACAAGTACCTTTTATGTGTTCTTTTTCTTAACATTATAATAAATGTTACTGTGGTAACTTCCTGCATTAAATATATATATAAATATATATATATATAATTCTTTCCTGTATACCTTGCTCTGTGCATTCAGTCATTTATCAAACCTTGCTACTGACAGACAGCTTGAGCTCTTTCTTTCAGGCTAATGATTTCATTATCTGAGGTTCATGCTGCTATTTGAGACTTACATTTTAAAGTCTGAAGTCCCAAAATACCAGAAGTATTAAGGAAATGTGGCTGTGGCAATTATTTTTAAAATAATTGGGAGAAAGGAAAGAAAACAGAAAAGTGAAGCATACGTAGCAATAGATGTTTTAAAAAATCTTTAAAAACCAAATGCCAAGAGAAATAGTTAAGGAGTTTCTCCTTTCACTTAAAGTGAAGAAGAAGAAAGAAGCTACTGCACCACAGAGAGAAAGGAGAGGTGAAAATGGTGCTGCTTAATGCAGAGCCATGCCCTAGATTTTATGCCCAGATCTTCTAGACACCTCATAAAAGACAGGAATACATCAGTGGCTCCAGAGCAACTTTAATCTCAAAGAATGACTGCAGGCAGCAGGGAGAGGCATTTCTAGAAAGGCAAGTCCAAAAATTGTTCTGCTTGTTGTTCCTGCTGCTGTGTTTTTTGAAGCCTCTCCAGGAGCCTCTGTGGTGGGTAGCAAAACTGAAGAAAGCATGCTTTTTGTCCTTGCAGGACTATAGCTTAAGGCCACACACACACGGGGGACAGAAGCCCAAGCTGACTCATAAGCAAGCTATTAAAGGTACTAAGCCTTCATGTCTGGTTATTGCAGAGCTGAAAGGACTGATATTAGTGCTATTCCTTGAAGACGGATTGAACAGCCTTCACAAGCCTCCTCATTTCACACAGGATGATGTGCTAGGGCAGGGTCAAGCTTTATGAATGCAGGTTCCTGGCACAAGTAATTTCCTGGATCCGCTCACCCACCCAGAGTCCAGCTCCCTGTCTGCTAATTCTGTTATCTTGATTTTAAACAGGGCTCTCTGCAGATAAGGTGGGCTGTTGTCTAAGAGCCATTTGCAAGATTGGGCCTAAGGGCCTAATGTTCTTAGCTTTTCATTTCACTTAGAGGTACTTGGAATGAAGCTCTTTATTCTTTCAAAGGCTGATCCAAAGGTAAAAAGGGGAAAAAAAAAAAAAAAGAAGCGAGAGGAGAGGAAAGGAAGGGGAGGGGAGGGGAGGGGAAAGGGAAAGGAAGGGGAAGGAAAATGAAAACGAAAGGAAGGGAAAAAAACAAAGGAGAGGAGAGGACTACCTCTGAGTCTTCTACCTCTGAGCTGTAGTCATTGCTATATGGAGTATGGATGGGACCATTAGGCATCTGCTTGTCAAGAGGCATGTGCATCCACTCCCTGATAGAACAGAAATCATTTCTCTCATGACATTAGGTTAGGGGATCTAGATATGTGAATTTAGAGGACAAACAGCTTCTGGTGAGCAGATGATTTGTCTCAAGGTTAACCTGCTGCCTGATGATAAGTATGGTTGCAGTCCTGCCTCTTTTTCTTCCTTTTTTTTTTTCCCTTTTCTGTGTGTGTGCACATGCAGCCTTGCTTTCATTAAATACAGATTTTCTTGGTGTTTATGCAGGAGATAAGTATATTTTCATCAAGCTGGTTGCAATTGAATGGAGCATGCCAAACTTCCCAAAGCAAATACAAGCTGCCTGCTACATCTCTACTAGAAGAACTTAACATAGAAGCCAAATCTCATGTCAGCCCTTTGCTTGGGAACAATTAATGCACATTCTTCTGAGTTCAACTTTCTAGAGCTCATGTTACAATGAGCTTCCCAATTATGCTTAAAACACAGCAGTATATGTCATTTCTATTTAAGGAATACACTAATGTGTTGTGTCATCCAACACATGGTAGAAGTGTTTCAGTTCCCAGGGGAACTGATGTGTGTGTTGGGGGAGTAGCAGACACACAAGTCCAACTGCGAATATTCTGTGCAGTGCGCTTCACTTTTCTGAAAGTGAAATTCTGCCTTTAAACAAAAAATATTCCTGCTAGGCAAATGTGAAGAGAATGGGCAGAAAAGATCACTGAGGAAATGTTGCTAACAACATCCATGTGTATTTAGAAAAGGGACAGGAAGTCAAAATAGAATTAAAAAATGAATTGCCCCTGAGCTTTGACAGAGCCCATAGGGTGACACCCTGGGGAAGATGTGTGGTAGTGCTGCGCTGGGCTTTGGTGGAGCTGGGTACCTGAGGGGAGCCAACCCAACCAGATTATCCTGTATGATATGTGTGCGGTGAAGCATCCCTGTGGGGGCTGTTCTGGAAAATGTGGCTGGTCCAGGGGCATCAGCTGTTGGTGCAGAGGGCATGTTACTGCTATGCCCTGTGCCAGCCTGCTTGCCCTTTTGTCGCTTCTCTGCCTTGTCTTGCTGTCGAGTGCCTTTACGCAGTTGCCAGTACGGATCTCCAAATGGCATTTAGGCAGTGCAGACAAATGCACGGTAATAATAAGTGAAGAGTTTCAGTGAAATCCTCCTATGCGTGCCCCTCCTGCTTCCTCCAAATGCTGCCAGATGTTCCCTTACCAACACATCATATTCAAAAAAGAGGTGTGTTGGGCAGCGTCAAGACATTAGTGTTGAAGACAGACAGCCTATTCTGTCTGCCCAGCTGCTGGTACTCACTGTATCTGCAAAACACCTCACCCTCTAAAATGTAAAGTGGTCAGGAAACTATTCAAAATGGACTGCATTGCTTGTGGACCTGTGACAGAAGTATTTTTTGACTGTGCTATGTAGGTGAGGGTCCATGTGCCTTGGCCAGTTTGGTCCTTGCTGTTTAAGTCTCTGGGCTTTTTTCCTCTGCAAAGCTTGGTGCTACAGTGAAGCAGATGATTGTTAAATCAAACCAGAAAGCAGCAGAAAGTCTTTAGGAAAGAGCATGTGCTTGGTGGGGAGGGGAAAGAGAGGGCAGTGATGAGACTGACACAGTTGTTGATGTAGCTGATGCTCCCAGGGCAGGGGACCATGGCCCAGCGATGGCCTGAGCCGGCCTGGGGGAACGTGTGTGATGGAGGTGGGAGCAGCAGACAGAGAGGGTCGGAGCTACCCTGGCAGTTACCACAGATTGCTGCAGGTTTGTGCCAAAAGGCTTTTTTGGTCCTAGTGTTTACACTACCTTTGTTCACTGGCCCCAGTCATGGCCTCAGTGCATGAGGAGACTCAGGTCCCTTTGCCTCCATGACTGTTCTTGAAAGCCTTGGCCCCCTTGCTTGCCGTGGTGGCCCTTACAGAGCTGCCTACAGCTGCTCTGAAATGAGGACTTAACTCTTCACAGGGAGCTGAGACAGCTGGCAGTATGTTTTTGCAAAGCAAGACAGCCTTTCTAAAACAAACCAGCGTTTCTTGATCAACTGGATGAGCACACCACTTGGTCTGGGGCTCTGTCTCAGCAGCATCCTTGTTGGGCAAAGAGCAGCACATCTGTTTGAGCTTTCTTTCTCAGACCCAGAAAACATTTATCAGTGTCTCTGACACCCCCTTAGCTGTCACATCTCTGCATCACCTGCTGCCTTCCTCACAGGACCTCTCCAATCAAGGAAAGAGTCTCTGTTCGAAAGCAATGCTCAAAGTAACATTGCTTTCTCCCAGAAGATGCCATTCCCCAGTGTGCTCTGCCAGGCTCCAGATGGGTCATTCACCTCCAGATCAGATGAGTGAAAGAAAATGTCACCTTTTATTCTGTAGAGCTCCTTCTCTTTTAGCTGTGGAGAAGAGTTTAACCCATTCCCCTTACAAACAAAATGCAGGCTGTTGAATCATGTACCCTGAAAGTGAACATATTTAAAAATATTCTTCCATTCACCACACTTAAGAAAATGGAGTTTTAAGGCTGCCTTGGTAATTAATTGTTTCAATCTTGACACTTCTCTTCTATGTGGCAAACATTCACCTGTCAGGATCATACTTTACCACTGCCCTTTAAATCCAGCACCTTTTCCAGGTTTTAATAGCTGCTGCTTCTCTTTCACATCCCTCCCTGTCTGCCTGCAGCAGTTGCTTCAATTCTCTTCTTTTCCCCATAGCAGTTCCTTTTATCAGCACCTCCTCAGTCCTTTGCACAGCTCCCCACATCTCTTCTCCCTCCCTGCAAAACCTCTCAAGACATCTCTTGGCCCATTTCCCATGTAGGAATCCATGTTCCTTCCATACCACCCTCCCAATTGCTACACCGATACTGCAGGTCACAAGGGCATGGGGTACGTATAACCCACTGGGGGAAAAAAAAGTGGTCCTGATTTTAAAAATGGGGGCACTTCGCAACCCAAGCCACTTGCACTGGAATTTTAGTCTAGGAGGCTACTTGAAAGAAAAAAGCTCAGATGGAAGCAGTGCTGTTTGGTTTTGCAGTACATTTTTCTGTGAGAGAATAGAAAATTTGGAAAGGGATGAAATGAAGTAGTGGTATTTCAATTTTGAGCCAAAGTCATCTTTTTGGGGATGCATATGTAATTTCCATTCATTGGTGTCCTAAACCAGTTGTGGTTTTGGCATGTTCAAAATGAAACAGGATTTGAAATATATCAATATTTTTTTGCATAATGAAACTTCTATCAGGTCTTAGTACTCCAGCTTCCTACTTCTTCTGGAGGCACCCGTTTTAAATTGGAGTACTGCTAGATGTGCTTCTGCATGCTTTTTTTTTTTTTTTCCAGTGCTTTCTTCTCACAGTGTCACAGTGTTACCACCAGTGGTTTCCTCATTTTGAGTCTATGCTCAATTTATGGTTCCAGGACAGTAGCTGGAGTGGCACAGCCCATGTCTTAGAGAGATAATTTTGTATAAAACAACCAGAAATAAAATTCAAAGTTTTCCTATTTTGCTACAGAGAAACCAATACAAAAAAAGTGTCTTTGTATTTCTTAAGCCTCCACTCAACACTCACAGCATTCAGATGCTGCAAAAACAGGACTTCCTCACCCTAAACTGGAAACATTTTCCTGTAAACACTCCACCAAAATAAAGGACTAGATGGAGTCATTTCAGCATCTGGGAAAAAAACCAAAACAAACAAACAAAAAAACCCACTTTCAAATTCCCTACAATTTCAAAACTTGCTTTGATTTCTACCAAACTTCTTGTTTGAAGGAAGGGATAAAATGCAACAGAAAACATTCTAATACAATATCCTTTCTGTGTGGGTAGCTAAGGGACTTAAAATCACATCAGGGTTTGATTTATGATAGCGAAGGTGATGAGTCTAAGCAAATTATCTGGATAGGGAATCATTAGAGGACATTCAGAGCTACCAATGGGATCTTCTTTTACCTATGTTTTCTGATAACATTTCAAAAATTCTCAAGAGGCACCAGCAGTTTGTGTTGCATCTATTAAAGGATCCAAGAGGCTATAGCTAAATTATTATTTATTATTTGTATTATACTATTGCCTAAATGTCAAATGATTCACAGCTGTTCCAAAAAGGTACCGTCTTTTCTACTCACAGCATCTTTCCCCCATTGCAGGAATTTACAGCGGATATTTTGCAGTCTGGGTTATTGCTGAGGTTAAATTCCTACCCCCAAGATAGCAATTGTTTTACCAAGCTCCAGCCCATCAAGCTGTGTGCCGTGTCACATCGCATCATCCTGTGCCACACGATGGTATTGAGAACTTCCTCCTATGTTCCCTCTCCCAGTTGGTGATGCTTTTCCCTGGAGAGCATCGGTTGCAGATACAACTGTGTGATTTAGTACAGCCAAGCACCTGGCAGTCCCTGAAGGGTTCGCTGAGCAACACCCCGATGCTCGCTCAATGGATGCCGCTGTCACTTGTCCCCTCTCGCAGCACTTACGGCCTGCTGAAGAGCAGAAAGAGGTCAGAGCGGCTGACCTGGTTTCCAGTTTAAGTCATGGGGACTGCACTTTCAGTTTATTCCCCAACTTTATGCTTCATCACCTATCGCGCAGCTCTCAGAGGAAAAAGAATAAAAGTAGATCTTACACTTTGGAGAAGCAGTGAGTATATTTAGCTGCTGCTAATCTTGTAACTTTTGTTACTTTGTGTATGGCTAGCCATCCATTCTGCCAATTACCAATGTGGTGCTTTGACAATAGTGGAATGAAATTCACAGCTACACAGTCACAGCTTGAAACTTTGCAAATGAACATTCATAGCATGCTTCTCAGCTTCCTTTTTATAGAAAAACTGGCACTTACAATTACATACCTTTTAACAAATATTCTTTCTGCATCTCCAGCTTCCAAGTTTGCTTTGTGATCGTTAGGGATCAGCCTTGCTCTGCTGAACTTCCCAAAATAAAATGAGAGGGAAATTATGTCCTCTTACAAGTAGGAGTAACTAAAAGAGGTTATTAAATGAAGATATTGGTCATCTGATTCACTCTTTGGAAAATATTGTTAATTTAAAAGTCTTAATATTATATTTGGCATTGCCAGCAGCATCTAATCCAAGAGAAAAGATTTGATAGCTACAACTTTGTCTCTCTTGGGAGAAAATGGATATGAAACATTAACATAGAAAAAGCCTTGAGGCAAGGAGAAGCAGTTCACTGTCCTTAAATCCACTGTCATTTCTGCTGCAAAGGAGGTGACAAGTGACCACACATGGGGCAAGTAGACCTTCAGTGCTGCTGTTCACAAGAGGCTACACCTTGTGTCTCTCAGGGCAGTTAAAATGAATGTCTCATTCACATCTCTTGTAAATCTTATGTAGGCTAGTGCATATTTCTTTTGAGTTTAGCTGAGTTCCAAATGAATAAAGTGGGGCTATCTGTTAAACAAGCTAGGAAAATAAAGCAAAACAAACAAAACAAGCAAACAAAGAAAGCAGAAATCACCTTATCCCTGGGTTTCATTCAATGCCAGCTACCATAGCTATGTGGCTGCAGGGCAGGCTGACCCCTACTCTGTATTTTTGTTGTCTTTTCTTCCCTTCCTTCCTGTTCCCACAGATACCCCATTTCTTTTCCTACCCTGTGTCCTCCCAGCATCAGACTGGGGCCCAGTTTTTGCACCCCAGCATCAGTCACAGCATCACCCTTGGGGCCTGACCCTGTCTCCCTCCCTCTGGAAGCAAATTGTGTTTGTCACTGGAGGGCAGACAGACTTATTAGCTAAACTGAAGCATTGCTTAATCGTAGCAAAGCTTCATTTAAGAAAAAGAAGGCTGTAGGGTAAAAGAAAGCCTTTGCATAGATCCTTTTTATTTGAGACCATTCACTCTGGAATAGAGAGGCACAGGAAAAGACTGCCTTCTTCAGACCCTTCAGAGAGGTCTTTCTGCTCCATCCCCATCAGGCATTTTCTCTGTGAATCCAGCACAGACACTTTCCTCTTTTTATAAAGGTAACTTTATCTAACCAAATTTAAATTTTATCCAAACAAAGCCCTTTAACTTTTTGCTTTGGGGTGGGGGTAGGGGGTGGGGGTGGGGTTGTTGATTGTCCGCAGTATTGCAGAGAGATCCTCAGGAGAGGGAGTTTTCCATTGTATGTTTAGGAAGTCTTGTTTTCCAACAGCCTGCCATTACATTTAGCCATGATAGTCATGACACTAGATAGTCATACCATCAATAGTTGAATTGCACAGTTTTCACAAATTATTACAGATAGGACCTATTTCCATCACACTGTTGTGTCATTGATGTTACCAGAAATAAGGTGGTAATGTCTGGTATGGGACAATGCATATCAGAACTGGAGACTAAAATCAGGGAAGTAAATAGAATTTGCTCCACCTAGAATAGAAAAATATCACTGAAGGCACAATGGTGAGTCACAGCTTGTAAAGAGAGTTGGAAGTACACAGAAAGTAATGAGGTTCTTGGGCATGTCTTTATCTATCCTTGTTTGTGAAGAAATAGCTATCAGTAGAACTGTATTGACTGTATTGATTTTTTTTTTAAAAAATATAGATTACAGTATATTGTTTAGGAAATTTTTATATATATTCCCCCCTTTTCTGTCATTGAATCTGGTAATATGAATATATATATATATATATATTTTTACTTTTAATCTCATTTTTCTTTCTTAAGAAAGAAAAATAATTCTTTCTTAATAATAATTTATTATTTTCAGCTATGGCTCTCAGCTTTTTAACACTGAAATTGTTAGCTGAGTTTTTAAAATTTCTCTTTCTCCTTTTGCTCCTCTGTCTTTTCAGTCATACCGAACTCTCTGATGATTTGGAAGACGGGAGAAAAGATCTGGAAAAAAAACACTCCTGTTCATTCATATGCTTATAGTTGCAAAAGATGAAAGTAGAGTGAATAGTCTAGAAAATTTGGAAACCCTCTGAAACCACAATGCTTGTTTAATTTTATATAAGATACCCCATAAAAAAAAAAAAAAGAAAAAAAAAAAGCTAAATCGTCTTCCTTAACCAAATCTTGTCCTTGACACAATCTCATTTCTTATAGGAAAATTTTCCAGATGATTATTTCCAGGCAGCAACAGTTGCTAGCTGTAGGAATGACAGAACAATTGGAGCAGCGAAGCTTTAAACTATTCTTTTCCTCCGGGTAGCCTTGAAAGAATATATTCACCCACTTACTAAGGGTGAACAGGTTTTTAGCAGATGACTAAAAGATCATTTCTTTCTCATTGACATCATTCATCGTGATAAGTATCTTGATTCTCAACTTTCCTATAGCCATTTGCAAGTAGGGAGGTTAAGTAGAAAATGTGACAATGGTTGCAAAATTCAGCTTCATTGACAATTTGCATGTGTTTTGCTGAGTTTATGTAACTACCAATTTGTGTGACACAGCAATGCAACATACAAGAAAGGTGGACAAACTACATGGCAATGCTGATATCATTGTTGATGCTGTTCAACAGGGGGCTGTGGGGAAACCGTCCTGATTCAATATCATGCATTGCCCCATACACATATGGGTATCTGCAAAATGCACTTTCTCAGGTAGTACTGTACCATCCAAAGAGAGAAAGGAAAGCAAACTTTGCTGGTAAACAGTCAGTGGGTACGACAATCAGATTGGATTAAATAATTAATCTGCAATAATGGTATCTAAACAGGAAGGCAGAGTCAATTTGGCAACCAAGGGGATGGAATGTATTTGCTAATGCTGGGGAAATGTCTCAGGAGAAATTTCTCAGGAGAGAAAAATTAACCTTGAGCTGAAAGCCATCTAAGCTGTCGGCTTCTGAGGACAGACTTTGGCTCAGCATGTGGCAGCTAAATTCAGCACAATTTACAGCCCCACAGTCATGATTAGGTTTCCAATACAAAGCTTGGGAATTCAAATGCCTGGGAGTAAAAGTGTCCATTTGGGGAGTCTTGCCCCATTATGTTACATCTTCAGGAGTCTAAAGACACCTAAATGACACATGCCATGGGTTTCTGTGATAAGCCAAGCTGTCCTGGCTTCAGGAAGTGGCAGCTCAATGATGCAACTTCTGCCAACACACTGCACTGAAATCTGTGAGATTTCCTTTGACTGAGCTGGGGCTGAATTTCTCACATTTTACATTCCTGCTCTCCTGTGTGCTGCCGCTGCCTGTCAGCACAGTCTGTTCGTAGGTGGGTAGCTGCCACCCTGTGATCTGCTCTTCCCCTTCCCTTTATGAGTCTGTAGCCTTAGGTGCCACTGAAAATGCTACCTGGCAGTTTGCAAGTGCCTGGGTGCACATGCACTCATGTGTGTACAAGCGTATATGTGTGTGTGTTCATAAAATAGCATGCGTATTTATGCCAACGCCCAGGCAGCCAAAATAAGTGGTGATTAACCCGTATTCTTCTCTGAAGTTTCTGTTTCAAAAGCAGACTAACATCACAAGAGGACCTAGGTGCCTAAGGTGGCAGACGGAAGTCTGCTGGGATTTAAAATCATCCCCAAAGCTGACATATCGATGGGTGTTTGATGTCGACAAGCTTGTGAAAACCTGTCATTCACCGGTTTGTACCTCTAGATAGTAAATTCCTCTTAAAAAAAGTTTGGTCAAAATGGGGTGTGGTCCCACTCTGTTCCCTGTATGTGAAATCCCCTGCCATTCGGGGTCACGACACCAGCCGGGGCCGGCTCCAGAGAAGAGCGCTGCAGCTTGCTGGGCAGCCTCCACTGCTGGCAGCTCGGGGGGCATCGGGCTCCAAGGGAGATGGAGAAGGTGGGGACCTAGCTGCTCAAGCTGTCTTGCCGTGAGACAAGGTGAGCCCAGTGCTAGGCTTTAGGATCTTTTTGCTTTTATACAACGTATAGATTGAGGAGGGGAGGGAACTCTGTTCATTTTTTAAGTCTTTTTTTTTTTCTTCCCTTTTTGTTGTCTTTCTGTTAGTTCTAAGGAAAAAGAATCTCAAACCCCAGGTCTTGTCCCCTCAGTTTAGTAGTTGAAGCGCTGCTTGAGTACTGAATTTTTAGTATTTGGATTTCCCATAGTTGTTAAACTAGATTCTAGCAGAAATACAAGTATCAAAAACCAAAGTCAGAAAACATTTGTACTTAAAACAGGCAGGCTAAAAAGTATCTCCCCTCTGTGCAGATTCCCTCTTTAGCTTACGCTTTCTACATGGTGAGATCAAATTACCACACATTCTCTCTTTTGCTGTAGGCTCTTATTTGGATGCTAGGCCAACAAGGCAAGCATCCTGGTGGGGGTCTGTTATAGACCGCCGAACCAGGATGAGGAGACAGATGAGGAGTTCTACAGGCAGCTGGCAGAAGTTGCGAAATCACCAGCACTTGTTCTCATGGGGGACTTCAACTTCCCAGACATATGCTGGAAGCACAATACAGCCCAGAGAAAGCAGTCTAGGAGGTTTCTGGAGAGCGTGGAAGATAGCCTCCTGATGCAGCTGGTTAGTGAGCCTACGAGGGAAGGTGCCCCGCTAGACCTTCTGTTCACAAACAGTGACGAACTGGTGGGAGATGTGGTGGTCAGGAGCTGTCTTGGGCAGAGTGACCATGAAATGGTAGAGTTCTATATAGGACTATCAGGATGTTGTATAATGTTGTTTTTGATGTATAAGCATGTTGTAAGGCTGTGCAGGGACAAAATTAGAAAGGTCAAAGCTCACTTGGAGATCACTTTGGCTACTGCTGTTAAAGATAAACGAAAATGTTTTTATAAATACATTTACACGAAAAGGAAGACTAAGGAGAATCTCCATCCTTTACTGGATGCAGGAGGAAACTTAGTGACAAGAGATGAGGAAAAGGCTGAGGTGCTTAATGCCTTCTTTGCCTCAGTCTTTAGTGGCAAAACCAGTTGTTCTCTGGATACCCAGTACCCTGAGCTGGTGGAAGGGGTTGGGGAGCAGGATGTGGCCCTCACTATCCACAAGGAAATGGTTGGCGACCTGCTACAGCACTTAGATGTACGCAAGTCGATGGGGCCGGATGGGATCCACCCGAGGGTACTGAGAGAACTGGCGGAAGAGCTGGCCAAGCTGCTTTCCATCATTTATCGGCAGTCCTGGGGAGGTCCCAGCTGACTGGCGGCTAGCAAACGTGATGCCCATCTACAAGAAGGGCTGGAGGGTAGACCCGGGAAACTATAGGCCTGTTAGTTTGACTTTGGTACCAGGGAAGCTCATGGATCAGATTATTTTGAGTGTCATCACGCAGCACTTGCAGGGCAACCAGGCAATCAGGCCCAGTCAGCATGGGTTTATGAAAGGCAGGTCCTGCTTGACGAACCTGATCTCCTTCTGGGACAAAGTGACACGCTTAGTGGATGAGGGAAAGGCTGTGGATGTGGTCTACCTTGACTTCAGTAAGGCTTTTGACACTGTTACCCACAACATTCTCATCAGGAAACTGGCTGCTCTTGGCTTGGACTGGCGTACACTTCGTTGGGTTAAAAACTGGCTGGATATCTGGGCCCAAAGAGTCGTGGTGAATGGAGTCAAATCCAGTTGGAGGCCGGTCACTAGTGGAGTCCCCCAGGGCTCAGTACTAGGGCCAGTTCTCTTTAATATCTTTATTGATGATCTGGATGAGGGGATCGAGTTCACCCTCAGTAAGTTTGCAGATGACACCAAGTTAGAAGAAACCAAGTTGCATAAGAAACCAAGTTAGGTTATCTGCTCAAGGGTAGGAAGGCTCTGCGGGAGGATCTGGATAGGCTGGAACGATGGGCTGAGGCCAACTGTATGAAGTTCAACAAGGCCAAGTGCCGGGTCCTGCACCAGGGGGGCGACAACCCCATGCAGCGCTACAGGCTGGGAGATGAGTGGTTAGAAAGCTGCCTGGTGGAGAAGGACCTGTGAGTACTGGTTGATAGTCAGCTGAATATGAGCAAGCAGTGTGCTCAGGTGGCCAAGAAGGCCAACAGCATCCTGGCTTGTATAAGAAGCAGTGTGGCCAGCAGGTCTAGGGAAGTGATTGTCCCCCTGTACTCGGCTCTGGTGAAGCCGCACCTCAAGTACTGTGTTCAGTTTGGGCCCCTCGCTACAAGAAGGACATGGAGGTGCTCGAGCGAGTCCAGAGAAGGGCAACGAAGCTGGTGAGAACAAGTCTTATGAGGAGCGGCTGAGGGAGCTGGGCTTGTCCAGCCTGGAGAAGAGGAGGCTCAGGGGCAACCTTATCGCACTCTATAGGTACCTTAAAGGAGACTGTAGCGAGGTGGGGGTTGGTCTTTTCTCCCATGTGCCCGGTGATAGGTGAGGGAAAATGGGCTAAAGTTGCGCCAGGGGAGGTTTAGGTTGGATATTAGGAAAGACTTCTTTACCAAAAGGGTTGTTAGACATTGGAATGGGCTGCCCAAGGAAGTGGTTGAGTCACCATCCCTGGAGGTCTTTAAAAGACATTTAGCTGTAGAGCTTAGTGATATGGTTTAGTGGAGGGCTTGTTAGTGTTAGGCCAGAGGTTGGACTAGGTGATCTTGGAAGTCTCTTCCAACCTAAATGATTCTGTGATTTTGGATGAGGAGCAGTATTTATTTATGTGAGTCAAGACAGATTTGTCATTAGTGAGATTTCTTCCAGAAGTGCAAAGCTAGTTATCTAAACCTCTAGTTCAGAACTCAATTAGGCTCTTAGTTCACTTTAAATTGCTTCAAGTGTAAGAAACCTGCAGGCCAAGGTATTTATTTTTCCAGGCTATACTATAAAAGTTCCGCTCTGAAAAAGGCTGATAAGGGAGTCATGGTGCATATACAGACTGAGGGAGGACTGAAACCATTGAGATCAGACACATTTAACAGTCTTCTAAGGCAACTATCTGTATTTTTTTTGGAGGATACACACATTTAAAATTGTCCTTAAGCTACTCAGACATGATAGTGCTGTAGATAACAAAACCTTGAAAAGTCTTAAGGAGACTTAAGACTCCGAGCTGCTCCCGAAGAAGACTACCTCTGTCCTCCACAGGGAACTGAGGAAGACTAACATCCCCAGGCTGAAGCTGATCTTGCAAATGCCTCTCTGAGATTCTTAAGGCATTTTAGTTCCTGTGTATTTTGATTATTTAATCCCAAAACCTATGTTAGTGCCTGCATACCTTTGAGGATTTGTGCAGTGGGTGGTTTGGCTTGTACCCAAGACTTTCAGCTGAATATTAAAACTGCTAATGGAGCGAAATATTTGTTAAATGTAAATGAAAACCTTTTCAAGGTGTCTTTATAAAACTAGAAGGCACACAAATAGTTTCTTCTGTCCTTTGTGGATTATCTTTAAGAGTACCAATTGAAGTACATTAGAAATACCCTGTTGGCTCTGAAAGCTCATGATGAAAAGTACTGGCATTATTATTTAGGTAAAAATCAGTGTTTTTGTCCTGAGTTATTCCTTTGAAAAAGTGCTAGTTTAGTTTAAGAACTGCTATATGCATAATTACGTCTGAGAACTGATATCACCGTGACTTCCCTCAGCCCATGTTTGCTTTGATAACCAGCCATGTAATACAGACCAACTCAAATTAAAATCTTACACTGGTACACTGTTAGCTGTGACTGCATGGCAGAGACAGTAGTATTTTGCAGTTGTTGGTGTTTGATGTGCCTGGGTTGTAGCAGCCTCTAGAACGTGCTTTTATCATTAGGAATATTGACTTAATGTTTACTACCTTGGGTTCAAATACACATCATGGATTTTTCTGTTTCTACACAACAGCAAGCAGAATAGCAAACCTTGAGACTGCCAAGAAGGAAGCTGCAAACAGACCAAAACCATTGCAATTTTTGTTTGTAATTTTATTATTGGTTCCTACAGTTTTTCTTTTCCCCGGGATAAAACAAGCGAGAATACCTGAATCGGCTCTTCAAATCCATAGTAGGAAGCTAGAAAGAGGGTGGCTTGGCAAGTGTTTATGGAGAGACTCAGGCTGTGTCTGACTTGAGAGACCTTTGGTTTCCTGAGTCCAGAGATACAGAAGTATAGCATGCAATGAAAATTAGGCAACCCAAACCAAAACAGCCAGGCGAGTCAGCCACCCATGTTCTGACTTGAGGTGGAAAAAAGTCCCACTGCATCCCTGTCAAGAAGGAAGGAAAGCCAGCCACGTAGGTGGGAAAGGAGCTGTATCATGCAACAGCCATGGTGTTGGGAAATGCAGTGCTGGTAGTCATACCAGGGTCACACACATCTCTTGTTCTGTCTGGATTTAACCTGGCTGTAGTAAGGACTCTCTGCTCCATGTGAAAAGCCTGTAACTTTCAATGGTGGAAATGCAAATACAATTAGGAGTTGCTTAGGTGGGCAGAATCTGATGCTGGGCTTTGGGTGAGGAGCAACATTATTGATCTCAGTAAGAAGGCACTGGTATGAAAACAGTGGCTAAAAAAGAACCAGTGAGAAGGGAGACCAGATCCTTGTATTTTCCATGGGTCGTATTTAAACAAGTACTTTTTAGCCAGATTTTTCCATTAACACAAATCATGAAACTACTTCAGAACTGATGCCCTGACAGGGCCTTATGTCAACTGATTTTCTTAGATACAGTATTTTTTTTTTGCATGAACAATAAAAGAAAAGAGTGCAGATAAAACATCACAGCTAACCAATAAAAATGAAACACTACAGAAGCATTATGATGCATAAAAAATTAACTCCAGGCTCATGTATGCAAAACTTAATTACATAGGCTTCAGATCTCATCAGAGTCATTGTTTAACTGCTTTTCCCAGAAACTAGGCTAACTCTCTTGAAACATTTCATATCTACCATTAATTTAAAAACAAAACAAAACAAAACCCACATTTTAAATGCAGTAAATGTCTAAACTTCAAAGAAAATTCAATTTCTTTGTCCTGGGCTAAGTTTGCTATGAGGATTTTGTTGTATTGCTATTTAGACAGATGTTCTTCAAATACAAATGTGACTGAAATAAAACTCTTGAGCCCACAATTAAATTTAGAGTAAATCGGCATTGCTTTATTAAAGCTCATGGGGGCAGATTTGCCTTAGTAGAAGAGTTTGCTCTCGTTTCTTTTTTTTGAAAATAAGATTCAACATGGTCAACACCCTAAGCAGGAGACAAGGGTTTTTGATTCTGGGTAAACCTGAGTGGCTGCAAGAGAAGTAAACAGTCATTCAGTTAGTATTCTTAGCTAGATAATAAGGAATAAGTAAACTTTGTATTGCTAAATTCCCCTAGTGTTTATGCTCATCTGAAGCTGAACTAAAGGACAAATCCAGAATCAAAACCACGTGTGCTGCAGTCGCTAATGGGCATTGTGGCTGAAGGACAAGATTAGGTTTATAATAGTTTTGCAGCTTGGAGAGCCCCATAATGTCTACTTGCGATGGTTTAATTAGAAAGATTTTAAAATAAAGCTTATAGTAAGTTGTAAGAGGGAGGCCCTAGACTGGCTGGCTGCAAGGATGATTTTTTGGTACTTCTGTCTCTGTGAAATGGGAAAGTTGTTAGAAAGAAGAGCTTTTCAGACTATATGGATTTCCCTATTTTGGACATACTAATGATAAAAAGTTTTCACAAATCTATCCTAATGCTTGAGGATTGTTTTTCTTTGCTAAAAAAACAAACAAACTAAAAAAAAATAACAAACAAAAAAAAAAAACCAGAGGCTTTCGTGGGCACTGGAAGCTAAATGCAGAAAAAATAAACTGTTTTGGAGAGATGTTCTAAACATTTTTAACACATCAGTCAGTGTCCACACAGGCATTTTTGAAGCATAACTGTTCTGCATAACCGCTGAAGCATAACCCCTTAGACCTGGTTGTGATGGGAGATGTTCCTGTGCCTAATTTCTCTGATGTGGGACAAAAGAAGCTCCCAGGGAAAATAAATGAGCTTTAATAAGCTGGAATACATTGTGAATATTTCTGGCGGGTTCACAGAGCTTTAAGGAGGCTCCTGCAACACCTTCCCCAGGAGGTCCCTGGGACAGTTCCCACGTGGATGCCCCTGGCTGAGCCTGGCTGGCTGCTGCCACCAGGGAGGGTCGGGGCATCGCAAGCACCTGGCTTTGGGGCAAGCAGGTGATGGTGGCAGCTGGAAGGGTTCTAAAGATGGAACGTGTGCAGAGGTGAAGGTACATGCATATATACACTTGTGTCTTGCAAGGCGCATGCATACATATGCTCTGGCTGCCAAAGCATCTGCTGGTTCTGCTTATTCTACTTTCATACTGCCCAGTGTTGTAGGGACCAACAGAAAAAGCTTTAAATAAGAAAAGAACAAAAGAAAGACGGCAGAAAGGAGGAAAGGATCAGAGACACCGTATAAGCAGAGGGGATGACTGGCACATATTGCATCTGCCTCATTTTTCCTTATTGCTACTTATCCCTTGACTCCACTCATGTAGGCTCCATGGCAATTAGCTTTGGGGTGTATTTACAGCTGATAAAGGGAGAGGTTTTTCCATCCAGATAGAAGTGTTTAAATTGCACTTGAATATTTTAAAGCAACTTCAGAGCTGCATCTGACATAGCTGGAACCTGCTTTTCATACTGGAATCTCAAGTGATCTTTGCTGCCTCCTTCATCATTCAGGCAACCACTTTTATGCAAAAATGTGTCTATGTGCTAGGACAAAAATTAGATAGCATTGCCTCCTCATAACTATGTAGCAGAGATCCTTTTGTCTATATCTTAGAATTAAAGGAGCATAAATACATTTGTGCTTATTCAGAAAAAAGTTTGGAACCATTTTTTTTTTTTCATGAATCCAAGTGTGCAGCTGTGTTCATCTGTAAACCTATATTTCTGGGTAGCTGCAAGTACATAATAATGTTGACAAGCAATTATCAGAGTTGTGTGTCCGGATATGACCCTTACACACATGATTTTCCAGCTGAAAGGAGGGTCTGCCTGACATTTAAGTGGTAATGATCAGACAGGAACAAAAAGAGGAGTAAAACTATATTTCTTTGATTCCCCTGAGTTCCTCTGAGTCTCCCCAGACATAAATGGTAGCCTCACTGCATGTAAGTACCAGAAGCATGCCAGAGACACTGCTTACTGTATCCCCTGTCAATCTGAACAATCCTTTATTTTTGTGGTGTCTGGATGCAGCACAGATTTCTGTCCCTCTCTGCTCTCTGTCCTGCTGTCTGCCTTTTCATTTCCAGTCACCAGTGCCAACCCAGCTAAATTCCTGCTTGACATAGCTGAAACTCAGCCGTAACAGCAGGTCCTCAGAAATGCCCCAGATAATGGACAAATGCCACAGTTCTCTCAGCATCTGTGCTAACCTTGAAACCCTACTGGTAGGCTCAGTGCAATCAAAAACTAATCAGTGAAATCAAGCTGGGATTTGATTTTGGGAGCTAACAGGAGAAAAAAAGATGACTGTGCAAATGCGGCGTGGCTTTCGAGAGGGGAGATGCACAAAGCCGTTCTTAATCATCAGCAACTCAACAGAGTAATGATAGGAGGAACTGGCAAAGCCTGTCAGCATGTGTGTTAATCCAGTTAATTAGAGGGAAAGGACAAACTCCTCTGGTAGCACCTATGCAATGGGCAAACTCTCTTCATGTTTCATTGGGATGATTGTTTTAAAGGTTGCAGGCAAAACTGTGCCTGTGTTGCTGTAGAGCTTTCCTTCACTGCATGGGCTAAAGCTGGGGCATGTCGGAGGGCAAGGGGGGCTGGCAGGTAGCATGGGGAAGGAGGAAGAAGTGTGGGAGAGAGAGCGTAATGTGAGCTCTGACCTACAGTCTGTGCGGTTCTCCTCTCCCTCCTCTTCTGCCTTGATCTTTCAGCAAGTTAAAAGAGAAAAAAAAAAAGAAGAAGAAGAAGGAAAAGGAAAAGGCTGCAATGTGTCACAAAGGAACAGACTGGCAGACATCTGCCTCTTCCCTTATTTATTTATTTATTTAAAAAAAATAAAGGAAAGGCTACAGAGCCAACTCTTCACGCCAGAGCCCCCATTCCCTTAACAAACCAAATGGTGGCTGTTGGCAGGGTACTGACAGCTTGTTAATGAAGGAATTCTTGACAAAATGACAACCTGTGTGGGATGCAGAATACTCCCACAAAACAGTACTAAGTAATTAGGAGGTGGTGAAAATAGCAACTAACTACTGTTGGGAAGAAGAGGAAGGGGGGAGAAAAAAAATCTCCTAAATTAGTTATAAAAGCAGTTCTGGTTTGAAAAGTATCCCTCTTTCCTTTCCCTGAGAAGATACAATAGTTTCCCTGAAATGTCTGTTTCATCCTCTGCATTTCTCTTCGTGGGGCAAAGGGTGCATCTCAAAAGACTGCACCTGATGGCTGTGAACAGTGTCTTTTTCTTCTGCAAAGATGCAGTAATGGAAGTCCAACAACAAGTTGGCCACTGGGGCTGCTGCTTCTGCTCTCCACAAAGGCCTGCCTGCTTTCCCTTGCTGTGGTTTTCCCTTGATTTTTGTCTGATTGCTTCAGGCAGGTGGGCACAGCTCTCAATGCCTGCAGGAGGTTTTAACCCCCCCCTGAAAGGAGGGTGGGTGATGAACCAGCCAAAGCAGAGCGCTCAAACTGAATCAATTACAGAGTGGGTCTTGCAGGAAGGCCCATTTTTGAACAGTGGCTCAGCTTTTGTGGTCATGGCAGCAGCATTGTTCACGACCAGGGCATCAGGATCAGGTACTGCAGCAGTGGTCAGCAGCAGATGTAGCTGAGTCCCTGGCTTGTGGAGGAATTACGTTTCAGATGGTCATTCCATTTGGGTCACTAGGAAGATAACATTCTCCACCCTATGTTGAACACGAGCTCATGCTAATTTAACTAAACGGCTTGGGGAAAAAAAAAAAAAAAAGGTTTGTACAAGAAAGGACACTTGAAACAACAAGATTTTTTTTTTTAATGTTGATTTATTTTCACAGAGATTGAAAACTTTTGAACAATTATAACATGCAATAAGCAATTGGGATAAAATGAATCAAAGAAAAAATACTCTGAGAGAGATTATTATTATTATTATTATTATTATTATTATTATTATTGATGAAAGCTAGAGTTCTGAGAAATTCAGCTAACTTATTTTGCAGTTTTAATCTGTCTGGCCTTTTACCACCTTTTGCAGTTTCTGGGATTGACATCTACTTTCTACAAGCACAGTTTCAGATAAGCAATATGAACTGAAATGATGTCTTCCATTTATGTCTTTCATTTTTAAAATAATGAGGATATTTGAAGAAATTGTAGACCTTAGACAACCCAGTTTATATGAATTTTCAATTCTTCTTTTTTATTTTGAATGAGCAAAGTATCCTCACTAACTTTATTGTGTCTCACCTGTTACTCAGTTAACTTTGTTCCCATTTCTGGCTTTTGTAGGCATGCTCTTTTAAGATATTACAAAAGCTACAAATAAATAACTGCCTGAAGAATTATGCATTGGTTCTTGAAGTGGATGGATAAAAACAGATCTATACATTTAAATCCATGAACTATTTTTTGGAAGGAACAAAGATTGTCTTAGTTCTGGTTTACTGTGTGAGGTCAAGAATAGACATAAGAAAGAACACTTTAAAGGTTAAAGGCTTCACTTTACAGGTAGCTGTCAAGGCATCTAAAGTTTCAATAACCTACTGTAACAGTGAGAGGCAAAAGTCAGGTCAGGGATATTTCATTTTTTTCCAAGTATACTAACAGAACTAATAATTTCTAATAATTAATAATAATTGAAATAATTGCTTATGAATAATTGCTTATGAAAAATCGAGATAATTTTGTTTTGCTTGTATTGTGTGCCTTAAATTACTGGTTTATTTTGTTTTCAATGACTTCTCACCCTGCTCAGTTTTCAAAGAAAGCAAACCAGTGTTTGATGTTGGATAATTACATTTCTCGGTAGCATTGGCAAATTAATGATAGAACATAAATGAATGTTTTATAATTTTTATAATTTATAGTTTATAATGAATGTTTTATAATCTGGATAGTCATCATTTTTTTGTTATGTGAAGAAGTATAGCAATAGTGAAGATGCAATTTTGACCTGTGCAAATGTATGAATGCATATTAGCATTGGCTCATAAGAACCTTGTTTTACACAGATTAAAAAAAAACACAACACAGGACTGGAAATCAGTCATTTTGCATTCATTTCTGGCAGATGGATTAAAGCTTTTGGATGTGTTCTTATGACAATAGGATTAAGAAATGACTCCAGAAAAGTAGCATGCAGGATATGTGGTGAATTAATGCACTGAATTTGTTTGAAATACAGATTGTGAGCTCCTTTCTTTTTAGGGGGAGTCACTCCATGTTCTGGACCTCAGCATAGGGCCACAGGATGCTACCAACTGAGGGAAAATATATCCAAATACAAAGGAAACAAGGCTTGTTATATGATGGCTGTATTAAAAAGGTAAATAAAAAAAAATTAGTCACAGCACTTATTCAGATCAGAACTGTACTGAAGACGATAATCTTTCCTTCATGTGTATACTAGGTGCTATAATTGTCTTTTCCACAAATGGGAAAGAAAATGTATATGACCCCTTTATGTTTGTGTAGGTAGTTTAGGGCTGGCTTGTTGATACTGCAATGGGGAGAAGTTCATTTACAGTAAATAGGACTGCCTGGGTGACTGTGTTCCTGGGGTCCGGTTCTTCACTTGTAGACCAAGAGGCAAATATTAAGGCTACCACTGATGTGAACTTCTTAGCCCTCAGGGGGATGCTGCTGCCTGTGCTATTCGTGGGTCTTGACCTCCCACTCCTGGTAACCATGCAGAAAGTGGAACTGGCATTGGTCTCAGTGGAAAATGCTCTCTTGCAGAGTAAGTAAGAGCTACTGCTCATTGCTGCTACAGAAAGTGACAGTGAATGGGGCTTGCTCTTCTGACGTGCTCAGCAAAACAGATTTTAAGTCAAGTGCTTTGCAGGCTCAGGCTCAGTGTGCTCAGTCTTTTGTTGTATCAAACTGTCAGTGAGGAGCCATATACCAGAGAATCTCTTCTTGCTCCAGGGTCTTATTTGTCCAAAGCAATCTGAAATGTAAGTAAATTTCAAGCAACTCATGAGCAAAGCACTTGGAACACTGTCAGCAGAGACAGACGTGTGCAAGCAATGCGGACTCCATTAAGTTGACTTGCATGGGATTTGTTCAGCTGCCGAACAACAAAAAAAGTGATGGTATGAGATCTCTTTCATTCTCGCATATATATTAAGAAACCTGTACATTTATTGTGCTAACTAAAATAAAATGAGATGTCTTTTCAAAACCTGGCAAAGTTTCTCTCTTAGTACCCCTTTATGTGTGAGCTCTCATTATGCTCAGATGCTCAGAAAAGCATCCAACGGGCAGCACAATAATGATATTCTTCAAAGATCTTTCCCCTGTCTTGTGGATGAGAAAATGTATATCACTTTGCATTTAAAAATCATGCTGTTGGATTTTATATGGAGTAGCACTAAATAGCCTTAAACATGTTTGTTTTTGTGACATTGCAAGTTTATGTTTAATATTTGCAAATTGGTCATTGAAACTTACATTCTGTCCAAACCACAGTAAATATTGTGATTCTTTCAGAGCTACTATGCATTCATATTTCTTTTCTATTTCTTGGGACCAGTTGGAGGTACTGAATACTTGACACCTTTGAAAATGAAATTGCTCAGATAGGTGCTGAAGTAAGGCCAAGGGAACTGTTTTGGGTGGTGATTTTGAAAATCTTGACCCAAGGTCTGTCCTGGAGTGAATCAAGAAAATGTCATTACTGGGTGGAACATGTTCGTGTATCCTACCCATTCAGCACCAGATCTCAGCTTGTCCAAATTTTGTGTTTGTTACAACTTCACAGTGAGTGAGTTCTCTTCATGAAGGCTGTCAGCCTCGTGTCTGCATTACAGCCTGCTATTTGAGCCTGTTTAGATCTGGTAATTTGTGTGTGGTAGGTAGAGAAATGAGCAGTGATCAGTAAGCAGCCTCCTTTCCCTTGGCACTCCTGGCCAGTACTGTTCAGGGTCCCTCCAAGAAGGGTATTTGTGGATTTCAGAGCAGAACTCAGCTTTCTGCTGTTTTTATCATATGAGCTTGGAAAGCTCCCAGTAACATCAAGCATCCTCTTCCTTTACCAGCCAGTGCTAGCTTCCATGCTTGAATGGGTGCTGGGTTGTGGCACAGTTATTGCTTTCTCTTAAAACAATTGCATTCCCACAAACACTAACCAACTCCAGCAACTGGTGATGGCTGAGCAAACTGTAAGCTGGAATCTCTGCTGTAGGTGAATTTAACTGCAGCATAGATGTACATTGAGGGAAGATACAGATGAAGGAGGTTGCACCAGTAGGAGCAATGTACATAAGTGTTTTATAAAATTTCTTGGAGAGAAATGGCACCATGTTGAATTGTTTTTGTAACTTCAAAATAATTTACAAAAAAAGACTTAGTAGGGTAGGTAAATAAAAATGAGAAACTGAAAACCAAGGCAAAGGGGCGTAAAGGAAATTGTCCAAGGAGACTGAAATTAAATCATGGGAATTTCTGAGTCCAAGGCACGCATTTAGCTCAATTCATCAGACCCAGCTGCCTGATAATTATTTAGAGTGAAATGTATGTTGGCTTGTTCACTTTATTTATTCACTTTAATCATCTTGCAGCTCCTTCCAAACGCTAGGGCATTGCTGGTGGACATGAGATTTATAATTTGGAGAAAGCCTCAGCCTGGAAGTGGGGGAATTGCTACGGCTGTAGCACAGGTGTCATTTCATAGCAGTAGATCCTCTGATTTAGACCTGCAGACATTATGGGCTAACACAAACAGAGCTTGTACAGCATGCAGTAATATGTAATTGGGAAACTGTATGTTGCTGCATCATTGTTAAGACAAAATCTGGGGATAGGAGGTGTTTGCTCTAATTCAACAGCAGGCTATCAATATTCTCAGCAGCATTATTAGTATTTATTGAAAATATTTTGTGAAGCACTGCAAGTTTATGCAGAAGTCATTTACATCAGATAATTAGGATGCCTAAAACCATATATGGAAGGATAGATCCTAGTAGTGCTATGTACTTGATTGTATTATATTGCAGTACTATTCTAGGGGGATTAGAGCATTTTTTGTTAATGACAATTGCATGGCAAGAAAATGAGAAGTTTGTTACACACATTTCTGGGTCTGACTGGTGATGACTGTGCTTTAAAATTGCTCTGGTACTGCACTATCTAGGTGCTGCTATCCAGCAAGATAAGATGGAAGTGACATGCCACAAAATGGTGACTCTCATGTTTTACGTATACTGTGTTGTATTTTCATATAAGTGTTTTTGTAAAGTACCTGTGTGTAAACCACTGACTTTGCTTTTACCAGTATACCATTTTGAAAGAGAATATTGCTAAAGGCAGGAGTTCTGAATTAAGCCACGTTTAGTGATTGCTTCTTATCGTAAGACAGTATTTTTCCTTTATAGAAAGAGGATGCTTTATAGAAAGAGGATGCCATCACACCATCAACAATCTAGACTTGAGCTTGAATTGTCCCATTTGTTTGATTTTGAAAAGACCTATATATATATATTTTTCCTACCTACACAGACAGGATTTAATTTCAGTTCTCTATGGTGTGAAACTTGTTACTTGTCCAGCAGGAGGATGCAATTCTGTATGTTGCAGGTAATTTCAGTATATGCTTAGGTTTAGATCAGCCCCAGCTGGTATCACTCAGCCCTTAATTCAAGATGCAGTAGAGCCCTAACCAATACTGTGAGCCTGATACAAACGCCACAGAATTCAACTTGAGATTTTTGATCTCCATCAGTCATCTTGGTAGGAACCCACTCTGCTTACCTAAGCTTTCCAGCTGAGGCATAAATCTGACCATGCCGTAGGCCTGTATCATCTTCAGAAGGGACAGTCAATAAATTTTCACTTGGAGGAATTTGTTTGCACCTTCTTTGGTGTATATCAAGAAGTAGCATCTGGGCTAATAGAATATCAACTGTGGATCTGCAGTCAGTCCCTGGCTCTGCTGAGATGCTGAGAGGAGACAGTTTGAGAAAGCACTGGAGTCCCTGTGGTACGGAGTGTAGGGAGTGAATTTATGACCACGTGAGAGCTGCTAAAGATTGTGAAGACCTTCATGCCCCCTCCTAATGCTCCTTACTTAAGCACTCACGTGGGGCCCAAGCAAAATGTGGTGGTGTGCCCAGCAGAAAGACTTTGCTTGGTCAGACATGAGAATGATGCTCTCCAGGGTTAAGGTTTCACAAAGAACAGAGGCACAGAGGTCCAAGAGCATTACTAAATCGGCCAATCAATCCTGAATCCATTTTTCATCATTCATTCACAGGAAGAATAGCGACATCTAACTTAATCATTCCTCACAGAAAATAAACAGGCACCTTGTCAGTCCATGAGAAAAATCATTCACTGATGCCAAGTAACTAACAACTGACTGGATCAAAGGTGAAATTTAATTGATTATGTGTTAAATATTCTCTCTCTGACATAACACTCTTTCTCGTCTACATGGAGTGAAAATACCCAGACAGTAGGCCGAACAATTTCCTTCTTGTTGCCATAGAAATTTCAGGTGATTTTCCAGTATCTTAGCTGGATTGCTTCTAGAGGCATAGGGTTTGATTCTTTTTCACTTTCACAACGTAAATCAGAAATAGCTCTGCCAAACCCAATGAATTGTAAAGCTGGTGTAAATGAGAGAGCCTGTGCTACAATGTTAAAGGTTCTCTCTCTTTTTTTTTATATATTTTTAACTAAGTGAAAGAAATGATTGAATCATGCACATAATCCGCAGCATGTCTATTGTGGTGAAGTTCAAAATCCTGGTTGGACTGTTAGAGTTTTTTAGGATTTTTGTTAATCACCGATAAATTCTTTGGTGCAGGACTTGAGTGCTGTTAAAATTTATAGTGAAGCTATATCCTTCACAGTAGGATTTATGTCTGAATATGGGGGGGGAGGGGGGGGGGGCGGGGAGTAAAGGTAAGAAGAGAAACTAGATGCATTTGAGGAAAGCAGCTTGTCTGAAGTCACAGGCAGACCAGAGGCAGGGCAGGAGCAGGTCTCCTGTCTCTCCTGCTCCCATTTTGCTGGACAATGCCTGTGAGTATAAGGGCAGAGCAGCAGGTAACCAGAAGGCAATGCTCCATTACCCATTTTGCTTTTACCAATATGCATTTGTCAGATCTAGTATGTAGGCTAAGATCCAACTGGGCATCCCAATAAGCAGCATATGACTATGACATCCAGATGTGGTCTGTTGCTGTTGTGTTGAATTAATCAGAGTTTGGCTCTCTGTACTCTTTGTGGGAAGGGAGAGCTGAGGGAGTGGAAACAAATGGGCTTCTTTTATGCCAGGCACGTGTATTTGTAACAAAGCATTTAACCCTTGCCTAGAGCACCCACAGCTCTACGAGTCTCTGCCCACCTCCTGCAACAAACCACTTCCAGTGCTTGCCCAGGAGGGGAGCTCGGTGTGCTGCTGAGACGGAGATGTCCTAATGGAGATGTTCAGGACCTGAGACTCCCTTTAGGTCCAGCCTTGCTACCAGGAGGTTGGGTTGGCCCATACTCAGTCCCTGTCACAGTGAAGGTGTGACCTGGTGGCAAACACAATCTCCAGCCCGAGCCTGGCGAAGTGCCTCATCACCATCACAAACCTGCCAGGATCCTTCAGCTTTGCCCTTGCCTGGAAAAGCTCATACTCATGTATATACTGGAGTGCCTGAGAACACCTGTGTTTGGGACCTGAAGTTTCCAAGGCTGGCCCGGTTGTTTGACTTGCAATTATGCACATATTTTTTCAAGCCTGTTCACTTGGACTCATGCCTGGCCTCCTGCATGTAGAGCATGGAGTGCACGATATTCCCAGGGACGTGCTGTTGGTTGTGCACTGGAAGCGTTCACCTCCAAGGGTGAGGAGGCACATGACGTGCAGCAAGACATGAGCTGTTGTTCCTCTGAGCAGCATTAGTTTCATATCTGTAAGCTGATCAGGCTCTCAAATGCTAGAAATGACGGGGTGGCAGCAGTAGAGATATGAGCCATCACTACAGGAACCTTAACTGGGTCATCAACTAGTCAACATCTGTCTTTGTGGCCTACAGAAGTCTGGGTCTGCAGACAGGTTTTCCAGTAAAAGATCCCTTACCAAATAGGTGTTTCCTAGGGAGACTTTCATTCCCTTCCAGGTATTTATATTGGTGAAGAGAAAGATTGGCCATGTTATCTCTTTCCTTCTGTTTTGTGCTGCAATATAGGAATTTTTAACCGCTGAGCAGCAGTAGTGTTAGGTACCTTCCTTGGGCAATATTGCTATTACTTGCCCAGGTCTCGAAAAATGAGTCCATAACATTTGCACTCTGTCCTCACCTAGTATTCTTTTCACATAATTAATGGATGAATGCCTGCCAGTAATACTGCTGGTATTAATGCAGTTCAAAGGCATGAAGATGCTGTCATGCCTGAATGAGATGTATGCTCTATATTAACTTTATCGGGAGCGCCGTGGACTTTCACATTTGGGCCATCTGTAAATACAGCAGCTCCATGACTCATTATTTTATTTTATTTTATTTTATTTTATTTTATTTTATTTTATTTTATTTTATTTTATTTTATTTTATTTTATTTTATTTTTCTCCATTTTAAGTCAAAGAAAAATGAATCTGGCCCATCTGCAGCTGGACTTGTTTAGAAAATCTGCCTCCTAGACACCAGCCATCCATGCTCCAGGGATGACAGTCTTTCCACATGCTAATTAACTGAGCACAGAAGAAATCATCACAAAACATTCCCATCTTTGTGTCTGCAGCTGTAAATTCTGAATTAAAGTAATCTGGGGAGAAGTAATGTTGTGAAGAGTCATGGAAGATTTGCAAATGCCAGTGCTTTTAAAGGAGCTATGCTTGTAAGCATGGACTGAATATTGTACTGAAATATAACATTCACTGGTTTAGTGATTTTTTTCTGCCAAACCAGCCCAGCAGAACTGGGGCTCTAGAAATCATCCACATAATTCAGATTAATAGCTTAACCGGGGGATTACACTGATAGGAGCTAGAAGTACCTCAAGTACAGACTTTTGATATCTACTCTATTTTTTGCTAAGCTAAGCCACTGAGAGTCATTAGGACTCTTTTCAAAATAAATGTGACAGGAGAAATGGCAGAGGCATGAGGCTCAGCTGCTAAATAAGGAAATTTAAATGAGCAATATCTTGAATTCCATAGATTTATGTTATACCAGCTGCCTGAAAGAGACAAATGTTAGTTATTCAAGAGGAACCACATACAGTGAAGTCTTACCTGTTAAGAATATTATGACATTGGTTACTGCTGCATGGAAATGGGAAAGGTGAAGGATGTCCACAAGGATTCCTCTGTGGTGGCTGCATTTTGTCAGCTCTTACTTTTTTACCATAAATCTTATGATATCTGCTGTTTTCCAGTCATTCTTGCTGCTATAGTGCAAGAATCTGAGATTGCATAGAAAAGAAGGAAAACAGTTTGGGGAATGAAAGCCTAAAAATGTGATTAAAAACATTCCCTATCTAGAAGATGAACGAAAACAACCTAGCATTTTATCTTTACCTCCAGATTTGTCCTTCAATAAAACTGGAAACAACTCCTTAGCTGCAGGACTTCACTCATCACAGCGGTTCTGAGTGGTCTGTGTGCTCCCATTTACACCCACCGTGATTTCCCAACAGAAATCTTTGTGTGGACGAGCGCATTCAGGGCTGTTCCAAATCCCATCAGGCAGTTAGTCTTTCAATTGCCTGTAGTGGCTCAGCCCTGTAACCATTAATAACATGTTAGAAATGGCCACTGCAGTGTTCTGGCTACCCCAAAAGGCTCTTGATAACATTTTTCTGCTGCAGCAACCCCCACCAGAGACTGTTCTGCTTTTATCCCTACCACCGAGCATAATAGGTCTGCATGAGGTGTGTGAAAAAAGCAGTAAGGAAAATGACTCCTGCTTTTCTGACTTCCAAGTATCTTCTTTATTTAGGTATGCCTGCTTCACTCTCTGTTGAACTCTAGATGGCTTGGTAATGAATTAGAATTCAGCATCCACTGGGTACTCTGTGCTGAACAGTTCTAAAAAATAACCATTTTAAAAGAATGATAGATTGTGAGCAAAAGCAGTCCCAGAAGTTTTGCAACCACTTTACGTATGACTCAAATCCAGGGTGTCCAGCTGGTTCAAACAGAGCTTGCAATGATTTTCTTTCTTGTAGTTCCTGCCTCCTTGGGAATGTAATTAAAAAACCCACTGTTGCATGATTACATTGGTAAATGTGTGTGCTATCCCATCCCAGTGCAGGCATCAAGTGTAGAAAATTTCAGGTGGGTCCTGGAATATTTCTGTTTACTGATACAGTGAGCAGAAGCACTCTACAAATAGACAGCAGTGGTGTCAGCAACCCATGAAAGACAGCAGAAAGCAGGCAAATTTTTATGACCATCAGCAAGACGAGCGAAGTGCTGGGAGCTAAGCCCACAGCATCTGCAGACAGGTATCTGTGAGGCAACACCAAGTGGCTTTTTTTGACGAGGCTTGGTGGCTGATGTGAACTTGTGGATCCCCAGCCTTATGCTGATACAAGATAATAATTGTAAATAATCAGTCATAAGTCAGCTGACAAGCAGCATCTTGCTTACTTCTGGCTCCTGCTGGGTTTCTACTGGTAAATCTGGGAAAGTAAACAATGTAGCCACCCTCCTATGAAAGGCGGCATTAAAAATCTAGTTAATCTCTTTGACCATTCACATCTACTTTTATTTCTAGTGATGCGATCCTGGAAATTCTAATGAAAACATGCTGTGCAAAACAGCTTCTCTGCAGCTGTCTCAGGACCTGGGATACTACCACAATCTCCTGAGCAGGTTTTGCTAGATAAAGATTCGTAGAGAGTAGGAAAGTCTGAACCCAGTGGAGTTACTCAGTGCTTCAGTGTGCACATTAGCAGGGAAAGAATAAGACTATCAGAGTCTGGCTCAACAGGATACATCAAGTGATTATCTCCCAGTTTCTGAAACACGGGAAGTTCAAGGGCCAGACTGGAGCATGCTGGACTTGCACCAGACCATATGCCCAGCTTCCTCCCCATGGAAATTAGGCATAAAACAGAGACAGGGGCTCATCTTAGTCTGGAGTCTGGACATGGCCCTGGTAGTCATCTGGACCTGTGATCTGGCCAGAAACTTCCCCAGTGTAGATTAGCACTTATTGCAGCTACTTGTTATGTGGATAACAAGGTGCATAAACAGGGCAGTTACTATTTTAGCTGACACCAAAAATGCATAACTCGGTTTGCTCCATGTCAGCTAGTTTGTGTGCTGACACTGCTAGAGTCGTTTAGTAGATTATAGCAACTTCCTATCTGACTTTTTGATTTGCTACATATTCCTATTCAAATCCCTACTAGGAAAGGACCCCTGACAGCGTGTCAGATTTAAATCTGTCTGCTTGTGAGGATCAAAATTTCATACTTCTGTATTGTTATTCCTTTCTAATAGAAACACGCTGGCGTCTGTTTGACGCTGCTCAGCTGCAGCTTGGTTCCTTAAGCAATAGTTTAAACAATTTGAAGACAAGGTGTAAGCTATATAAAATGCGTGCAAAAGATAAGTGTGTAAGGCACGTTTCGTTAGCAAGATATCTTTTTATAGTACAGTACACAGAGAAGAATGTGGGCATAGGGTGCCAAACTCTGTGTCCTACAGGGATCATGCTGGAATTGGAGATGAGAACACTGTTTCTCCTATAAACTAGTATGTTTACAGTTATGTCATTTTTCAGCAACAGCACATTCCCATAGAAAGCCAACTCTTTTCATTGAAAAGTAACTACCCAAATCCAATTTTAGAATAGCTTTGAAATGTGACAAGCTCTATGTTCATTAATGGTGCTTTCTGTAGTCATCAGTGGAATTTGCTTCAGATGAGTGGTCATACCTCATAGATACTGTGAACTTACTTGATATGGGACTTAAAAGGGAGATTCGCAAAGGCCCAAAGGGGAAGCAAGTATCTAGTTCTTGTCATATGAAGCTATTCATCTAACTTTTGTTCTCTCGTACATCTGTCTTTAATTTGCATTCATATGGCTGATCCTTTGTGTTGGCGTGGCAGTGCCACTCAATCAAGCACTGAGTTAATTAAGAACATGCCTTTTACCTTGCTACGCATGAGGCTCTATTTGGCTTTCATGTGATTCTCAGGAAGGTTTTTAATTAGGGTATGCCACCTCCACGTTTGAGCTGTGGCAGTCTTAATCTGTTTGATCAAGAGAAGGAGCAAAATATGCCTGAATTGACCGGCACTTGGAGTGGTTCCACCCTGATTTGTTTGTGGTTTGAACTTGGTGGTTCATAATGCACGGAGCAGACACTGAGCACTTTCAGGGAATTATCTGTGCAACAGACACTTTATACCTCTGCCCTGAGGAATGGTTGGTTTAAACTGTGCCAACCACATTATGTAGCCAAGAGAATGTTAATGGGGTTGAAATCAAGACGCATGCCAAAACAAATAAATAAATGAAACGATGTGAAATATTGTTTAAAGAAGCATAATGGCTTAATGGTACATGCAAAATGAGCCTCGATTCAAAATCTCAGTTGCAGCTGGGTAGGCCCTGCAAACTGACACCAGACTGCATGGGGCCAGGACAGAAAATTCCTTCTGCAACTTGTGCAGCTTACCTTCCATCTCCTTTCAGATGCTGGTCTTGAGTAGTGCCTTCATTTTTCATCACTGTGAGTGAACTTGGCCGGCAGGTCTAGCTCTGGTCATCGTTCTGGGATGCAAAGAGACTCTTCTTAATACAGCATTAGCAGATAAAGACACGTTTTGGTCTGGAGGTCTGAACTGCAATTTCTCCATATCTTATTGAAAGCAGAGGAGGATGTTTAATAAAAGACTGGGTTAGGTTTGTATTTATGTGCACATACAATCAATGTGGGTTTGGTATCCTATTAAGAAGTGCCAGAGAGTTTTGTCTAGTATTAAGAAAGTAACCAAGGGCAGGGGGGGAAAAAAAAAAAAGCAACTACATTAGCATGCAGTGCGTGTAGGTGAGCAAGAGATCTGATTACCTTTCTCCTCTATTTCTGGATGGGAATGTGGATATAATGGAAATAAAATGACTTGTTAATGACTTTGATAATGCAGTATCTCATGGAAGGGTATATAGACAGGGGTATAGCTGTTGAGAAACAACTGAAAATATACCTTTTGGCACTTAGTGCTCCATTTTAGCCACTAGCTTCCTTTTCTGTAGTAACAAATTGCCAAGAGCAACAACTGCAGCCTTGGTTTAGTTCACAGCGAGTGCCCAGGCTGAGATACGGGAGTCTATGGCAAAACTCCCTTTGGCTTCAGCAAGGCGCTGATCTGTTTTTCAGTATACAGTTCCTGGGATCACTGAATGGCCCATAATATGTTTCTAAACTTTTAAATGCAAAATGAGACGTAATTAAGACTAGACTGAGGAATGACTCAAAATGCATACACACACTGGGCATATGAATGACTGAAGAGGTAGCAGTGCAGATATAAAACTTCAAGGGCAAAATTACTTATTGTGTTCTTATGTTAGTTTTCCTTCTCTACGTGAGACACTTAGATTGTTTGACCAGGTCTAGCATCTGCTAGCTTTCTTTTAAGCATTTCAGACACACATAAGCGTTTCTTACGCTTACTGATCCTAACATTCTGCGTTCAACTCAGCAATATCATTGCCAAAGCATTTTTGTGAGTCCAAAAAATGTCTGTTTGAGTGCCTGGAGCAAGTGAGACATGTATTAGATTTGACGGAGGTCTTTTTGAAGGTTTAGAGAGAAACAGCAGCTGTGGAAAGTACTATTGTTCTCTGCCAAGGTTGAAATTAAGGAAAGCCTTATACAAGGCGATGAAAGTTTTCATTTTAAGCACAGGTTTATGTTACAGATTCCTAACATCTCTGGGGATTTCTGTCATGAGATTGCTAATAGGAAGCCTTTTCACAAAAGAACAGTTGTTTAGAGTCTCTTCTGCACTAGCACAAAACTTTCTTTATTGCATGAAACCGCTTTTTAGAGGAAATTCATTAATTCTCACTGGATGTTTTCAGTGGAGGTTGCCTTTCTTCAGCGTTGCTGCCTGCTGTCTGGCCTGCCTGTTCCTTCAGTAGTGGAAAAATATTTTCAAATGCACTATGAAGGGCATATTCAGACCATATTTTTTTTTTGCCAGTATGCTACTCATAGTGTGGATGTTTTCCAGTAAATGAGGCAGGAAGCTGTCAGGAGAGGTCACAGGGTGAGCAGAAAACCAGGCTGAACATCACAGAGAGAAGGGGCATGCTTTTGGTTATCTGTGGCCCTGAACTTTTTTGGAAAGGACAGGGTAAGAAGTCCTTTACACTCGTGGGTACTACACACACAGGGAAGTGGAACAGCAGCAATCGTTTGGTATGGAGTATCTGGAAGGTGTGTTCCATGCAGAAATATGTGCTAGCCTATTCTTATTGTCTACTATTAGCCTATTCTTATATAATTACAATACATATATTTACAATACTAATACAATCGTAATCCCTATCTATGCTAATATTAGCCTATTCTTATGCTCTAGGATCAGAGGAGAAAGAGTCTCATGTTTTGTTGTGGTTGCAAACTTTTGGTGATGTTAAAGATGTGTATTAAAACACTGCATTTCTATAATTGTGTGCCTGCTTCCTCCAGACACATCTGCAATAACTGGGGAATAAGTATGCAGAGCAGAGCAGCATCTACTCAGTTTGGAAAAAAAAAAAAAAAGCAGAGTTAAGGCAGACCAGGTCTTTTGCAGAAGTCAGGGAGAGGTTTAGCTGTATTAGAAGCTTCTCCATTGTTCACTTTACTTCTCCAAAAGTTCTCTGTGGTTTCAGCTCTGAGGTCTGTCATTCAGCTATGGTGTATTGTCTGTAAAGTCTCCTATTGGTGTGGATCTTTAACACTATTGTGAGCACCCTGGAGAGTGAAATTAAATGTAGATGATGATGGAGTGCTGATACTCAGCAAAATTACAGTTTCAATTACCCAACTAGAAACATGGATCAGAGACATATTCCTAAACTGTCCATTCCATCTGGGTCTCAAATGACTTCAAACTCACATATATTTTCCTTGTTCAGTTGAAACCTGTCTTATTTCTTCTTATGGTCCATTTATTTTCCTGGGACATCCGTTACAGACGTTTAGTCTGGAAGGCACTAAAAATTGCTTTAGAAACATGAGCTAATATCAGTGTTGGGAAATGATCTTTTGCCATCTTACACCCTGTGTCTCCAAATGACGTCTGATGCAAGTCCAGAGGCTGAAATTAGAAGGTACGTTGCAGCTACTTAAATAACCCAAATTAATTTTGGATGGTTTCTCCAGGAGTATAAAACTGTCTCTCACTATGTTGATGATGAGCCAGCCTCTTCTGAGACCTCCAGGCACTGCTAGATCATAATCTTATAATAATAGATATGCAATATAATAAGAATTGTTATTATAAATGTTGACCGAACAGTATGAGTGATTGTATCAACCCTGGCAAGTATATCTAGATCTGAGATAACTTGTTTTGTTTTGTGTGGTATTTAAGTTACCATGTGGCTAGGCTGAAATGGATGGGTACTACAGAGTTTGGTCCATGCCAATAAGTAAACAAGCAATAAAAGTATAGGCTCAAATACTCTTGTGGTAGGGTTAATATAAATGCTGAGTCAGGAAGATAAGCATACCAAACCATCAAGTTTTAGTGAGATAAAAGAAGTTCTTTAGAGCAAAGTCTTTGGAGTAATTTTCCAGCTTACCTCTCCCAGGGAAAAGCATAAACCTAACAATTATATATGAAAATTCCCATCAGGTTGTGAAAATTCTTATAGTGTGACCAGGTTGAAAGCCAAAGATCATGTCAGGTGTTAGCTATTGCCTTTAAGCAAGTTCCACATTAAAAGTCACTGTATAGCTCAAGATACTAGGCCTTACGGTAAAGTGAGGATGTCCCAAGCTGATATTATTATTTCATGTTGCTAAGAATTTTAGGGAATATGTGGTACAATTGAATGGAGTTTCAACTCTTTCTGGTATGCTGCTCATTACAGAAGTGGGGATTAACAGAGAAAGAATTTATCAAGCTAGTTAGAAACTGCTGAAACAGTTATGAACGGTGGGCCAGAACTTCAGTGGACATAAATTGGCACAGCACAGTTCTACTTGGCGGACTATGCCTATTTTAAATCTGCTGAGATTCTAGCTCATTATAGAGAAACCTGCATCCATTTATAGATAATAGTCAGAAAAGGTTAAAATTTAAGATCACAGAAATAAAGCATTAGTAGAGAGTTCTACCTTTTCCCTTTTTTATATCAAGTATCAAAGTCAAAATGACCTTTAGAGATGGCATGGTGTTTGGGGTGCTAGAAATTTATATGTTGTTACAGAAGAAATACAGTATATTATTAGGAAGATAACATACCTATATTTCTTTTTATTACAATTGTATTTTTAACTACACTTTTACAAGAGACATCATAAAAACTTAATGTGTCTGAGAATAAAATAAAATAAATAATAATAATAAACAACACAAAATCCAACTACAAGCTCTTAGGCATATATTCATAACTGTGACCTTGCCCGGTTTCAAACACAGTTCAGATTGTTCCTTGTTAGCTCTTCTCTACAGGCATCTCAAACTAAACTGCTCAAACTGAAATTAAGATTCAACAATGGAAGCTATAAAAAGTAGTTTTAGATCTTTTCAAAGGAAAAGAAGAAAAGAAGAGAGCTGCACTGGAGGTGCACTGCACTGGAGGTTTGATGGTGCCCAACAACAGAGGCATAGCTGTTATGTGGTAAACATACTTCAGACCTGGCTGAATGAAAGATGAGCTGGCTTTTGCCTGGATGGCTGAGGTGGAAGGGTGGCCCCGCCATCATTTCAGTCAGAGTAACTGAGGGAGATGCAAGCAACATTAGCCAAAAAATTCCACTCACGGTTCTTGCTGCCAATCTTTTGCAACACAGTGGCATGGGACTCCAGCTGTAGAATGATAGGACAGCCCAGATTGGAAAGGACCTTGAAGGATCATCAGGTCCAACCTTTTGTGCGAAAAAGGAGCCTTGAAGAGATTATCTAGCACGCTGTCCAATTGTGTCTTGAAAACCTCCAGTGACAGGCATTCCACCACATCCCAGGGGAGGTTTTTACAGTGATTGTTTGTGCTTATTGTGAAAAATTCCTTTCTTATATAAAGACAAAACTTCTCTTGGTGCAGTCTGTACTTGTTGTCCCTTGTCTTCTCCCTGTGGCTCCTTGTGAAGAGAGGGCTTCCATCCTTTTTGTAGCCACCCTTTCAGTACCAGAATACTGTGATGATGCCCCTGAGCCTTCTCTTCTCCAGGGTGAAGACCTAACTCTTTCAGTCTTTCTTCACAGGGCAGGTTCTCCAGCCCTTCACCCATCTTTATAGCTCACCTTTGGACCCTCTTCAGTCTGTCCTCATCTATTTTGATTGTGGGGACCAGAACTCGACACAGTACTTTAGGTGCAGCCTGACAAGCGCTTGTTTTATTGGTATGAAAAGCAATTGTACCTAAAGCTGTTGTACCATTCTTGCCACTGAGGGGATCAGGAAAGAATTAAGCTCTGGAGAATTAAAGGAGAGTTTTGTTAAGCTGTAAGCTTTTTTTGTTTGTTTGTTTTTAATTTTTGCAGCACTCCAGCTTTTGAGAAGTAAAGATGACAGGCTGATATGGCCCTGACATTTTGATGTATTTTCTGATAGAGTTCAATCATAAAGAGGCCCAGACACACATGCGTACATTCATTTTTCCCTTGAACTGGAATAAATCAGGAACAGTGGAATCACATCCAAGCAGCGCTGGTGTAAGCGGCATTGAAATGAGGTTCATGTAGCAGCGAGATGTTATGAGAGATGTTATTTTGTGTAACCCTTCCCACAGAAATGAATCTATTCCATTTTTCAATGCAACAGGAGAAGCTTATTGTGATACTTAGTGAAAGACCTCCTATTTTAAGACTCTGCTGTCTGCTGCTTATGATTTTAACCCTTCAGGCTGAAATTCTCCATGCTGGATCTGTGCCTTAAGCTTAATGTCTTGTGACGGAAGCTGCAAGGGAAGGTGAGTCAGCCATTTCTTAGAAGGTGACTTGGAGGAAATTGATTGTTTTGTCAGTGTTAGAAAATGAAACAGTTTCTCTCACCCCTCCCCAATTCTCTGATTTAAAAATTCAAAATCCCTAGGGCCACAAATCAGCCTTAACGGCCCTGAACAGCTCCACCTGGGGCCTTCCTACCCCAACCTGTGAACTAGGGACTCTATTTCAACTCTGTCAGAGTCTTTTTTTCTGTGCTGGGCTATCTTCAGGCTTGTCCTGCTGCTTGAGGGTCCCAGCCTGGTGCAAGCAGCTGACTTTGCCTCACTAGGGCCTGGCTTGTCCCCTTGGCATGTCAAGGGACACTGAGGGAGCCTCTGGCCATCCCAGCACTGCTCAGGTATGGTGATGCTTGTGGGTGCTGCAGGCCATGAGGGTGGGCACCATGTTCTCCTACACTCCTCTGATGCAGGAGGGAGGAAAAATGCTGCTAGGGAAACATGATTAAGTATCAAAGCAGGACCAGGTTAAAATAAAATTAAGGCTGCAAAGTTAAGCCCTCAAAAGTTATGAAATGCTGTGAAGCTTTCCATGCTAATGCTGCTCTCAGTCTCTGTCAGTGCTGATAATTTGTTAAATAATCTTTGTCCCCAGGCATTTTTTGTTGAGGGAATACTTGCTCAATATTTTCATTTTTTCAGGTGAAGGCAGGACAGAGTGGCCTTTGTTCAGTGCACCTTGTTGCATCTTTCCCCCTGGGTTTCCCAAGGGTTTTCAGGGTGGTATCAAAGCACTTGGGAGCATTTACTGGTCACTGCTTAGGAAGGCCTGAGGTGAGCCCGCCTCCTGCTTAGTGCTGGGAAACAGAGGCCCTGATAATTGTTTAAATCATTTAAATCATTATTCTATGATCTCGTATTATTACATCAGTCCTAAGTGATTAGGGGTTCTGCAAATCTGCTGCTGTGCATCTTAAAGTCCTGTCCAGGATACAGTCAGTGATACAAATACTGACTATTCTCTGCCTTCTCAAGAAATGTGCCCAACATCATGTGGAAATTATTTGGCACATGAGAAGTAGGTGTAAATGTTGTCCAGGTGTCTGGATAGGAGAACTGAGTTTTCACAGGCCTATGGCTTCCTGGCAAGGCACCTGTTGAGACTTGGTCTATCAAGTACCTCTAGCTGTTGGGTGCATGTTTCCACTTGAGAGATGCTTGTCTGAAACTGTTGTCCTCTTACTTATTTACTTAAAGCCTTCTTAAATTCTGGAACACTTCATCTCTTGTTGCTTAGTAAGCATGTTGCTTATAAACCTGTTCTTATTGCAGTTGTGTAAAAACAACTCCTAAAAGAAGAAAGAAATCTGCTGTTCTAGTGTGTTCACCTTTAGTCTTTCATATATAAACTCTCTGAAAGGAATAGAAAAACCACAGGTCTTGTTCTGGTGCGCTGTAATTTCAAACTTGCATTTTATGGTGAAGTTCTCTGAATGCATTATCCTGTGCTCTTGATTGCAGTTGGATTTCTGTGCATATATACAGTGGAAGGCATATTTCGTAACTTGAGTGTAATGTAGCTTTTGGACTCAAATATTCACTGTTAGAGCTTTATAAAACTTTAATTTTTCTGTTCTTCTAACTCTTGGATCTTAGTGATGGCATGATTATTATGAACAGAGAATGCATTTATTATACTCAAGTAACGGTAGCAAAACTTAGTATCTCATCGATACATCCTTTATGCAGTATTTCAGCAAAACTCACCCCCCTCATCCCCTCATTGCTCAGTGCAAATGCTATTTTATATATATTTTTTTGGAGTATTCTAAGATAAATCATTGTGTTGGTTGGTTAAACAAGAAACAAGGTCTTAATTAAAGAATGAATCTTGTAGAATGAAGTTTGTACAAGAATTACTCCTTTTGAACACTGAAACATTTTAATACTTGAGTTATAATAAACCCTGTATTTTTCACTCAAATTCTGTATCCTATTACAGTTAGATATAAACAGTAGTAACCTCTGTTTCTTCACAGTATGTTTTCACAAGGGATAAAACTTATGTATTATTGAAAAACAAGTAGGAAACTTACTGAGTTGTCAGTACAATAAACGTACTGAGCACAAAGTCTGAGGCTTTTGCCAATTACGTATGAAATTAATGTAGCAGAACTCAGTACAAGACCTTACTGAAGATTAAGGTGATAGATATCTTAAATACAGTTGATTGCCACCACTCATTTTCTTGTGGATTTCTCCCCCACACTTGCTAGTGCCACACCCAGGTGCACAGTTAATTTGGGGCAGATATCTGCTTCAAGACACACATTTGCATGTATTCATGTTCTGGTACCTCCAGCAATAGAAAGTTACTGCTGACTGTGGGTATTACAGGGTGTCTCAGTCCCCAGATTATGTCTGGTCATGCCAGCTATTGCACAGTATAATACTGGTCCCTTACCTGATGTTCTGATGATCTAACCAGGGTATAGAAGGAAAGAAAATGGGTAGCAAAAATGGAAAACTGCATTATGCAGCAGGGCATGAACTACTACTAAATACTACCATAGTTCCCTATTAAATCCACACCTCTAGTGGTTTCAAGCAGCATTTATGCATTCCACATTGCTTCAGAGGAAACCAAATGAATAAGCAAGTAGGGCAACTGCCCCAACGTTTGTAAGCCAACCTTTATTCTAGGCTGGTCTCTTTTAAAAAAAAAAAAAAAAAAAAAAAAAAGCTGATGTTTGCAAAGTGCTGTAATCCACTTGTACAAGATGTGGATGCACTGTAGAACAGAGAATATTAATGTTTTTTATTTGAAGTAATAAAATATAATTTTCCGCTCTTTCAAGAGACTGTCCTGAGGGGCTGGATGACACGCTTATTAAACTGGCAACATGCATTTTGATATAAGAAATTATGTATTTGTTTCTAGCATTTTTATAAAGAAAACAGATACCTCTGAGAGGTCCTCAGAGATGGAAGAGGAAAGGGGAGGTCACCGGTATTATTGTAGATGGGTCATTCGTACTAAATGAAATGAAAAAGAGTGGAAGTTGTCCTTACAGTTCTGTCTGACATGAGTTTTCTTTAGAGAAAATGAAGTGGCTTGACACAATGTAACCTGACATAATGAGATGTGATGTTATAAACATGAGGTACCATGGATAGTTGTAGTGTATGATCTGATACTCTACCTGTGCTACGCACGAGCTGGCAGTGTATTGTGGTTCACTGAGTACCCAAATTCCTTTCAAATGGGCAAGCTTATCACATTGTGATGCACAAAAATAAACTAGGCCCTTTGGTCGTTCAGTCATAGACCAAATAAATGTAGACAAGCTGACACCTTTCTTTTGAGTTTGATGCTGATGTGTAAGCACAAGTGCTGAGCTAAGGAATCATTAAGTACAAACTGGTGAGTGAAAAAGATCCCTGCTAGTGCTAAAGATGGAAGTAGAGCAGTGTGGTGTTTGTGTTCTGTCATGATCTTGGAGAGTGTCAGGCAGTTTGAACCCTTCAACACTGCCCAGCTAGCTGGGGTGTGATGAAGTGTGAAGATTAATTTTGAATCAGTGAGTCCAGTCCCTGTGATCTGATGGTTTCAGTGGTCTCTAGTTCTTCAGCAGTAAGAGAAGGTTGTTGAAAGGTCAAGAATTAGCTGGTGAACACTGCCTTTTGACCAGGAAAAGGATGGGAGCAGTCAGCGGAGGACTAATACGTGCTTTTACTGTCAGGATCAGCATTGCCAAGGGTGGGTGTAATTCTTGATGATTTTTTAAAAATATATGAATATGATATATGACATATGATTCATACGATATATGAATAATAGATATAAATGGGAAAAGATGGGGAAAACAGTCTGCATTCTGTGGAGCCATTTGTTCTTGCTTCTGACAAAAGGAGAGCTCAGCTGAATCAGGGAGAGAAGGAATGTCCCATACTCTCCTCAGCATATGAATTTTTTTTAATCTTAAAATATTTCTGATTTTAATATAGGGATTATGTTAAAGCCAACCAATCATCACATCAGTTAACACTTCCTCTGGAAGCAAAGAGTGCTACTGATGTATGGACAAAATTGTTTCCACTAAAGAGCAGGAAACACAATGTGGTTGTAAGAATGGGAAGAGAAAATGTTCAAAAAAAAAATGTGTTACCAGATGTAATTGTGACAGGGAGCCTCAAATGTAAGGTGCATGAAGGAGTTCAGCATCAGTACCACTCCAAACTGGGTACAGTTCTGGGGCTAATGAGTTTTTGTCTCACATATGTATGTGGCTTTAAGTAGGCAGACAGTGCTCTACCAGCCAGATTAACAATGGGTTGGGATGGACAAAGTGGTAGGAAAAGCTGAGATAATGCAAGTATGTTAGCATTCTCTGTGTATGTGTGTAGACAGGCCATCTGGGTCCATCAGGGCTTATTAGCCATGATTCAGGGATGGCTTGGTAATTTCAATCCATCTCAGTCTGGTGCTCCCTGGTGCACTAGGTTTTTGGAGGAAAAAATATCATTTGCCATAATAAGCATTACATCAAGCAAGGCCTGAAGGGATCTGGACTGAGGTGCAAAGATGTTCTGTGGCAGTTTGGGTTGTGGGTGTTGCTGGGTCTCAGCTGCCTGTAAGCAATCTTTCATGGACCTCCTGCAGTTGCTCTACCAGTGCGGGACTAAGCTGTATCCACACGGTTAGTCACTATGGGCCCTGAGGCATGGGGGGAGCTCGTGGTCTTAGGTCCATCCTTGTCAAGAAAGCACTCTGTAAAGTTAGAAATACTTTTTCAGGAAGGGCTTTGGATGAGATCATATGCCTGTGATCTCTGCCTCGTCATGCAAAACCTATTTATGATCAGTGTCTAGACTTTCAAGTAGCCCTGCTCTAAAATGCTCCCACTGTGCCATGCTCAGCTTCCCTCTAAAAGCAGGCGCAGTGCACACAAGTATGTTTACCTTGTGTGGCAGGTATGTGGAGCCTTCTGCAGTCTTGGTACCCTCTGGGGGGCAATGAATGATGCACTTGATTTCATCAGTTTCATGCACCTGGATTTCTTACTTAGATGACAGGAAGGAGAATGATAGGAGCTTCTTGATTTGCCCCTCAGTATGGGGTCAGAACAGGGTAGATGTTTCCACCAGTCCCACACTGGGAGCTGAGTACCACATTGTAGATATAGTCATAGAGGGATTTCTGAGATGGCACAGTCTCTGCAGTATTGAAACTTTCTAGACCGCAATGATCTCCAATTAATTTGTTGTTATAGTTTCCATGCATGGTTTCTGTGCTGAATTACATAAGAGCTAATTATTATCGTTACACAAAATACGTAAGTGATTTTTTACTGTTTCTGTGCAAGGCATTTAAAAAAAATCCACAAATACCTCCCTCTGCTTTCCTTTTCAGAAACGTGTCTGGCTATTCTATAAATGTAGCTTGATTCACATGCACATTTTTCTGAATCACTGGAGAATAACAGCATTGTTGTAAAAAGTTGTAATTATGAAGCTGCGCTATTAAATAAAACAATAATTATTTCAATACAAATATTTTCAAAGCCAACACACATAAGAGAAATTAAAATGTTCTTCCCCACAGCCCCTGCCTTGTCCAGTGCTGACTGGCTGGATTTCTGCCCATCCTGCAATTTTATGCATTCATCATGCATACCACAGCAGAGGCTTCTTTCCAGGCAGAGATATGGCAAACCAGCAACAATCTGTGACCAAATTTTTGATGGGTGTGGACTGTCACAGTTCCTCGGGTTTAGTGGCCAGTTTACGTGTTCTCATTTTTTTAGGGTTCATGAAAGTAATTCTGTCTGATGACAGATAATTTTCTACGCCCTCCTCCCTCTTGCTCCTGTTTTTTTATTAGCTGTAGAGAGAATAAGGACGAGATGTATTTCATTTCTGACCTAAATGGCTGGAGCTCTGTTTTTTAACTTGCTTCTTGTTTAAGCTATGATTGGCATACATCTGTCATTATTTCCTCTTTGATCCAGTCTTTTTCTTGCTTCTGACTCTGCTAACCTTCAACAAAACCAGAAATGAGTCAGATCTGATGTGTTTGCCCAGCCGGCTGCTGTGAGGGAGAGGCCTCATGTACAGGCATGGCTCCTGCAGAGCTGAGAGCTTTGCCAAGGATACATCAGAGGATCTGGAGAAAGCTTGGGCACAGCAAGGAGAAAATCATGGCAGGATCAGAAGAAAAGCTTTTGTTTCAAAATAGAAAGGCAAGTTATGTGCCAAGGTGGACTCCATTAGCTCCCATGGAGGAGGAAAAAGATATTTATGGGGGGAAAAAAACAACAACAAAGACACCCTTAAACCAAACAATAACAAAACCCAGAGTGTTTTCTTTAAGGTTTGTAATACCTGCTGAATGTATGGGTGGACAAAGGAGAGCTCTGGGTCATCTCTCCTTGTGCCTGTTCTTTTAGGACTGTTGCTGCTCTTGGGTTTGAGATACAGATGTGATGCATCTGTGTAGGGGTGGCTCTTCTTAGATGTGAGCCTGAATCCACCTGAACTTTCCAGTGCTGCATCACTACTGATACTCCTGGCCCAAGAAAGATGCCTGGGAACAGAAGGAACAGAAAAAGCCCTGGAAGTGGCTGGGGTTTGGACAGGGCTGGGTGTCTACAGTGCTGCTCAGGCCAGCTGGGCTGGGAGCGTGCCCCTGCGTCTGTTTCCATACCAACTGCTCTTCTTCCAAAGCAAAGACCGATGTCCTTAGTGTGTGTGGGCATCCCTGCCTCCAGATAGCACCCAGCAGATTCATGGTGACATTTACCAGTGGTGTGGCAAATGGTAAATGCATGCAGTATTGGAGTTGTGGGAAGAGACACACACATTGCTTGCGAAATCAGGGCAAAGATAGTGAAAAGTTCTGGTGAGCAAAATGATCTCATGTGAGGTGCTCCTGCCCATGGTAGAGGGCTGGAACTAGATGTGCTTTATGGCCCCTTCCAACCCAAACTGTTCTGTGATTCTATGATGTGAATATTAGAAATACTAAAATGGTTCATTTAAAAAAGCTGAATTAATTAATGCCCAGTGTTTTTCAAAGTCTTTCTGAAATTTGTTTCAAAATAGCTTTTAGCTTTTTTTATAAAACTTGGCCTAGGTAAAATGTAGAGAAAAGTGGTAAGCAAAATGGTTATATGACCCACAAATAAACCAAATCTTCCACCTTATGGTGGAAGTTACCACTTAAAGTTACCTTATGGTAACTTTTCACTTTGCCAGTGGATTCTTTCCATTTTGTTGTGGTTTAACCCGGCTGGCAGCTAAACACCACACAGCCGTTTGCTCACCCTCCCCCCTCCCTCTCTGGGGTGGGGGAGAGAAACGGGAAAGTTAAGCCTGTGAGTTGAGATAAAGACAGTTTATTAAGACAGGAAAATAATAATGTGTATGAAACAAGTGATGCACAATGCAATTGCTCACCACCCGCTGACCGATGCCCAGCCTATCCCCGAGCAGCCGCCCCCCCCACCCCGGCCAGCCACCCCTATATATTGTTTAGCATGACATCAGATGGTATGGAATACCCCTTTGGCCAGTTTGGGTCAGCTGTCCTGGGTCTGTCCCCTCCCAGCTCCTGCTGCACCCCCAGCCTGCTCACTGGCAGGACAGAGCGAGAAGCTAAAAAGTCCTTGGCCTGGTGTAAACACTGCTCTGCAACAATTAAAACATCAGCATGTTATCAGCGCTCTTCTCATCCTAATCCAAAACATAGCACCCTACCAGCTACTAGGAGGAAAATTAACTCTGTCCTAACTGGAACCAGGACACATTTCAATGAGTCTCCTTTCCCCTGCCTTTCTGTAAAATCCTCCTACAAATCCTATGCATTAAAATGGAAACAATATTAGAAAAAATGGAAACAATACATATCTGTATGTTTCCGTTTGGCCATGGAGCTGTGAGATCATCTCTCTCAGCCATGCTGTGAGGTTTGCTATGCTGTTGCTCCCATGGAAGATGCAGCAGCCTGCTGCTGGCTCAGGCAGGGCCACCTTCTGTCACTTCTGCCTGGTGGGACACGAGCGCTGAACTCAGTGACTCTGTACTCTTCTTGCACTGCAGGAAAACTTGAAACTCTAGCCTTAAATCTCTCAAGCTCTTCTACAGGCTGCTTCTCATGCAGAGGTGAAGGTGAAAGAACATGGAGCGGTTAGTTCTGAGATATCTTTGAGGGAGAGGGTACTCTTTTTCCTCCTTTGATTATAAAGGGGAGGAGAATATAGATTTTTAAGCCTCTACATTAAAATATAAAATACTGAGCCTAAATCCTTGTGGGAAAAGTTGAGGTTTTTTTTTTAATAAAAAATAAATAAAAAAGGAGGCTGTTCTTTTTGTTTCTTTTTTATTTTTTTGTCTGTCGTGGGTTGTGTGTGACCTTGACAGCAGATGACCTGACTTTCAGGGACACTGAATACCTCCAGCGACTTCATTCAGGTAGGCTTCCACTCGTCTGACAGGATGGGCAATCCAGAACTAATTATCTGTAATTGACAGCCTCTTGAAAAGGCTGGTCTTCAAGTTGTATAGCATGTGTTTGGCCCATGTACAGGACCAACGCAGTGCTTGCCTTAGGAGACTGCTACTTGGCCAGCATGTTGAACACTTTCTTAACTCTTGCAGTTTAAAATATTAAGAGCACAGGTATGAGCTGACACAAAGTTGTTACCCTGTTCTGTGAGGTAGATAGCAACTGCTTTCTACTCTCCTACAGGAAATGATGAAAGAAAAATAAGAGTACCGAAGTGAAGACTTTTACAATTCTGTATGTCCATTTGAGAATATCAACAGTAGGACCTGTTAATAAGTTTTAGAAGCTCTAAAGCAAGAGGGTTAAGGAAAGTTGCACCTTTTTTTTTCCTTATGCTGTCCTTGGCTTTGATATATTGCAGCAGGGAGAGAAGTAATAAATGCTGTGTCTTGTAGTCATGAAAGTAATTGTGTATATTGTTCCTGGAAAAGATTTGAAAAATATTAGAGTAATTAAACCAGTTATCCTTTTTAAAAGTTCAGGCTGATACTATCTATTTTAACTTGTATATTCTGTCAGAGAAGCAAAAGATGCTGAAAACTTGTTCTTTGTTTTACTGTTACCTTTAAAGCGTCTTTGTTTCAGATGTTACTAGTGTGCACTCTTATGGTGATCCTGCAAATTAGTGCACTAAAAGATGTTTCTTTTAGAAACCCCAGATACCTTTCCATATTCACAGTATTTTCATAATGCACCATTTTCTCCTTTTCCTGGTAACTCACTGAAAGGGAGAATGGGATTCAGCTCCCATTGAACTGAGAAGTCAGAGACAGTCCCAAGCACACAGCATTGGCAGCCTGACAAGAAGTCACCTGGGGAAGAGGAATGGCAGCAGAGATTCAGCTGCTTTTATAATGAACAGAGAAGCTTGGTCATATCTGCAGGAGTCAACAGCAGGGTGGGGGAAAAGGATTCTGAAGTACTGTAGCAATTGCATCTTCTTCAAATGTGGGCATTAGGGGCACAGGATAGAAAGAATTTGCAACTGTTCAACCTATGTAAAAAGCTCACAGCAAGGGTTTGTTTAGTCAAGTCAGCTACAAAGAGAGCTTTTTGAAAAAAATAATTCCTCAAATTGCATAAAAACATATTGAACAAGCTTGTGTTAATGGAAGAGAATGTGTTTTTTTTTTTTGCTCTCACTGAAAATTAGTGTGAGTAAAAACATTAATTCTTGCTTAATGGTGTAAAAAGATGCAATTTTTTCTTACTGTGTATTTTTGAACACTGACATTGGGGGGGGGGAGAAGGGGGAAAAACACTTGCATGCTAGTGTGTCATATTTTGTATCTGATCAAAGGGCATAATCACAGGAGAACATTAGTAATGGCTGCAGTGATTGATGCCTACTTGCTACTGTCCCTGAAGCAGAGCTGCTGCAACGTGGGCTCTCCAAATTCACTGCAGTGCAAAGTCCTATGGCTTGATTTAAAACATTTCTGGATGGTATATGAGGCTCAATCAGATGACTAATTATGGAGGTGCAGCTGTAATGAAAGTAGTCTACTAGTAAATAGACACATCAACTGTTTCCAAAGTCCATGTATAACTATGCCCTGTTAATGTCAGTGACACCAAACTGAACCTCAAGTAAATATATGTGTTGTCTTTCTACTTGAGGCTTTCTGAAAATGTTCTCAAGTTGGATGATGTTTTTTCTTTTCTGGTATTTTAAGGGAGGTTAAGTGACTTGCACAAGGTTATTTAAGTCTAAAAGCCTGGAAGAGAACCTAGTTATTTCACAAGATCTACTTAAACAATTCTGTCTCATCTACCATAAGTGATTTTTGCATAAAACATGAACCAAGAAAGGCATTGGTATTTTTGTCTCAAAGTAATGTATTCATACTTATTTCCCCTCCCCACCACTTAAATATATCAAGACTTGTCTTTTCCAACTATTTGACTCAGAAGCTTCTGCTGTGCTTTTAAGAAGTTTTATAACATCAATGTTTGATAAGCCAGTGTGGATGTGTGTGTATACACATACAAGGCTTTTTCTACATGCAGAGATTTTTTGCACATGGAGATAATTACTGAGAAATTGAATGATTGAAATGCTAAAATGATGAGACTTCAGTAATGCTGAGAGGCCCCTGCCACTAGCCAGGGAAAAATGTGAATTTTGAATTATTGAATGCCTTACAATAGGTATAGATTATCATAAGAGCTCTTTCATGCACTTACTACTGTCAAGATAATAAGACCTTCTGTGTTGTGTTGGTAGCTGTTTCCTTGTGATTTTATGTCATTTTGCTTCAAGTAGGCAAGGGGAGTCCAAGACCAGGGCCGTAAGTTAACTACAAATGTCAGGATTACATTAGTGGTACTGAAGGAAATGCAAAGATGATGGAGGTGGTTTTTATCCTGGGTCTATTAGTACTACAGCTGCATTTTCCTTAAAACCCTGGATCCTAGAGATGTGTAATTGTGACAATCTCAGCTTTAAGAACAGTGATAGAAGAGATTCTACATTTAAAGCTACAGAAAAAAACTTCAACTAAGTGCTAATGTGCTATATTATCAGGATCTGAATGAGATAAGTCATATTTTTGTGTGGTTAAAGATCACTGTTTTTAATATGAAGGGTGGGGTCAGCACTGGAAGCACTTTGCAGGTACACACTGCTGATGCAGCATAAGCAGTAGATGTTTTCCAAGGGGTTGTGGCAGGGTGAGCAACATCTCTCTCGTGTAAGAGATAACAGTAACAACAATAAAGGTTCTAGGAGAAATATACCGCAAGTGTCAGTAGGTGAAACTTGCTAACTAAAACCAGTAGAAGTCTTCCCTGCACTACCATAATAGTTTACTAGTACTCAAGGAAGATGTCAGCAGCTAGTATGTGTATGAAATTTCACTATTGCCTAACTAGTTCAAGAAAAACTTAAATTACTTCACGATTTTCTTTTGTAGAAAGAGAGGTTCTTGTATTCTTTTGATCATTATTTTCACCATGGCTCTTCAATGGGGTGTGCATTTGCACAAAAAATCTCCAAACCCCAGGGTTGGGACTTAAGCTGAAGAGCCAGAGCACATTCTTTGCCTTGTAACTCCAGGTATGGATTCAGGCTCCTAAAACAGAGGTGACAGGATGGGGAGTGCACAGTCTCCCTAGAGACCAGGTATGAGAGAGGCAACTGTCAGCTTTGTAAAGTCATTATCTTTTGCCCATCTTTGTGCCTGAAGTGATGCACATTTTCTCTGCAGGGTCTTTCTATAGTGATGAGCCCATCTTGCCTTGGTGCCTGCTGGCTGATGATTGTAGCACGTTTCCTTAAATTAGTCACAGGCTGGCTGGCTGTAATCTAATGGCACCCAATTGTCAAGAAATAGCTTAGGGACTCATTCTTTGTCCCAGGAATAAACTGGGATTATTGAACTATTATTTTTTTTCCCCCAAGGTGATCGCTTTCTTCATGGGCAGCAGAAGAAAAGATGAAACAAGCTAAACTAGATTAAGGGATTTCCTCCTATTCCCAGCTCTTATTTTCATTTGTTGTTGTTGTTTTCCCCCCTGTGGTGCTGTGGAACTGCAGATATGCTTTACCTTGCATTTAACCTTTGAGAGAAAAATACAGGAATGTGAGTCCTTCCTTCCTCTCTGAGGGAGACTGGAAATACAAGGTTAGAGAAAGCAGAGGCAAATTAGGATGGTAAGGGTTATTGTTCATAGAGGAATTCGTCTTGTAGGTAGTAGGTACAGAGGATGCAACAACTCAGAGTGAGATGTATGTTGACTCATGTTGAAGTGTGTGAGAATAGGACTGGAACTAGCCTCCCCTCAGATAAAACCAGTGAGTTGGATGAACAGCTGCTTTGACAGCAAGACATGCTTGCTTCTTTTCAGGTATGATGAATAGGGTAGGTGCTGGTCACTGTTGCCTGTACTTGGAATTTGTGTATCTTCAGGGAGTGAAATATTTTCATTTTTTTTTATTTTCTTGTCTGAGAAAGCTGAAAGCTACGCATATTGCTGAGTGTGGCGGTCCCTGGTTCTTCCCTTTCAACCTTTTTTGTGTTTTTGGGAGGTGCTTGCAATGAGAAAAGATTCATGAGATCAAACAGGACAAAGGGAGGAGGTAGCCTATGTCCTAGTGGCTAGGGTATTTGCCTGGGAATTCTGATATTCTGCTCCCTGAACTGATCAACTATTTTATCTCATGACTGGTTTGTGTAAAATGTGACTGGCATTTCACAGTATAGTGTAATCTAGGAAGAGCTGAGCAGAGACTTTTGTTTAGCCAGAAGCACAGTTTTGAAGGAATGTATATGTTCTCCACTTAAGTCTTGCTTTAGGACCATAAATCCCACTGTAAGCCTGGCCACAGATATTCTTTCTAGTCTAGAATAGAAGCACCTGTAAAGAAAACTGCATGTGTGTTTAGATTCCCAGAGAAAATATAAAAAGCTGGATTTTCAGTCATTTGAATTGGGGGGGGGGGGGGGAATTATTCTCCCTACCCAGAGACTGTGGAGAAGCAGTTCGGGATACTGAAGCCTATATAACATTTTCTGCATGTAGCTGAATCTGGCTTGCTTGGAAGCAATATCTATTTCCTGAGGGGAAAAGAACCCCTGTTTATTCTGCTGTCAAATAGCAAAACAAGTCACCAAGAATTACCTGTGGTCATCACCTGTAGAAAGTCGATGCTGAAACTGCTGCTATGATGCCCCAAAGCATGTCTAGGTATTCAGTTTAAAGCTAGTCCAACACACCTATGTGGCGTGCAGTCCCTGTGCCATAGGATTAGCTGATGCCACTCTAGGCTAAAACCTGAGCTGTGGGCCTCCTGAAAGCATGGGGAGAAGGACTTGTCTTCTAGGTCCTTTGGGTGCCTTGGGTAACCTTGGCCTGTGCAGGCCTTTTCCGGGACCCACATTCAGTTCTGGTTTTGTGAAAGAAAATGTTTGGCCAGTCTGTTTAAAAAATAAATCTCTTTACTTCTGTTCTTTTTTACAATGTCTTGAAAGTCAATCCAGGCCAATTTGTGTTGGCCCCTGCCAAGTCAATTGTTATTTCTATTCTGTAATAGAACCTGCAAGAACCTAACTCCTTGGTGTGGCCAGGTTCTCCCTAGGTGTGACTGTTTCCAGCAGAGCCTGAAGGCTGTGCCACATGGTTCTGTGGGGCAGGATTAGGCCCGTGCTTCAGCTGGCTATCAGGCTTCCAGCTTTCCTGGGGTACCCTGCAGTGAATGAAGTACTGAAAGTGCAGGGAGTCATTTCTCTCCAAAGGACTGTATTAGAGAAATGAGTCAGTGTGTGTGTGTGGTGGAGTGGGTTGCCGCAAAGTAGTCTTCCACTGTGGAAATAAATAGCAGAACAATAAGAACTGCACAGGCTTTACCATCTCATACAGTTTAGAGGTTTTTGATCCACCTTCCTGCCCTCATTGGATGCGGCAATTAAAAAGCAGACCATGAAACAGTTCAGACAAAGAAATGAAGTAGAGCTTTGAAGCCATCACTTTAAGCATCTGTTAATTCTGTTAATTGTCTGTCATCTCTAAAGGAAAAAGAAAAGGGGGACCGTTTGATGTGTGGCTGCGAACAATCTGAAGGCTTCTGAAGCCAGGTATTTAGATTTCTGTGCATTTTCCCCTGTGTATTTAACCCTTCTCCTGCTGCACTGCCAAGCACATGCTACACAGCTGCAGGACAGTTTCACAGCTCTGTCCTTCAGTAACTGGAGCAGCAGAGACAGGGGCTGGTGGGCCTTCAGGACACTGATTAAAAACTCACGGTTTTAATCAACAGCCCCATGTCTCTGGCTGCTGAACCACTGCTTGTTCCTTACACAGATCCTTCTCCCTTTGAGTGACTACTGTGAGTCACTACCACTGCTTTCTTCCATAGCTGAAATGAAATCCGTGCGCTCGTCGCTGCTTCTGCTCAGTCTGGCTCCTCTGGTGCTGGGCTGGGAGATCTGAAGGGCATTTGGATGGCAAAGCATGCTTGTGTTATGGTGCAGCAGAGAAAGCCTTCCTTCTGAGGGCCTTGGAACAGGCTGCGGCTCTGCCCCCAGCACTGAGCACCACCCAGATCCTGAGTAGCTTTGCTGCAGTCACCTGTAACTTAATTTGACTGACTGACATAGGCCAGGGACTCTAAGTCCTGTGTCTACTGCTATTTCCCACCTTTTCCTCCCTAGGTGGGAGTTTTGCCTTGTGACTTCAAGGCTGTATGGATTTTATTAACCCCAAGCTGCTTTTGTTTTTTCCATCTCCCACAAGTTTCTATTTCTAAGGTTGTGGCTGATGTGAACACCTCCTCCTGTTCACCCCAGCCTGAATTAATTGGCTTAATTTAAAATTCGAACAGGTGGCTTCAGTTGGTGCCTGTAGCAGGCAGGGGGCTTTCAGTGGTCACCAGCTGGTGACCTGTCAGGACAGTGTGTCCTTATGTCCTTTCCCAGTGCATGTTGTCCCCACTCAGCCTTGGTGCCATGAGGCTCAAGGCCGGCTCTCCTTGGGAAACCTGCTGCCTCAGTAGTGACCACGTGGCTGTTCCAGTTCACTGTCAAAGCGGCTGAAGCAACCTGGTGGAGCTGTGGGCCTGCTGTGATCACTGGTAAACTGGGGGAGGGAGAAGGGAAGGGAGCTAATTTTGCAGTGCTTTCTCCTGAATGGGAACAACTGAATTAATTTCTGGTATAAAAATGAACAAAGAATGATCTTTATAGCTGTAAGGTTCCTGATGACAATGCCCTCAAAACAGTTTTTGTACCTTTTCTCGTCTGGATTTTTGACACCTGTTGAGAGCTGCTCTGAATCCAGGCTCATTTCATTCACCATGGGCTGGTAACGGTACAGGGGGGAAAAACAGAAATAAGATGTTTGTGCTGAAATGCAAAAAAGCCTTAATTGTAGACATGTTCCAAGTTACCTCCTTGTTGCTCTCCATTGTTTTACTTCTGTTTCTTTTGAGATTTCTCTTGCTATTTCCAGTTTTTTTCTGCAATGTGGACTCTATCTTTGATCTTGTTTTGTTTGTTCTCGCTGTTTATTGCAATCCAAGCAGAAGCAAATGATATTTGGAAAACCTAAGTCTGAACCTTTCAGTGATTGCTCATTGCTGTTAGAAAATCAGAACTTGCTTTTTTTTTTTTCATTTGAAATACTGCTGATCCTTGCTCAGTCTATGAGCAAGAATTATATTGCATTTTTTAAAGTTTATCTGTGTAGAAAATTACACTGTTAATTGAAAAAATCACTAAGTGCAGCAGTTTCATATGGCAGTGTTTGATTGTACCTATTCCGTTTTTAATTCTGGAAGCCTAAGATTAGACCATTAAATCCAGACCTGCATCTTTCAGTTGCCTGGTCAGAGTTCATCTGAGGGGATGCTACTGCAATGCTGAAGCTTACCTCAAGTGTCTTGCAAAGCATTTAATTTTTCTGACAGTGGCCCTACAGAATAGGTTCCTAAATATGGATGTAGATGCTTATCTGTAGGAACCTATTTTTTAATGTCTTGGCTGGAATTATTTCTCTCTGAATATATCTCAGTTATTTCTTTAGCTAAGCAAAACTTGAGTGGGTTCCTATTCCAGTGTTTTTTGGTTTTTGTTTTTTAATCCATAGAAGTTGACAGAACTCCTTAATTCCCTTTGAATGTAGCTAGGGAGATCTGTTTTTGCTGGTGTTTGGTAACTGTGCACTAGAAAACTCTGGGTCTGACAGCTCTGCAGAGATCCCAGGCAGTTTCACAGTAAGGTTCTAGGCACACAGTGTCAACAATGTGCTGCCTTTATGTATTGTTATATACAACACATATCACAATATAATATTCCATGTTATGAGAAGGCTTCCATGGTAACAGCCACATTCCAGAAAAATCTGGAATGAAACACCTTACTCCTCACATTTTTCTGTAAAAGGACTCATTCCTTTGGCAGTTGATAGATGGAGCTACATGTAATTTGAGGGGATAAAACACAAAAAGAATGACCTGTAAAAAGGAAAGTCTTAATTGCCCCAGCTTGATGATGAAGCTTGGAAACTCATGCACTTGTTGCATGGTTTTCAGTTGTGCTTGTTTTTTTTTATGTTAGGAGTTTTGGTCTTGGTTTGTTCCACACCCCCCCCCCCCGCCCCCCCCAAACTTCAGTGATGAGAACTTGAGAACTGTTTGTGATGGCCTGTTTATCACACATTACACTGAAGTAAAAGGGTAGCATTATGCTTTTGTTTTTTCATTCAAGGAGCTGATGCCTGACTCAAAAGGGTAGGCAAAAGTAGCACAGTGAAATGGGGTTACAAATTATTTATACTTTTCACTTTAACCACTTGACCTTTGACTTGTGTTTGTTGAACCCTATTAAACATTAGTGTCAATGTGTTATAAGATGCTATCTGCCATAGATAGACATTACTTTTTTTTTCAGTTAAATTGTGAGACTTGCCAGTATGGCACAAGTGTAGTTGGTGTTATTTTTAATTCCTCACAGTGAGAGAAAACAGGGAAGGGAGGGGGGTAAAGAAACACAAGCATCCTTTAATATAAGGCTTATGACTAAAAATACTAAATTTTTTTGTTGTCCATTTATAGTGGCTCATTTGACAACAGAAAAATCATCTTTCTAGGGATTGTATTTGCAGAGAGACTGCATCAAAAGTTGTATTTTTGCAGAGGAAAGAATTTGGGAAGTGGAAGGGTAGGACTTGACCTTTGCAGTAGCTAAGCTAACTTCCCAGGCCAAACATTTAAGTCTATTTGCAGTTCATTTAGCAGAGGAAAAAAGACAAAACTATGCTGTGTTCAGTGTTGATGATGCCAGCAGAGATTCTGTTGCCAAAATAAATGGTAGTGACATGGTCACAGTGCTGGGGCTGGTGGTGGCTGCTGGGTTTTGCCAAGCCATGGGGGGACAGGGCTCTGAACCAGGCTCAGCTGCAGCTTGGAGCCTTGTGAGCAGCAGCTTGTTGGCAGCACTACCAACTTCTGTGGAGCAAAACATGCAACTCTGTATGTGGGATACCTTAAAACTCATGTACCTCTCTGCAGATAGCTAGCATATAATGTTTTAAGTTGATTAAAAGTGAATTGGCAAAGATTTAATGCTTAGTTGTCTCAGGCTGACATCTTCTGTAGCTGAAACCTGACTGCCAGAGCTGAAATATACGCGGCTGTATAGCTGAAAGATGACTGCCAGGCAAGGCTTCTTACGTATGCTTTCAGGTTTGGTGGCAGGTGACTTGGAGGCCTCTGGGAGATGATCCCTGTGGGTTTGTAGGGTTTGTGAGAAAGTTGGTGGGGTGAGAGCTGGAGTCATGAGATACTCGAGGTTACCTTGCAGAGGAGCCATAGTAGGTGAGATGGAGTAGATTTTAATGTGTGATTAGCTCAGCTGAGGATACAGTCTGTTCCAGCTGCAGGGAAGAGACTTTGTTGTCCTTGTTCCCTGTTAAATGCAAGAGCGCTCTAGGTGTTTGACTGTGACAGCCAAATCTGGACTTCGAGGGCTGTTACCGCAAAAAGCAGCTCCTTAGCCAGCATTGTGATAGCTGGTCATAAACTAGTCTTATCCTTTTTTTTTAATAACGTAAAATAAAATGTTTGTACACTGCTTTAGAGCATGCTCACATGAATCCATGTTTCTTGAAAGGTGTAGGAGAGGTTCTTCATACACAGGCACAACTACGGTAAAATGAGATTTTAATTCTCTTCTCTAATAACGGTTTCATAATGTAACTTTCAGTACTACAAAAGCCTGAAACTTATGAAAATGATGGAAACTTTATTCCTAAAGATATCTGGATTACTAAATTACTATGATTTGGGACATTGACTGACATCTGTTATTACTGGAAAATCCAGTCAAGGCTGCATGAAGTCCGATGCTGTGCAAAGAAGCAGTAAGAGGGTGTCCCATTTCTACAGAGCCCACATCTCATGCGGTATGTGGGGGGGTGGTTTTGTAATGAGCTACAGCTGGGTTCCCGTGGCTCATCCAATGTAAGTACAGATCTGTTTGGTAAGTACTTCTTAAACACTAGTGGATCATACCTAACCACTGTTTCTAGGAGAAGTTTGTTTACCATATGAGGGTTCTTCCGATGGTTGAAATGTTTGTTGGTGAGAACCTGAGCGTGTATACAGATTGTAACTAGTTCGTCCTTCCTTGTAGGAAGGGAACATTTGGAGAGGAAAGATTATAGTGTACCTCTGAGCTGGCAAGTCTCTCGATTCAAACTAATAACCTACAGGAAAGCAGCACTGTAGTTTGCCAGAAATCATGAGGCATACAAATAGTTATTCAGTTGGTTCTGGCAGAGCTGGTCTCAAAACCAAATTATATTCACAATTTTCATTCCCAAACAGTGAGAATTCTAAACTGGGATTAAAAAACAGCCCCTGATTTCCCAGAATGTGCAGTGAAAGTTGTACAATATTTTGCTTAGAAACTCCACGTGCTTCCCAGGATCCCTGACTACTGCTGCATGAAGCTGACGGGGGTTGACAGTCTCACTACTGTTGATCAGTGGGAGATGCTAATGAAACTAAAAGGATTATATTGGCTTCATGCAGTAGCTTTGCAGGCTCCTGGCATTCCCTGCTGAGCAGGAGTCTGTCCTGGGAGTTGTGGACTGAGAGCTTAGGCGGCTGGAAAGCTGGCAAGTCCTCGCTTCCAGCTCCTTGCTGACAAAGAGCCAGGTAAACTGCCATGAAGTAGGCAGACTTCCAGCCCTGCCCCTGTCTTCTGTCAAAAGATCAGTGTTTCCTTGAAATGTTAGCATTTGTCAAATTACTGTGTTGTGACGGAATAAAGATCATTACAAAAATCAGCGCATCTGGATTTTGATCTTGCTTGCATCTGACTTGGGAACAAGCTTCTGCTCTTTGGATGAACAAGCAAAAGCTACAAGGTCCTCTCTGCCTCAGAAGCATGCCACAGCAAAGTGCCTCTTATTCATTAGGGCTTATTAGTGTGAGTTTTGTGCTGTATGGACCACGGATACATAGCTCCTAGCTGTATTTGGAAAGGAGGTGAATCTCTGGCAGGTGTATTCAGGGAAGGTATGCCATCGTTTTTGGACTTACCCTGCAAAATCCTGTGCAGCAGTGTGGTTGAGTATGTTTGTGCAAGCAAACAAATGTGGATGTTCACGACTTGTTGCGGGTATGAGTATGGGTGTAACCATAACTGTGCTTCTCCCACAGGCTACAGATGTGATTTGTTTTGTAATATCATGTTCTCTTTGAATTTTTGTTCTTCAAAAGGGGAGATTTCAAGTTAAATGTCTCTTTAAAACCTTGGTAACCTCAATCTCCATACCCGAGTACCATTTGAACACTACTTTAGATTCTGTGAGTTAGTTTCCTATTTAACCTTCTAGTTTGCAGCAAATGGGCTAGTAACACAAGGTAATCCGCTGTAGCTGTCTTTATAGCAAATTCACCCTAAAATAAAAAGAGAATAGCAGCAAAAGTCGTTCCTGTTACCACTGTTTATAAAAGGCACTATAATATAATACTTGAATGTATGGAATTGTGTAAAATAAGCAGCTTAATTTTGGGTGACGAGATTGCTGGGTTCCTGGAAAAACTTTTATTTTCTTAGTTGAATATAAACCATTCAGCTAAACACTGTTTTGTTTTGCAGCACTTGAACAGCTATGCATAGGTACATTACAAGGCTCTCGTAGCCCCAGGATCTCCTGGCTAACCAGTCTTCATGCTAGAAAAGAACATTTTAAGATAAGTGGTCCTGGGCTCCTGCTCTCTGTCTTCTTACAAAGCTTGCAAGAATTGCAGCAGATTTATACTGCAAGGGCAGTATAAATACAAACACATGCCCCAAGACCCAAAGCATCATGTTCTTGTTGCTTTTCTCCCCAAGCAAGTATATGTAAGATTTTCTGATTTGGTAAAAATACATATTTTTAATGCAGATATTTTGAAATCAATATCTGAATATCCATCGGAGCTCTCTTGAATGCCTTGAGGAAGGCTGAAAGTGATCCCTCAGCAGTTGATGAACAAATTGGTATCTCTATCCTATGACACAGAAAATGAGCTAATCCATTCTTGCATAGATTTGTCATCTCTGTAGTATGGACAAAAACAAAAAAGCATGTATTTGTTGGGGAAACAGATGAATGTTATTTTTCTGTGAAAGTTGAGGGTTTTCTGGCACCAACACAAAACATGCCATCCTCCAAATGTGTTAGAGAACAGTTTCTGGGCAAGAGGGAAGGGGGACATGTAAGAGATTACATCGTCACCTGAAACAATGTGTTTTTCTTGAAGAAAGTTCAGTAACTGTTCAGAATCACCAACTGGTTAAATTGTAAAATGAGTGGATGAAACAATGGAGTGCAGACAGGTGGTGTTTTTTGATGCACAAACCTGTGTCCTGTTTTCATTCCTGTGAAAACTGCAAACATTGAAATTTTGGTTTCTTCAGCTGTCTTCAGGGTTTCATTATTGTTTTGTCCTTACAGACTCAGCTTTCATTTGGAGGAAGGAGAAGTTTCACAGCTGTGAGGAAACAGTTACAGAGACAAAGCTTGCTGAAATGAAAACGAACTAATTACCATGGAACATGGTTTTTCTACAAGTCATTTGGGTGCGAGAGTTAACCAGCTCTTGGCTTTGGGGCCTCTGGTTCTTGCGGCTTTCTGACAGTGTTTTGTGGAGTGAGTGGATAACCCGTCCTGAAGCCACTTCAGATGAGGTATGGCCTCTAATTATTACCTAGTTGTATTGTGCATTTCTGTGCTGCCAGGCTATAAGTAAAAATTTATGTGGTTATTGTGCAGTGTTTTTGGTATTTTAACAAAAGTGGTTTGAGAAACATCTTTTTAGAAGTACATAGACAAGAAGAGAACCCCCAAAGCTTATTATTAGTATTAATAAGCTATTAATCTGCAGAATCCCTCTACTCCACAATGATTCTCTATAGACTTCTGCTGTGGGTATAACTTTTCAGAGTAACTTCATTCCATAAAATTGAAGGCTAGCTGTCAGGGAGAAATTTTTTGATCTATATCCTTATTCAGGGTTATCATACTTCTGGGTATTCTATCTTCTAACTGGAAGTGGTGGATAATAGAATCTGAGGGCTTTGGACACCTGTGGTCGATTTCCAGATTTGCAAATCATCTGTATTTGCAGCTGTGGGATTTCTGTGACATTAAATATGCTCATCTTAACTGCGCACCTGTTAATCGGTGTATGTGTAGTTACTTTTCTTCAGAAAATCCTATGCAAAAGTGTCTCCCTGGTTTTATCTTGGGCATGGCTAGACAGCCTTGTTTTTGCAACTGTCAACCTTTTTCCTCTCCCATGTAACCTGATAGAACTACACTGGTAGTTCTACACAAGAGAAATCCGGCTATGTGAAGTACCTTTTTGGAGGAGGAAAAAAGAGAAAAGTCTGTCATTAACCAACCGTAGTCAATTTTCTTTTTATCACTTAAATTAAGAAATGCAGGCTAAAGTAGGCTTTGGGAGTTTGCTTTCTCCTGGTCTAGAAGAAATATCAGCTAGGAAATGTGAAGTTTTGCATTTTGTTCTGGCCCTGGTGGATCATCTAAACAAGGCCAAATTGTTTTGCTCCTCTGTCCCTTTCCCTCTTTCCACCAATGATAACTACAGTAGGCTCTAAATATAAGCAGTACAGCTTGCATACTGAGTGGTTTCCATCGTGCTCAGTGCGATGGCAATTGTTGCTGATCAAAGCTGGAGGGCTCCATGATATGCACAGACATCTCCAGACAAACAGCCCTACTTGATTTGTGTACTTAAGACAGATGATATGCAGGTTAAAATGTTGTTTATGTGAACAGACTACAGCAGTCACAGGGGAAAAAAGTGTACTTAATGAAGCTTTGTGAATATTCCATTGCAATGAAGGGTTACTCAATTAAAATGAAATCCATTTAGAAGTTTCCACTGGGCTCAAAATACAATTCTGGCTTCACATTTTCTGGCCAACACAGCTTGTATAAATGCAGCCCTTTGACACAAAAACAACTTGAAATGTATTGAGCTCCTTGAAGCTGGCGATTTCATTGTGTCAGTTACCCACTGTGTGTGCGCTCAATAGGGAAAAAAAATCCAACACCTGACATAGATCAAATCAACCTGGTTTTCTTTGAACATTCTGCAGTCAGGCTCCTATTCATCACACAATGTTGTTGCTGACATTACTAAAATTCATAATGACACTTTTCTTCCCGTGACAGAGAAAGGTTGTTTAAAATAATGTGCTGTGGCTTTTTTTTAATTATTATTTGGACTATTTATGGACCTTAGTAAGGCCTTGAATGTTGTGAGTCATAAAACTCTTGTGAAGTGATTTTCTCTGAAGAGGCATGTAGAGGTCTGTCTTTACAGAAATGGCTGGTAGCAATGGATTGGTTACTAGTGAATGAAATTGCTTTTAAAGTCTTCATGTTGTGTACTGTTTCACTTGGTGCTGAGCAACTTAACCTAAGGATTTGGTGTCTCTAAATTGAGATTCGCCGTTCAACTCAACTGATGTCAGAACTTTGGAAAATTGCTTGTGAAGGGATTTCCCTCCCCACATTCTTTTTGCAATGTGTGTAATTTTAATGACACCTGATTTATGGAAGGCTATCCTGGGAAAGGAAAAGAATTGACTTGGCATCTGCAAAAATGGATCTTGGTGTGCAGATGTAATACCTCTGTGGGACAAATGTAATGGGGAATGGTTTTGAAGTAAGACAAGGGAGTCAAATGTGAGTCTGAAATAAAAAATCAGGTAATTGTTTGGCTGTGGGGAGTAAGGAACTGCTAAATTTTAATTACAGGTTGCTTGTTTGGTCACAGTCCACTTTGGACCTTCAAATTAACTGGCCAAAACATTCCTGTTGTGAAATTATTTGAATAGTAGGCTTTTTTTTAAGTGTTAGACTTATGACTGTTAATTGACTTGAACTAAGTGCTTGGCCCCTTCTAACATTAAATGATAAGATGTGAAAAGCATCTTAATCCCGCTTTCAGGACTGATTTTGTTGGCTTTTTTTTTGGAAGTAAAGGAGACTGTGTAGATTACTTCTAGAAGATGAAAAGTACAATTCTAGATCTCTGAGATAGCTTTGGATATATTACCTCAAGATAACTATTCTGAGGTACTTTTACCAGAAAGTGTACTCTAAAAGTAGTGCATGTTTAAAAAAAAAAAAATCAATGGGTTTTGATTTGTAACTTATAAACTGGTTTTCTCCAGCTGTTTCTGTACACATTAAGGAGGATTAGGTGATTGGGAGTAGTCAGTATGGATCTACAAAGCAGAAATAATTCCTGACCAACCTGGTAGCCTTTATGATGAAACGGCTGCCTTGATGGACAAGGGTAGAGCAGTGGATATTATTTACCTTGACTTGAACAGGACTTTTCGTACTCTCCCCTATAACCAATAAGTGGACAGTGAGGTGCCTTGAAAACTGGCTGAACTGGCAGGCTCGGGAAGGCTGTGATTAGCAGCGTGAGCTCCAGTGGGAGGCCAGGCTGTAGTGGTGTGCCTCGGGGATTAATACTGGGGACCATACAGTTTAACATCTGCATTAATGACCTGGGTGATAAGATAGCTGTGCCTTCGTTAAGCTTGCAGATGATACAAGCTAGGTGGAGTGACTGACAGACCAGATGGTTGTGCTGCCATTCAGAGGGACCTTGACAGACTGGAGGACTGGGCAGAGAGGAATTTCATGAAATTTAACAACGGGAAGTCCTGCACCTGGTGAAGAACAACCCCGTGCATCAGCAAACACCAAGGGGACACCTTGGTGGTAGATACTGAGTTGAAATACAGTCTGCAGCTAGTCTCGGCGGCAAAGGCAGCCAACGGCATCCTTGGCTGCATTCAGAAGGCTGTTACCAGAAGATCCCGGGGGCTGGTTACTCCCCTCCACAGAACTCTGGTGAGGCTGCATCTGGAGGGCTGTTTCCACATGGGGTCTGCGGTATGAGAGGTGTGGGCATAGTGACTTTTTGCTAGACCTGTTCCAGTAAGATGACTAAGGGATTGAAGCACCTGTCATATAAGGAGGGACTGGAAGAGCTGGGACTGTTTAGCCTGTCAAAGATAAAACATAAGGGGATTGGGATGTGGGGGTTAGAATTTATTAACGTGTAAATAACCAGTGGGAGGGAGTAAAGCTGGTGGAGACAGCCTCTTCCTGGTGGTGCCCAGTTAAAGGACAAGATGCAGTGGGCACAAATTGAAATTCAAGAAATTCCATTTAAATATAAGAGAAAATGTATTCACTGTGAATGTGACTAACACAATCAGATACCAGAGCTTCCCTGGGCAATCTCCATCCTTGGAGTTGCTCAAAATCCTTCCACAGCCCTGAGCAGCCTGCTCTTGTTGACCCTTCCAAGCCAGTGGGGTTGGACTAGATGATCTCCAGAGGTCCTTTCCAACTTCAACCCTTCTGCAATTTTGTGTTTTAAATAGTGAAATGGTTGAAGGAACTAATCTGTTTGTAGCTATTCAGGCACACAATGATCAGTGAATAGTATTTATTATAGCTTAGTTTGTTTACTTTGGAACTGAATATGCTGAATTATACTTCTCTTGAATCATTTGTTATCCTGGTTAGAAAACTGATAAACTTGCTGTCCTGTAAAAACCCAGAAAAGTTTACCAATTACTATTCCACACTTAATTTGACTATTCTCACTATTTTTAACAGCTTCTGCACTTCATTTCTGACCTTGAGAGTCAGTCTTCTATAATGAGTGCGCTAACAACCTACGGTTTTTGTTTCTTCCAATAGATCTGAAATGCTGCATTGGCAGAAAGGCTTAATATTTGGAATTCTAAATGTTAATGCATTTTCTTCTATAGGTCTAAATTTTTTTTGTATGTGCAGTCCACTAAATATACTACTACTTGTTCTCAGTGCTGTTGATTTGTTGGCTAATTAATATTCACCTGGGAGATTGGTGTATTTAATTATCCGCATTTTATAAACTCTGGGAGTATGGAAGAGTGGCACATGGGACCCAACACAACAAGCTTTTACTTTTTTTTTGCATTGCTGCCCCAGTACCAAAAAAAAAGACCCTGATTTCTTGTATGCTCTATCAGAAAGCATTATTTTGGGTTTATGTGGAAAGGTTTTGGTATTGAGGGGGCTGCAGGGGGATGCCCTCTGTGAGCAGAGCCCAGCAGCTGCCCCATGTCAAATCACAGCCAGCTCCAGCCGGCTCCAAAAGGGACCCACTGCTGGCCAGAGCTGATCCAGGGAGTGATGTTGTTTGCACCTCTGTGAGAGCAGATTAAAGGTGGGAGGGGATGTCCGTGGACAGAATCTCCCTGTCCTTATCTCAACCTCTGAGCCCTTTCCATTGTATTTTCTTCCTTTTATTTTTTTCTTTGAGGAGGGGGAGTTAGAGAGTGGTTGTGGTGGGGATTAGCTGCCCAGCAAGTATATAAGCAGGAAGAAAAAAAAACACAACCTTGAACCAAATCAAGATCTCCTGCTCTAGTGTATAGCCTTCTCCCAAGCAGAAAGCTTTTTCCAACCATGTTTTCCAACCGTGAATTCCCTTGCTTGTGTTCCATGACACCATTGTTCAGCACGTCAGCTCGGAGTGTTTTGTAGTGAGTGACAAATACACAGACCACAATTTTTTTAATAATATTTTGAAGGAATTAGAATCTGACATTTCAGTAGCATTTCTGTTTTGTGTCCCTTCCCAATCATTTTTTTTTCCAGAGTGGAAAAAGCAGTGTAAGTATGACTTGTTTTCATTTTTTTGGAAGGTTGATTAATTGCACTAGAAAGATGGGGGAGAAAATAGTGTTACTTGTCCAAGTGTGTCATAAATCTAGAGCAAAAGTAGTTGAACTAGTTGGCTCCTGCACAGCAGTAGTGTATTTAATTCTCGCGTAAGTGTCCTTATTAAAAATCAGCAGGGCTTTGTATAGTGATCCATGACAATTCCCTCAGACTTCTAATTCAGGAAGCAGTTTTACCAGCATTGATGCAAATTTAGATGGAGCAGTTGAACTGGCTTGGTCCCTTCTGTATATTGAACTGAGTCCCCCTGACCTTGTGTATTTAAAGAAAACACAAGTTTTCAGATTTGTCTAGCCCCATCTCTCCAGGTAATCTCCTGATTTGCCTTTGGAGGAAATAACTGGTGGGTTTGTGGATAAATATCCTCCAGTTGTGAGAAGAAAGCAAACCTTTCTTTACTAGGAATTGTTGCTTGTTTATGTCAAGCAGCTTAATATTTTCTGTGTTTGGGCAAATGTTTTGTGGCACATGACCAGCAATTCTTCCAGTGTTTTTCAGTGTTGTTGCTTAGGTGCTGCCAAACCAGGGAGCAACTTGAAAGCCTCTTGCACAATAACCAAGGTGCCAGTGTTTGCCTGTGGAAGTATTCATTTACACCATGGCAAATATAGTCTAGATCCTTTCATTTTGTTTCTTGGGAGAAAATTAGACTATGATGGGAAGCCTGTGTTAGTGAGATGTTAGCTCCAGAACTCTTCATGTCTACCACTTTCTGCAAAGTGTTGATAAGCTCAAATATTTTCTTAAGTAAATCTGACCTATCAAATGCTAATTTACTCTAGGTTTGTGGGTCTGAATTTAGCTACAGATGGGGGTTTCTCTTGTGGTTTGTGATAGCTTTGTTTTATTCAAAGTAATGCTATTATGATCAAGGCTGGAATCCTAGTTTAAAGCAGAACCATCACTTGTCTTTTAGTCACATGCAGACTAAATGGCATTGTGAGTAATGTCCACGTGCTCTGACTTATTTCTGCAGTCTACAAAATGGTTTTAAGTACTCACTATTATTAAAACAACAGTATGTTGCCAAGATTTAAACGGCAGTTTTACTTTAGTGTTGTAGCTGTATTTTTTTCCAGATTTGGTCAACAATAGTTGTTGTATCTGTACTGTAGGTAATTGAACGGTAACTTACATTGGAAAGTGGTATCTTTAATGGTATTCCAATTCAAGCAAAACTTTAGTTGAAAAAAGTGTCACAGTGAAAGTGACAATGAGAGAGGCAGAGTAGTCAATATCCCAGTTACTTAATGCACTCTTCTAGCCTTAACTAGGGCACCCATTTGAGCTCTTACTACCAACAACTGAGGTGAGTGCTCTGTTGGATGTTCAGCCGGGCATCTGCTTTACGCTTCATTATAAAGAACTAAGTATCTCCTGGGACTGAATGACTGCTGCTTGATAGTAATGATGCTTCCTTGAGCACTGAGCTTCTGCTAAATCAGGTAGTGCAGGGATTTCAGCATGGCTGGCTGCCATCCTAAGCAAGTTGTGCTAACCGGTGAATGGGTCAGGTCATCTCTCCCAAAAGAAAGAGTGGGCTGTTTATTATTATTATTACTTTTTTAACACAAACCATCGTTTTAGTAGACATGATTTCAAGTGAATCCTGAGCAATGAGAATTTGTCTGCAGAAGGTTTGTTCCAATGGCTGCCTGTTTCGTTTCTATTTAAGCAGAGAGGACTGCTGAAGTCTGTGTAAGAATATCCTTAGTGAAGTGCTGCATGTTTCCATTCTAGGGCTACGGTAACCATACTTATGTGTCAGTGCAGATGCTGATGTGTAGAAGGGGGTCACAGCTGGGTATGTAAACACAGACTAAACTGCATTCTGACTTGTTTTTTTTTTTTCTCTCTACATTACTAAAGAGAAAAAAGGGATTAAGGTCAATGGAACCACCAACAACAGAATATTTATAGTGGAGTTAAGTAAATTATTTTCAAGATATTTTTGAGTGGTTTGAGACTGTAGTCTATTAAATAAAGGTCTTGGGGTTAGAGGCAGGGATTAGAAATAACAGGAGAGCCACCTTCATGCTCCACCCTGTAATGGGTAAAGCCTTGTTTCTTCATTAAATATTGCTGATGGGAAGGTTTTCAACGGTTAACTGCTTATACCCCCAATATCCTGTTGAAGGAAAAAAACAAGTATAGGAGTTTTCTGTGAAGTTAACAATTGCAGTAGAAACCAGCTCCAAAAAAGGGCAAAATGGCATTCCCCCTCGCATGAGAACACACATATCAGCAGCAAAGTCACGACCCCAACGCAGAGGAAGACGACGATCTTCATCCCCGCGACCACCAGAGGAGTGACGAAGACCCCCTAGCAACAGGCCTCGCAGTCGTAAGAAGACACCAGGATGTGCCACTAAACCCGGAACTACCAGACTATAAATCGAGACTCTGGCGGGCTTAGGTGTGTGCCATTGGCAGAGGAGGAGACTCCCCGGCCGCCCAGCGCTGTTTTACTTATCGCTGCTTGCTGAATTGCTCAAATAAATAGAAATTTGATCTACCTTACCCACGATGTGTCGGGAATGATTTCTGCCAAAACTAATTTATAACAAATTGGTGCCGTGACTCAGATAGTGGTAGCTTGGCTGGATCCCTCCCAGGGGAGGCGCACCCCGCTGATTCTGCGGTCCCTGTCTGGAGGTCCCCAAGCCAACACACCCCTACCGACGAACCTAAAGTTCCAGCGATAAGTAAATAAACAACCAGTAACCCCTTAATCTTTGTGCACGAAGCTCCGAATGAAGACTCAGGAGTGAGTAAGTATAGGCCGGTTATCCGTTCGGTTGGGGTTGGGAAGCCCAGAGTGTGCCTGTGTGAGACGTCCAATCGAGGACGAAGCGAGTGCGGACTCCCTGGTAGTGCGGTTCCCACCTCCTGCGAGGGACTGGGCCACGAACGGGAGGTGAAGACCGTTTGTGTGTGTGAAGGCGCTCTGGAAGATGGAACAGAAGAGGAGCAAGTCTTCTGGTCCCATGGGTGGGTCGGAATCCAAGGCTAGGTTGCCCCCGATACCACTGGAGAGCTCGTTAGGGTTAATGATTAAACATTGGAAAGATTACCCCTCTAGGTGGGGTAAGGATAAAGTTAAGATGATACATTATTGTATGGAAGTCTGGGGTGGGAAGCAAATTAGGGGCTCACCCATTATATTGGCCCGTGTTTGGGTCCTTTGAGAAATGGATCTGTCAGGCTCTAAACCTTTATGTGAATTCAAATGAGCCTTTCAGCCTAAGAGGAGAGTGAGTATGCACACTTATGGATAGGATCTGAGACCCGAGCCAACTTATACCCATTAAGAGAAAAAGGTGGTGGTGGGGAAAAGAATGAAGGGAATGAGGAAGAAGTCCCACTTTCACCCCCCCCCCCCCCTTATATACACCCTTCTCCCTCACCTCCAGCCCTCCCCCCCCACGGCTCCGGGTTACCATACTGACTCTGATTCGGCCACAGACACCCCTCGGGGAACTAAGAGTAAGAAGCTGAAAAGTCCTTTGCTTGGTGTAAGCACTGCTCTGCAACAATTAAAACATCAGTATGTTATCAACATTATTCTCATCCTAATCCAAAACATAGCACCCTACCAGCTACTAGGAGGAAAATTAACTCTGTCCTAACTGAAACCAGGACAACCTCTATTCCCAAGTGTTATTCATTTCATGATATAAAGGACTTCTGAGTTCTGGCCAGAATACGTTCGTTCTCATCATTCTTTTGCTTAAACAGTTCTCTTCCTTCTCAAATTATGGCATTTACTATTGAGATGTGTTCATTTTGGCAAGCTATAAAAGCAAACTGCTCTGGTGGCTCTTAAGAGTGGTTTTTTAACTGTCTTCCTTTGTGTTTTTCTCCCTTTTAGTTAAATGGACAAGTTGTATGTAACCTTCCAGATAAGGTCCCCCCTAGGGCTGGGTATGATGGCTTTTTTATTTTCTCCCTGATAACACCTCTAGTGATGGGACCCGCTGTCTCTTTCATAGCCAAGTCACTTATCTTGTGAGCAAAGGAATGCTTTTACCTGTCCCAGCATTGGCAGCATGTGGTGCTATGTGGGAAAGTATTGCCTGAGCTACAGGAGAGGTTAGTTAGTACAAACACTTCATTGGGAGTGACTCAAGGAAAGGATAAACTGTGAAAGAAACTGTAAGGCTGGAGGGAAGGTTATTAGAGGAGTCCCTCAGGAACTGGTTTTGACATAGATATTATTTATTATTTTAACTAATTACCCAAACGTAGGACAGAAACATGCTAATGAAATTTGCTGATGGCTTGAAGTTGGGACTACATGAGGAGAAGACTATCCTACAGGACTGACCTTGAATAGCAGTGAGCTGGAGATGGAAAGGAATCATTGTTAAAATTATGTGAAGCTAGGTGCTTAAAGGAAAAAATGAATATTCCTGGGAGCTCATTTACTGGGGGAACAGGAACTTGGAGGAAGTCCCAGCTGTATAGCTTAGTCAGGTGGTAGCTATAAATCTTGTTTAAAGTACTGGGAGGTCTGATTCTTCCTCCACTGGAGGGAGACAAGGACTAATGAGAACAAACACAGTGAATGTTAGATGATGTGCAAATTCACATCCAAGAGCTGCAAAGGAGTCTGACCCTCGTGATGTGGAGAAAATTACCATTGATAGATCGGTCTTCAGTTGCACCATGTTAAGATGGGCAGAACACAAGGCAGTGAATGTCACAGGGGACACATGATTTTGAGGTGGTTTGAAACTAATCAGGAGAGTTCAGTAGGCTGAGATCAAAACTGTCCTGAGAATGGTGATGGAAGCACCTCTTAAATAGTTGCTGATATCCTGTGCTCCCTGGAAAATTGCAGTCAATTTGATTATAAAAATGTTTATTCTTGAATTTTAACTGAATTGTTCTGTAATAAGTTGATACAAAGTTTGTACTATTGTCATTCTGTTAATGAAGACTAATTTTTTTTACACATTTTTAAATGGAAATAAACTGCGGGCAAACAAGTAAGACTCCATTACATACAGAGTCATGAGTAAAGGAAGACTTTAACAGTAACAGCAAAATTAAAGGTGTGAAAGTATTTGCAGAGAGAATAATCACTGAATTCTCTGCTCTAAACCAACAAAATTGCAGTACTGAAATTTTTCTGTTGAAGAGCCAGGATGTTATACAGTAGCAAGACTGACAGACAGCAGCTGCGATAACTTTTCTAAATGTGTGTGTGGGGGGGGAGTAGCTAAAAGAACAGGGATAGATCATGTAGGTCCTAATGTAATGATTGCTACCGCTGTTCTTTCCCACACTGTTAATCTGCATGCCATGCCTATACTGTGTAAAATGCCACACAGCCACCACTGTCTTTCCAGATTGCAAAATTCACAGATGTCTGTGGTGCAGGGGTTTCATAGTCTATATTAAAAGGTAGGAAGAAATTGAAAGTTGGAAGAAATTGCAGCAAATCAAGAAACTTCTGTGCAATTTGCAAATAAACTTTTTCTCTCATTTGCCAGAATATGAGTTTCTGTCTGGAAACTTTCCCCTTCCTTTTTCCTCCTTTGTTCCTCAGTTCTTCACCCTCACAGTAGCTCCTATGGGCCAGTGTCCTCGCTAAGACATCAGAGAGACTTTTCTCTTGGTTCTAAAGCTTCTGGGGGGGGACTTATATAAACACTTGCCTGTTTTGGTAGAAGTCTCAGTGCTATAGCAATCACATTTGCAGGATTTAGCACCTTTTGTTGCAACCTAGCTCTGGTGACACTTATGCTAGTGTTTCACCTGAAGTCTGCAGTTATTTTACTCCCTCATGAGTATGTTAATTAGTTTGCACTTGGAATAAGTCTTTGCAGTCAGAGCCAACTTTGTATCTTGGGGTGATATTTAAATAACTTATCTCCATGGAAAATGTATAAGTCTAGGTTTTAAAAAAAGGATAGTGAATAAATTCAGTGTGGCAAGAATCTGACATCTGCATTGCAAAAAAAAATTCAGTGCAAGTAAATTATGCATCTTTTTTTGTTACAACAGTTCAGAAAATATACTTGCAAATGTTGCTTAAATTACTGTCTTTGTTCTACTGTTTTTAAATAAGTTTTCTACTTGGCAACTGACTACCTGAAATCTGATATTCTAAATATTTCCTTATTTCCTGATACAAGATGCATATTTTATGATTGCTCTCATACTCTAATTTTCTCTTGTCAATCAAATTGGTATTTCAGCATGCTGATATCAGTAAGCCCATGAAGACACAGGAGCATGATATTACTGTATTTTGTCTTATCTTTTCATTTAATTTTCTTTATGTATGGACTTGGCTGTAGTGATTATTTGTCACCTGCTTTGACATTTCAGTTATTTGTATTATAGATGATTCCTGGACATGCTATCGGATGAAATATCGTGTTCTAAAGTTCATTAAATCAGTATCTTATAAAATGGAATTTTTGAGTACTGAAGAATTACAAGTACTTACAGTATTTGTAGCTTTTGGTCTTTTTCACACACTATTGGAAACCTCATTAAAAAGCTTCTTGAGAAAAGTTTCTTGAGGAGAATGTTGTGGGAAATGGTGTCAAAAGCCTTACTGAAGTCAAGGTAGACTGCATCCACAGCCTTTCCCTCATCCACTAAGCGTGTCACTTTGTCATAGAAGGAGATCAGGTTCGTCAAGCAGGACCTGCCCTTCATAAACCCATAATTTGACCCTGGGGAATTTACACAGCTGTTATAATCACTGTGTTTGGAAGTTGAATAATCTGCCAGTCCAGGGTGGGAAAGAGGAACACTTTTTTTCCATGGATACTGGAGGAACTGTTGGCTGGGAAGGCATGTTTTTAAGGAATGTTGTAACTGACCCAGGACTGACCCTTTCCGAACAGTTCTGCTAGGTTTTAGGGTAATGTTCTGGTTAGTCTTTATTGTCTGCATCTGAAATGCATCCTTATTGGCACTTCAGTAATTTGAATTCTCTAATTTGTTTATCAGAGACCTCGTTGGCAACAAGTAAAGTTGTTCTTTACTTCCATGTTTGAGTTCCCTGTTTTCAGGAAAATGCAGGAGGAGAAAAGGGAGACTCTACCCTTGGTATTTCAGGTTACTCATGGCCTCAGAGGATCTGCGGGTAATAGAAGGGAAAGTACTGTGATGGAGACAGATGAAGAGAGTTGAAACTTTAACCTGAAATGTTCAAGTGTTGGGAGGAAATACTTCATTCTTTAAAAATAAACTAGGTTAGCCTTAGAAACAACAGTGAGAACTTTTGCTCCTTCTTTGTATGAAAATAACAGCTTTTATGTTCTAGCCATAAACTGGATGAAGGGTATACTAAAGCATCAGCTACTACTTTCTACACATGTATACTCAAGGGTGCAAAGTGTTTGTGCTTGGGTGCAAAGGCACTCAAGGGTTTCAAAACTTCAGGAAAATAATTTATACTGTTCTTTCCCATTGCCGTAGACTGCCTGGGTCTCTAGAAACCATTACTCCTAAGACTCATACTTCAGAAGCTGTGGCTAAGGCTGAATGCCAGGTTTAGGGAAGAGAGTTCAATACGACACCAGAGAGTTAGGTGTAGACTTATGCCAGTCCCCATAAGTCATTTAGGCAGATGGGATGTGAGACTGGGATTGTAGTTTAATTGAGGAGCTATAGCTGATCCCTCTAGGGAACTGAAAATGCTTTTGTTCTGGCAGTAAATGTAATGTGGTAGATGTTCCTTGGTGAATCATTTGTGGTTTAATCTCTTGCTAACGAGACGCAGGGAGAGAAATTGGCACTGTGGCTTCATGATGTGAATCCCTCATGTCTCATGTTATGAATAGGTTTCTCCCGAGCTCTTTGTCTTGTGGTATTGCAGGCACCAAAGGGAAGGGTAAAACATCTAAAATTGCTTTGTGAAACTTTCCTTCTACTATGTTGGCAGTGAATACTCTCTTTCCCTTCAAGATGGGCGTTGTTTTTTTTTAAAAACAACAACAAAAACCAAGCAAGTGCACTTGGATAAACCTTGAGCATCTGTTGTATTCTGAAGTGTAACTGACTCCTCTACATCAATGACAAGCGCTACTATTATGTTTTTGTTGGTAAGTCTTGAAGGGGTATTGACCTGATCCCCCAACCCTTGGCCACTTCTGAAATGAGGCTTCTTTGATATGTTCTGAGGTATTCTATGCTGAATTTCATAGGAGTTGTTCCTGGAATCTACTTTCAAACTCAAGATTAGCACCTGGATGTTACAGAAAACTTCAGTTGTCAAATAAAGTAAGAACTGTAGTCTTAAACTTGTACAAATCGTTTTGTATTTGGATGCCTGAAACAAACTGTGTACAGGAATTGCTGTTGTGTCTGTCTTGCTTTAGTAACACACCACTTTGCTTTCATTCTTTTGCTGAAGTTCTCCCCCATGGAAGAGTGGAGAGAGATCTGGATGTCTTGGATTTTGGTGAGCTCTACCAGGATGCACATGTATAGGCAGATGAGAGTTCAGCCCATTTGCAGTCTGACTGGAGTTGACTCAACTGGTGTTTTCAGAAGTTTATGTTTGCAAGGGATGATGACTGAGGGAGTAAGACGTGGATTGATCTTGTTGAGCAGCTAACTCTGTACTCCAAGGATGTGCAGAAAGACTGCCTGTGAATAACAATTTCATATTCAGCTTTTTTCTTTGTAATCTTTTACTCTTTCTGAACAATGGCCAGAATCAGAGTACTTCCGCAATGTGTTTTAGCATTTGTAAACCTGGTTGTGGAAAAAGGTGCCTTACTTGGCTGAGATGGAATCAAATTTGTATGAGAGGTTGCGAGATAAATTGGCACAGCCCAACCTAAAGGGATGGTGATTACATGTATGGTAACAAAAATCTCAGTTCATTTTGAGAGCCTCACAGTTCAAGAATCAATTGGATTTGCATATCCCAAAAGTTCAGAAATGGATTTCCTAAATGATGATATTCAGGGCATAATGTTCATGTCTGCCTGTTATTATATGATCAAATATATTCCATGGAGGGTGAATTATTTAATCTCTGTGGAAATGTGGAATTTTCATGATACATTAGGACTGTAATGGGAACTTTTTTTTTTGCAAAAGAATGAAATTGTTCTGTCTTCTAAATATATGATCTGTGATGCCTTGAAGGCTGCTTGAAGAGGTAGATAATTAGCTACCCCACTGCCTAGAGGAATAGCTTGGAGAATTTTACAAGCCTTATGCAAATGGTTTGGGATATTATACAAAATTAGTTTCAGTTAGGCTCAAATTTATCTAATTTGATTATTGGGAGAAGTAAATCTTTGAGGTGGGGGGAAAGGAATCCTGACAGAAGATGACAGGGCAAAGAAGGCACTGCAATATAGACTGCAACAATTATGTACTGATCGTTTTACAGCTGCCATTCACTTTGTAGACATTCATCTCTAAGGCTTCAGTAATGACTTTGTTTTATGGGACTCCATCTATCAGAGTTAATACTGTAGGTCACAGGTGGAATAATTACTTAACTGAATTAAACCTTATTGCTGATTATGGCTGTATTCTGTTTTAGTGGGACTGTGTACTCAGCTGGTAAATCTCCATCTTTCTGGGATATTGAAGTCCTAGCTTGTCCTGTGTGTTTCACTTCAAGTTTCAGGGGTTCTCTGGCATGGAGTGGGCAATTATCTGAAGGAGAAACCTAGTAGTAGTACCAGGACTTGAAAGCCTTGTCTGCCTGCATGAGCTGTGGTGGTTGGTTTTACGCCTGTGTGATGTCTCCAGCTATCTTTTCATCCCTGACTTGGTTGTGGATGCATCAAGTTTCTTAATCCAGGGAAGATGGTTGGGGGGTTAAAGGAGCAGGTGGCACACAGCTGATTGCTGAGGGCTAACTGCTAGCTGTATATTCCATATGCAGGGCTTGGGCAGAGACCAGCAAGGAGGAGGCAGTATATTGGAAGCAGCTCAGGCTTTATAGCTTGGCCTGTAGTTTGGTGACTGAACTAAGACCAGAGAAGCTGGGAACTGGCAGTTGTGTTGCCTGGGGTAGGTAGGCAGACTGCCAAACCAGGACTACATGAGACTTTCCTGTTAGAGGGGCATAGTAGGACTGTTACTGCATGGAGGATAAAATGAGGTATGTAGCATGTCAGGGTAGTGTGGTGTCTGTAAAGGAAAAGAGAAGGGTAGATCCCTGCTGGGATCATGGACAAGGGGGTTATTACAGATGAACCTCTGCTGATAGCAGCAGCGTTGGGAAGTCTTATAAAAGTCTATAATGCACTCTTCAGTAGTTGAACTTCTGCAACTTCAGTTAGCTTTTGTTTTGTTGCAGCATGCATAATGGTTTTGTAGAGCTATTTTAACAACCTCAAATGTGATGTGACCATTATAAGAGCAAATTCATTGAGCAATCAGTGTTTTTCTGAAAAAGCATATTCAGCAAGCGGTTGCTTCAGTTGCTGTGTTTGGAACACATGTTGAATTTTTCATCTGGCGTGTTTCCTTGTGAGCTCTTTGTTTGCTCTTGAGCAGTATTTTGTGGGCAATTCAAATAATTTAATTAGGGATTTGATTAACTACAATACCATAAAAATTATTTTAAGTGACTATTTTAACAGTGACAATTTTTCAAAATATATATCAGTAATGGAGCAAGGTTACCTCACAGGACAAATACAGTTTCAAAGAGACTGAGAACACGACCAGACTGAAATTGTTTAGGTAACAATCATAGGTTTAGGCACTAGTACAGTATGTTGTTATTCAAAGATACTTTGAGAATATAGGACTGAAGATACAGGCACAATTTGTAATCATTAGTTATATAGCTCTGAACACAGGATTCTGTTCATCCGTGGTTAAATCACTTTTGATATGTAAAGTTTGTATGCTGTCCTAGAAGTCATCCTTGGGCCTTTCAGCCTGGGGAAAAGAACTTAAAAGGATACGTTGTGAAACTGGGAAGTATCACCTTGTCTTGTTTTGGACGTATTAGCATTGTTCAAACATTATTCCAAAAGGAATAAGAAACTTGAGGTATGTATGATTATATGTTTCCAGGAAATTATTTTACAGTGTTTAATAGACATATCTGATCTTCAGAGTGTTGTATCATCCAATCTGCGTACAGTGGATGTTTGATGGGGATGATTTTGTTTTCATTTCTGTCACTGGAAAACCCAGGGCAAACCAGTCAGTTTAAGAGAAGAGCCAGAGAAAAGCAGGCACCTGGTTAGAAGCTGTTCTCATTTAAAGAGAGGAAAAAAGCAAACATACACAAAACCCACAACCACCAAACCAACATCTGACACAAAGTTAGCCATTCCCTTCTGGGATAGCCAAGCTGTCTTTTCTACCCAAAACAATTTTGGCAGTACAGGAAGAGTGCTTATACCCAGCCTGTGCATACAGAAATTCTATATGCTTCTGGGGAATCTATTCTGAAAACAATGCAAAAATAATTTCAAGAGAGCCTCAAACTTTTTTTGAGGTTAAACTTCTAGTCAGAGGAAGACTTTGTTTTTATATTTTTCTTATATTATTTTTTTAAATAGATATCTATTGCTCTTTGTTTTTAATAAGCTGTTGAAACTTGAGGTTGGAACCTTACCTTTACTAGAAACTCATGTTTCCATTGTTTGCATTTTACAGCATTTTATTATTGTAACATTGTCCCTTCAGAAGAGGGTCAAGAATCCTTTCTAGAAACAGCTGTTTGAGGGTGCTTGTAGTGAATGATGTTCTTGACCAAAATCTAGACAAAATTTGGCAGAAACCAAATGTAGGTCAGATGTTGGTGTCATCTTCAACTGATTTCCATTTGAATGCTGGGGACTTCATTGTTAAATAAGACACGGGATTCTTAATTCTGCTAAACAAAGATACAGATCGGTACCTGGCTTGTGTAACATTATCTTGATGACAAATCATCTTGAAATTTTTCAGTATTCACTATTTAACTAGCCACCTTGTTTTTAGTCATCTCAAATACATGTGAAAATTATTAAAACAAACTGTCATAAAATTTTCAAATGTTTATAAATTCTGTTTTCCCATTTTAAATCATGTTTGCGGTGTGGTGTTAAATGCAAAACTTATGTGAAACCTATTCTTCTGGTTTTGGCCATTGCTAGTAATTCACCATGTTTTAACTTCATAAAATTAGCTTTTAATCATAAAGGATAAACAAAACTGTTTCAGAGTAAAGGCTTGACAATACGATAACTTAGGCCCAAAGGTGAATCTAATGCTTGAAGATTTTGGTTGAAGGAAATGGAGAGGAGCATGTTTTTCCTCACAATATCATCATTTATTACTTACTATCTCCCCGTTTTGAATCATAACTAACAAATCTTCTTTCAGCAAAGAATGAAAATATTATTTTTGCCTTTAGAGGCGTGCCAAAATGCTTTGTTAGTTACAGATGGGCATTAATATATGCTTACACATTAAGAATTCTTCAGTATTTGTGATAGTTGTAGTGCCAGCAAAAATACAGACATAAGAACTCATACTATTTGGCTCAGAGGCAAGAAGGAGCTAATATTCTGTAAGAATTCAGAGGGAGATTTTTTTTCTCCATGAAGCATAGAAAATGCTGGTTAAAGGCAAATTAGCTGCTAGATAGCAATGAATGTCCTTTGTAAGCCAGCACTCTCCTTGTCACATAAAAAGTAAAGAAAAAAAATCTTCTCTGGATAACTTACCCTGACTTTAATAAATATCAAGTGTTCTCTTCCTTCAAGGCACGTATCGACTCACTAACCTTCCTCTAATTGTTCTTAATCTTTGTCAATATTTACCTCTTCATCCAATAAATACTGAGAAGTCAACAGAACCCATATTCATCTTTATTTTTGTACTTCTGCCATTTCTCACCAATTCCAGCAAAATTTGTGTAGAGCTGCTGTTATACAGTTTTTAGTAATAAAATTCATGAACAGTTTATACCTCTGGCAGTGAGCAGAACTCCCCCAAACTTCTAAAGAGGTAAAAACTATTATCAGATATTTTTGACCTTTAATGTACATGTATTTCTTGTAAGACTGAGTATAGCTTTGCTATACCGCTAACCAGTTGACTTCTGCATTTAATTAAAATGTATTATACAACTTCTAATAAGATTCCTTAGATTACTGGTACATGACACAATCATGAAACATACTGTGTAGGTATGTACTTCTCTAAAACTAGGTGATTGCAAGCATATTTTTAAAATAAAATGCTGTTTTTCTGGTCTGAGATCACTGATCTTATGACACTTCCTGCTATATTTGCCTGTTTAGCAGTTTCTCAGTAAAAACTCAAAGCAGTGTAAAGAACCTGAGAATTTACTGCTTTTGTTTGACATTAACTTCAGCGTCTGGTCAGGCGGCTGACTGAGGTGGCAGGAAGGGGACCTTTCATGGTGTCAAAACCGAGTTCATGTGCCTTGATCATGGTGTGGGTGCTGAATCAGGTTTGAGCTACAGCTTGGTGACAGGGATGTCTTTGCACAGATCTGTTCTGGCACTGAGCAGTCTAAGTCTGTATTCCTCTTCTGCCTGCTCCCCACAAAATCTGAACATGTAGAACAGCTGCTGCTGCTGTTCTTGAGGGGTTTGAGGATGTGGAAGCTGGTAGGACATCTGCCTGCACTGAGCTGCTCTTTGCAGGTGTATTTCTTCTCTGCTCTTATTACATCCTTAAACTTTCTTAACTAACTTTCCAAATGTCTTGTGAAAACACTGAATGAGATCTGTTAGTGATGGTGCTCAGGGTGAAACATCTGCTCCTTGAAAACTGCTTGCCTAGGAGCAAACCAGTTGCCTTTGAGCTAGATCATCACTGTAGTGATGGAAGGCTTGCCTCTACTTGCCTTTTGCTCATCTGAATGTCTGCGTGAGTGCTTCATGTGACAAACATATCAAGAGAAGCATAATTTTTCTGTTAGAAGAAACCCCTCAGTCTGTGCACTCCTGTGGAGGGGAAAGTCCAGTTTAAAGGCGGAAATGGAAGTACTGGTAGGACTGTCTGCTAGCTATGGGAAGTGAAAGAGGAGAGGGAGGGGAAGGGGCTGATGCATAAAAGAGCAAGTCCTGAGAATAAAGTAAGGCTTGGATTGTTATCTGCTTCCCAAATTGTCAAGCCCCACGTAAATCCCTCAGTCATGTGTGAGTGTCTGTTGTCCTGCTGCTGGAATCTGTTGTTGGTGCTGAGTCACATGGAGCCTGTGTCTCTGGTGCTGATTAGTCAAATGATGCAGACAGGAATGACAAACAGTAACAATTGTCACAGTATGTAATAGAGTAGTTTTCCAACTGTATGTATTGCCCTCAGAAAATCAAAACAAAAACACTTCCTAGGAAACACCCTCATAGAAAATTTTGGTAGGAGATCATTAGATCATTGGAACACCTAGTTGCCCTTTGCTTGACTGCTTGACTTGCTTGACTTCATGGTATAAACGTGAAAAGGATAGGCTAGCTGTAGAAAGACTGTGCAGTTTTCTTTCTTCCCGGTTTGAAAGAGACTTCCATCAGTCAGAATCTTATGTGACCAAGGAATCAAGAGGAAAAATTGGGGTCTCCTGCAAAAGCAAAAAATGTCACAGATCTGAGACCTGAATTATGTTTAGGGAGAGAACTGAGTTGAGACTGAGATCAACTTCAGCTGTTTTTTCTAAGTAGCTCTGTTAATTAGCATTATATCCCGACATAATTATATCCCTTGATACTCATTAGTAGAAAATTATAAATTATTAAACCCAGAGGGCATTAAATGTCTACGTTATATACTGAATACAGTACTGCAGTAGGAATAGGGGTAGGCTGCTCATGTTACTGCTTTCTCTTCCTCTGAAATTTCATGTCTTATTAAAAAGTTTCCCAGAAGGGAATGGAATGGACTGGAATTATACATTAAAAACGAGAACATGGTAGTTATTCTCTTGCCTACAAAAATAAATGGCTATCATAAAAGTATATTGTTTAGAAAAGTCAATTATACCTTAAAGAAGGAGGAGGAAAAATTCTTAGCAATGTTTTGGATAAGAAATGCATTGGATAAGAGCAATGATGTAGCTGGGGAATGCAAGTATTTTGGTGTGAAGATTTGGGACTGACTGAATCAACCCCCTTGTGAGGGTGGCAGTCCCATTATGTTTGTTACAGGTTGGCTGGTGTAATTGTTTTTTCAGAGGTTATCAGCATGTTCAATCAAAAAGCTAATATGTGCATTATTGCTTTGCTAGTTTTTAAGCCCTTTTCTTATTATAGGTATCAATCTTGATTAAAAACTATTCTCCAAATGATGTGAAGTGTTTCTTGCCTTCTCTGTTACCAAAGGGAAGGTATCTTCATTCAGGTTAATTGCCAGTGCTTGATGCTAAATGCAAATACCAGAGCACTGCTCAGAGGTGAAAACTAAAAAATAAAAAAGAGCAACTGTTAAAATGTCCCTTCCTTCTGTATTTACCAGAACAATGTGCTTTCCACTGGGGTCATAATATGCCAGTGAAAATGTCATGAATACTGTTTTCAAGATGATAATTTTCAGTTCTTTGTCAGTGAATGTGTATTGTCACAGTCCTTTACCAGAAGCTGGAGGAGGGAAAGACAGTAGCACACAACAGTGGATATAGAAATACACAACAACCAAAGCACAATAAGCCAGTGCCAAAAGGGGGAGTGATGTACAGTCATGTTGAGCTCAGGCAAAACCAGAAGCAGTGCTATTGTAATCTGAAATGTGTGGGTGGGCCCTCATGTCAATGATTGTGATGATGTGCACGGGCATAAATCTCCAGTCAGCATTTGCAGGAATGCTGTAGCCTTTCACAATAGATAACCAGTTCAGAAATAATTAGAGGCATGCGTGCATACATGTTTGCTATCCAAAGCTTTCTCTAGTTAGGACCTTAGAACGATGCTATGGTTTATCGTAATTTTATTTGCTGTGATAAAAGAAAACCTAAGCCAGGCTTGAGATATCCTGAAGTCTATTTAACTACACTCTATAACCCACAATTTTACAGGGAAAAGTGTAAGATAATTGAGACTGTTTCCTTTTGTAGCTCAGGCCACAGGAATTCCTATAAAGCCTAGAAATTTAATACTGGATGGACTGGAGGGAGCTTTTTAAAGCTAGCAGTGATTTGTGGGTTAATTTCCAGGAGCGATGGCTTAAAATGTTCATAAAACTTAGTAAACTGCCCCAATAGCAAATGTTCTTCACTTAACATTTGGGCTTTATTCCTCATCTGAAATAGTTTAGTTCTGTTTCTGGCTTGTGAATCTTGCTCTATACTTGTCTGCCAGATTGAGATCCTTCCACTGAAGGTTTCTGTTTTGTCTTGGAGGTTATTACTGTTTTTTGTGACAAAAGAAATCACTTACAAACTCAGCTTCAAGACAGCTCTAAATGAAACATTTTGGTTTGGCTGGCTGTCTGGAAGACTCTTGTCAATATTTTCTCTCAGCAGGTACAACAAAAGGAAAAAATGAAGGCCCAGTCTTCTTGGAGGCTAAATGCCTTGGTGTTCAGTGCTCTGTTGGTATTAAATATGTCTGTCTGCCCTCAAGCCAGCTGTGGTCCCAGAGCTACCTGCCTGAAAGGCTCCTGCCAAATTGAAATTGGCAACAACTTCCCCAACATGTGGACAGGAACTCATTGCTTATTTTTCCTGATGGATTTTTCTTTTATTAAATTGGATATGTAATGATAAATAGAATATATTCTGTTTGAGAGGTGGGCGGGAAGTGGGGAAAATGACTCCAGGATCTAGGGATCCTGAAAGGGGCTATATTGGAAAGTGTATTTCCCTTTCCAGGGATTAAGTTTCTTCCTGCAGCGTGAGCACACGAGTTCACAGAATCACAGAATCGTCTAGGTTGGAAGAGACCTCCAAGATCACCTAGTCCAACCTCTGACCTAACACTAACAAGTCCTCCACTAAACCATATCACTAAGCTCTACAGCTAAATGTCTTTTAAAGCCCTCCAGGGATGGTGACTCAACCACTTCCCTGGGCAGCCCATTCCAATGCCTAACAACCCTTTTGGTAAAGAAGCTCTTCCTAATATCCAACCTAAACCTCCCCTAGTGCAACTTTAGCCCATTCCCCCTCATCCTGTCGCCAGGCACGTGGGAGAATAGACCAACCCCCACCTCACTACAGTCTCCTTTAAGGTACCTATAGAGTGCGATAAGGTTGCCCCTGAGCCTCCTCTTCTCCAGGCTGAACAAGCCCAGCTCCCTCAGCCGCTCCTCGTAAGACTTGTTCTCCAGACCCCTCACCAGCTTTGTTGCCCTTCACTGGACACACTCTTGAGCACCTCCATGTCCTTCTTGTAGCGAGGGGCCCAAAACTGAACACAGTACTCGAGGTGCGGCCTCACCAGAGCCGAGCACAGGGGGACAATCACTTCCCTAGCCCTCCTGGGCAGGATGCTGTTGGCCTTCTTGGCCACCTGAGCACACTGCTGGCTCATATTCAGCTGACTATCAACCAGTACTCCCAGGTCCTTCTCCACCAGGCAGCTTTCTAACCACTTATCTCCCAGCCTGTAGTGCTGCATGGGGTTGTTGTGCTCCCTGGTGCAGGACCCGGCACTTGGCCTTGTTGAACTTCATACAGTTGGCCTCAGCCCATCGTTCCAGCCTATCCAGATCCTCCCGCAGAGCCTTCCTACCCTCAAGCAGATCAACACACACACCTAACTTGGTGTCATCTGCAAACTTACTGAGGGTGCGCTCAATCCCCTCATCCAGATCATTGATAAAGATATTAAAGAGAACTGGCCCCAGTACTGAGCCCTGGGGGACTCCACTAGTGACCGGCCTCCAACTGGATTTGACTCCATTCATCACAACTCTTTGGGCCCAGATATCCAGCCAGTTTTTAACCCAACGAAGCGTACGCCAGTCCAAGCCACGAGCAGCCAGTTTCTTCAGGAGATTGCTGTGGGAAACAGTGTCAAAAGCCTTACTGAAGTCAAAGTAGACCACAACCACAGCCTTTCCCTCATCCACTAAGCGTGTCACTTTGTCATAGAAGGAGATCAGGTTCATCAAGCAGGACCTGCCTTTCATAAACCCATGCTGACTGGGCCTGATCGCCTGGTTGCCCTGCAAGTGCCACGTGATGACACTCAAGATAATCTGCTCCATGAGCTTCCCTGGCACTGAGGTCAAAGTAACAGGCCTATAGTTTCCCGGGTCTACCCTCCAGCCCTTCTTGTAGATGGGCATCACGTTTGCTAGCCGCCAGTCGACTGGGACCTCCCCTGATAGCCAGGACTGCCGATAAATGATGGAAAGCGGCTTGGCCAGCTCCTCCGCCAGTTCTCTCAGTACCCTCAGGTGGATCCCATCCGGCCCCATCGACTTGCGTACATCCAAGTGCTGTAGCAGGTCGCCAACCATTTCCTTGTGGATAGTGAGGGCCACATCCTGCTCCCCATCCCCTTCCACCAGCTCAGGGTACTGGGTATCCACAGAACGACTGGTTTTGCCGCTAAAGACTGAGGCAAAGAAGGCATTAAGCACCTCAGCCTTTTCCTCATCTTTTCTAAGTTTCCCCCTGCATCCAGTAAAGGGTGGAGATTCTCCTTAGTCCTCCTTTTTGTGTTGATGTATTTGTAAAAACATTTTCTTAACAGGCAGTAGCCAGATTGAGCTCCAGATGAGCTTTGGCCTTTCTAATTTTGTCCCTGCACAGCCTCGCAACATCCTTATAGTCCTCCTGAGTGGCCCGCCCTCTTCTCCAAAGATTATAAACCCTCTTTTTTCTCCTAAGCTCGAGCCATAACTCTCTGTTCAGCCAGGCCGGTCTTCTTCAGCGCCGGCTTGTCTTTGGGCACGTGGGGACAGACTGCTCCTGAGCCATTAAGATTTCCTTCTTGAAGAGTACACAGCCTTCCTGGACTCCTCTGCCCTTCAGAACCACCTCCCAAGGGACTCTGCCAACCAGTGTCCTGAACAGCTCAAAGTCTGCAAAGTCTGCCCTCCGGAAGTCCAAGACAGCGGTTTTACTGTTCCCCTTTCTGACTTCACCAAGAATAGAGAACTCTACCATTTCCTGATCACTCTGCCCAAGACACCACATCTCCCACCAGTCCTTCTCTGTGAACAGAAGGTCTAGCGGGGCACCTCCCCTCGTAGGCTCTCTAACCAGCTGCGTCAGGAAGCTATCTTCCACGCTCTCCAGAAACCTCCTAGACTGCTTTCTCTGGGCTGTGTTGTGCTTCCAGGATATGTCTGGGAAGTTGAAGTCCCCCACGAGTAAGTGCTGGTGATTTCGCAACTTCTGCCAGCTGCCTGTAGAACTCCTCATCTGTCTCCTCATCCTGGTTCGGCGGTCTATATCAGACCCCCACCAGGATGCTTGCCTTGTTGGCCTTCCCGCTGATCCTAACCCATAGGGACTCAACCTTATCATGCACTTCATTTGGGCCATTGCCTTCTCCCCTGGCCTTGCCATTGTTCCCCCGGCACAGCTCCAACAAGCCTTATTTCATCCCCGTCCCCCTTCTTACCTAGTTTAAAGCCCTCTCAATGAGCCCTGTCAGCTCCTGGGCTGGGATCCATTTTCCCCTTAGAGATAGGGACCCGTCTGTGGCCATCAGGCTGGGTGCCAAGTAAAGCGCCCCATGGTCAAAAAAAACAAGATTTCTGTGTTGGCACCAGCCTCTGAGCCATGTGTTAATCATGTGGGCTTTCCGTGTCCTCTCCGTACCCCTCCCTGCCACTGTAGGGATAGATGAAAACACCACCTGTACTCCTGCTCCATCCACTAACTGTCCCAGTCCCCTAAAGTCCCATTTGATAGCCTTCAGACGTCTCTCTTCGATATTATCACTGTCAGCCTGGACTATCAAAAGAGGATAGTAGTCAGAGGGGCAAACCAGGTTGGGAAGCTTTCTGGCAACATCCCTGACCCTGGCCCCAGGGATGCAGCAGACTGCCCTACGGGTAGGGTCAGGCCGACAAATAGGGCCGTCTGTTCCCCTGAGAAGGGAGTCGCCTACAACGATTACCCTTCTGTCTTTCTTGGTGGAGGCAGTCTTGAGGCGTGGAGTCGACTTCCTCGCCCTAGGCATCCTCCTGGGTAGACTTTCTACCTCATCCTCACCCACCGGTCTCTCAAGGCCTAACTGGTACAGCACCAGTGAAAGCTCGAGTCCTAAAGATTGTTTTAAGAGAATTCCTCTTCTCTCTCTAAGATTCAAGAAAGATTCAAGCTTTGCTGCTGCTCAAACTGAACAGCACCTTGTCCCAGATCAACTCTTTCCCTGCCCTCTGGAGGGATTGTTCAAAGTGTAGGCACTTGGCAACATGAATGAAGACTTTCAGGCCTTTTGGATGCTATTTCAGAAAAACATTTCAGGTCTGTTGAAAGGAAGCAAGAAATCTGAACGTGCTTTGTTGATTACTGTGTCTTATGATCGCAAAGGTCCTTTGGGCAAGGGTTATTTCTTATAGTGCCAGACATCCAACTACTTACCTGCATCCTATATCTGGAATAGGTAACTCACTATAGAAAACTAGAAGAATATTCCTTTTATACATATAGGGGGGTTATTTTTATGTAATTTATAACCATTCCTTAAAATGTAATTATCAAAAGACAAGTTGCAGGTGCATAGTTTCACCTGTCTGCCATTGTTTATTCTTTGAGAAGTGTGGACATCACACCTCACAAATACTTAAAACAATTTACCCTCACTTAAAAAAAAACAAAGCTAGAAGTAAAGAGCACTGTCTAAAGATAAAGTAATTCCCTCTTTTAACTGATATTCTAAACCAAGCTGTCATCCTTACTTGGCTTTGTTCAACTAAAAATGGAGCTGCACCCATGCTAATAAGGTGGGAAGATAATCCAGTCACTTTCTTTTAGGGATTTTTTTTTCTTTTTAGAAAGTGTCATGTTAATCAAGCAGATGCTCCCCATTAATCTTAAGTAATTTCCTTTGAAGAGCCGAAATAATTTATATTTGGTTGAGTGGCATGAATACTTTTGTTTTGGTTAAATCAGAGAGTAAACTGAGGTATGCTTGAACACAAATATTGATATATAAGTGCACTCAAAATCTCCTACTTCAAAAAAATTCAGCTATTTAAAGAGAGAGTCTCTTTAAATACCATGCTGAATCCCATTAAAGACAAAATTTTACAAGAGAAGATGGACTTATAAAGATACATGGCCTTCTTCAAGGTATTGCCCCTTAAATCTCATTTGTTGTTTATAGAATCATTTGAAGTGCTATGTGATAAATTAACTAATGATACAATATTTGATGCTGTGCACCTCCATTTTTATGCCTTTAGTAAATATTGAAGTCTTGTTAGATGTTTTTCATTTAATGACTTTCTTGATGTGTTTAGATTTCAAATAACCTGTTTTCATTTTGTCTAATTCTATGTGACACTATTCTCGTTCTTGTGAATGACATATAAATGACTATTCTTAGGTAATGAATATAATTCTATTCAAAGAAATAATTTGAGGAAGCTTCTCTAAAATAGATGTCAAAAAAAATCCCCAATAAGAATAAAGCAAACTTTGATTTTCCTGTATCCGGCTTCCAGTATGGTGCAGCAGAGGAATAAGTCATATGTTGTCAGTCAACACACCAGTGAGATTGCTTGTAATTTGATTTAGCTTTAGATTAATTGAAACAGACAATATTGATTGTTACCACTAAAAGAACTGGAAACTATTTCATATGGCAGAAGTCAAATGGGATGACTTGGAAGACAAGTCCAACTGTTATGCAAGCAGGCTTATTATGTTTGAAGGAAAAGTATCCTATTTTCATTTGGAAGGAGATGTTTATTTCAAAGTTGAATGTGCTATGCATGATCCAGTCTACTGCAGTTCACTAAGGCTTTCTAGTCCTCAGGTGATTATTGGATGCTGTCTGGAAAGATCATATATTTGGGCTAGCAGTATTTCACAATGCTGCTTCCCCCTAACTCCGTACAGAAACTCACATCTATATACCTCTGCCAGAACTAGTCACCTTCCATTCTGTCACTTGCTGCCTGCTAGAAACTTTAGGGTCAGAAGTCATCTAAAACTTGTTCCTGGGTCTTGCTTAATAGATTGGCCAACAAATAACAAATAGATTGGCCCTCAGCTTTGGTGCAGGGAATGCATTGCTCTTGGAAAAACAAGGAACATCACTCTACAATATTTTTAATTCAATTTGGCTCAATGAGTAGCTCTTCCATACCTGAATCTTACATAAGGTAATCTTACATAAGGCAGTCTGACAGTTCACTGATGCTTAGTGGTCAGACCCATCTTAGATGCTGTTTTTCACTAGTTTTATTCAGTATTTGAGTCTAAATGAATGAAGAAGAAAAGTCTGAATGGGATTTTCAGCCTTTATTGAAGTAAGGTCAAAGCATACAGAGATAATGCAGGAAATTAAGCCGTTTTGAAGAACAATTTTACCTGCAAAGTTGATCCCTGTTAGGGAAATTAAAGTGGGAAGGAGGTTTTCTTCTCCTTGCCGCAACACCCTCCAAAGAAATAACCTCACATACCAGGACAGTAGTGCAGCTTTACTGCCAGAGCAGTGCTCAGGTGTTAGTGAATACATCTTGTAAATCTGTGTCACAATGCCACCTGGTGACTCCCACAGGAACAGGAGATGGAGGCAACTTTGAAAGGCATGCACGTACCATCAATCAGCTAACATTCCACCATTTTTTCCACCAAAATTCTGCCTATGGTTTCTGTAGTAATGGAGGAGTAGGAGGAATGACTCAAAATCCCGCAGCAGTAACTTCTGATAAAGTATTTCATGTTTAACTCTGGATGTTGCAGTGTGAGCACTTACAGATTAGTTACCTATAGAAAGGGCATTTCTGGATGTACATGTGGCCAGAAGCACTGTAATGTCCATGCAGTAGCTTTTGTGCCAAATGGATAACAAAAATAAGATTTTGATGCTTCATGCTTCATTGTAGCTACTGCATGCTGTCAGTCTGTGCAGGAAAATGATAGCCTGAAAACGCAGAACTACATATTGTATGTAAGCAGGGACATGCTGAGCATTTGCCACTTTTCCCATTAGAAGAGGAGAAAGTTCGTATTTCTAGTAGTGTTCTTCTGATACTTGATACAAAGCACTTTCATCATGTTCAAACTTGGATTGTGCTCATCTCCTTGGTGGAATATTTTAGAATTCAGTACAGTCAGTGTTCAGTGTCACTTTGAATGCTGTATTTTATTTGACACTAGTTAGCCAACACAGCCAGCCACGTAACTTTCCACGATAAACCAGAGTTTAAGAAGTTGGCATAGAGGTTCACTGTATACGAGTCCCCTGGGTCACACCAGTCCCCTGGGTCACTATTCTTCTCAAGCTGCCTGCAGACCTAACATGACAACCTCTCTTAAATCTAGAAGAATATTTTTGAAAACATATGTAATTTTTTTTTTTTTAGGACAGGCTAAGCTGTGATTTATATGGTTTTTTTTTGTTGTCTTTTGTGATTTATTTGAATGTTTTATATAGCTTTTTTCCTTTATGCTTAGTAGGGATCAGGTTGAATAAATAAAAGTAATAAAAATTGGTTGCAGTACTATCAATCACAATTTCAGGGTGAAATAAGCATGTGAACTCTACTACTGCTGTTGTGGCAGAGCTATATGCAGTTTAGGTTACCTCGCAGGTGTCCATACTACCCAGGAGAGTTGGAGAGACAGAGCCTCAGGCTGTTCAGCACTGAGTCTGGCAGCCTAGCTCCAACCCATCACAAGTGTAAAGCAAGCTGACAGATTTTGTGCTCAAGTGGGAGAAGTGAGAATAGATTCCCTCCTACTGACTGTGCAGGTGGGGTGGCAACCTTTCCCTATGGAGATAGCTAACTTGCTGCCATCTTTAACTGTCACAGAGATGTGTGTATAAAAGATCTAAACATCTTTCCTATCTTTCAAGCTCCACCTGTCTTGAGAATATGCTTTGCCTAGGGTAGATCAAGGTCTTTGGCGTTCACTCTGAGATGGTAGTGTTTCAGCCATGGCAGTGGTTGTGGACACTTGTACAATACTGAAGTGAAAGCTTGTATTAACACCAAATGGAAGTCTTGTATCTAGAAGTAAAAGTCAGAAGAGAAAGTTAATGATCTCATGTTAGTATTCACCTATTTGCATGATTTTTCCAGATTATGGGGAGGACAGATAATCTATATAGGAAAGCCCAAGATATGCCACAGTTAATGTCAAACCTTAATGAGTTAATGAGATCTAAATGATTTTATTTCCCTGTTGTGTAGCTAAAACTTATCTTTAAAAATGAATTAAAGTTGTTTTTTTTTTTTCTTAATCTTGTTTGTTATTTGTATAGACTAGCAAAGACTCTGCCTTCTTACATCTACTGAGATGTGGGTGCTTTCTGCTTGGAAAATCTGGTTGGAATGCAGACCTAGTATTTGTATTAAACTGCTGTCTGAAGGAAGCAGGCATTCTTAAAACCACACAAGTCAGACTGTGCATTTAATAAATCCACAAACTCTATTTTCCCAAACAAGGTATAAATCCTCTTCCTACTTCACAAAGCATTTTTTTTATCATTAGTAACTGTTAGTATTATTTTAGTATTACTTTACTGTTAACAAGATGTTGGTTATCAGGAACCTTCTCTCCCTTTCCCCCCACCAGAATGTTTGGAAATGTTCAAGATTATGTATTAAACAGATTGAAAATAATTCTAGCATAGAAAACATGTGAACTACTTTCTCCTTTATTGTTTGAATATATGAATATCTGCCTCCTTTCTAGAGCAGAGTAGATCACTGCTACTTTGAAGGACTGTTTTGCTGCAAACCCCTCTCTTTGCTTTTAAGATTGTGCTGAGTGGCTTGTGTCACAGCTCTTGACTGAGGGAGGTCTTATTTGGTGATTACATTGTACTGTTCTGGTGCTCCTAATCCATTTAAATTGCTTGTAAATGACTTGCCTTCATTTTCTCTCTTGCTTCTACTATTCTGTGGTACCTTTTCACTTGTATGTCAAAGTGAGCTATTTCCTCATTTCTAAAGAATGGTCTCACATAATCCCACAGAGTATGAGGAAAACAGGCTACTTAGTAAAGTTTCAATGTCTCCTTACATTATAGGCTGTGTATGGATTACCTTTTGACAAACAGCTCATCTAACAAGCTGACAATTTCCTTAATTATCTTCACCTGAATTATTGTGTGCAATTGCCTCAGATCCTGAGGACAACTATTGTCAGGAATTACAGGGCTATTTTAATCTTCAGCAATGGTTCTCTTCTTAAATATTGGTTTCTGGTCCCTACACAATGTCTTTGTTGTTGAACAGCTCAAATATTTTTATGTTCTCCTAGACATTAAACCTTTTGGAGATAAAGCCATCTTTGGTACCCTGTCCTCACAGAGCCTGAAATTGCAGGTGTGGTTACACAGGATGGCAGAGATGCTGCAGTGGGTTGGGGCTATTGATATGAAGACAGCAGTTCCTCCCTTCCTTCCCCTTTTCCACCCTTAGACTCTCTTGGTCTCTGCTCTGGTGGTCTTGCATACTCTGTTCATCAGCTCTTGTGCTTTTCTGACACTGCAATAAAGTAACTGAACTTGCTGGCTCAGAAGAAAACTGGTCATTGCATTTACTGGGTTAGTTTCCTTCTGGATTAATGAGGTGAATACTTTTGCCATACAGTTAGAAAAACATTACAGCTGTGAATAATTGTCCAATAGAAAAAGTAGTAGAGGAATTCGCCTTCCACATTTCTTCCATCTCCAGCTGTGTATGTAAATAATGCAGCTAATGGTTTCTCCTCTATGAGTAATATTAAGGTACTTAGTGTTTTTCATAGTTAAGCTCTATTTTGCAGCATCTGTAAAATAATATTTTTGAAACCTTCTACTATCTAATCAGAGGCAGGGTTTTACTTTCTCCTTTATGAGCTATGTTCCTTACCTTGGATAATTGCTATGTGCCTATTACCACCTGACTAACAGGTGACCATAACATTGATTTTAATAGTTCATTTTACTCAGTGGATCCTGGGAGACTAAAAAGGTGAAGATCTTTGAGCATAGAATAGAAAAGTATAAGTCAGTTTAATTGTATTGGATGAAAATGGCCAAGTATAGAACAAAATCAATGTTAGCATTGTCAGATAGCTGTTGTTTTCTTGATGCTGTTTAAATTTCTTTCATAACATTTTCTGCATTAAGATTAAAATTTTGTTTTGATACTTCTGGTACCTTTCTTTTGAGCTTATACAGAGGCAAAAGATCCTAGTTCCCCAAAGGGAAATTTAAACCCATCTAACTGCATCTGAGTCAGCAGAACTTTTGGGTTTCCTGATTGCTTTTTTCCTGTGTTGTTCTAATGGAGGAGTTGATTCAAATTATGAAACTGTTAGAAGAATTTATTATATTGGTATATGGTTATTTCAGATTCTGGCAGTCCCCTAATGGGGTGGCTTTACTTGGGTGGGCAGCTGAGTTCCACCACGGCCACGCTCTCACTCCCCCTTCTCAAAGGGGAAGAAAATACAACACAAAGGGCTCAAGGGTTGAAATAAGGACAAGGAGATCGCTCAACAAGTATCGTGACTGGCAAAACAGACTCAGAGTAGGGAGACAGTATGATTTATTGCCTATTACTAACAAGCCAGAGAAGTGAGGAACAAAGGAAAGAAACCAAAACCACTTCCCACCATCCGCCCTCTTCCACCTTCTCCCCCCCAGTGACACAGGGGAACAGGGGAATGGGGGCTGCCACTCCTTCGTGGTCACTCTGCCCCTGCTCCAACATGGGGTCCCTCCCACGGGATGCCATCCTTCCCGAACTGGTCCTGCGGGGGCAGCAGCTCTTCAAGAACTGCTACAGATACGGGTCTGTACCACGGGGTCCAACCATCAGGAGCGAACTGCTGCAACCTGGGTCCCCCACGGGCAGCAGCTCCTGCCAGGTCACCTGCTCCTGCGTGGTCTCCTCTCCACGGGCTACAGGTCTGGCCCAGAATCTGCTCCAGCAGGTGTCTTCCGCAAGCTGCAGTCTCCTTCAGTGCAGGTCCACCTGCTCCACCATGGTCTCCTCTATGGGCTGCAGTGTGAAACCCTGCTCCACTGTGGTACACCATGGGTTTCAATGGCTACAGCCTGCTTCATTATGGTCCTCACCACACGCCACAGGGGACTTCTGCTCTGGCACCTGGAGCACCTCTCCCCCTCCTTCTTCTTCACTGACCTTGGTGCCTGAAAGGCTGTCCCTCACTCCTCTCACTCTCCCAGCTGCTGTGTATCAGCAGTTTGTTTTTTCCCCTTTCTTAAATATGCTCTCACAGAGGCACAAACAACATTGCTTACTGGCTCAGCTCTGGTCAGCAGCAGGGCCCTCACCAAACATGGGGCAGCTTCAGGATTCTTCTTGCAGAAGCCACCCCTATGGCCCCCTGCTACCAAAACCTTGCCACATAAACCCACTACACCTGACCTCTGGGACAGGTGCTTTTTCCCCATTTTATAACCTCATTTGGGGCAACTGTAAATGCTTAAGAGTTATCATGGCTTGTCTCACCGCAAAGAGAAAGGGGTTTGGAGCTGGAATATGACTGTTAATGCAACTGCTCTCAGGAACAGATGCAGCCTCGGCAAGAATGGGCAGGCTGACCAGCCCTAATCACATCAGCTGGCATGGGGATGGGATGTCTGTCTGTCTTACCTCCCTCCCCCACTAAGTGCTGGCCAGCGACATCGCTGAGGCCTGTGGATAATCTACACTTGTTTAATATTATTGTCAATTCTATCCAAATTTAGGAACTGTTCCAGTGCATTGGCACTTCAGAGCTCTGCTCCAGTCTTATTTAGGTAGAATCTAACTGACTTTGCTAATCAGTGACAAAATACATAGCTTTTTTTTTTTCTTTTGAGTTCTTTTTGGTATTAAAAAGAAATCACGTCTTCATGCTACTCTGATTTCTGTTGACAAGAGTACTTGTTAATGTTGTACATTTTAAAGAAGCTTCCTTGTTTAAAGGCTAAGAGGTTAACAACTGAACCCAGATTGTCTCCAGTGATTCAAGTTCAATTTTCTTGAGTTTATTAAAAGCAATCTGTTCCAAAGAAGCTAATTAAAGGAGACAATGTTTGGGCACTAGCGTGTATGTAGTTTCATAGATATTACGCATTTCTTTCCTGTAATTTGGTAAAATCAAGTAGTCATCTATCTCCTTTTCTGTTCTGGTATTGGTAGTGTGGAAAGCAAACTACACTTCCCTCCAAAATATCTGGGTGGACCTGGTGTGCTACAAGAAGGATACTCTAGTATTGCTAGCTGGGTAACTTTGCTAATAAAAATGGTACTGCCAGATTCATCAGTTTTCCACAGTTGAATTGATGGCTGTTGGCTGGCTTAGGTGATTCAAAGGATGCAAAAATCATGCTTACTTAAGGGCACTTGATTGAAGCTTGTAATGTTAAGCAATTAAGTATGTTTTCATTTTTTCTAGTTTTTATTCAGTGTCTTACTCTGGTAGATTGGTTGTTTTGAATTTGAGAGTGGTAATTGAGCCATTCTTGTCATGTTTTGCTCTATTTTACTCTATGCAATAGGGAAGTGTTTCTTCATTATATAGAAGATGACAGCATTACTTCAGATCTGGATGTAGATGACATTTAAGTTAGCAACAGTTGAATCAAAAGGTCTGACCGTAGACTCCTGTGATATGTGGGATGTGGATTTGCGGAATGTTGATTTGCAGGATTAAGTTCTGACAGCAGTGTTTTGAATCATTTGCTTAAGTCCTGAAAGTCTTATGTTGTAGAAACTGAAAGGGTGTGCTACAACTTTGAACTTGTTTGATATCACTTAGACTATGGGTGAGAATATCTACGCAAAAATAACTTTTCCCCTTAGAACACTAAAAATCCTAAAAATTTGTTGAGTTGCTCTCTGTTGAAAGCAGGACCTCTTATATCTAATTTAGGTAACTTTGATAGATCTATTGTTGCCTTTACAGGGCAGAATAGTTTCTCATGCTGTTTGGCATAATTCTTCCTATGCCAAATGGCTGTGTTTTAACCATCAAAACAAATAAGGTGTAAAGCATTTTGCAGTGGGGGACCTAGTGGTGGATCAGATCTGATGTGGAGCCCATTTGATTCTGAGCCCTGCAAGGAAATACCAGAAGACCTTTTGCTTCTGAGAAGGTGTTTCTTTCCTCCACAATATCTATCATCCACTCGTCATGCTGTTGGCTTGAGATCTGAAAAAGTCACAGGGTCTGTAATGATTGTTAAGGATGTTGGCAATAATTGTCTCTATCAGGTGGAAAATGCCTAGATATCTTGATGATGGGCTGGTGGCACATTCCCTATAGATAAGGGTGTGGCTGTCTAAATTCTTTACTGTTTCAGAAGCTTTCCTTAATCTTCCTTTGCCTTCTTCAGAACTATATTTTAGGATAATTCAATTCTGCTTTTAAGCCCCCAAATGTTACAGCTAAAAATAGATGCTGAGAAATAGGGTTTTATTGTTTGTTTCCTAAAAAAAAACCAAAAAGGCAGCACAAAATACCAAGGGGGTGGAGGGAGAAATACTTCCAAAAGCCTGATCCGCCTCTTCTTTTTGTAAGACGTGTGAACTTGAAAATCAGAGTAACTAATCAATGTGAACTTTCCAGATTTATCATTGTTAAAGTGAAACTGTGCCAAGCAACATTGTTCTGATTCTGCATGAAAATTTGCAGCATATTCATTAACCACCTCTGGTTTTTGTGCCTCATTTGTGGAGAACAGGCCAGGGAGAAGGGGGATTTTTGGTTTGTGCTGAGGCAGTGCTCTACAAAGCAAGCAGAGACTTGGGCTAAAAGATCCAGCTGCACTCTGTGTTTTTTCCCTCTCTTTCTTCCTTAAACTTTTAATGAAAAGGAGGCTATACCTGAGGACAGACAGATGGTCATTTACCCAAGCCTACGTACCCCACTGTTCCTATAAATACATTTTTCACCAAGCTTATTAGGTGGTAGCTGATGCCTAGCTACGAACGCTTTCAGTGGAAGGTAGCTGGGAGTCTGCCTTCCCTTTCTACATGTATCAGAGAAGTCTGGCTGCACAGACTTCTAGAGCGGAGTCTTGAAATGCACCGGCATGTGTGGAGCTAATATCCTCCTGCTTGGCCATGAGTTACTGCAGAGCTGCTCCTGCCTAGTGATGATAAGCGTCTGCTGAGTGGTCTCACTTGTGTGCGGTGTGCCTGTGTCTTAACCTTGCTTGCCTGCTGGCTGCTGAATACAGCTGTCAGGTTTATTTATGTATTAACCTTGCCTGAAGCATATGTGGACATCAGAATTTTTTTTTGGTGGAACTTAATTTTCATGACACAATTTTATCTGTTTTAATAATAAGTTGAGGGGAAAAAAAATCAAAATGAAATGTGAAACTTCCCAAAGAGAAATTGTTGAATTCTTTATTAAGACAAAAATAAAAAGTATGTTTCAATTTAAGTGTATAGTCAAGTCTGCTGCTACAGATAAAGGAACATTCTTTTACATGCTTTTCTGTCAAACCATTTAATAGGAAAAAAAATTGACTTTCTCCAAACAGTACTAATCAGAAATTACCCTAGAGGACTTTGAAAATAATGGAATATCCATATACTGGTATCAATAATAGTAATATATAATTATACAGTACTGCTTATTTGTCATGAAATAATGAAGATCCCTACAAAATGTTGAAGAAATAATTGGAGGTTCAGATGTATTACTTCAGAAAGTTCAGCGCAGTTTTCTGTTCATAATTACAATTCCATGCATTCACAAGAATGAAAACTGTTGTTATTTTTTTTAATTAAGAGGTTTTTGTCAGCTTTCACACTCCAATAGTTAAAACAGCTATTTCTATAACAGGAAAGCTATCCGTAATGTGTGTTCAAAGGTTCAGAATATCAGACTTCTGGCTAGATCATGTAAACGAGGATTTAAAGGAGCTCTTATTCCATCTGTATACATGGCTGCCAAGCAGCAATGAAATTCTCCAACTGTATGGTGGGTTGTTCATTCACTTTTTTCTTTACAGAGGAGGCTGACTCAGATATTTTTCACAACCGTGTTTAAAAATAGGGGAGAGATACTGGGGTATGACTGCCTGACAAAGTCTAGGTACTACATGTGGAGTACAGAGAAAAAAAAAAAAGATTTATTAGATCCTGCAGACAATCAAGGAAAAGTAGAATCTGTATCTGGCACAGGTCCTGTGCTTTTCAGCTGTCTCCATTCTGCATTGTTTGTAGAGAAGTGTCATACCCATTTTACCTAGCTTGTAGCTTGTGGCTAGCTTCTAAATACAAGCACTTAAAATGCCAGCAGCTCTGTGAGCTTGGCCAAGTGAAATATCGTGAATGCTTGATATGTGTACACAGGGTTGACTGTCACAAGTCAGCTGCAATGACACACCATCAAATAAAAGGTATGATTATGAAGTTTAAAAATATCCCCTTCCCTGTGCCCCTACCCCAGCCCTTAGACAAAGCTATTAAAAACCAATGTACTTAGAACAGCTGTGATTATTTCACATATGGGTTGGCAACATAAGTTCTTGATCTCAAATACTGATAATCCTGAATGGCAACTTATGGTATTGCAGACCTCATTTATGAAATACTATTTGCATTAAAATGAATGTGCTGAGTGGAGCTGATGAATATCAGAAAGCTCAAACAAATCTGGAAGACCCCATAGTGATACGGTACTGTCCAAATTATTTTTCTAATCCTTGTCATCCACTGACATCAATCATGTTGATGATGGAGCTGCATTTTTGTCTGCTCCCCTGCCACCCCAGTGCAGGTATGGGAGGGTAGAAGCTGGTTGTTTCACCAAGCATTTTAACAGCCATAGTGTGATAGGTAACTGTGTTACCACCAGCTGTATAAGGTCGTGAGGCAGGCAGCAAAACAACCTGTCAAATGATGTTTGTTTCAGCCTTTGTTTATTTACTTGTTTATTTAAGGGCTTCGTTGATCCTTGGGGGCTTCTTTCACTTGGAGAAAGGGAGAAGGCAACTTGAAATTTATGTCTCTGTGCTTGCAGGTAGAAATAATTGTTGTATTAGAAGATGGCACTGAGTTGGTGCTCTGAGTTATGGGTTCCCCCAGTTCATCCTGTTGTTGGTTTGTTCCTGTGGTAGGTTGCAGCAGTCATGAATGAACAGACCTGGTGCTAGTCAAAATATTGGGATACTGACTGTGGAAGTGGACAGAAATGAGGTCTTGCAAAGTGATGCAACAAGCCCAGCATCAACTTCTTGTGCCTGTGGTGTTTTTCAGGACCTGCTGGGCCATCGGTAGGGTTTCTACGTTTTCCCAGCTCTGAGGAAGCTGAAGGTTTTGATACTGCTCTCCTTCTGGCCTAGACCAATCAATCATGGATACACACTGAACCTGTCTTGAGCATGTCTTGAGGCTCATCCTATTTTATTGGAACGTTACCCTTTTACAAGGCAGTGTTCCATGTGGGATAATGTTTCTTGCCTAATTTCTCCCACTAGTCTTACTTGGCATCCCTTGATCAGGATATTGACTGACCTGTCCAGTCAGAAGAAAATCCTGCTAGTAATCTTGGCCTCCTTTTCTACTCAAATGGAGAAAATCCAAAACTGCCACCGTGCCCCCCTCAATGTCTCTTTCAGGTTCCTGTGCTGTTTACTGCATGAGATGAGTCAATGCTTGAAATGCAGTCAAAATTCCCAGATTTGCAGCCTTGATGGCTGTCAGATAGACTTTTAATCAGGTGTTTGAAAACTGGGCAGGTGCTTGGAATGCAGTATAGCTGGGGAAACTTAGAGCTAGTGTTCATCCAGAACAAAGTAAAAGATGTAATTTAACATAGACAAATTTCACCCGCTCATGTCCTCATGCAAAACAATAGTGTCATCTCTTTTGTGTCACTTCCTCCCTAGGGTGCCTGTCAACTGCCCCCTGCATCCTCACTGCCCAGCACCTTGTTGTGGCTTGAAGAAACTGTGTGTTTCATATGGCCATCACTCTACGAAATAAATTGCTTTCAGAAATGTCATCTAAAAGCTGGGGTTTTAACTACTGCTCTTAACTGTCCTTATTTCACAGCTAAAAATGCCTTAATGGAAACAAAAAGTTAAATACATTTTTTTCAAAAGAAGAGGGAATTGAAATGCCATCTGCACTACTTCTGGTTCCCATTCAGCTCCTTAAAATGAATGTCAAATTAACAGCAGCACTTCCCCCTCCTTGCTTCCTTCTCCATCTCATAGCTTGCTCTAAGGTTCAGCCAGAATCCTTGGGAAAGTAGAGAACATCACCTTTGCAAAAACTTCAGCAAGACTTGGTGTTTTTCTTGTTGTTGTTTGTTTCCTCCCATCCCCCCATGCTCATTCTCTATAGCTGTTGCAGCTTCCCCACAGTGTTCCTGGGGTCTTATCTTTCCTTCCCTGCAGGCAGATTGCTGCTGGTGTGGGGAGGCTGGGCAGAAAATCCTGCTGGTTTCTGCTGTGGCACTGCTTGTAGCTTCTGGTCACAGGCACCACTGGCCAAGGGCACTGGCCATCCCCTGGCATTTGTCTCCAAGTCTTTACCTCATCTCCCAGATATTCCCCTACTTCCCAGGTGTCTCCTCCAGCCAGTATCTTTTCCCTCTGCTCGGGCCCCCTTCTTCTCTCAGATACCCACATCTCTTGGCACCAGCTCTTCTTTCTGGTAACTGAGCCTCTGGGTTCTCCAGTCCAAATAGTCTACATGCTGAAGCAGAGGGAATAATGAGCCTATAAACTCGTGGGTCTGTCTCATGTCTCTCACAGTTGGAGGATTCAGGATATGCTGCTTCCACTAGGTCCAGGTGTTATGAAATTCCAAGCAGCCCATTACTGATTGCAGCTTGCAAGCAGCAGGCTCCTGCTTGGGAGTACAGGAGTTCAATTTCAGACACTCACCCATGTGCATACACACATTATCTGCTGCCTGGTAGTGCCCACAATTTCAGCTGTATTTTTCATCGACTGCAGGTGTCTGACTCTTCCACGTGTGCCATGAGGGATGTGAACTTCTCCCTTGGACTAGGCATCACAAAGAACAGAGCCTCACATTCAAGGGCATATTTTTGCTTGTTTAATGATCTGTGTTATATACATAGGTTTGCATAGGGAAGATGTTTTTAAACTGGAGGTAGAGTGCCAGTGTAGGACAAATTATTCCTGTTGAGGTAGTCTGGCTCTGTTTAGAGGAAATCCAGTTACAATGTGCTTGTTTCTCAGCACAGCACTTTTCAAACTGCAGATTGCAAGGCTGACACAAAGACAATTCCTCATGTTAGTGCATGGTGTAGAGTCCTGGCTAGTTAAGATTTCAGCTTGTACCTTTATGGAATTATAGTAATAGCTAAAACTTTTCCAAATGCTTTAATGTCTATTCTCCCTTTTGAATGAAAGCCTCGAATGTAAATTTTTTTCTGATTAATTTGGGGACAGGGTAGGGAAAATATTTTGATGTGACTGGAGAGCTACTGGTGTCTCTGCTGCTCTTAAGGTGGAGGCTTTCTTTCTTTCTACTTTTTTTCCTCTTTAGGAAAAGGCTTAAATCAGTTCAAAAGGGAGAGTGAAGCTCTGATTTCTCATATGGAGACTTGTTTCATAGCCGGTTTCCTATGACAGGAAATGCTGTGCCCCAGCTCTCATGTAGCTTGGTCTGGGCTCTGCGATCAGCATCTTCCCAGCAAAGCAAACCTGTTTAGGAAATTTTTAGATAGCAATTTGGTCTTCAGTGTAGCAGAGGCTCATCTGTTAATTGCTTTGAAGGTTAAAGTCAAGACCTTGAACTGGCATCTGAAACTGACTGTAGAGATAAGCCCTAGCCGTGAACTTCTGTCATTTCCTTTGCAAAGCCTTTGGTGTTTAGAGGATAATAGATAAGCAGGATATCCAGGACAGCATCTAACTGATGTAAAAGTTTTTTTTTTTTTTTTTTTTTTTTTTTTTTTATGGAGGCCTAAATTGTTTCAGGAGCAAAATCAGTCCTCTCTGGGGCTGTTATCCAGGGATTTTTCCAGAGAAGGTGTCAGTGAAGAAAATGAGTGGACATAAGGCCAGGTAGTCACACAGAAGTGACAGTGAGTCAGTCAAATACTGGTAACATCTACTGTGCAAATAATAGCCACTTCAGTTTGCTATTTGAATTGATATGTTTTCTTTAAGTTGAATTGAAAGAAATATTTTCCTAACATATGGTGTTGAGGTTTCTTTTTTTGATGAAAGAATGCTCTTTTTGTGTCTTGTGGTCCTGCACTACCCATCCTTCTTCGCTTCCTCCCCACACAAACCCAGCTTGGATTGAGTCGAAATCTTTTGCTTAATGAAGCGAATCATCATATTCTGAGATTGTTTAAACATTTTGTCGTAACACTTTTTTCCAGGCAGTTTTCATTTCAAGACTCCTTTTTCTGTGGTAAGAATGCTGAGGGAAAATGCTTCTGGCAAGTTAAACAATTTGTTTAGAGATGTTTAGAAATAACCGAATTCCCTAGTAGTTTTGGTTCTATTGCTCAATGTCATTCTTCATCAAGTGAATCTCCATTAGTCGAGTATGATGCAAACAAATAGGGATGTTTTCTCAGAGACACAGTAGTGCAAGCACATTGGAGGCTGAATTGAATACAATGTCTGAGTGCACCCTGCTGATGGCATTTGTTTTTATGGTGTTTGGGAGCAGTGCCCAAGGAATAGCTGATGTATTTGGTCAACTAATAAGACAAAGTGGCAGACAGTCCATGCACTGTAGAGCTTGTAGCACATTGTTAAATGGGAAAAACTTGTGATGTATAACCAGCATGCTAACAGCAGTGCTGCTGCTGTTAACGTTTCTTCTGAAGGAGATAACAATAACTGATATAATTAGTAGAGGAGAAACTTCAGAGGAGAAAGAATATATGCCATTGAACTTAAAGGGTGAGGGAGATGGGGGTGAGAGTGGAGAATGAATGTGTGATTGGTGAATCTAAAATGGAAGTGAATTGAACATACTGCATGGCAGGTAATGGGAGATCAAAAGGAAAAACGTCTTGTATGTTCTTAAACCAAAAAAGACTGGCTCTACTTTGACGGCTTCTGCTTCTTTGTGGTTTCTCCATATATTTTTCTTAGAATAACTTCAAGAAAGACAATCCTTTCCTGTTAACACTGTTTGAGGTAGTCCAGCATGGGATATTGTTTACCTGCTCTTATGGACTCAGGTAATGCAGTCTTGTCCTGGTTTCAGTTAGGACAGTGTTAATTTTCCTCCTAGTAGCTGGTACAGTGCTATGTCCTGGATTAGGATGAGAAGAGTGCTGATAACATGCTGATGTTTTAATTGTTGTAGAGCAGTGCTTACACCAAGCCAAGGACTTTTCAGCTTCTTACTCTGTCCTGCCAGCAGGCAGGCTTGGGGTGCAGCAGGAGCTGGGAGGGGACAGACCCAGGACAGCTGACCCAAAGTGGCCAAAGGGGTATTCCATACCATCTGACGTCATGCTAAACAATATATAGGGGTGGCTGGCCGGGGTGGGGGGGCCGGCTGCTCGGGAATAGGCTGGGCATCGGTCAGCGGGTGGTGAGCAATTGCATTGTGCATCACTTGTTTCATACACATTATTAGTAGAAGTACTATTATCATTATTATTATTTTCCTGCCTTAATGAACTGTCTTTATCTCAACTCACAGGCTTCACTTTCCCGTTTCTCTCCCCCATCCCAGAGTGGGAGGGGGGAGGGTGAGCGAACGGCTGTGTGGTGTTTAGCTGCCAGCCGGGTTAAACCACAAGTCTGTCCTCTTACATTGCCTGGCCTGGAACATCAAACAGTGCCATCCTTCTTGGTGCTTTCCAGCTGGTGTTATGTTACAGGGGATTGTGGATGGGTAACTAAAAGTACCTAGTAGCATTTATGAGCTGAGGAAAGTATAGGAGTCCAAGGCAAAATGCTTCAGGCAGCCACGGGCCCTTCCAACCTGCTGCAGAGAGAGAAGGTATTAAAGAGATGTGGTAACAGGGATGAGACCTTTGAGTTCCATTTCACATCATGAGGGTGCCCGGAGAATGAAGAAAAAAGCCATTTTTCCCCCTCTCCCTCCCTTTTTTTCCCCTTTTATAGGAGTGAAAATGGGGGAAGTAAGAAAAAGAACTCAAGTTTCAGAGCTCAGCTGCTGTGGAGCTTGCTGAAAATGATGCTGGGAGAGATCAGTGTGCCCCTCTTGCCCAGTGAGCAGAAGCCTCCCTCCTTTCCCTCTCCCTCCCCTGCCCCCCTCGCTCCCACTGTTTATTGTGCTATATAAAGTGGATGTTGTTCTCTATACCTCTTCTCAGCCCTGCAGCTGGTGCTCTATTTTGAGAAGCAAGATGATGAAAAGAGGATCCTATGATTTGGTTTGAATTGCAGCCGCTCTTACCAGCTCAACTGGGGCTCTCCAACACAGGAATGGTGCCTTCCTTCTCTCTCTTTTATTAGAAATAAATATACCGCTCCTGTAGGTAATGGCTATCCTATGATGTGTGAGCCAAGCATAAACGCGATTCTGGTATAACCTCAGGGAGCTGTAGATAACTTAATTTTACTGATTGTTGTCTTTGTAGCAGTGGCTGGCTACCAAGCACTTGGCTAAATTGTTCTTGTGAAGAGAAGAACAGGACAACACTGTAGAGCATGGTAATGTTTCTTTGCTCAGTTTTTATTATAAGAGAATCTTAAAAGTTAAGTTGCAGTAATTACTGCTTGCAGGTAGCAGAGATTTATCATTGCTCTTTTGTAGAGATCTGCATATGTTAAAATACTCCCATTTGCAGAAGCAATAGTAAATCCCTGTTTCATTGGCAAAAATAATTTTCCTTTGCTTTAGAGGAGGATGGAGATGGGTAACTGCTGTTTTATGTCCCAATGAGACAAGCACGCACAAGGTTTATTTGGCTACTCTGTTATTGCTATTTACATTAATATTTGTTTTAAAACCAACTTGCATTTTTTGAAAGGTAAGATAAGCTTCCTTTGCATGCATGAAGAAAATATTTGTACCTGATCCTACGTCACAAAAAGATAACACAAAAATCATAATTGTTTTTGTCTCTGTGCAGAATTGTGACACTAATGATCTTGAATTTTATAGCTCAAATTCTACATATCATACTGTTAAAATAATTTCATAGAACCTATAAAAGCAAGGCATCCTAGGGCAATTAGATGTGAAATGTTAACCTTGTTGCATTTCAGATGTATGATGTGAATAAGCAAAATCGTTACTGATGCTGTGACTAGCATTATGCAAATATGATGAATACCTACGTACATCTTTAGCAATTAGCAATTTTGTTGTATAAATTGTAGCTGGTGAAGAAAATGTTCAGAATGTTTCAGACAATGGAAGTTTTAAAGAAATATAAACAGACTAATTTTGGGGAGAGGGATGGTGGAGATATGGACTATATCAGCTTACAGATGGTCTAAATTCAGATAAGACTATAAAAGTTTTGAAAGTTGCAGCTTTAATCTTCAGTACCTGTGTTCTTGTCTGTCTGTCTTTGGTGCAGAAGTACTGTTAGGATTGGGGATAATCCTAAATTTTCGCCAAGGGAAAATTAATTAAAAATTGACTTATTTTCATTAAAAAACAAACAAAAACTAGTGAAAAAAATTATCATTTAAGTTTTCAAAGGATTGACTGGACTGTTTTTTGGCATTGATGATACATAGCTCGAAGATGCACAAACCAGCAACTTCCTTCTAGTTTGAGCAAAACTGTGACGCTAAGTGGAGTTTTCCCTCAGTAGAGGCTTGTTGTCCTTTATGTGCATACTGAATACTCTTTGTTGGACCAGGTATTGAGATGTTCTTGGCACCTGCAGCTCATTGACCTAAGAGAGATCAGTAGGTAATTCAGTAGCCTGTGGTATCATCCTGTTGGAACTGAGCAGAGTTTAGTGAATATCCTTTGAAATCCTGTTTGAAGGCAGCTGTTATTTAGAAGGCTTAAAATACTTGTTATAGCTTGTGACATTCCCATCCATCTCCTCTGAGATCAAAATAAATTAAGAAATGTAAACAAAGCAGGAATGTTCAAAGAGAAGAATTCAGTAATACTGTACTGATTTATCTCTTTTCTATTCCTAATGTCTTCAGGCTACAAAACTCCTTAAAATGAGTAAGTCTTATCAAATAGTTTTTAACAGAAGATATTTTTGTTTTATAAACAACTATGGCAGTACATTGGGAAAAAATAATTTTATTCTGCACCGATTAGACAGAACTTCACGTGTACCCCAACTGTATAAATTCTAAAGAATTATTACATCTGTTTATTTTTCACTAATACTGGGCCTGTTTCAGCCAACATAAATTTGCATAGATGTATTGATTACAGGAATACTGCCAGCAAAGAATGCAGCCATTAAGCTTTATGGATAGGACACAAATGATCTATTTGTGCTAACTTAATATCTACTATATCCTAACTAAAAATTCATCAACTATTTAACGAAAGTAAGGAAAAAGGATCCTTCTGCTTGATAGCTACTTGCAATGGGTTAGTTTGGTAACCAAATGTTTGGATACTCTCCAAATGTTGTTGGAAGTTCTTTGGTCTGCATCGTTGAACTGGAAGATCTGAATCTTAAAACAGTCCTGATTTTGTCAAATGGTAGGACCATACATTGAAATGAGAAGGTACAAAAGTGAGCATCAAAAGCGAGAGAAGAATTTTGATAATCTCAGATATCAAAAAGGCTGTCTCTGAGTTAGGCTTTGAGTTCTTGTCTGAAGGAGTGGACCAGAACTATCAAAGGGTCATTTCATGTCATTTCTGAGTTGATCACATTAGGCTGTTTTGTAGGAGAGTTGATCAGAAAATTGATAACTGCTTACTTTACTATCAGACCATATCAATTAATACTGGAAAAGATGTTGAGCAATAATTTAATTCACCAGCTACCACTGAATGTTGAAAGATCTATTTATTACCTGTTACAATTTTCTGTAATGATGCTCACTATTTCAGGCTAGTTCTTTAAGCAGTTTCTAATGATAGCTCCTTAATTTCAGGCATGATTTTATTTTGAAATTTTGCTCATGCATAACTGATTTCAGCTGATTTTTTGTTCTTTCTCTGTTCTTTCTCTCTTGATGTTAGCCCTAGAATACTTCACTGGATAATCATAATTGAGGGGGATGATCTGCATACCTCTCTGAATACTTTGATTGATGGGCTGTTTAAGAATCGACTTTGTGCTAATTGTGTAAGGATAAACAGCAGTGACTATGAATTGCTCTGTCAAATAATGCCATTAGTTTCAGATTAGTTTTTGAGAGTGATTAGTAAGTGTAATTTGGGACATCCAGTGAGAGCAAAGCAGACACTCAAGCAGAGTGTTCGTAGATTAAGTCAAGAATTTTTGGATACCAAATAAGGGAACCTGAGAGAACAACTCCAGAGAGAAGAGGTCAGCAATGCTGGGATTGCAGTGCTTAACCTCAGGTTGTTGTGCTGCTTATGTTTTAGTACTACAGCAGAACAGGAGAACTTTCTCTTTTTTATATAGCTTTGACTTCTCGTTATCCCATCTACTTTGAAGCAGAGAAAACTCAGTGCCTTCTGCAGATCCTGAGAGGGGCTGACTAGGTGTCTGGGAGAAAAGGAGGAATTTCCAGCCATTCTTTGGGGATATCAGCTGTAATCAGTGGAACTTGATAGATTAGTAGGGAAGGAATAAGCAGGAGTGGAATTGGTGCACTTCCTTGCTGTGTGAATTGCCAGAGTTTGTTACACGTAGCTGCCAAATTTCTTCTTAATGACCTGATAGACTTCAAGTTCAGTAGTAGCAAATCTGTGTTTCTTGCTGAAGATATAACTCCACTTCTGATCAGAGACCCTTGCCATTCAGTATTGATTGTCATCTGCCCCAGGTGTAACTAGTGTGGTTTGCTTTTGTTTGCCTTAATGGATGTTGGTTTTAATTCCCTGAATAAAGTTCCTTCACGAATGAAGAGAAAATAACAATAAAAAAGTTGTCAGAATATATCTGACTTAATAGTGCATTTAGTAAGATCAAGAAAGATGAAGATTACTAAATGCAAATATAAAACTGAGATGACTATTCTTTTGTAGCCAAAGTGAAAACTGAATAAAGTGTGAACTTTATTACTTAGGGAATTTGAGTTGCCATTTGAGGAAATGGGAAGGGAAATGATCAACTCCACAAGAACTAATTATTAGATAAATGCAGATGGGGAGGAGGGAGCAAGGGAAGGGAGCAGGGAGTTGAGTTTTTTTTTTTCCTTTGGCTTTGTAAGCTTCTTGTGCACAGCATATAAAAATAATCAGACTGTCTTTGGCTAGTTTTATTATTTATTTCATTTATTTCTTTTCCCCTGAAAGGGGAAAAGCACATTTCTGTGACACTAGAGCAGATTTAGCTTGTGAAGTACAAATCAGTATATATCCTGTTAGCTGACAGGGACCTTTCTAATTTCTAGCATTTTGCCTTCTAATGCTAATTGGAGAGACTTTCATGAAGCTACATAGCTGCGTGAGGAGCCTTCCCAACATACAACACGTGGCATATTTCAGTGTGCTTTGAGAGTCACACCTGCATGGGCCATGATTGAATAATGACAGTTATAAAGATACCTGTTCAGGGTATTATTAGTTTCACAGTAATTCAAAGTATGACCCTACCTAGCTTCCACAATATTTTTGAATCTTGCAGTATTGTTTAACAGCAATCATATAAAGTTAGCTAACAATGAGAGTGCAAAATGCATGGTTTTGGTTTGACTGTGTTCTTTCTGTCCTGAAACTCTGCCCTGCTCCCTAGTCTTTCTATAACTAACCGCCGTAGGTGCATACTGTTTTCTGTTATCACCGTTTGTCTACAGGAGAGAACTATAGTGGGTTTCATAGCATTGCTTGGTCTCAAGTTTTTGGTCTTCCCAATATCTTTCTGGAGGTTGTGTACCAGATCTTTAAAATACAGCTGATTCTTGCTCCCCCCTTTTCTCTGTTTTTGTTTTGGTATGTATTGTAATTCTTTCACAGAGCCTGAGTACCCCATCTTAAATTTTGCAGGAGAAGGAAAATTTGGGTGACTTTATTTTAGATGCCCAACCTAACATACTTTAAATGTTCCCTGCTTCTTTGGTATTTTTGTTATTTAAATCAAGCATATTTAAGCTCTGTTTCCTCTTAGTATGGAATCTTTTCCTCCTAACTTTCCTTCTAATTCCTCTAATCCTTAAATGCCTTAAAAAAAGTTATTCTGGATTCTGTTTGCTGTTGCCTTTTCTATATCTCATCTTGAAATCTTTCTTGATGATGAGAATCCCCCACTATCTTTCCATGTCTTTCCATGTGAAGATTTCCTTTTATTTTTCAGGTTCTGAGAAAAACTCAGCTCCCATTTTTCTCCCAATTTCCTGTACCACTAATTGAACTATGGTTTCCCAAGAGAACCTGTACATATTTTGTGTTTTTGTTCTCAGAGAGATGAATGAAGGTGCAATTGGAATATCTAACCTGTTTTTTCTCAAATAATCAGTCTGGAATTCATACTAAGACACATTTTCCAGAAAGTTTATAAGTGTTTAGCTTCCATAAAATTAATCAGGATTTAAATGATAAAACAACACCCTGCACTTATCAGAGACTTGTTTCCTACCTTCTCATTCTGTTTATTTTGAATGTAAACTTACGCTGCCTATTTTGGGTTTCAAATTTCTAGGGGCAGGGAGATTGCTTGTGTTCCAAAAGTCATCCAGAACCACATCATTCTAGAATGTTTCCTGAAATTTTCTGTGTCTGGTAGGCATTTTTTTAATACTGGTTTCTGCTATTCAAATTGACGTATGTTGAATCGGGGAAACTTTTGAGTACCAGTCTAAAGAGGCTGAAAAAAAATATGAATATTTTTCTATGAGAAATTCAAAGCAGAAGTAGCTGTTAAATTATTACATGGAGAAAAATATCATTAATTTTCTTCTAGTAAGTCTTTAACCAGCCTGAAATTATTATTATTATTATTATTATTATTATTATTATTATTATTATTTGTATCTGTGTTTTAACAAGCATAAAGTTTCAGTCTGAACTGAAAATGCTCAAGTGATAACAATGCTTCCCTGGCTTACAAAACTAGAAACAAAATGATACTTCATTAAATTCTTTACTTTGAAATGTCCCTTGTATCAAAAGAGATTTTGGTTGTTTGGGTGTGGGAGGTTATTTCCAGAATTTATACTTTCCTGTGGAAAAGATTCATTTGGACAATATTGGCAGGCAGACTGTTTGACTGCTCTAGGTACAACTCTCAAATGATTATGGAAGTGGTTTCAAATATAGGAGTAGTAAATAGTTTGAAAATTGGCTGAAGCTTCTTGTTTCTTACATGACTGCATAGGGACTTTAGCTAGCAGATAATGCTCTTGAATGCAGTCTGTCATTCCTGCCCATACATCTACTCACCATCAGGACCTGTGACTGAGTCTTCATTATGAATGTTTGTCATGTTGCAGGTGGTACAACTGTGAGCATCGCAATGGGGTCAGATAGGCCTGAGCTGTGTTTGCTGACCCCTGAAGCATAATTCTCTTGTGGATGTTGGCTTTGTCCTGTTGTACGAACGTACAACCTTGGGAATGGATAGATGCTCTAAGGAGGGAGATAACTTGGCTGTAGCAGCGGATTATGCCAAAAAAGGGAAAGGCAGCTCTGTAGCACTGGCTGTGTGATGTGCAGATAAAGCATATGTATTTTCATTGCAATCCTGCTGTCCCTTACATGCTGCTCTCATTAAGTGTAATGAGGCTCATCTAAAAGCCTTAATAATCATTTGATATATTATTAAGCCGCAATTATTTGTGAACAATGCCAGTGTATGTATTTGAGGTCAACATAGCATGCAAGTGCTTCATGTCCAGTTGTATTCACTTACTGTTTTAATTAGAAGGGTAATTGAGAATTGAGTATGTATGTCTTGTCTTGCATTTGCAGATGCCTAAACCTATTTGTTGCTGTTGTAATTACTCCTTGCCCTACATCTTCTACCACCCCTTGTTTATTTACTATTCGATTAAGAAAATGTAAAGAGGAGATAGAGCTATTGTATAAAGGCTTATTTTGTTTTGGCCTGCCTTGATTGCATAATAATGTAATTGAATGATCATCCAAGATGACTGCGAGGTGGACTCTTGCCTGTAGTCCCTAGTGTCTCTACCATGTTGGATCTTTGGTCCCAATTAACCCATGAAAAAACAGTGAAAAAGCAGGGAGGAGACACCTTTTGTATCTTTCAATTGCTTTGAGTGCTTTTTCTGACAGTCATTGTGTCATCATGTACTCTAAATATCTGCTGTGAACTTGTTATTGGCATTAACTGTAGTATCTTGGAGAGTTTTAATATTACCAAGTCAACGAGAATGTTCCGGGAGGGGGGAAGTGGAATGGAGAATGAAAAATGCAATTTTTATTGAAGTCTGGTTTGCAAATAGATGCAGCCCAACTCGGTTAGCATTTAACATTTGAACATATAAAAGCTTATAATAATTTCTGTTGCAGTGGAACATCTGTTAGATAATCAGAGATCAAATTAATGGAGGACTGAAAGCAATTAACTAAAGGTTACAAAATAATTAGTATAATAATATTAAACTAGCCCTTTCATAGCTTAAATTGCAGCCAGTTTTCATGATAACACATTATTTTAAGGGACATCAAAATTTCCTTTTGGAGGAAAAAAGGAATCAATAAGAAACATTTTTGTAGTCTGAGAAATTACATTGAACTTACCTAGGGTTAGAAAGTGATTTATATCTATGTAGTTTTTAAAAGAACTTCACATTTTGAATTCTAGTCTTTTTGTTTCACATGAGGTCAAAAAGGGTTGCTTTCACTCTTCATACCATCCGTACAGTGAAATCTCCGTGGAAACAAATGCAGCAGTTTAATTGAAGAAGGTTCATTATAACTGAAGTAAGTTGTTAGTTTGGTGGGTAATATTGAGAGACTAGCTTGCTTCCTTTGACTTCACTGGATCCTATGGACTCGTTTCTGCTTTCACAGAGGTAAAAGGGTGTTTTGTTTATGGTGGTGGGTTTTGTCTGTTTTAGAATATCATGTGGCTACTGATTTCAAAAAGGGGTGGCTTTTCCACAGGCAGTCATTCTGTAGATGCTGGTTGAAAATTCAGAAGCCTTTCTGAGAGTAGAGGGCTTCTTATGGGCAGGTGGCAATGTAGTGGGTGTGCTGACAAACTTCACAGTTATGAGGATCTTGCTTCTGATAGGGCTGTCCTACCTGGAAGTAAACTGTTCTTTGAGAAACTGAATTTAAAAAATTATTTTTTTTTATGCTGTTCTTTTTTGGGCTGTGGCTGGGGTCTCTGTAGTCTGGCAGAATATCAACTTGTAGCTTTCCCACAGCTGGGCTGCTTATAATCTTTCTTGTGTGAATTCTCTAGTGGCAAATAAGTTGAGCTCACTGCTCAGCCTTTCCCTTGGCCAGGGCATTAATGGTGTCTCATTTATCTGCTTTATCTGCTGTCAGGAAGTGTGTAGAAACTCAGTATGTTTGAGAGAATTACAACTTTATTAAAAATTGGTCAGGGGCTCAAAAGCAATGATGACAGGAAGAAAGGGTTCATATATGTACATATGTTAAATGATTAATAAGCTTTGCTTTCTTTAATGCTACACTGAAGGTCTCAGTGTTACACCGGTAGTAAGAGCTAGTACAGCTCTTTCTGGAACTGCTATATTAATGTCCTGTGTTAGGTTTGTTGCTCTTGAGTCCCAGTGTAGATGTGGTTTAGGAAGGGATGAGCTAATCTTTTCATAATAGGGGTGCAGGGTCCTTGTAAAAGTCGTCGTCTTTTTTTTTTTTTTCTTTTTTTTTGGTGTGTGCTTTTGAAATGTGTTTTTTGTTTGTTTGTTAATGAATAAAACATTTTAATAATACTCAAGAGTTTTGGAGTGAAAGTACCCAGTATTGTCTTCCAGCTACCCAGTAAAAACTATCATGGCCCTTAAGACCTTTAAGAAATGCTCTAAAAGACATGTAAGAATAAGGACAACTGTCCTTAACGCAGTTTGCTATCTTTACTACTTTGTCATCAAATTTCATTCCTTCATCTGTCCTGCTCCCACACCCTCAGCTGTGCATGGCAATTCTGAGCTCTGTGCAAAGCTCTAGTCACTTTGCCAGATCTGTTATGCTGTCTTATTTCACACAGGCCATTGAACCAACCAGGCTGTTTGAATAATCATTTTTTGAAATATCTCCTAAGTCTCCATCCAGAACTTCAAACTAGCATAGTTAGCTTGTTTGGCAAAATCAGTTTTGGCACCTTTGTAGAGAGTGCTGTGTTTATTAATAGTCTCCCTCTTGAGCTTGTTTGTTTGTACTTCTCATGGAGGGATGCCTTGGTCCCATCTGTGCAGCAGTTACTCCTGCATTAGCTGTCTCACTTCACAAAATTTTTACTTTTTTAGCATCTGAACAGGAGACACAACCTTGACCAAGGGAGTAGGATAGGGATATTCTCATAAGCTTTCTTATAAAGCTTGGTCAATGTAAAACACTATCAGTCATTTGGGATGCAGCCTGCTGGGAACTTGGAGGCACCTTCCCATCTTTTCAGCAAGAATCTCTTCCTTTTTGAGTAGAGGTTGCTAATCCTTTACTTAATTGTAGGTGGAAGTCACTCAAAATCAAGGCTAATGCACCCTGGCAGTGTTCATCTTTCCTGCAGCCAGGCAGCCCACCCTGAGATGGACCAACACTGAGCCCATGGAGCACCTCTGCAGGGGTACCCTGCCCTCCCTCCTTGTAAAGACAGAGCCGCTCAGTATCCAGAGCTGTCAGTCTGGCATTCTCCATGCACACAGACACACAGTGCAACGCAACCTTGAAAGCAGTAGGAAATTATTTTAATTTCCTAGAGCACCCCCACTGCATGTGCACACATGCACAGAGTTTTTGTATTTTCTTGCTGCCCTAGGCCCCCATATGTGTTTACTGTCTGCCTTGCTGACACCCTCTCGAGTGAGTCAGCAGTCTGGGAGGGAAGGACATTATAGCCATTTTTCTCGCTCCTGTTCAGAAAAGAAGCCTGCTTCTGTGACACTGTGAATAAAGCTGATTTCCCCCCCCCGCCCTTCCTGAAACATACACATTGCACTCAGTGTGATATTTGCTTCTTATTGGCACCATTCAGTGTTTTGTTCCGGTGCCCTTCCAATTATTACTGTATATTAATTTTGATTAGACAGGAGGCTGCTTTGTGAGTCTTGACTTTCTGCCAGTATAATAAAAATGTGAGCCATGGGAATGAAAAGCAAATGTTACTTTCAAAACCTTGTGAAGAATATATTACTTATAATTCGTAGTAAATATATATAATTCTAAAAAGAATAAGTGTGTCTTTGTTGGACCAGGAATTGAGATGAGGAATCTACCCTAAAAGGGAGAAGAAATCTGAAAATAGTCACTATTTGTATAAACCGTTTTGTTTGTTTGCATATATTCAGCACTCAACCTTTGTATTCTTTTAATTTTTAATCAGCTGTTCCTTTAATGGATCAACAGCTGCTTTATGAATTAGAGGAGTAGAACCAACGTCAGCTAGAAAAAAAATAGGAATGGCTTAAGTTCCTGATCTCCTTATTGCAAAACAGTCCACCAGGAATTCAGGCAGGAATTTGTTCAGGCGAGGTCTGTGCTACTGAGACCAGGAGATCACTGTTTCCTCCTCTGGTCTCATCTACCAGTCTATGAATGACAAGTTTAACTCAAGAAAAGGGAATTACAGTACTTCCACACTCCTTTTGGGGGTGGAGTTCCAAAAAGGAGTTTGATTTTTTTTCTTCTTACTTTTTCTTTATTTCTTTGGGATTTCTTTTTTTCTTGCTCTGCCTGTTTTTCTGGCTGACGTGATTGTCCTTCCTCGTCCCCTTGCTCATCTCATGCTCCTTTTTGGCTGGCGACTACTGACTTGTCATCATACATTACTTACTGTTGAGAGGATAAGTCCTACATCCCTGCAGTATGTAGCTCAGTCAGCAGCAGGTGCTGGAAGAGCAAAGCAAGTCAATATTTCATGCATTTGAAATCAAACACAGTGGGTCACGTATGGTTGCTCCAAGGAGCACTATATGTAAGTCTGCTTTCTTTAAATAGGTGTACTAAACTGCTCTTATCAATGTACCACCAGACTGGCTATATAAATGTGATTGTAAGCAAGCAGCATGTTGAAGAAGTATTATCTAGGCTATAAAATGACGTACCTGAACATGAGGAAATGGCAGATTGATGCTTTGGGACTGAACCTGCCTTTTGCATGTAACCCTGTGACTGAAGCATTGCGGGGATTCTCACGGAATTACAGAATGGGTTGTAAGGGGTGTGCACAAAGAGGGAAAGACTCTGTGGGCGCTTCCTATTTGTTGCCTCCTGATTTAACAGCTGCAGTATTACTTTAACCTGTTGTGTATAATTTAAAGTTTACTGGCAGTAATACGTTTGCTTTTACTTTTATTCAGTTTTATCTCCTTGACGTCTTCTTCCAGAAGATTAGCATAAGCTCTTAATTTCTAGAATTGCAGCCTGGATCTCCAGGAGCTGAGCTGCACAACTGCTCCAGTTGGGCAGGGTGAGAAGGCTTTCAAGTTGGAGATGGATTTTGGGTTATCGGCTGTTTGGTTAAGGAGTAGCTGGGATGTCTAGTTGATTTCCATATGTTGTGCATGTAAATGCAGTTTCTCTTGTCTTGGTCTGCCAACACAGACCTTGGTTTAATAGCCTTACCTACTGTCATTGTTCTTGACTTGGTACCAGAAAGAGGAACACAAAATGAAAGGGAATCAGTTTTTAATAGTCTACCTTGCTGCCATACTCTAAAGGGGAACAAGGAAAAGGTATCTCTGGCTAACTGACTTCCAGATTTTCAGGTCCCCTGCCGTAGAACTTAACAAAGCAATAATGACAGGAAAAAAATCCTTTTAAGAGACCTTGTGATGACTGCTTAGAAATTTTATTTTTAGGAAATATTTACAGCATCTCAAATTTTTTCATTAATCAGCAAGTATTAACCTGCTGGGGGGGAACTTTGGGATTTAGAAGCCAGTTTTTAATTTTGTTGCTATGGAGTTGAGACAGTTGCTGAAGAAGTATGTGAACATTTAGCAGCCCTTGGGAGAGATGAAAACACACTACATTGACATTTTTGTCCTCAAATTATTCTAGCTGATCCTTTGTACTGTTGATGGGCATATAGTTAAGGCTTAAATATCTATTGAGCACAGAGATGTTACGGCAGAGCAGAGGAAATGGAAATAAGTGGAAATGTACTGTATCAAAATCTTTCCTCTAGGAAATTAAATTGTCTATAGGATTTTATTTTCTGGGCTCAAATTTTGCCTCTGTATCAGTTTTATAACTACAGAAATAAAATGACTTTGGTGTTTCTCTTTAAACTGATTGAAAAGAATTGAACTTGATGTCTTATTTAATGGGGAGGGCATGTTATTGCCTTTTGATAGGAAAAAAAAATATGATTTTTAGGTTACATTTTACTAATATTTCTTACATACAAATGAATATTTTTTTATTACCATTTCCACCCTATCCACTGCAAGACACTGCAGAAATCTCACAACAGTCTTGCTTAGAAAATAACTGTTAATAACAGTTAATATAACAGTTGCAAGGAAAAAGGTAGACCAAGTCTGTGTTTTTTTGAAAATTTTCCTAATTTTGAGCAAAATTACTTTCCTCTTACTCTTCCTTTCCTATTCTCTCTTTTGATGTTCCTGGCTTCAGGAGTTTTGGGAGTCTGAATACCGATCTTTAGGGACACTTGATGTAACAAATCATGTTGATGCTGATGAAACAACTTCTCTGCTTTGATTGTATTGTGAAACTACAAAAGATAAAAACAGAAACCAGGTAATCCTCTGTAGTATGAACTAGGAGAAGGTGGCAAAGGCTAGATCCTGCAAAATGATGCAATAAGCAGAAGGCAGACATAAATGAATAAAGCAATAGAGGCTTTAGAGGAATGCTTTGCTTTTGGAAAGATTTTAAAGACATAAAGCAATAGAGGCTTTAGAGGAATGCTTTGCTTTTGGAAAGATTTTAAAGGCATTTCTAAAGGAAATTATTTATCTCAGCTCTCCTCTGTTCCCTGAACAATGGGTGTCAGTGTTCTCTCTGCCCAGATATGTTATCATGTGAAAGCTCCCATTTGTAGTTCCCACTCAATTTCAAAACCTACAAATGTATTTAATCTCTCAAAATCCTTTCACAGTACCAGGAAACATCAGCTCTCTGTCACCATCCTGCTCTTGACTTTTGAAAGAGATTTATTTTACCACCATAGATAGGAACAGTGTGTCTGATGTTACATGTTTGCAGGTATATTGAACAGACTCTACGGTGTGTAGGATTTTCTTTTAATTTCCTCTAAGTAACAAGTGTCTGTGTAAAGAGAATAAGCAATGAAATACTTGACATTGTTGCTAAACCTTTGTCTTAATAGCAGTTGTCCAGCAGTACCAAGGGATTCTCTCTCCCCCAACACTCTCCATGCCTTTTGCTACCTTGCTGAATTGTGATCTTTTAATCTTTAATATTTTTAAATAGGTTTTGCAAAAAACAAATGTGATACACATTTGTCCAGGTGTTTGTGCAACTGTGCATACATTTTCATACATACAGAGACCCAGGGACTGAATGTGTATTTTTGGATGTGTGATGGTATTGACCACAGGACTTTCAGAGCTACATGTGCAGCTTGGGCTGCAGGAATGAATCCCTGGGAAAAGTACAAATAAGCAAATATTTACTTATTTATTTTCCCAGAGATCATTTGTGTGTATATGAAGAATTTGTCTTTTTTTTTTTTTTTTTTTTTAGGGGTCTGATGTGGAGTAGAGAAATCCTATTCCTGCATTGGCTTGCCTTGTAGTTGACGATGAGAGTGGAGTGACAGATTATGGACCTGACCTGTATTGTCCTCATTCACCACACTTTGGTTTTGTCTTCAGGGAAAAGGTTGGTTCTTTTTAGCATTAAGTGGGTGTCTTCCATGCAAAACCAAGCAAACAAAACCCAAACTATTTGATAGAAAATTTGTCCCTGGTAAGACATAAGCATTGTGATCCCCGAGCTCCCTGTAGCTTTGAGGTCAACTCTACAGAAACATTCTTTTCTTGGGGTTGACTAGCAGGCAGCTATCAACATGTTTCTGACTGTTTGAAAATTTCCATTAAAACATGTTTAACCCTGATGAGGTAACCTAGCAGAAATAAGTCTTTTTTTGGCTGTAGATTGTGTTCACTGGGACTGTCTACCCTGGAAATATCAATACATTCTGAATCTACCCTGGAAATACCAATATATTCTGAAGTTAATCAAATGCTAGGCTTGTACTGCTGGGCGTATTTGTTTGCATCACATAGAACAATGAAGGGGTGTTTCAAACTTTGAACCTAAATGTTGGACTCTGAAGCAAAACCCACAAAGTATATCTGATAAAGGCAAAGTGAATGCAGTGGGTCAGTTGTGTAATTAACTTTCGTCAGTCATAGAATTGGGAACTTGGAGGGAGTCATTTGATCTGTTTCTTTGCCCTAACTGTAGATCAGTTGGCAAGAGTGAAAAGCTGCATTCCTCAAATTATGAATTCATCTTCCTGTGTGCTTTATCTGGGAGATATGCTCAGTGCAAATCTAAAACATACTGACAGAACTGAGCTACATTTAATGAAAAGTATTCCTGAAGGAGTGTTTGTGCTTTCCTATATAGTAGCTCAGTGGTTATAGCACATGCCCAGAATGTGGGAGACTTGGTATCAGCTCCATCCTTTGGCTGACGAGACTTAAACCCTCTTCTATCACCTCCCAGAAAAGAGATCTGGAGGACAGTACTAGGCAGCGGCTTTCAAAATAAATAATACAATGTGCAGGCTTATTAGTTCAGCTGAGCATCCATAAGATGGATGTAAGCCAAAGCTGTAAGACACATCATTACTGAACTCATCTCCTATGTACCTGTTTTCTCAGATGTTTGCTGGCTTGGAGACACCCTCACCATGTTCCCGATAACCTATGCTTAGACTTAAAATCTGGAAGAGGCCAAGCTTCTAGGATGCCTTCTACTCAGTAGCATGTCTTAGTAACTGCTTTAACTGGCTTTTCATGAGCAACCTCTCCAAACCCTTCAAAATAAAATGCAATTTCATCTAGAGGTACTGATCTTCAAAACAACCTAGGTCAAACACTGGAAGCAGACTTTGACTAAGCAAATTAGTGCTGCATGGCTGTAACCCTACTGGTTTTTGCACTGACCTAAAACTTTGAATATTCAGAGGTGGCAATCATGAGACAGGCTGGTGTCTCATGCATTATGGTATATGAGGTTAGGGCTTTCCTTCAGGTTTGTTGGAAGTTCAGGAGATGTGATGCTGTTGTTTTGTGTGTTGTCTGTTGAGACTCCATTGTGCCATGTTGTTAGAAGTAGGGGACTTTTTATTCAGAATTATTAACTGTGCTCAGCACAAGGGAGCATAAGTAAATCTTAGAAGAAAATTGTAAATGGTTTGCTTTACCAATGGATGTAAATGTCCTCTGAAGAATTTGCTGAAATCTATTTGAAAACCACCTTATTAAATGAGAAAGGAGGGCCTTTAGAACAATTTAAAATGAATTCAACTGACAACCCGAAGCTTGACCTCAGTTGACAGCCAGTGTTACCCCAACAATTGACCTTCCGAGTTCCAGTCACAGTCTCTCTTCCAGCTGCCATCAGTTCCATGCAGAAAGGTGGGCACCTTTCTAGGAGACTGTCTTGGACAAACCAAGCAGCTAACAGCTTGGTTCTCTGGAAGTCGTGCTGATTTTCTCTTTTGCTTCATTTAAGAGATTTAGCTCTAATTCTTTGTGTCCTACATACTAGAGTTTTCTCAGTGTGCCTGTGCTATACAAGCAATGGTCATGCCTGAGATAGTGTGACTTGAAGCAGTGAAGTCCATGCAGATTGGTGCAGTGACGTGTCAAATTCTAAACTGGTGCTGAAATAGGTATGTCTATGCTTTCATATTGGTGTCTTTCAATAGTTCTTCTTTGCTTGAGGCGTTGCACTACAAGGGTACAGTTGCATTATTTTAGGAACAAGGGTGGTCCGAACTAGCTCCAAGGTCTTTGCTGTGATCTCACTTTGCAGTTTAAGTGTGCTCTTCATGATCTGGGTGAAATCTTCAGACTGTGGTGGTCCTATGGGCAAGCCTATGGGCTTGTCTCCTAATTATACTTTAAAAGGAATTGTGGTAAACAGAAGCCCTGATTTCTCATTAGCTTCTCCCACTTTAATCTAGAACCACCCATGACTTTCATGCAAACAAAAGCATGGGGAAATTTTTCAATTTCCTTGTGAGAATTGGGATTCACTGGAGCTAACAGACAACTCAGGGACGAGGTTGTTCTGCTGAAGTGCTGTTGCTCTGACTGCTGGATGCATGAGAGCCTATTTCATTTTTGGGTCTCAGAATAATGCAATGAAAAGTGTATCCTCAAAATGACAGGTCTCTAAAATATTAAAAGTCTTTATATGTTTGCTGCTGTCCTCAGCTCACCCAGCCAGCTGGCAGAGAAAAACTGATGGAAAATTTTAGATTCTCTCTCCCTTCACTGAGGAAGGGTTTTTAAAAGTGCATATTGGCACATATTCATGTATGAGCACATATACAAGAGGTTGCTTGAAAATACACTTGCTGTATTAGTTGATTTAAAAAAAAAAAAGCTCCTGGGATTTTAAATCTGTTTTTCTGTCTTTGTATGAGTATTCGAAATACCAGCTATTCACTGATACAGTTAGGTGTTCATAAAGTTATCCTTTTGCATGGAACAGCACCTACCTCAAAAAGATCCAGTAACTTTTTTTTTTTTTAAACAAAGGGTTATTGAAGCAACGGCTATAAATTACCTAGAAAAGCAGCTAGACTTTTTTGTAGATACAAAAGATGGTCAATAAGACTGTATTATTCAGTACCATGCTCTGTAGCTCTCACTAATTATGAAAGATAAGTATTATGTTACTTGCAGTAGTGTGATTAGCCTGCACATTTAAAATGTTTTCAAGGAGCTCATCTCATTTTCCAAAGTGATATTTATTAGATGCATAGGGTGATTAATCTAATTGTTTCTCATGACATAGTGACTCCTAAATTAGTGATGTCTGTAGTTGAATATAGCATGAAGTAGTGTTTGTTTTTCTGGGGGCAGGAGGGAGGAGGGGAATACAGAGCTAGGAATCCTAATGTGGAAATGAGTGGTGAATTTGGAAGGGAAATTGGAAAATGTCAGGAAATCCACGTGATACATGTACTCAGAGCAGCACGAGGTATGACAGTGTAAAAGAGACACTGTGCAAGTACAGGACAGATGTGGAGACAGATGGAGCTGTGGCAGTGAGAACAATGCAAAGTATCTAATTCAATCTGAGATTAGAGAAGCATGGAGGAGGGAAAAAATAGTTAAAAGTTCACAAAGGCAGCACCAAAAATCCTGCCTTGCATGACGATTTAAAGAAGTGGAGTTGCTTCAATATCAGCAGTAAGAATAAAGAAAAGATGTATAAAGCTCTTGACTAGATTTCATGTAAGAAATTGAGAAAAGCTGTCTGAGGATAGAATGCCATATTCTTACTTACAGATAGAAACTTCAAAGTATATCATATCATAAATACCTCCTTGTTTTTAGTAACTATTTCCTATAAATTTTAATTTTAAATTGTACCTCCCATTGCTGTCTATTGATAATAAAATGGCAAGATTTTTCCTTTTTAAAGGATGCTGGGAGAAAAAAATCCTAGATGCATAAACCTGATTTCACTGTTACTCATGGTTCTTTCTCTTGTGACAGTCTTTCTAAAGAATAGACTCATCCTCATGCATTAGGATTTTTCTGTAAGTTTCAATATCTTTTCCTTGTCATACCTTCTGGCAAATTTAAAGGGAAGCAAATTGGATGTAATAGAGATTGAGTTCTTTTTATAACCTTTTAAATAATTAAGTCCCTTCTACATCTGTACTGTCCAAGAAAGCCTAATCCTCTCTCTCAATTAACAAACCTTATAATTTCCCCATGTGCCAAGTATTCCTTCAAGAACCTTTCCTTATAACAGCCTTGGCAATAGATGTGTGTTCTTTCCTGAATTGTATTTTTGTAGGTTACACCAGGTGAATGTCTAATTCTTACAATTTAAGATTGTACAGTGAGAGTTTTCTTTTTTTCCTTAGAAACAGTACTCCAAAAATGTAATTTCTTATTTGTTTGTTTTGAAACCAGTAGAATTTCAATTTTAATTGCAGGATTTATTGTAATGGTAGGTAACGAATATGTTTAGTTGCTGACCATTGAAAGGGTTATTGGATGTCAGGGACAGAAAGTCAGTCAGCTATTTTAGTAGAAGCCTCAGGAGACAACCTTCAATATATTTGAATTATGTATTTCAAATATTGCTTTTTCACATAAGGCATTATTGCAACATGAATCTTTTTTTATTAAAATAAAAAAATCTAGTCTTTATAAAAGCATAACATTTTTTAAGACTGAAAAAACGTGAGCCTGCTTGAATAGGTGACAGCATTTATAGCAAGGAAGGCAGATGTGATTCATGTATGAAAGCTGTCTGTGAAAACAGAGCTTTCTCCAAGGTCTTATAATAAGTGAGAGTGGCTTCTATGCAAGTCTTATAACATTAAAGGAAAACATTCACCTGGAGAGAAGTCATTTATCAGAACATGACTCTTGTAATTCTGCTTTCCCCAAAGTACTACGTTTCTGGTGAAAATGATCATGTTTCATTCTTTTCCAGGGGCTGCCATAGAAATAAGCCAGCAGTGTGCTGCACTTTTGTACCTAGTTCTGCATCATTATAAAATTATCTTTAGATCTATGTGATTTCTTTTTTTTCTTTCTGAATAAGTTGAACACAGAAATAGCATTGATGGACATTCTGCTGCTTTTATTATTTTTATTTTAGAATATGGGTGGTATTTTTGTCTTTTGTGTGTCTTAGGCTTTCATCATAGGCTTAATAAAAAGCAGTCAGTTCAGCTAGATTACCATAACTCTTAAGAAATTTCCAGTGCAGTGAGAGACTGTCCTGTCCGAAGATCCCATATATTCCCTGTATTTGGTCCTGTACTATTCAGAAAATATTGCACTCTGCAGCTTTCTTTCTGATAAATATGTACCCCAGAAGGCAATTAGCCATCGGGGAGGGCATGATCATCTTTATAGATGGAAAGACATTAGTAGGTGATAAACAATAGAGAACGCTGAGGAAGAGGAAAAAAAAATACGAGGGGGGGGGGAATGTAGAAAGGAGGCACCACTTTAATTAAGGCAGCAATTTTCAGATCGAGGGTGTGCACACTTCGAACTAAGTAACCTGTGTTCAAGTACTTCAGAGCTGTGAAAGGAAAAACAATTGCAAGTCAAAACAGATGGCTTTATGACTGCATGGACAGTGAATGTTCCTCCCATCTTCAGAAAAGGCAAGAAGGACTACAGGCCAATTGGCCTCACCTCTATCCCATTAAATGTTACGGATTTGTGATGGACATGCTGACTATAAACAGCTAGTATGGATTTACCAAGGGAAGACTGTACGTGGCCATTCTAAATACTTTCCGTGGTGCCATGACTGGCTCTAAGAACAAGATAAGAGCAGTGGATGTTGCATACCTTGACTTTTGCAAGACTTTTAATGTGGTTTCTCTTGATATATTTGAAGCCAAACCAAGAAAGTATGGGTTGCAAGTGTGGACTACAACATGGCTGAACAAAAATGGAGGATTGTCAGCCTCAAGAGTAGTACTTATTCAGAGCCTAACTGGTGGCCAGTTATGAGTAACATCTTTGAATTGTTGATACTGGGATGCAGTTTGTTTTCAGCAACAGCCTGGATAAGGGGTTAGAAAACACTTCAGCAAGGTCACAGGTGGCTGTGAACCCATATGACCAATGTGAAGGCAGGCAGGGCTGCCCTTCAGTGTGACCTTGACAAGCAGCAGAAATCTCACAAAGTTCACAATGTAAATATGTTTCTTCATGTAAGATTGGAATAACCACTGCAGCAGTTGGAAAAACAGCTTTGCAGAAAAGGACTTAATGGGTATGAATCCGTAGTGCTCTTTTGGGAGTGACAGATAACTGAATACTGGGCTGAGTTGATGGAAGCAATTGCTTCCCTTGCTCTGGCAATGAAACTCATGAAACAGTATCTAGAAATGAAACAGTATCTAGAAAATCATCTGTCCGTTTCCTTCCAGTCACCTCCAGTACAAAGCAGTTGTTTATGTACTGGTGCAAGTTCACTGGAGGATCACTGAGGTGATTGGGACTGGAACATATGAAGAAAGGCTGAGGGAGCTCAGTTTGTTCAGCCACAAAGAGAGAAGGTAATAGAAGATCACTTTGCTCTCTGCAGCTACCTAATGTGAAATTGCAGATAAGATGGAGCCAGACTCCTCTCAGCAATGCATGATGCAAGTCCAAAACTCATCACATGATGCAACAAGGGAAACTGCAACCTATATGTAAGGTCTAAAAAAATATATTAAATATCCACCATGAGACTGGTTAAGTGCTGGAGCAGGACCCAGAGAGACTGTGAAATCTGAACACTTGAAGATTTTCGAAATGTTACTAGACAAGTTTGAGCAACACAATCAGACTTTCAAGCTGGCCTTGCTTTGAGCAAAAGGCTGAATTAGATGCCTGTGGATGTCTATTCCAAGTTAAAATTGTTCTGCACTTCTGAGTCCTCTGAATACAGTACTTTCAATAACCACAAAAAATGGCTGCTTGTTGAGTTTTGTCATGCCCATCCACTGCATGTATCTCTCTGTTCGCCAGGAAAAAACATAAGAGGCAGGTAATCCCTTCAGCAGTTAATATGCATGCTGAACAACTTATTATCAGTAACTACATCATTATATATGTAAAAGGTCTTGCTAATCACTGACCATTGTTAAAGATTCATATAACCTAAATAGTTCCTCAGAATTTTAACAACCTTGACTGTTCAATTAAAAAAAAAAAAAAAAAAGTAACACATCAGAACACAGAGAATGGTCAAGTGCAGAAAAGTACAATTGAAAACAGGAATTCTTACTTGTTTGGAAAAGTCACCTAATCAGTGGAATCATTGTGATGTATAATCAGATACTGGGGCGTGTTCAACAGCTTCCGTATGCACGGAAATTTTGAATAGAACATAATTGTTTCTGGACTGACATCTTGTCCTGAAATCAAAGTGTTTATGTAATAATTTTCTTTAAACTCTTTGGCTTGTGTTTCAGCCACACCATTATGTGAAGGTACAGTAACATGAACTTTGAGTTCTTGCTAGCAATCAGCCTACAGAAAGGTTTGCTGAAGCCTATAGAGAAGTTCTTCAAGAAGCAAACAAAAGATATACATTTCATATGTGTATATAAAGTTGCTTGTGTTCAGAGCTCAGAAAGGTTTCTTAAGAACTAAAAGGTAATGCCTTAAAGCCATCAAACTCAGGAATATCAGGTGGGGAAGTATATGAATGAATGTTTATTCTTCATGCTGGATCACAGCAGTATCTAAGAGCCTCATAATGGGTTGGAACTCGTTAAGCTGTGGTTCTAATAGGGTGCTCTTGGTAAATGCTGCTATTGCTAGTCAATGGCTCTGGTACTGCTTTTCTAGATAATTTTTTGTTAAAGTAGGATGTACATTCATTTATGTCGTGTTGAATCCTACCCTTGGTCTAAACTCTGGAACCAGTTCTGGTATTTTGCATAATGGTGACATTGGCTTGGATGGGATTTTTTGATCTACATTAAATATAGGATTGGTAACAAAGGGACCTTTTTATTGCTGTGAAGTCCTCTTTTCTCTAATGGGTAGAGGAGATAATAGCAATATTACCCTTCTTATTTGTTGTGTTGGGTAAGCTTTTTTTTTTTTTAATTGCCCTGTGTTTTTAACATTGAAGTTAACAAAACTTTTAACAGTGGTTTCAGTGTATATTCATTCTGTGAAGCTCTGTTGATTCTCTAGTATAATCATTGGTAGCTGTGAAATAAATAGATGATGTGGTTCTAAGGACTGAGAATTTGGAATTGAAGGAGTTCTAGGACAAGGAGTGTGCTTTTTATAGGAAAAAAAACCATGCAAAATTTTAAGTGGCAGACAGTCACAAGTGGGAATTACTCACAAGGAAAAGATTTATGCATTTAACAGGATGATGAGAGGAAACAATTTTTATAATGTGGAGATAGCAAGCTTGTGGCTGTTGTTTTGCAAAGTAATTATCAGAGCTTTTAAAAGAGATTTTCAGATATGGAAATGGAACTGGATATTAGTGGATGTTATCATTTGGCATTAGCTCATGCCTTTGCCTCTGAGATATCACACCTCAATAAGGTTTTAACTTTGTCATATCTAGCTTTTATTATGAATTCATCTAGCAAATGCTAACACTGTACTCACTTTTGTTTAATCAAAATGTTTCTCCTCAATATTGGAAGTATGAGTAGACACAGATAGGTGCTTCAGTATTCATTTCTGAATTGAAAAGTAAACTATAGACATCTCAATTTTCAGTGTGAAATATCTGATAGTTAGGGAACATTTGTTATCTAAAAGAAAACAGTTTTTGGCTATCATGGCTAGATTGTTATAGAAAAATATCGTAACGTAACGCAGAATTTTGTTAAATGCTAAAGCAGCTTAAGAATGCCACTGGATAGTTGGTTATAGTTGTTCTCCAATTAGAAGTTATTACTCTCCAGTTTTACATTGGCTTTGGACCAAATTCCTTAGAAACCTTACTCATTTGATTCTTTAAAATTCATCTAGTCTTCTCCATAACAGGAACGAAAGAAGACCCCAAGGGGCCTGAACTTACTCTTGGCTGCTATTTTTACCCTATTGGAGACTTCATGTGAGTGAAGTACGGTGTCATGTACTGAGAATGAAATCTGTCAAACAGTTTGGAAAAATGTGGCTAATTTAGCAATGTTACATGAAACAATTCCTTTTGCTTTTTCCTCTGAGAGTAATAGCCTATATTTTCAGCACAATTGGCCTTTGGCAACTGTTGGTAACTTGGGAGGGTATTTTTGGAAGAGGAAGGAAATAAAAAAGGATTAAACCACAGGGAATTATAGGGGAGACGGAATGCTGAAGAGAGCTATAGTGCTAAAGAAAAAATAACTTTACAGCAAGTTCCAGGGCTACAGATTTTTATTGGTCACATCCTCCTTATATGAGATCAAAATAGTTTTGTCAGACACAAGAATGCTTGCTTGGTCTTGCATATACACTCATAGGTAATATACATTTTAAGGTATGCGTCTATACACAAGCACTCAAAGAATTTATCCAAGTACACTGTAAGAATATACTCCAGCCTTCAAATGAACTGACTATGATGTTCTCCATTCCATTTCTCTTCATATGTGCCTTTTAAAATTTGTTCAGGCAAAAATTTCTTAGTCATCTGAGCTCTGTGCACACAAAGTGGATGGGTACTTGTTCATTCACAGGCACTTTTAACTGGTCACTAAAAACTGGCATATCTCAAGAAGTAAATGCATGTAGACTACTCTTTCCAATCCACAGATTTATTATGTACACATGTGTGTATATATATATATAAACACTTATATACTTACTTGCCACAGTAGATACTTTGAATAACGAATATGGCTAGAAAAATAGCTGCATGCTCTGCTGAACAGTAGATGTTCTGGTAGCTGGAAAAGGATGTTCTTATTTGTACAATAAGTTACTTATTGTGAAATCTTTCCTCAACTTGCCAGTTAAACAGTAGTAAAAAGTGACTGCCAGACCACTTATTAGTAGATTCAATTATCTATACTAGGATTTTCATATAGTACACTGTCCCTAGTAAGGGAAGGATTGGATTGAATGAGGCAAATTTTAGAAGTATTTCTAGAAGCCAGTTTGATAGAAGTTAATATATTAGACACCAACTTTCACAATGGGAAAAAAAAAAAAGGCAAAAACAACTTGTGTATTTGTAGCCAGGTGTTAATTCTTTTTCAAGCTTTCCCAACAGACATCTAAGAAACTCTTGCTACTCTTGTACCTTAAGCAGCAGACTTAAAATAATTTCTCTTTGAATAGATTCAACTGTGTAAGTATGAAATAGCGAACTTGAACGTTGACTTAGCTATAAATGGACAAAGACTTGAGAGACTTCCTCCATTGTATGGACTGTTTCAATGCACTCTTTTTGCGATAAATTTATTTTCTGCCAGAGAATTAGTGAAAGACTTTAACTTTCACTTTTTTAACAGTTTGAGTGTCTTTGTCAGACTTCAGTGCTGTAATTGGTGATACCTTGTAAACCCATATTTAATTATGCCATCCCAGGGTAGTGATGTGAATCTTGTGTTGGCCACTTTATATTTGAATTTTACTGGATAAATGCATCTTAAAGGAAATTTTACTACTTTAACTGGTATCATATTCCTAGATACGTAGTTGTGCTAGTGGTGAAATCTGTCCCTATGTTGGTTATGGTAATCTGACCAACCAAGAGTTAATCTGTTGCACTGTCTTTCTGTAAATCATATTTTTTTCTCTTGAAAAGGGCATTATCTTTGTTGTATTTTCCTTTGATTGATAAATCAATCATAAAACAGAAGTTGCAGATTTATATAATTTAGTTTATTTCCCACTGAGTTTTGAAGTTCATATAACAGCAGACTTGGTATAGAACTTGGACAGAATCTGGAGACAGAGGAAATAGAAGAGCAAATTAAGAGAAAAGAATCTTATTTTTGTGGAGTATGCAACTAGGTTGTCCTGAATTTCTTGTGGACTTCTGGCATAATTCAGTGCTGTGTATATTTTTCTGATCTTCAAAAATATAATCTGATTTAGTAACCCTATTGATATTTGAACAGAATATTAATAGAGAATTAAATTCTGCTCTCAGTTTTATCAGCGTGAGTCCAAAATAACTCTCTTGATTTCTTACACTATTTGTCCAACAGATCACTTGTATGAAGATTTGAAGGTACTTCATGGTGTACTGCCTGAACTCTTCAAAAGAACTGATTTGTAAGATTAGATTATTTTGTTTCCATCTCAATTGCTATTAACTGTTATTAACTACACCAAAGTTCTTATAAACAGTGATTAGGTTGAACATTCAACCAGAATGGCTCTTTCCAGTTCCATACAGTGACTGTGGCTGAATTTGGAAATCAGCCAGTCTGCAGAATGATGGCTTAGTGACATATTTACGAAGATACTCTCCTGTCTCTCTGCAGAAATGAGGTATGGGACTTGACTGATGCCAGGTAAACTTGGATCCTTATGAGATTACTTTTGTGTTAGCATTAAGTTCTTAGCCTTTTGAAGGGTAGGAAGGGTCTTGCATAAAACCACTGTGGGAGACACCTTTTTTCTTTATTTTTCTTTCATTCATTATCACTAGCAAGATGTTCTCCCTCATTAGATGATAGCACCTGAGTGTATCCAAGTGTGTAAGCTGTCCCTGGAGTTCCACTGACTAATTTTTCATCTTGATTTACTAGTAGGTTTTAGACCTTTTTGCTTAAGCTTGCTTATTCTGCAAAGTTGAGTTACAGAATTAGAGCTGAAAAACTACAGGAGAAGAGCTACAAACAAATGGCTTTGTGGAGTCAGGCACATTTGCCCTGTATGTATTATATAAACACAACTGGAAATAGACCTGCATAGCAGCTCAGTGCTTGGCTGCTCTGAGAAACCATTTTTTTTGTACATTCACTGTATATTGTCCTCAGTCTCCACCAAAATTAACAACTTAAATGACTGATTTTGGAGTCAATGTTTTATGATTTAGGGAACATCTGTTTTAGACTACAGATTAACAAGCAGCATGCCCTCAAAAAGATATGCTTTTTTAGGTAAGATATGCTTTCTTAGGTTATTCTATAGCACCTGTACAACTGGCCACTTGTTTTCTCTTTAGATCAAAGGCATTTTTCCAATGTAAACATTAAATATCTACTGATTAAGAATTTCATAGCCTACGCAAGCTGGAAAACTAGGTATGAACTGAATTTTTGCTGTCATTTGTCTTCCATCTTTTAAAGTGAGACAGGACTATCATGACTTAAACTGGGCTACTCTGTTTAGTGAATAGAGGCAGAGTTATTTTCATTAAGAAATAATGATGTTAAGTATCATTAGTACAGAGCTGGCTTTCAGTAAGAAATCCTAGTGAGGTGAAGTGATATTTGTGTATGATCTTCACAAAAATCTGCTGACAGTCACCTACTACTGCTAGCTATTAAAATAAATTCAAAATAATGATAAATGAGTTGTAAGATTTTTGATGTGTTTTTGCCATCTGTCACAATTATTTGTTGGATGGAAATGCACTGATCCCTGATCTGGACTCTATGCTACTACCTGAGCCTGATTTTAAAACAGGATGATAGCATAGCAAACTTTCTCTTGATTAGCAGAAGAAAATTGCATCCCCCAAATAGCCATTAAACTGGGTTTGTTTTTTTTCCCCACTTATTAGAGGCTGTCCTAATAGTTAACTTCCCAGGGCTTTGCCTGAGGCTGAAGTAGTTTCCAACAATCCATCATTAACTTCTATGACAACCATGGGTAGGCTGTGATAGTTGGAATTAGTCATGACATTCTGTAGGCCACCTACTGCCATTCTAAAAAATGCAGTTACACCAGATTTTGCACCATTGCTAAGTGACTGGGTATGACAATGAATGTGGAACTAGTTTATTTTACATAATCTTCAAGGCAATTCTATTCTGTATTTGTTCAAGCCCATACTTAATGTCTCAAAAGTCTAATAGTGGAATCACCCATTCTTCATTATCAATGTCACATTGTCATGCACACATCACAAGTGTTCCCTTTTCTGCCTGCAGCCACATGCAAGTCACTAGAGGGGAGTCAGAATCTGCAAACAAACTTGATCAACTGGAAGCAATCGTAACGCGCAGAGTGAATTGTTGATCTCCTACTGAGAAGGAAATATAGATACGCAGCTTTAGCAACTCAAATTTCAACTTCATTTTTAAGCATATGCTGCTAATAGCACAACTCACATGCATTGCTCTAGCTGCTAGTAACTTCAGCGCTGACTATGTTATATGTTGTAACCAGGACAGGGTTAGAATCTCACGGCTTGGAACTCCCTCTCTTCTCTGGAATGAGTTCACAAGAAAACTCCAGTGCCCTCCTTACAACCCCTCCATACAAAGCCCAGACACAACACATCTGGTAATCTAGATGTTTGTATTACCAACAGATAACCCTCTCCAATGAGGTAAAGCATACCATGTCATATCAAAAGTGTAGATCTGATGTCAGCCATTTGAATGGGAATCTTGTCTAAGCAGAATGTTCGTGTACAGTTGAAGAAAAATATTTGAATTTCTGTGAACGTATGTTGATATTTCAACATTTTATTTTAGGTTGAGAATTTCCTAGGGGCAGAAAACTTGCTACTTCTATTTCTATATTTATTCATGATTGATAGGAAGATGATGCCTTTCTACTCTGCTGAGATGCAAAACTTGTAGTTATTGTTTGGGCCAGTCATGTATGCCGAACAGAAAATAGCTGAATGATAAAGAAATATGATAAACTGAAGGACTTGGCTTGCAACCAATACTTTTGAGTATGGATCTCAAGATAACTGGCTTTTTCTAAACGGCATAAAAGTCTTGCGTTACGTTAGCTTGTAATTGATAATCACTCACGTCTACTCCATCCTTTCTGCAAAACTGTTACTTGGCTACTTTTCCTGTCTTTTGTATGCGGTTTGATTACTTCTTAAAACAATTGTCTTTACTGATTAGCATATTGTATTTTTAAATATCATCTCGATCTTGTCATTAGTTTTGAACTGTGACCATGTTTCAAACATGCTTAAATCTCCGCTACACTGCTGTTATTTACATGTTGTGAATAAGCTTCCTTACTGCATCATGGAAGTCGTTAATGGCAATCTTCAGATCAAGGCTAGTATCTTGTGGAGTTCATCTTGTTACACTTGCTAGTTTAATGGTGAGCCACCAATAAGTATTCAAAGCATGGTTTTGTGTTGTACGCCATTTTTAACAGGCTCATTTAATCAATTTTTTAGCCACATAATATGGAAATGTCATGTGAGTGTCAAAAATCCTGCTAGTGGCCAGTTGATGTTTGCTGGTTCTCCCTACTTGTCCTGTATTCAGACATGTTTCTATCTATATAAGCATATACATAATAAGATGGTATTGCACATTTATAAAGAAATAGCATAGAACAGGGAAAGTAGCATTCCAAGGGGAACTCTGGAATTGTTTTGTGGATGGGAAAGCAGTTCTGATAGCCTATTAGAAATGCTGTTTTATTTTTTCAAGAAGTAAAGGGACGTAATTCAAATTCACACGTCCTGCTGTGTGGAGGGGGGGCAGCAATGTGATAAATAATAGCAGTGCTACTTCCATGAAAGAGATCTTTCTGTCTAGTTTTCTCTCTGTTTGGAACTCCTGATCAAATAAGGAACTCCTGATCAAATAAGAGTTCTTTATAATACTTTTAATTAATTATGGGGTAGATCTAGGAACGATACCTTTTTCAATTAGTGGAGCTGAAGATAAGTAACCTACACAGGAAAATTTTAAAAGCTCTGCTTTTTAAGCTTGGAACAGTTTTAATGAAATATATAAAATAAGTGTTTTTGCAAAGTGAGAAAGATCAAGTATGATGAGGTAAGAGACTTTTCACCTTTGTACCTTTAGAAATAGTACCGCTTGCACTCTGCATGTGGTGTCATGGGCTTTAAGCTGTGCTGGATAGACGCGGTCCTATATGCATAGCTACTCAGAAATGCTCCAGGGAGGGGATATCTAATCATGCTTGCTGTCTGCTTGTTGCTGCTGATCCGTGCAGGGGCTGCTTTTTGGTTTCTCTGAGTACTCCAAGGGACCCCCACCCAAATGTTTATAAACTTGCTACAAATGCATTTATTTGCCATCTGCCTGCATCCTGAAGTCTGATTTTGGTCTAGGTTGCCCCTACTGATCACCTCTGTATTTTCAGAGATTTATATCTACAGCTAGACAGGAGAGATTTCTTGAGCCCTTTTGCAAGGACAAACGGGACTCAGAGTTTGTGCTCCAAGGTGACATGAGCACCAAGCCCCTGCTTCAAAGGATGTCCTGATGAATGTTGGAAAGATGGAACTGTAACCAGAGAAATATGCCTTCTCAGAGGGATCTAAACGCAGGTAACATCTCCACAGCGATTCCTCCCTCACTTGAATTTCTGTTTGAGATGTGCTGCAGTTTTTACAGCTTTCTGTTGAATATGATGTCAAAGAACATATAAAAAGAAAAACAAGGGGAAAAGTCTATAAAATTCCTATGATATTTTTATGAAATATAGTGACATTATTTGCAATATATAACTATAGTTATGAAACCTATTATGCTTAGCAGATTTCATTCAAGAAATACTTAACCAGGCCCCAGATGTTTGAGGTTTTCTAATCTAGTGCTTCTGGAAGCATGAATACTACCATGCCCTTTCAAACTGAATGTCATAGCAGGGAATCTGTTCGTTAATCAATATTTAGTTGGGAGAAATCATTCCAAAAGCGCAAAATGACTTTTATAACAACTGTGATTGAGATAAGAGTACTCTTGCTTATGTGGCACTATTCAGTTTTAAAAATTAAATACAAGAATTAGAAAACTTACACCTTGCTAAATGCAGAATAGTATTTTGCTACTGTTCTGAAGTACTCTGGCAAAGGCAGCAACATGAGCTGAGTTCCCTGCCATGTAGCAATGGTAGTCTGTAGGAAATGTAGATACTGCTCTATTATCTTGCTTCATGCAACGTGCAGCTGAGTAATCAGGTTTGTTTGTAAGGTACTTTTTACACAGAGCCAAATTTCCCAATTTGATATAGATGGGAATGTAATCTGGTAAAGTAATTTGGCTGTACAAGATGATAGGTGATGATGTGTGGGGAGGGTTTACTTCAGAGTGCATTGAGAAGGCAATGGATGCTCCTGCTGTTTGTCTCCACTTACCCCCTTTCTGAAGAGGAGTTCTCCATAGAGGGAGGGAGGTAATGTTTAAAGGGAACATTGGGAATTGATTCTGTTGGCCTGTGGCTCTTAGCCCATTGCAAATTGTGCTGTCTCTGACTGGCAGACTCTCTGGTGTTGAGTGTGCTTTGTCTTATTAATATAGATAATTTTAAGTATAGTTTCTTTCCATACTAAAGCAAAAATCACTTCTGAGTCCTTAACACTTATTTCAAAATAGAATTGAGCTACAATTTCCAACTTCGCAATTTGCTATGAAGTTGCAGAGGGATTTATATTTGGTAGGAACTAGCCTTTACATGATGCTTAAGAGACCTTTTTTTTTTTTTCTTTTTGCCTTTAATCCAGGTATGTATTCCCTAGACTCATCCACAAGGGGGACATAGTTCTAAACAAATATACAGCTCATGGTTATTTTTGAATATGCACATTTCTTAACCTTCTTAATTTAAATGATTCTCTTGGAATGCCTTGGGACAACCTCAAAACTGTTCAGGCTTTCACTGAGAAAACTCTAACAGACAGAAAAATGCACTGTTTTTCTTCTGGGGAGCTTTCTTTTTTGTTCATAGATGAAGATGATGTAAGGGCTGGGGGGAAAATACTATGCTCACCTGAGTGTCATTAATGGCTTCATATGACTCATAGATGTGCTGAAGAGATCATTTATTATCCTTTTTTTTAAAAGATATTCTTTCAGCCTTGAGAATGACTTGACATTTCTCCATTTGCTTCTGACATAGCTTCTGCTATCTGGTAATTAATATAGAGGCTGTGGTAACGAGCATTCCCCCCCCCCCCCGTCTATCTTTTCATAGCAATTAGTATTGTGTGAAACAATTATAGCAAAACAATATATGGGTTTATTTAACAATATGGCTTGACTTGAGTACTATAGAAATAGTGCCATTGTTTTACAGCTTTCACTTTGCATTACTAATATGTTATATGGCTCCTAGAAAAATTAGACTTGAAATTTCTAATACACTACACCTGAATTCACTGTGGGTTCCATGATTTCTTCTGGTATTAAAAGTCAATCCAGTGTGCAAACAGACCCTCCTGAAAGTGGAAGGAAGGCAAGCTCAGAATTATATCCTCTTTTATAACTAATTTTCAGTGGGAGTTGGACCCTTCACTTCCCATTGTCTGGCTATACTTGAATCTTGGAGAGAGGTTTTGATACTTGGTTGAGTGGAATTACCTTTACTACTGACTAAAGAAAGGAATCTCTCACTGTGGCCCATTCGTTCAGCCACCAGCATGCTTTGACTTTTCTTGTATAGCATTAATACAAATAACCTTGTATGCTCACTATTGGAAGCGTAATCCTGCTTATAAATATCAAATATCTGAAATCAAAGAGCACGACATCCTTTCTCTTTTCACCTAGCTGTAGATATTATATTGGTGAACACTGTTTTCCAGAATAAATTGCTCTGAATTTACCTAAAATGAACCCCAAACCGACTCAGATGACTCAGACAACACATCCACTAGAGACCAAATTAGATTTTCATAAATAATGTCCTTCATATTTCTTTATTTCTCAGCATCTTATTTGAAATTGTTCTTGAGTGACTTTTTTATTCTAGATATTTTAAGCTTGCTTTTTTTTTTTTTTGTTAGCTCATTTTCTACTTAAAATCCCAAATGTTTTAAATACAGACTTTTCCATTATCCTCAGCAGGGAAATGATGGTATTTAGAGTTTTCTAACAATGTGAGATTTTATGAGATTATCCAGCCCAACACTTAAGTTCAGGAAGTACCAAGTGTGTTTAGAATAGACGCCACCCTGGCAAAGGTTTGTTAAACCTATTCTCAAAATCCCTAAGGGTAAAAATCCACAGAGCCCTGAGTATCTTTTTTAATCCTTTGTAATCCTTGCAGTTAAAATGCTTCTCCCAGTAGCTAACCTAAACCTTATCTGCTTGAAATTTAGCTAATCTTTTCTTGTCCTGTCTCCCCACTAGACATGGGAATGACTGGTTACCTTGCTCTCCAAAGCAACCTTTTGCATTGTCATTGACTCTCTTCTGATGTGATTCTCTTTAGTTTCCTTTTCTTTCCTTAGATGTCATTTTTCATGTAGCTCCCCTCTGCTCTTTCATTTGGCTTCATCCTTCTCAAATCAGAATGCAGTGTTGCAACTGAAGTCTCAACAGTACTGAACAGAATAAATAATTACCATCCTTATCTTGCATTGGGTAATTGTTAATACATATCCAAGTGGTATCTGCCTTTATGTATCATCCTAGAAATGAGTCAGTGGTCTGTGATCTAGCACTCCAAATCCTTTTCTTCACAACAGTTGCCTACACTGGTTTCTCAGTTTTACACTTGATTTTGCCTTAATAAATTCAGCACTTTGCATTTTCTGTTCTGATTTTTTTTTCTTGTTGCTGACACTTGATATTTTCTTTTTCAAAGTAATTGAAAAACAGCTTGGTGGTATCAGTATATTATGTGTGTATTTATAGTCTGTGACCTAAGTTCTTGATGAAAGTAATTAAAAGAAATGGACTTCTGCAGGGTCTGAGCTGAAATCATAGAATGAGAGAATGGATTGGGTTGAAAGGGACCTTAAAGATTGCCTTCTTCCAACTCCCATGCCATGGGCAGGGACACCGGGGCTTGAACACAGCCAGTGAGGGGGCACCTGCAACCTCAGGGAAGCTTGTTTCAGTGCCTCAGCACCCTCACAGTGAAGAAGTTCTTCCTCATATCTAATCTAAATTTACCCTCTTTTAGTTTAAAACCCTTACTTTCTTGTAGGTCCCCCTTTAGATATTGGAAGGCCACAATGCAGTCTCCCCAAAGGCTTCTCTTCTCCAGGCTGAACAACCCCAACTCTCTCAGCCTCTCTTCACAGAGGTGCTCCAGTCCTCTGATCATCCTTGTGGTCCTCCTCTGGACCTGCTCCAACAGGTCTGTGTCCTTCTTGTGCTGGGGCCCCAGAGCTGAATGCACTCCAGGTGGGGCTTCATGAGGGTAGAACAGAGGGGGAGAATCACCTCTGTCCTGTTGGCCACACTTCTTTGGATACAGTTGGTTTTCTGGGCTGCAGTCGCCTGTTGCCAGCTCATGTTAAGGTTTTTGTACATCAGTACTCTCAAGCCTTTCTCGTCAGGGCTGCTCTCTATCCACCAGTTGCCCAGACTGTGTTCGTGTTTGAGACTGCCCCCAACCCAAGTGCAGGGCTTTGCTCTTGACCTTGTTGAACTGCATGCTGTTACATCCCTCCAGTGTGTCAACTGCACCACTCAGCTCTCTCAGCTTGACACAGAACTACTGACAAATCTGTTTTAATTTTGGCCCTTTATTATCGGCAATACGTGCTTTTCAACATAAGCCATTTCAAGCTGGCAGTGAAAAATCTTCAGTTTTTCATTAGTGACACCTGGTGCAATCTTTCAAGATGGTATTTTCTATGAAGGTATCTTTTATAGCTGAGCAGAATGACTCAATCAACGTTTTCATCATCAATTGGCTTGTTTTATTTTGAAAAGGTGTCGCTGGCAATCTGAAGGCCATGAACCAGCCTAGATGTTCCTCAAGGGACTGACTGTATGTTTGCCACCTGTCTGCGCGAAGTGGAGCTTTGGCTTATCCAAATGCGTTTCCTTTTCCAGTGTTCTAAAGAGACTTCTAGCACTTCTGTCATCCCAACTTGGTGCACAGGGGTAGTTATTGCACAAAGGACATGAGGAGCGATATGCCCCTCTGACACATTGTCCTACTTTCAATAGTGGTCAATAGCAGGTGCCTTAGGAAAAGTGTATGAACAAAGCAACATACTGTAATGGTTGCTCCTATTCACCTCTCTTCCCCAAGTGATCTCCTACCTTCCAATGATTTATGGTTTCTAAGGGCTTTCTTAAGCAGAGGTAGTATATGTGCATAGAAATCTACCCCTACTTTTGTGCAGCTGATTTTCTTGAAATACACAGTCCCACATTTATCTGGATTAATCCTTGCTTGTTTTGCTTCAGTCTTTGCTGGACTGATCAGAACAAAAAGGAGGATGCAGAAGCCTAATGTTTCCAAAATAGACAATGTCAAAAATTGTCTGTCCCTATGAATCTTTGTTCTGTTTTTGCAGTCTCAAACTATTCCTATTGATCTGGCCCAGTTTGTTTCATCAGAGTGCAGGGACAGCGATGTTGATGAGGAAAACATGAAATATTTTCCCCCGAATAAGTTAGCTGCACCGGTAGTTACACTCCCTTTCATCAAAATGTATCTGAACACTGTCATTGTAAATCCAGATTCATTGTCAAATGATTTCCTTGTTATCTGTTGCTGCTTTCCTCCCACCTTCTAGCAACAGCTGTAAAGGGACTGTTTCTTACTGGATTAATTTTAGACACTTCTTTGAACTTTTTTCCTCAGTTCTAGACCTGTTTTAATAGAATGTGTCACGTTTTTAATGCTGAACTGAGCATGCAAGTTTGGGCTAGCTGTGAAGAACTTTTTTTTTTTTTAATGTTAGTAAAAATGTTAGGGAATTAGCAGTGAGACAGGGTGGCATAGACAGCAGGCTTTTAGCACAGCTATATGCTGTCTCTGACTAACGTAGTCTAAACTAAACCCCAATATTTTTGCAGTTATCCATTTGGTTGAAGTGTGGGTTGTTTTTTGGTGGTGGTGGTTTTTTCTTTTTTTTTTTTTATCCCTGCCGGTTTGTAGCTCATAAACATAACCTAGCAAAAGTTCATAATAAGGACCTAGTATAAAGCTCCCCATATTGACTTCAAAATTACTTTCAGGTTATTGAATCTAATCACTTTTTTTTTGCTTGTAAATTTTCTGCTGAACTAGCTAATTGAACAGGCCCTCTGGGGGGTCAGAAGTGGAAGAGCCAGAGCAAAAGGATAGGAAGCAAAGCAAAGTGTGATGGGGATGATGGGGAGAACGGGAGGGAGCTGCTGCTCCCCTACCTAGCTGTGGTAGCAATAAAACTAAAGTGGCTTTGCAAACTTGTCAAGCTAAACCCTAAAATATGCTAATTTACATGTCAGTTTTCAGTCTTTGGAAATCATGATCTTCCAGGGAGTATTAAGCCACAGTGAACTTGAAGTCAATTTACTTCTGAATGAGAACATTCCCATAGGTACGTAACGTGCTTTAACTTCGGCATACTAATTTCACGCCTTTAAACTCATAACCGCTCAGCGCTCCCCCATGTAGAACTCTCCCAGCTATGTTATTGTTTTCATTATTTCAAATTAAAAAATAAAGGGGGGATCTGCACAACCCAAATGTAGCTAGCAATTGTTTTTAAAGCCTGTAGTGCTTACCAAATCTTATCTTCCCCAGTGCCTAGGCACTAAACTGAGTCTTAAGGTAGCAGTGGCAGATCACTGTCATCGCACTTTCTCTAGACAAACATAGGTTTCTGCTCAGCGCAGGCATGCATTACAATAGTTACGTGGGTTATGTTGCCTTGATGCCACACACCCTCTTTAAGGAGAGCATTCCAAGGCAAGCTAATCTCCGGATAACATGACAACAGCACTCAAAATGCAGCGCTCACCAGAGGTGCAGATTGTGTTCTTCCTCTGCTTCTCTGCAGCATGCCCAAGCGCAGGGAGGTGGAGGTGGTGACAGCAGTACTGAACCATGGTGACAGATTTGACAGGTGCAGAAGCAAGAAGCTTAAGCTCTGAGACAAAGCCTGTGTCCTGGCCATCTGGGAGGCAGCTCCTTTTCCTCGGCTTGGTGGCTGGACGCTGCCACTCCGGCTGCTGGGGCATGGCCTGCTGGCTGCCAGGCTGCCCGGGCTCCTTGCCTGCTATTCAGTTGTGTGTATCTGCTCCCTACCATATGGCTGCATTAAAAAGAGACAGGGAGGAGGACAAGCTATAAAGCAACTGTAAAAATTCTGCTCAATGCTATTCCATGGTGAGAGGGCTGCTGGCTCACCCTCCCCTTCCCCCAAGTCATTACAGTTATGGGCTTAAATGGGTACACCTGCATTCATTCAGCCCCTATCATTTCCCCGCTGAGTTGTTTGAAGCCGAGAAACACTTCTCTGCTTGATGCTCTGAAATCCTGTTTAATGCAGGGTGCTAAGATGAAGGCCCAGTTGTATTTTTTTTCCACTCCCTCTGCTGTTGGGAACAGGAGGCTAGGGGTGGAATTGAGTGAGAGAGGATTTGCTTTTGATGGAAATGTTTTGGAAAAGTTGCCAAGCTTGCTGGATTGATCTGGTGAGGAAATAGGGACTCTTCTTTCTTCTGGAAGTAGTTAATTCCATCACACTACAATAGGAGAGAATCATGTAGTAGCACCAACAACAATAGAAAAAGGATATTTTGCAATATAATAGTCTATATGGCTGAAGAAGAACAAATGCTTTCCTGGCTCCCCATGGAACTAATAAAGAAAGGCAGGTTGAGGAGCCTGGGATAATTATTTAGTCATCTTAAATATTCATGAGCTACAGAATGTGCTACATGCAATTTAAGAGGGACTTGACAATTGCAGCATACATCATCTCGTTTTACATGGGCTAAAAATACTTAGTCTTTCTCCTTTAAAATAAAAACATTAATCCTAAACATGTCTTAAGCTAAGAGCAAAGCTGTAAACTGCAAGAGGAAGGAAAAGAAGCATTCCAAAGGCACATGTTGGGGAAATCAGTGCTGGAATAAAGGACTTTGTAAGACTATTTTAGCTGAGCTCTCTAGGAATGGTGATGATGGTAGGGGGTGTTCTTGATATTAAACACTTTGCCACTGGTTTCACCAAGATCTAGGGAATTTTGTTCTGTTTAGTAGGTTGGAAAAGAAACATTTTCCAACTTTGGTGATTATAAAATCATTGCTGCAAATCCAAAGGACTAGTTAGGGTGGGCTGAACTCTCCCCATTCCCTCTCATTACTGCACTCTGGGGACACAAATCCAGAACGTGGAGCCTTCTTTCACTTTTGCACATAGGATTCTCAGTTCCATGTGTGACTCACTGATGATCAGCAGTGAATATTTTGGGAAAGTTGGATGAGAATTTTGTGTTGAGGGATTGAATTGTTGGCTACTGAATTCAGAAAAAGTTCAACCAAAGTTTTCTAGAAAATATATTGGTATGTTTTGGGCAGCAAACTGAGGCAAGTACTTGAACACTTTCTGAATTTGGGATGCTGTCATTTCTGTCTGCATCTGAACGTCCAAATTAGCAGCAGTATTAAAACCTCACTTGGTTTTGTATGAGGTAGACACATACTCTTCATGTGTTCAGTTCATTTTGGTGAGAGTGGCTCTACTGCAGAAGAGAGCTATAATGTGTTCATTTCTGGTGTCTTTGCAAGTTGTGTAGTAGGCAAGTTTACAAGCATGAGTGGATTTGAGTTAATTTTTCCCCATTTGCTACTCTTTGTGCAATCAGTATTTTTGAAAATGTTTCACTAATGCTTTGGGCAGGCTACTTAAATTTTGCCTCTTAATTTTGGCATTCCCTCTTATTCATTCTGATAGCTCAAGAGTGGACAGGATTAGAGCTACCAGGCATTTGGGTTTCCTCGGATGCATTTTACTTTTCTGCCAGGAAATTTTGTCAAGGAGGTGTTTGAGTGCTTTAGCCACTAGGTGTGTGCCCAAAATAAATCCACTGGCTTTATGATGCATGGGATTCAGTGTGCATTCACAGACTAAATGTGCAGAGGCATGTCCAGGAAACCAAGCACTGTCCAAACATCTTTGCTGAACAGATGTGCATTTGCTACTCAGCATCACAGGGCATGTGCAAGCCATTCATGCAGCATTGAGGAGCTGTCTGGTACAAGGATTCCCTGGCTCTCTGCGCATCAAGAGTCAGCGCGAGCATATTCTTATGCTCTGAAATCATGGTCATGTTCTGAAGACTTTGTATTACATCAGGTATGACTTATATTGAACTATCTGCGTTGGAAGCGATCAAGGAAAACAAATGTTCTCCTCCCTAGTACCTAAAACACTTGATATCCCTCTTGCATAATGTAAAGTGTTGTATGCAACAGCAGAAGTTGGAGGGTTTTAATTTATTGGAATGAGAATGTAGATATCAAACTGTGAAGGGAAAGACATTGATTTTGATCCAGTGTAAATAGCATAGGTGGGCTGAATATACTGTGTATTGAACATCTGCAAGGAAGGAGCCCAGAGGTTGCTTATGGTGCAGCTCACTTTTGATTGGGTAAGCAAGGCTAAGGCTCGCCGCTTGCCCAAAAGCCCGGCGGGACTTACTGAGCCTTTGTGGCTTAGTAGCAGTTGCAGAATCTGGAGCATGCTGCAAAAGAAAAAAATAAATAAATAAGTGAAAGGGGAAACATGCTTTCCAATTAGATAGTGGCAAATATCATTCTTGTATTTGGGGAAGGTCAGAAAGGCAACAGCTGAAGGAGTCAAATAATAGACAAATTGGTGATGGTAACTAAGAAAATATAAAAGGGACCCAATCTCTCTCTTAGTGATAAAGCTGTCTGAAGTGCAGTAGATCAGTTTAGCCATGGCTGTTGTTACGAAATTGCTCTTGTTTGATGTTCCACAAGCAGATCATGCAGTTTCCTAGGAAACATCTTTTTCCACTTAAAATCTAATTTTCTTACAATGCTAGAACAGATGAGTCACCCTGCCTGACTTTTCCTTACTTCCCCTTACCTATTAAAACATACTCACCAAGTGGAAATCCAAGTATTTATTAGTCTTTGTCACCTGGCTGCTCGATTAACTCTTGTTCCTCCATGTTATCAGCATGCTTGATTTGACAAGCCCAAATTAATAGGATGAAAGATGATCAAAATTTGAAAGGAATTGTGTGCATTGATGGGACATGTTTCCAAAACTGGGAAGAATTCCCTTAATTTTTCACTTATGTCCCATTATGAAATGCTGTAACATTGTGTTGCCAGTAACATCACAACACATTATTATTGTTATTTACTATTTTATTATTTTGTTATTAGCTTATTCACTTGATTTACAGATGACTTTAGATATATCAATGACAATTACTGAGAGAAAATAAATGCATGTTGTTACGTATTGCAAACCACAACGAAAATGGAAAAGCCTCAGTTTAGAGTTGCAGTGTAGAACTTGAGGTTCATGTGACAAGCGGCATTCATGCTGAACAGAAAAGTGCTGGAGCAGAGGTCAGCAGACGTTGGTGGCTGGAGTTTTCGGTGACCAGTGAAATCAACAGAGCACCCTGGCAAAAAGGAAAATGCTACAATTTACAGTTACCTGTTGTTTGTGCTTTATGTAAAATCCTGGTAGCCTGCAGTTGCTTAATGAGCCCCTGTGGCTACATCGTTAATAAAAGGTTGGTCCGGCAGAATACAGCTTCCATGAAAATTCTCCATGGGCTGCATTTCTTATTCTTTTTCCATACGCAGTTGTGCCAGAATCAGTATTCCTGCCACTTCTCAGTGCCTCTGATTCCTCAGTTGTCAGTGTACCATTGATGTGCCAAACACTAGTGACTAACACTTCAAACTTTCAGCTGATAACAAACAGCTTTCTGTTTAAAGGGGCAGTATGTCTGCACTGGTAAAAGCATGGCTCAGTGTGACTCTACCAGCCCTATAAGAAGATGGGTAAAATAATTCCCTAACCTAACTTTGAAATAGTGTAGCTTTTTTTTCTTTTTCTTCTTTTTAAGATTTGGATGTGTTTACTTATCATTTGATTATGTACTTGTATCTTACTGTATATCTGTTTGTACTCTGCTAGCACATGGCTTGTTCAGCTGCAGCTGGTGAGTGGGTGGCCTTATCATGTAAAGCTATGCATAATGCTTAAAAAGCTTGGGAGTCCTGTCACTTGCATTGGCTTGCACTGGTTTTGGTTTCTGCTTCCTGAATACTAAAAGTTAGATGGAAAGGAATAACCCCAGATTTTAAACAGTAAAGTTTCAAATTAAGGTTTGAAAGCAGTTTCTCTATTATAAAGTCTATTGCAATGGTACCTACATATCTGTGATCTGTAGATCTTTAGAGATGTTTGCAAATAATGAGACTTTTTCTTAATGAAGAGCTTTGCAGCTTCATTTCAGATGATTAATTTGATTAAAATAGGCCTTTCAAGCTGAATTTCAGGCTATTTATGATAGCTTTGAAGGGTTGAAGGGACTAGGAGACTGAACTTCAGCAAAGCAGGCTACAGAACTTCAGCTGACATAAGCAGCAGCAGGATTCAAGCCACAACTTTCTTGTTCGGCTGCTGTGTTTGTTCTTGAAAAGACATAAGCAGTAAGCAGTATAGGCAGAAAGGTTGGAAGTGACCTAGGCTTTGCTGTTTGTTGCTCCAGTATAGCAACTTCTGAGGTAGAAGTGAGATTCCAAGGCTTTTGTTCCTGTCTTCCCCTCTACCCTTCTTGTCACTCATTTCACTCATCTAATGATTGTGGTATGTCACTGCGCTGGCTTCTGGTTCAGGTGTGTGGCCCTGTGGAGGCTGGGTGCGTCTGGGGACCATGTAAAATGCCAGTCTGATTTCTTTTATCCTGGTCAGTGACTCTTCATGTTCTAACAGTGAAGTGAGTTGGATCAGGGGATTTGTTTATTGCTAGAAATGTGCTAAATGGCTCTGCAGAACTTTCCTAAGCAGAGAATAAAGGCTTTTTACTGACCTGTGGGTCACCAGAGTAATTCACAGTCAAAACCACTGATCCACTGCAGAATCTGAGTCCCCAGATCACAATCCACTGTCAAGGAACAGAGCACAGAAAGAGGATAATCTATGAAGCTTGCGGAAAACTCAGCACTTCCAGGGTTTCTGGTTCATACGAATCTTCTCCTTGTTTTGATTCACTTGGGTCATTCTTGTGTGTTAAGATGAAAATTAAATTGTTGATTTTCTCCTCATTCCTCAGAAAAAATATCATTCTTCTGTTGCTTCATGTGTTATAAAAATGTTTCAAGAGCTTGAGATTTGATATTGCAAGACATGCAGAAGCCTTCAGCTTCTGCAAGTTCAAGAATATTCAAATGTTGACTGATACCACATACCATGAATACGTGGGTGTAATTTATGTGTATAGAACACACAAATCCTGTTAAGCCGATGCAGTCAATTGATGAAAATTCTCAACCACTCATGCCTGTCTTTTTGCTTGCCCTGTTGTCAGGAAATCATTTAACCTAACACTAATGTAGCTCTTGCCGTCTGTGTATAATCTTTACCTCCTTCACATTGGTGTAGTGAGAAGTAATCTGTCCAGAGATGCTCTGAGATCCTCAAAGTAAAGGCAGACTTTGCTTCTATGTATTCAGTATTGCTCCTGGAGAAAAATGGAACTATGCTCAGTGTGTTAATGATATAGGGTCTCTCTTCCAGGAGTATAAGGGAGATATTAGTTATCATAATGTGCATGAACTTGGACTTCAATGCAATATTTATAAAGAAGATACAAATGGATCATTTCTACTAGATAGGGTAGGTCTCGGTGAAAATAGCATGGAAAAATACACTGAACAAATGTAACCTTATGAAAGTTCTCTTTTTCTGAGAAAGGAACTCCTCTTTTTTTCTTTCTTTTTTTTTTTTTTGGAAGGTCTCGTGCAGTGTGGCTGTTTAAGTATTTGAAAGGTGGTTATTTAAATTGGATCTCTAGTTAATTAGCGGTAACCACAAATCCCATGCTGTTGTTTCTACTTCGTGACTACATCAGCAGAATCCTTGCAATCAGTGAGATGCCTTAGGAATGCCATGGAGAATTCTCATCTACCATTTTGGATAGCAGAAAGAATAGAGATTTTTGAAAAACTTTGTCAACCAATTTGTCATCTGTGGTGAGGTCTTTTCTTAACCATTGCACTCAGACCACCGTGTCTCCTTTCTAATACATTGCTTGCATATGGAGTTTAAATTTTATCTTGTCGTCATATTTCCCACAAAATATTACATAAATATGGTCCCAGTTGAGAGAGATCTTTTTTTCACCTTTTTAATTAGCCCTGTAAAGCTCTTTGAAAGGTTTTACAAACTTGGATTATGCAGTGTCCTGGTTGCATAAAGTCTATTGCTTGTCTTTTATTCATATGTATTCTTAAGATTACTTAGTGTATATGAGAATAGGTATTGATTTCTTGGCAGACCATGTTAAGCAAACAAAAACCCAAAGGAAATAAGTTTTCAAGCCTTTGTGACAGGTTTTGTTCCTTTTGCTGTGTTTAGAGATGAATGATTTGAGATGAAATGTAGGAACCTCAAAGAATTATTGAGATGTCATAAGTTTGTGCCAAGGTGAAGAAATTCACGCATCTTTCTAGTTCTGTCCTGGAAGCAAATATTCTGGGTCTGAATGACTGAGAAATTTCCCATTTTAAAATGGGTATGTTTAAAACTTCCAGCTTTTGGGATACTGTAACGATATACATCAGTATTACTCTTCCGAATTTTGCTCTTGGCTTTCTTCACATTTCTTCCAGCCTTAGCAGGTGTAAGGTATCATGGGACACCATTTCACAGGAACAATATGCAGACAACCTACCCAGATAACACTATCATAAGAGTACATTAAGGTTGGGGCATCAAAACAACTTTTAGAATTGGAAAATACCAAAATTAGGATGTCCTACCTTCTGAGGAATGACTTTAACCTCAGTGATGCTGTTTTAGTGGCGTCCTTCTGTCTTAAGTTCTGTTTTTACACTTCTTATGAAAGCAAATTAATCCTCTTCCTTCGCTTTCTATTCATCCTCTGATGTTGCCCTGACAGCCACAAAGGCTCTTAATAGAGATTGCTCTTTAGGCTGACCACACCGTGGCCTGGTACTAGAATAAAGTGTGGTTGTTTGGTTGGACCAGAATAAATTACAGTTGTGTGGTTGGACAAGATGATCTTGAAGGTCTTTTTCAACCTTAATGATTCTATGAAAGGAGCACAGCATCAGATCATCATTCCTGGCATGGATTAGTACCTGGAGAAGGTGAAGCAGTCTCCATAGGTTGGAGATCTGCCAGTGGCTGAGTGGTGTGCCTCAAAGCTTTGTTTTCTATCCAAGCCCAGGAGGAAAATGCACTTTCCTGGACACTTGACTTTCTGCTCATTTTCTCCTTATTGTATATCTGTCATCTCCTGTGCTTCCAGGCTGTCCAAGTCCTTTTTACGCCTATGCCTAGTAGCATGCAGAGGACCCATTTTCAGCTCTTCTGTAGACAGTTTTCACTACTTGGTTCCTTTCTCCATAGTCCTGTCTTGTTCTCACAGGTACAGAGATTTCCCTTCTGACACCCATGAGTTTTCTGTTGCCTTCACCAGGTCCGCACTGCTGGTTCCTTCTACTCTTTCATCTTGTAAGAAGTGTCCCTTCCTTGGCAGTTCCACTCGTCAATTGAATCATGCTTCTGGTTCCCATTTCTCTTGTCAGCCTCTTTCCCGATAGCTTATTCCATTATCTTCTCTAGGGAGTCCTCTCCAGTGTGATCATCAGTTCTGCGTGATAAATATTTACTCATTTATGAGTTTACATGTTTGGGTCAGATTTTACTGAATTTGGAGGTGATGAATGTGAGAGACAAAACTTGAATTATCTAAACCACTCTGTTTCTACTAATGAGCTGATGGTGTTTTTTTGCTAGTTTTTTTCTTCCCCCAAAGTATTCCTCCACCTGTATCATTCTGAGATCTAAATTTTATGTAGAGGCTGCTCTTTGTGCCACCACTTGTCAATTGTTTTATTTCCCAGCCCAAATGGGATGTCTGGCAAATGACCTTTCCCTAAGGGTCTTCTCATTCCTGCTGAAGAACCCAGAACTGGAATTAGAAGCAGCCTGTCAGGACAATGCCAAGCCCAAGTTAAGTGACCTATTAGATAATGTGGCTATACTGCTTTGCTATACAAATATTTTTTCTCTGTATGGCATTGCAGCGAATGGATGGTCCAGGTAGTACAGGATCCTTACTCTGCTGCAGGGTGCTGCCAGGAGCAGACCATAAGGATTCCGTATGGGTGCTTCACAAGTGTCTAGCTGTTGGGTGAATGCAGTAAGATACCTGAATGTCCGGTATTAACAAGGAATTTATAGCACAGGTAAATTGCCGACAAAACCTCCTGAATCTCAAGTGCTGACTGTGCTGCAGAAGCAAATATAGCCAAAATTTCTAGGGCTGCCTTACTTCCCTCCTGCCACATGAAGCCTTATCACGTGCAGCGTGACAATGTGTATCTTTCCCCTGAGCCTCCTTCCAGGCACTGTGACTTCGGTCATGCTTTTGCTCAGGGAGACCTTGTAAGCTTGACACCTTAGTTGTAGGCAGAGCATATGGAAATGAACTGCAACACAGTAAGTGGTATGAAAATGGTTTTAAATTCTGACATTATCACAGTTTAGCACTATGGGGGGAGCTTTCCCTTAATTACTCCCCAAAGGGAAAAAAACTGCTGATACTAACTAGGCTGAGGCCATCTACTAAACCCAATGCCTTTTTTTGTTGTTGTTCTAAAGTTTGGATGTTTATTGTTCATAGGAACACTTCTTAAAAAAAAGCAGGGCAGGGAGGAGGAGATGGGGGAAATAAAAGCCTGTGGGGATTTAGTTCGTTGCCTCAGGGGTGTCAGTGGGAGATGTGGATAAGCATTGCTGTGAGAGGATGGGCTCCCAGCTGGCAACAGCAGTCAGAGATCTGATTCCAGGCAGATTGATAGGCATTCAGGTGGAGCCAGACAGCAATCATTTGGTGTTGCTCATCTATACTCTCTCACTTTGAAAAGACTAATTTTTGAAACCTCGATTGCATAGAACATTACATACCAGCTCAATAGATTTCAGAGCATTACATTCACTCTGAACGTCTTCACGAGACCTTAAGCCAGCATGTTCTAGCCTTTATTAATCTCTGCTTTCATGTCTCTTCATATATGGTGATGAAAAGTTTTCCTGAATTTTCTGTGCTGTGCTGTTTACACCTTCCATTCCTCTATAATGCCACACAGTTTTTCTCCCACTCCTCCAAATAGCAGTGCAATGCATAACCATTTTAACAAAGGTGCGTGTACTTTCCAAGGAAGTGCTGTTCTATGGTCATTAGTGCTCAGTCTAACAGGTGACAGATGAGATTCCAGGAGTGACGTTATCTTGGTGTTGTTCCTAATTTTGCATCTGACTGGATATATATTTTTAGGCAGATCTCTTCCATTGTTTTCCTTTCTATTGTTTGCTTCTCTTCCATGTATGTTATGCATTTTTCAGTATGAAGGACTCTTTACCATAAGATCCCTAAGGGACGCATGAACTTGTCTGGCGTCTCACTGCTGATTGGTCTGATGGTAAAGGACAACTGAGCAAAGCAAACTGAAATAAACAAGATTCATACAATGAACTCAGCTTTTCACAAGTTAATCTTTCACTTCAGATTTCTTTTTATCCCCCTGGAATTCAGATGTTTCTGCAGGTCTTTTAAAGCAATGTAATGCTTAGCAAGCCCTTGCATGCAGGACAGAACTCATCTCCTGTCCCTGGGGGCTTTGTGTATACGCCTGTTCTTGTCTTTAGCTTTGAATAGTGATTCCTATGTAGATAAATCAGTTTTGTTCATGATTAGAAAAATTACAGCCTAACCCAAGTATGTGAAGACTCAGGCAAAGTGAAATTCTGAGAGACTTTGAAGACCTTGTGCAGAAGGGAAGGGGTGCAATGAAAGTAAGGATGACAGCTTTGCCTCTGCAAGAAAAGAGGCTGTGATTTATGTAGCCTAAGTCACCTACTGCAAGATGCAGTCTTAAGGAAGATGAAAGCATAAATTTTTCTTCTGTGTTGTTAGGCTGTTTCTCAAAAATCCTTCCTTTTGGGTTTACCCTGAGGTAAGAGATACAGACCAGGTGCTTTGTATCAAGGTCCATCAGGAAAAATGTGGTGGTGGTGTAAGTAGCCCTGGACTTACTGATCCTGTCACTTCCAACAGCCAGCGCTCCTGTGCTGGACTTAATAGCATTTCTGGAAGTAGAGATATGAAGGCTAAATTTAATTGCTTCCTTTTATTTTCATAAAACTCAATAATTTTCAGTGAGTGCCTTTCTGCAAGCACTCAAGACCTTTTTTAATTATTTAGCAAAACATTTAAGCACGTGCTTTGATCCACCCTATTCAGCAAAGCACTTAAGCACCTACTTATGTGCCACTTAAACACGTTGAAAGAGATGCTTAAGTGTCTGCTGAATGGAGGAGCGTTTCTAAGACAGGACCTTAAGAGGGAGGTGCTTGATTATAGCGATCAGAGATACAGATGCAGGTACCAAAAAGTGTCCAACCCTCTCTGCATCGTGAAGACCTGAGAGCAGGGGGTATTACACAGCAAAGTAAATGCTTTCTCCTTTCTACCCTTTGGGCAGACTTCACAAAATCTTCAGCTGATTTTGCCTGCAGATTGATTTTTTGTGTGCACACGTGTGTAATTTCAGTGTCACCAGCCTGGCGTCCCTGACACTGCAGTCTTTTTCAGAAGCAATAAGCCGTGCAGTCTGATGCAGAAACAAGTCTCCGTGTAGCTAATCGGCTTTGGTTTTTTGCTCTGAGCACTTGCTATTACTTTTCTTTTTTTTTTCCCTTTGCAGTGATATTGGAGCACTGGGTTAACTCTAACAAAACTATTGACTGACAAACTAATGTCATGAAGTTGTCTTAAAAGCTATACTGTGGGAGTAACTTAAATCTTACTGTGGCAGAGGGACAAAAGATAAGCTCAGTGGCTGGAATAATTTTTGGAATGACCATATTATTCACAGTTTCAGTGTTTAAGCAGTAAATGATTTTAGGAATTCTGTCCCAGGACTCAGCTGGGGGCACATCTCTTAGCCTTCATGCTACGCTCATCTCCTCAGCTCAGGGCCCTGGAACACAATGTGCATTTTTATCCAGCCACTGAGCTGGTTGGAGCAAGTCACAGTAAGCCATGGTAAGGTGATACTAAACTTGCCTGTGCATATTTCATGTATGCAATTCCAGTAGCTAAAGTGCATCTCCAGAGAGCAGTGCAAAACAAAAGCACGTATGCGTTGTTGCTACGTCTTTACGCTTTCCCTCTTTCGTTGTTTTTTTCCTTTGGAGAAGCAGGGTGTTGCCCCTGCATAAGGGTTTTGAATTGTGATAGAAATGAAGAGATTTTATCAGTCAGAACCGCAGAGAGAAAATTCATCTCACTATGGAAGCCAATGTGTCAGTGGGATTTTGAACACGTGTAGTGCATCATATATGTTCCAGAGGGAGCTGTGGGGGATTTGGTGAGGAGAGGCACATATTTTAAAGCATACTAGAGTGTCCATTCAAAATTGATGAAGAATTAATAAAGAGACTTACTGTCACCAGCTTTGTTCACAGTAGGAACAAAATTCCCCCAAATCTAAAGCTGGGAGAGGGAGAAAGGACAGGTTGCCAGGCCTACAAAGGAGACCTGGCAGCCTATCAGTAGGATGACTCCACCAGCTGCGCCACTGCTCCAAAGTCCCCAGAACACCTGTGTATATGGAGCCACCTGTCCTGGGAGTGAAAAATGTATCCTGAGTTCAAGGACTGCTAAGCCAGCAACACTTCTACAAGTGATCAGAGGAGTAAGACAGCCCTCCTGAACTTCAGTTTTTTTGCCAGATTTCTTAAAAACATCCAAGCAACAAAAACAAACAAAAAACCACAGAAAGTCATTTTGTCATTTTTACAGTACTGTGACTACTAGAATACACATAACCAGACTAATGCATAATATCCACACCTAACTGCTTACGAATAATGTATGTGTATGAAGTTGGACTGGGTGACAGTGATAGGTAGAGATACCCTCAATTATATGCTGCTTTGCATCCAGCTCAGAGTAATAAAGGGTGAGGTGCCATATGGAGGGAATCAGGGACAAGCAAAGCTTGTGGATGGACCCGGGAAGATTTTTTCCACTTTCGCTATTCATCATGGGCAGCAAACGCTTCCCAGCACTTGAACTAATGCCACAGGTGTAGCATGCAGCATGATCAAGGCCAGGATCAAGGATCTGAACCTGAAGACCAAAGAAACATACTGGGTAAAATTCTCACATGATCTTTTGAAATTGGCAATTTGCCATGGATGTGAAAATGATACGTATTGGTCCAAGTAATCAAACTTTGGGGAAAATTCCTGCCTAACCTGATTATCAACTGATTCATAAGATGATGAATGCAACCATTTGTTTTAAGGGAATTTTGTGAGACTGGTGCACCAATTTATGCAGCCCAACATCTTCTGACTAGCTGTGGCACATGCTGGTGCTGCAGTGGAAAGGGAAATAAAAGCATCAGAAACCAGGGCAGGGGGAATTTCAGTGCAATTGGTAGGAGGCTCAAACATAATAACGTGTAAAAATGATGCAAACAAAAGATGATTGAGTCTCCTCTCAAAGGCACTCAAGTTATCAGCACATCAGGTACCAAGGACTCAATTTAGAAGTTTAATTTCTTGTTGCTGGTGTTTGTCAAATAGTCCCATTAATTTAGCATACTCATGTATTCAGATGGCATAGATCCCCTGTCCTGATGACACTTCTTAGATGTTTGTTTCAACACTCCCCAGGTGATGAGAAATTTTCTTTGTTCCCTTACCTCTGGGCTAGTCTTGTTATCCTTCAGATTACAATGTGCTGCCATCTTCATGTTTAGCCCTCCAGTATATTAATAAAGAACTATCATATCACATTTCAATCTTTGTTTTGCTAAATTTGACAATCAGCTAATGTAACTTCATAACAGATGTTCTGTTTGTCTGTTCCCACAGCCAGGCATTTGGCATTTTCTTTACTGGCATCAGTGGAAACCTACTTTTATAACCATTGCTGGCTGTAGCTGATGTCCCCAAAGAAATCACTGTACAATTTCATGCAATGTTGTCAGTGCTTCTGTTCTTAAAAATATCTTGCCTTATAAAAATATCCTGAAACCACAGTAAGCTTTTAACAGCTGTACTAGTGTAGCAAATGGTGGGCATTCACCAATTACCAGAGCAGCCAGATCTCTTCCCTTAAAGCCTCCAGCTGAGGAGTCCAGTCCCAGTTTTATATCTTGCAGTATTTACATTCGAAGTACGTTCAAATGTATTCATCCTTGAGTGTATAAATTTTGTACCTTGAGCTGTCCGGGTCTACCCCTTCACTCTCCTTCACTCTTTTAATTGTCTTCTGTACTGGAAGTGAAAGGGTTTGTGATCTTGCTCCATGTTCTAGTGATGCTTCACAGCATCTAGTGATGCTCCTGCACCTTTGGCTGCAAGACATGGAAGCTAAAATGGGAGATGCAGGAATGGAAAATGCACATTTTATTGTTAAATGCTTTATTTATTGAAAAATACCACTCCAAGCTAACTGAAACTGGCTATGAACTCACTCATACTTTGCCATTCCGTATCCAAAATACACCCTGAAAAATAATTTTGAGAGCTGGAATGGTTCATTCGTTAAAACTTAAAATTCTGTTTCGTTTTGAAATGTAATTCCTTTGTTCTGAAAAGAGTAATGTTTCCCTAGCTCAGAAACAAAGTGGGAGGATTTGAAAGTTTTGATGCAGCCTTAAATGTTTGTTTTACGATGTTCTCGTTTTCACAAGAAAACCGCACATTTTTCCTTTTGGGTAACCTGAAACCAAACCCCACCAACAAGTGGAAAACAATGGTATTTGTACAGCTTTAGTTGATATTAAACCGCTCCTATTTCTCGTCATGATAGCTGTGCAGAAGGTTCATAGAAACCTTGCTCCTTGTGCCATGTGTTTCTTTTTGTAACTCGTACTTCTCTGAGTTTAACTAGAAATAAATTCAACTCCTCCTTTGAAATTTCCTGGCTAGAAATTTGCCATGGAAACCCTAAATTTTGTCAGAAACTATGAGACCACTGAATGTCAAGTGTCCACTTCAACGCCTTGCCATTTTCTATGAACTTCAGCCAGGGCAAAGGCTGCTTTCCAGGGGAGCGGCACTGAAGATGCCACAGGACAGCCAGCTCCAGGACCCCCTACCTGAATATTACATCAAGCATTACACTTGATCAGAAAGTCTGAGTTGTAAGCCGTGACCAGCTGCAAGCTTGTTTGTTTGTTTATTTTCCATTTGTTTCTTCACTGTTGAGTTGTGAAATGTACAATATTCCTATAGTGATAAATTCAGAAACTAAGCAACTTGATAATCATAAAGAATAAAGATTGCATGGTAAATATTTTTCTGGAACAAAGCAAATCTGTTTTCAGTTTCTGTCTGTAACACTGATTTCCAGTGTGACTTTGGTCAATTCCATAGGTCATCCTGAGCTTAGTTCCAGTCAGCTGTAATGTCAAGAGATCAGCGTTTCTCTTCTTCCACCTGTTGTGTAATTTATTACAAACTGTTCGAGGCAGAAACTGTTTTTTTTTTTTCTATCCTTTTTTATAGTGCTTAGCCCAAATTTTGTGGGAATAATGATTTTTTGTGGTTATTCTTAAAAACTAAAATGAATAAATAAAATGATTGGGGTGTGTGTTGAAAATAAACTTTTCCCTCCAAAAATTTTTATGCATTAGAAAGAAAAGTGAAAATTGGGTTGAAATTTGAAGCACTGTATTTCAAATTAAAAAATTTACTTTATGTTGATATGAGTTGTAAGAAATACAAATACATAAATATTTTAAGTACATATAAACGCTATTTTAAATCTGAAAATTAAGTTCAAATTAATATTGATCAAAAGAAAGTTCTCTAGGGAAAGATTTTTGATTTTTTTTTTCTAATGTGAATGCCTGAATCATTAACGTGCCTCTTCTCCTAGAACATTTTTCAAGATAGGGACAGTTTTAGCTCCCAAATTTGATGCAGCTTTTTCCAGCGTAGGTGGCCCATGGAGTATTGAAAGGAACACAAGATGCTCTGTAGCAGTGTGAGATACTCATGTCACCACCACTTAACCCAAGCCCTTCTCTGTACAGACATAATCAGGACTTGGAGTGCTTCCTGTTGAGGAGGTCTGGGAGTTCAGGACCCATTTCTTAAGCCTTTTGGAAAATTGCCTTTACCTTTGCTAGCGATTTCTTGTGTATATACCTACGTATGTCATGACATGGCTTGAGCACTGAAGTAATAAGCAGCTATTGACTTCCACCCCAATGTTTGCTTCACTGAGCAAGTGTTTGTCAAGGGATCGATGCAACTGTAGGAAGCACCTGACTCCCTGCTAGGGCAGGGCTGCCTGTGGGAGTGACTTCTCACTGCCAGCTACAGGTATTTTGGTGTAGAGGGGATATCTGGGGGATAGGAAAGGGAATATATGATGGCTGGAAGTCAGGAGGTCTTTCTTTTAATTATTTAAGTCATTAAAAAAAACCAAAAACATCAGTTTTACCGTTTTATTTAATTATGATGGATTTTGCGCATGCTTAGTTTAGAATGCATTGACTTTAACCTATTAATATATCCCTTTAAATAATAAATGCAACAAGCTCATTGCAATATTAACACAAAAGCTAAAGTCAAGGGATGCAAAAGCTAGTATTGTAGTAATAACATTCTCTTTGCCAGGATACACAAGTCAGCATGGCCCGAGTTCAGCCAAAGATGTGACCAAAATACTCAGAGTGAATATAAGCTTCAATTAAAAGTCAAGGAACCACAGCTCCAGCTGCTCTGAATCAGTACAATTCCACCCAAAAAATGCTGACATTGTGACAGCTTATACATTTTGGCCCCCCAGGCTTGGCTCAGTTAAAATCTGTGGTTAAAATATGGATGTGGACACTTTGAGAGAACAGCCCTGCAGCATTCTTGGCAAGTGGATGGACAGATAATACCCTGATACAGAAATACTTCTTGGACACATGCTTAAATCCTGTTACTGACAAATTAATACTGCATTTACATCCACAGGAGGCAATGCCATTCTGAGCCCCCACATTCTCTTCTGAGCATGGACTGAAGTTTTGTTTAGCTCATGAATTTTCTCTGTTGTTATTGAGGAGACTGTTATTTGTGCATGCTTATTTCTTGCTCTAAGATAGAGTTTCATGGCCCTGTATGACTCTTCCAGTGCATCTGTTAATAGCTGCTGACATACCACAGCCTCACACACATACATGCTAATGAAGTTGTTCAGCGTTTATGTGCAGACTTATGCAAGAGAGCAGTACCTGGCTTCTGATGTGTCAAAAAAAAAAAAAAAAAAGTCTTCAGAAAATATGCAGTGGCAAAGCCACAAGGTAGAATTATTTATCAACATCAACAGACTGAACTAACAGCTTCTGTTGTGGGAAATGTTAAGGTTAAAGAAGAACATGTAGAGGAGGAAGAGTTGTTATTGTTAGCAGTATGTGTGTGTATAGAAAGTGAGTTAGATAGCAATTCTCTCCATAACGTAGCTAGCTGATGAGAGGCATCCAGGTATTGGGAATACCTTAAAGATTTATTAACATCTAGAGTCTGCAGGAGCTGGTACCATTAAAAGGGAATACAGATCTTCCTGAAACACAGCACAGTCTAGACTTCTACAGTGTTTTTTGTTTTTGTTTTTTCTTGGGGGGGGAGGGGGGTAAAAGCTGACGACATGCAGTCTGTAAAGATTTCAATCCACCCTGTGCAGAAATTGGGTGTGTTAAACCATGAGTTCTGGAGACCACCGCCCAAGTGTGTCATTGCATTTCTCAAACCCTTTCAAGCTCTCTCTGCTGTTTCACTGGCGGAATCCTGTTCCAGTTGTGTTTCAGCTTTTTCAGGCTCAATCTTGATCTGTCATGCTATGCTGCTGTGTTTTCTTATGTCATGGATAAGGTTGTATATCAGTGATGTGTGATGTGTGTACATTGTTTGCGCTGTGGGTTTGATATGAGAGAAACTAAGAAGAAATACATCATACATCTACTATAATCCTGTGATGGCATCCTTTATTTTTGCTTTTGAATCCACCTTTCTTTGAATTTATATCAGAATTGCCCATTCAATTTTCAGGACCAGATAGTCTCATAATATATATAATTAAAATTGACCTTGCAAGACATACATACATGCATATGTGTGTGTGATTTATATATAAGATAAATCTTTTATTAAAAAATACCTGAAGTACAGCTGGGATGTTAGGTGTATTCTCCATACAATTTGCAAGGTGGTATAGCACAGGAAGTTCTTTGGCCTGTGATTAGACTGCCTTCACTGTTGGCCAGTGGTGCAGCACACTACAGCACCCTCAAATGAATGAGATGTTCAGAAGATACTAGCCCAAATTCTTCTTTTTCTTTCTTTTCCTTTCTCCATCTGTTGTACTAGTGTTGGGCTCAAGCGTGCCCGCACGGTGGCTGCAGCAGGAATTCTGCAGCATGCTATGGGATCCAGTCTGGGTCCCCATTGCAAAGGGGAGAGGTTTTTGAGAAGACCAGGAAATGCAACCGGTGATTTTTCATCTTTGGCTGAAATATCCGGTGACTCTGCCATGATGTATGAGCAGAAAGGAAGAACTTAGCTCCTGTCAGCAGCTTGGAGAAAATCCTGCTGGAGCCTTATTTTTCAAAATGAGTACATATTTTTGGTACTTTGTTGATGGTTGGGTTTTTCTAAATCTGTTTAAAACCTTATTGTCTTTTGTGTCTACTTGAGCCTCTTACAAGTACAATAGACGGGTCTGTGGCACAGGAGCCATGTATATTTTTGATCCCTCCACTTACCAAAACACTAAGGAGGAAGGAAGAATAGTGGTGTATGAACAATGATTTTTCTAGACTCAAAGCCATAAACCTGTGCTATCAGACGGATGCTGACATTTCCTTCCTATCAACAGTTATTGGACCAAGAGGAACTCTATTAATACTGTGTCCTAGTAGATGAAAGTTTGTTGTTGTTGTTGTTTTGTTTGTTTGCTTGTTTGTTTTTCATTAGAAATAATGTTGATGAGGCTTAATCTATGTTATGTTGAGTCCTAACCAGATTAATTTGCTTGTGGAAAGCAACAGAATGATTTGCTGTGTGACCTTGCTTCTCTTCTTTCTGCCTAACCTCCTCACTGCTGTCCTCCAGAAACCTGCATTACTTCTGAAAGTTCCTCTGCTGGTAAATTCTGCTGCTACAGGGGTATGTATTCATTTGGGAACATGCATGCAGGTTCCAAAGTCATGACATTTTCAGACCAGAAATGATGATGCTGGATGCAGTTTCCTATTAGCTTCACGAATAAGGGAAATAACAAATAGGTTCAGAAATTTGAGATGCCAAGTGAAACTGCCTGAAAGCAAGAAGAAACAAAAAAGCAGCAAACATGAAATAGGAATTTGGTCTAGTTCTGGAAGAAAAAATCACAACGCAGATATGTCTTGTAGCTAACTATGAACTATTTTGCTATTACGATTTTTTATCCCCCAGGGGATGCCACTGCATTTACTTTTTCATTTTTTTTACTTTAAACGTGGTAGTCCTTTTTCCTTATGCCCCATGAAAGCAAAAAGGATGTCATCTTGGTTGCAAATCCTCTGTATTAGAGCCAGCTAAATTCTCACTTCAAATTTTAGTTTTAAGAGTAACTATTGTCCTAGCCATAAGCTGAGAAATATCCTCCAGGTTTACGCTTTTGTTAAACAGTTGAAAGAGAAGCTGGGCCCTGTGGTAGGTCCTTGCCATTTACCACAGGCCACATCCATCTTTGCCCCACACATCCTCTGACCAAGCATGTCCAGGTGTTTCAACTGAACACACATGGGACTGGTTTCTAGGAATAAATATCAGAAGTAAAGCTGATGAATGGAGTGAATTTTTAATATAAACTGGTATTGTTACTGCATATTTTCAGATAAAGGCATATACAGGAAAGTTAATGGGGATAAAGCGAAAGTGACTCTGCCAGTCAAATTAAGTGCAAATTGGATTTCCTTGAAGTCTGCGTAGGGTATATCTGTGTACTTTGTATTTGGCTTTGTTTAGGTTCTTTGAAACTTTGTCATAAAAGTCAGATACTCCTAATTTTGATGCTACAAAGGGACCAAATAGCTAGCAGAGGGAGTAAAGGCTTATTAACAATAAACCCATTGGCAAGAACTGTGCGACCTTACAGGATGATTAGGAAGGAAGCAAACATGCTCTGTGGTACTTCTGTCTCCCAGAGGAAAGGTAGAAGAGGTGAGAGATGGCGTGTTTGCAAAGTTAGGAAAGGGAAAGAGTTGTGTGTTATTTTCAGACTTGTTCAAAAATTTTGGAGATCCAGCCCCATAAAAAAAGCCAACCCATGGGGGGGGGAGGGGGTGGAAGAAAAAAATATATATATACAAAATTTAAGAATGAGGAACATCCTTTGGTTCATTATTTTAATGCCCGTAATGACTTTCATCTAATGCTCTCAGAGCTTTGTGAAACGTATCTTGGCTTGTTTGTAATCAGCTTTCTGAAAACAACAGAGTACATAGCATTTAATCCCTGAGAAGTTCACAGCAAATGTAAAAGGGTAGCAAACTATGTATTTGGAAAGTATTTGCACTTGATGGGGGAATTCTAGTTGGGGCCTATTAAGCTTTCTATTGAGGGTGAAAAGCAGTGAGGAAGCTTTCAGGGTTTTTTTCTGTCCCCCATTGAACACCCCCTGCAGTTAGCTTGGTTTGGAACACCTGAAAGCTAAAAAGCTCTGTAAAGAAATAGAAGTCTCTCTATCTGTGCACATGCAGACAGACTCCTAGGCATCCTAGGAGTCATGAAATCAGACAAACTGGGCCTTCAATAACCTCTCCAGTTTCCTTGTGCATCTAGTTCAGCTTCCAGTGTGTGCCATCCTGTGTGTCTGTGTTTTTGGCCATGAACACAAAATTGTGTCACAGAGGGTTGTGTAATGACAATTTGCTGTTAATTGCTATCTAAAATTGCCAGTCATTGTAATTTCAGTATGATCTTGTTCATAGGTCACCAACAGTCATGGTGGCCAATCCTGAATACTTGGGAGGAAAAATAAAAGGGCGGGGGGGGGGGTGGAATGGAATACACATGTGGTTTGGGGACCTCTTCTCATCTACCTTTTTCTTATTCCCCTTCTCCTCTTCTATTGTCATTCTGCTGGTTTGCATGTAGATTATTGTCCTGTAAATTGAGGTAACAGTTTCAGAGCTGGCTAGCCCCTGCCCTAAGCCTACCTCATCGTCTCTGGGACAGCTGCAGATTTTTGTTGGTGAGAGGCTGGACCACAGGCATTAAAGAGTACATTTGGTATGCTTTCAAAGGGCTAGGCACGCTCATTCCCAGCCCAGAGAGCTGGGGAGGAGGGAACAGGCAGAAATATAGCAAGAAAGAAGAAGTCTTGCTGACGCGAATCAGGATTTAATATGCTGACCACCTGCTCTTGAAATCCTCATCTGCAAGATATTTGAGCCTATGAATTCAGACTTGACACTTACAGGCTTTCACCTAATCTTGCTGTCTGGCAGCACAGTCACAAAGAATGTGACCTCATGAATAGAAAAGATACCTCCTGGATATCCTGGCAGAGCATGTTAATAAACCTTTTAACATCAGCAGCACCTGCTCAGCAGGCTGTAGGTTAGGATGCATATAAAATCACTTTTTAGCTCTAATATTTATTAGGAGTGTGAATACATAAATTTCAAGTTTGGGTTCACTGAATCCTCAAGTCTTCACTGCTTATACGCAGCATAAGGGAAGAGAGGGAAGTGTGTAAAACAACATCATCTGCAGGACTGTGCCTATGTTTCTGGGAAGGACAGCAAGCACGAGACGGGCCTTCTGCAGAGGAAAAAAATGAGCCACCACAGAGTCCCTTCCACTGCTCTGTTTTGACCTTTCTATATCTGTCTTCCTCCAAGTCTGTAAAAAGTGAATACTTTGCATCCAAATTAACTGTGTGGCACAGGGCTCCCCTCTGCCCTGTTATCAACACTGCTGGTGGTGCCCTCATTCTTACACAGCATACTCTCAATTCAAATATCTTAAGAGGAGCTCCAGCTTAAATACTTGATTGTATTTATTGAACCGATGGAGCAATGCACCAACAAAGCCTTGCTAAAGAACTCACAGAGCACCTTGTCCCAACAGGAGCGGTGTTGCTTCATGTTTGTGGAGTTTTTCCTTGTAGCACGCTCCCTACTGCTTATTGGTATAACTATTGCTATGGGAAGCCTGATTCTGCTCATCCCACATGCAGAAAACATGACATCTAAGGTAAGGAGAAAAGTAAAGTCCTTGTAAGGATGACTGGAATACAGCACTCAGAGCAAGACTTGTATTTTTCCCCACATTGTGCATCAGAAAGTTACATTTCCTCAGGCACAATTTTCCTTGTTCAGGAACATAAGTCCTTATTACTTTCCTTATTTCTTAAACTTTACAAATCAAACTGGCAACACTACAATTTTCTGATTGAATAAGAACGCCGGCTGTGTGATTTCTCTCCAGGGGCTGATGGTCTTGATTCATTCTTGCATTTTGAATGTTGCAGTGTCAATGAGCTTTCTTTATCCATGATTTCTGATTCTCTTTTGCATTTGCATCTTCCCCTCTGCTTGTGTTGCTCTCAGTTCAAGGGCACACAAATACAGGTGTACCACTAATTTGTAACTTATTTTCTTCAAAGTGAAGAACGTAAAACAATCTGAGACTAAAGCAGGAAGAGATCTGAAAGGCAAACAGAGGGGAACAGGTCAGACAGAGGGGAAAGAAGTTCACTTTACAGCTACCCTACAAACACCTTCTGTGACTTGGAATACACTACTTAGATCAATATCCTTCATACCATTTATGTGCCTAAATGATGGTTTTCATGGCCTCACAGACTGCGCTGTGATTTGATGTTATATAGAACCCCCTCACTCCATTTTAAGATGTGGTTAATTATATTGTCTTCATTACTGTTTAAAAATCTTGTAGCTGTGGGGGTTGGACACATTTCTCTAATCCACAACCCAAACCTACTTTAGTAAGTTTTATACTTATTAGTTTTAGTACCAACATAGTTCTTTTGATTATTTTTTTCATTCCCTCCTGTCCTTTCTCTCACTCCTTGGTATAGTTATTAGGCAGGAATCATATCTCCCTTAGCCCTCCCTAGTATGAGTGATCAAGGAATTATGCAGTATTTCAGGCAGAGTTTCATTATTTCCCTGTGTAATGGTGTCTACCACTCCAAATTTCTGTTGGAAACCTCTGTCATGATCACATTTTATATACTCCCTTAAAGCAGCGCAAACTGTATTTGTATTACTTTTGTATTAGAAATGATCACTGGACATACTTGTATGGCTACTGCATGTGAACTTGTGGTGCCAAATGGTCGCCCTACGCATGTCCAGCCTTTGAATAAAATAAGTTAGGGACCCCATCACTGACAGGTTTTGTTTCCATCATGATTTTCCTACCAGGTACCCTGAGTGAAGCGTTCCAGGTGTGGAGAGGTCATGTAAATAAAAGCCATTCATAGCACACACCAGGGAGCTAAATTAAAAATAACGTTTTTGTGTGCTGCATTATTGCAGACACAACATATTTCTTTAATGCATCATTTAAGATTCTATAGGATGAGGTAGCACTACGTAAATGTTGACATGCAGTTGGAGAGTTTGTTTTGCTTATGAGTGATGAGCCTATTTACAATATTATGCAAATGAATGTCAATGAGGTCTTTAACACTCAGATCATACCTCTTAAATACCACTTTCTGGTGCATGTCACTCATTCTGTCCCACTGAAACACTTTGGTACCAAGGTCTCAGTTTTACAGGGACTTTTTATGGGATTGTGGAAGACTAGGCTCTACATCTGATGATGGTATAGAAGGGATGACATCTTGTGCTGAGGGAGAAAAATGTTCATTCTAGTCAAAAAGGAAGGTTGCATTTTTTTGTGGATTTCTTTGCTTATTTATCCATTCATTTTGAACTGAGGCTGTTTCACGTTACTCAAAGGCATTGAGTGCTAAAGTCCAATCTGCTTGTTAACCAAATCTAGAAGAGGCCTTTCAAACAGGTTTTAAACTTTAAGACTCTTGAGACTGATGGACCTCCAAAATCTGTGCAGACAAGCATGGAGATAACCTAAGTCAAGCCTTCCTATTCTTATTTTTCATTGCTATTATGCACCCTAACTAATACCACAGTAGCCCCCTGGGATAAGCTTCTCAGCTTCTGCATTTTGTTTTAGCTCAGCTCACGTCAGTGAAATGGTGGTGATTTATACTTACCTGAGGATGTGGCTTCCTGAGTTCAGAGGGGCTATTGCAGAATATTGGGCCCAAAGGTGTTTTCTACAGGATTTTTAGTTAAACTAATGCCTAAAGCAAGACTGTGGCTAATTAAGGAAGGATTTCTTGGTCTAAGCCCTTTTCCTTGAGACACACAGTAAGCAGCGTGCATCTTGTCTTTGACAGAAATGTAAAAAAAATGACAGGGGAGTGTTTATCGATCCCATTTACTGTATATAGCAGTGCATACATATTGGCAATACTAGTTTATGAGTTTGGCTGATGTGATCCTGAGAGCAGAAAATGTTTTAATAGAAGTAAAACATAACCTGAACTTTATTGCAGATGCCAAGTTTACTGAAGTGTGACACAAAGAAGGTTATTGGGGTGTTACGGTATATCCACAATGTACAAAATAAAGTCCAAAACAAAGTAAGGATATTTTTCAGTTTCCTTTGTTTGTCAGATCACCTGGAAAAAATGCCTTTTTTTCCAAGAAAGGGATACTAAAAGCACTGATGGTTTCTTCTACCAATAATGTTTAAATTCAGGACCTCCACTTGGATTAAATATATTTAAAATGTTGGCTGGTTATTTAAGTTTTGGTGGTGGTGGTGGATTTTGTTTTGTTTTCTTTTAGAAAGCAAAGCATACTTTTTGTGTGTGTGTGGTTGCTTTCATTGGGATGCAGAAAACCTCCTGAGTCTGGAAGCAGGGGACTAGACTTTTAGTTTGATCCAGAGCCTTGAGTGGAACTAGCCATGAAATATAGGTCTGGATTGTGATCGCAAACTTCACGTTTAGATCCAGTGCTTTCCTGTTCTTTTCCTCTTATTAAAGTGTATAAAATAACAAGTGTGTTATAGTTCATCAAGCCCTGGCAGTGAAATGCAAAGAATAAGCAGTATTTTTGCACTGTCTTTTAGTACATTAGGATGATTGTCCTGCATATTGTCTATGGAACAATTGAGAAGAATATTCTGGAAATGAGTTAACTTATCTGGAATGTAAAATGATCTTTTATTCAATTTGAGAGGAAGAAATTAGGTGTTGTGCAAGTAATCTCAAAATACATCTCTGAACTGTTGATCCCATGGCATGCTGTGATTGCATGAGGTTGTTTAATTGGATATGCTGATCGGAGTTCACTGTTTACATGTACACAGCTATTTTGGAAAGAGAGCTTGTTAACGAAAGTAGAAGAAAAACTTTAAAGAAAAAGCACGTTTGGCATTTAACAAGCAAGAGATTTGCTTTCCTTATTAAAGTCATTATAACTGAGCTCAGGAATTGCACATGCACTAGGGAATTACTTGAATTAAGTTAATAAAGTTGTATTTTATTAGGTTTGAGGGGCTTGATTATTCCATTAGTAGTGTGATACGCTGGTGCCCAAGTTCAGGTCTGTGGGTTCGAACAGGCAGCTTATGAGGATGGAGATGTGAAGCTCCTGTTGTGCACCTCATCATTTGGGTGAAGAGGTAAGGTTTTGTTTATTTGGCTTCTTTTTGAGACAGGACAAAAGAAATTGGTGCTGCACAGGCTTAACTAGTAATCAATAGGGTTTGATCTCAGGAAACTTACAGGAGAGCCCTTCAAGTAATAGGTAGAAACTCTACATGCCCCTCAACTCCTACTGAATACTTCAAGCCTTGGGAATATGTAGCAGGGTTTTGGGGTGGGGGTTCAGGAAGCTGTGGTTATTGCGTCTTCTTTTCAGTGCAACTGGTTTGTTTGTTATCTTGTTAGCTACTCGATTTTTGCAGTAAGATGCGTAAATGTGTTCATCTCGTTTTAACTGCAGAACACAATTGGCATTGGTAGTAAGCTGCTTTGAACCATGTAATGCATCTGAAAGGTGAAATGTTAGAGTTCCAGCTACCAGCGATGTAAATACCTTGTTCCTTCAAACACTTGATGAATACTCAGGTTACCGGGGCATATTTTTTTTGACCTGGGGAATGCTCCTAAGATGTTGCCAATTTGGTTTTAAATTGATTTAATCAGTGACAGAGATGAATAAGCTTTGGACCCTGCTAAGCATTAGCATCACACAATAATGGAGTTCCCTGAATGATAGAACTAGAAATCTCTAAACCATCTTTATCAAAAAATTTTGAGAACAGCCTTCTTTAATGGTGTTTTCCCATTGAATGGGAATAGTAAAGGGGTCCAAAGACAGCAAAGTAGGGGTGTTAAGATTGGAGTGGATTTTTTTTCTTTGAATCACAGAGAACATGAACTGAAGCTGATGGGCAGTGATGAAGGTTGGGTAATGGGTCCCACTTCTGAGTGCACCACAGTAAAACCCTTACCTTAAACCAGTGTTTTGCCTGTCCTTTGTCACTAAACCTGCAACCCACTGGCAGTTGAGTGTGGGCAGAGTCCTGCTCCTGTTTGCAGCTGGTGCTGAACTGTACTATCACACACCTCCCACTGGCTTTCCATTGCACTTCTGCTCCCTGAATGAATCACTTTAACCTGCTGAATGCAGATTAGAGAGGGCCTTTCCAATCATGTTCGCAAGATTGACAAAATGGAAGGAAATATTACTGTCATTGCTATGAATATATTTTAATATAGTTTTTCCCCAGTGAAGTCAAAATTCACTCCTCATTCTTCACTATGAAACAATCATATTCTAAAACGTTTTGCTCAGTGAAGACAATGGGTGCAAAGTTGATCCTGTGCTCCTTTCTGAAAGGCAAAATGGTTTAGCCTGACATATGGAGGAGTCAGCCAAGAAGTTAGCTTATTGGGCAGATAGTCTTTTCTAGAATGCACCCTTCTTGTCAATTCACATCTGTAGGTCAGCAAAGAGTTAATAATAAATTGCTACTTAATGAACCTATAATCATCTTATTAAATCCACAATGAATGTGTAGCTAAGTATACTCAGAATATTTTAATTTAAAATGTAACCATAAAATCTGCAAAGTGGAATTAGTGTGGGGGTTTTGAGATTACATTAGCAGCAAAACAGGGGTTGGATATTAATTGTTAATTAAACCATACAGACAACATACACTGGAATCTTAACAACATGGAAGTTGTATCTATTTATTTAACATCTTGTAGTTGCAAGACTCTTTGCCCACCAACATCTCCCCTCCCTCCTTTTGATTGAAAGGGAAATTTTTGGACTGATTTTGTTTTTCTGCAAAGCTGGTGAGACAATGAAGTGAAACTTCCAGTTGTCTCTGGAATAGGTTTGACATTATTATGCTCCATGGAGTGATAGAACAATAGTATTTCACTATGAGTTTATTTATTAAACCATTTTATGGGAATTTTCTTCTACCATCTAACCAGTCTCTGAGGAAAGATGTTGATTTGATTTCCTCTAATGAAAGTGTCCCCCTTCTTATGACATATTCCTGGCCATGCAGCTCATAAAGTCCCATATGGTTTTGCTCTTCCTTGGTTAGGTCAAATGCCGAAAAGAGCTCAGTGTCATTGTTCTTTCTCTTCCTCCTTTTTTCATGTTTATGCTTGCAGTATGTGAGACTGAAAGCACCAGTTGTGTGGTGTATTTTGCTTAAGGGGAACTTGCTTTGAGGGAGGATTTTTGGAAGTCTCTTCAGAAGAGGCCCATGTGCTTCAGAAGGAATTTCCAGTCCTTTGCTGCAGCCAGCAGGAGAGAAGTGGGGGGGCTCCCAGTACCTGCTTCGCCTCCTAACTTCTTCACAGTTTTCCCTATTGGTTTGTGTTTACTAGTCCAGGAGCTTGTTTCTTCCAGGACCTCTGTTTTTTCTTACACCATGTCTTTTTTTGGTCCTGTTCCTTACTGCTTTACACTGTGATCTTGTGGTTTGGGCAACCTCTACAACCCAACTCAGCTGCCTTTGGCTTTTGAAGTAATATAACTTGACCTCTCTATGATCACCTTAGTGTAAATGCATTTCCCTCTTAAGCTTGTTTGTGGCAAGCACTCAGAAAGAGATGAGTGCAGCATACCTGTTACCTTTTAGAAGATATATCCCATCATTTGAGTTAAAGACTGCAGGAGTTCTCCACACCTGCCTTCCTGGTCGTTGTCTCTGCTGCTGTTGTGGGATGAGTGTCCCCATGCACTGCAGCTCTCTTTCATCTGAAAGGAAGGGCCTTGTCACGTCAAACCTTTACCAACATCATAAACTCCAGTAGAGAGTCACTTCCCTAAATAATGTTACCCGGTCCTTAGTGTCTCCCCCCTACTCCCCAGCCCTGACACTTGTGTAGTCCTACTTCCTTGCTGGTAGTTTCTGCTTTGATCTTTTCTCCTCATATATATGCTTCACTCAAGGGCTTTATGAGATTTTGTCCTTGCTCCTGCATCTTACCTGTCATGCATCTCTCCTTGTCTCCCAAGTCCCTCTTCAACAAATCGTTTCTTGCCTATTTCTTGTACAGGTATCCCTGGCAAGCAGACAAGGAGTGTGCCATATAACAACATTTGCAGAAAGGTTTTTTGATGTTGTTGTTATCCTAGATACTAAACCCACACTTTCTTGCTCTCATCTGTTGTGGCAGAGAGATTAATTTAAACCCTGTGCATCATTCAGCATTGTTGCCACTTCTCTGTAAAAGGCCATGCACCTCACAGGCACTTGTAGAGTATGGTACAATAACAATGGATGCAAGGCTGTGCTTTGTCTATTGAACAGGCCTCTTTATCCCCAGCTATACAAACCACGTGGTTACTCCTCATTTTTGGAAAAAGCCAGCTAAGTGACACTTCTAAGCAAATCCAGCGTACAGCATGAAGTATTCTTTCCCAAACACCCTTGAGACTACAGTCCACTTTGATTCATTTGTGGCTTTATTTTAATCACATTGATCCAGTTTTCCCCCTTTTTCTTCTGCGAAGAAAGAACATTGCATCTCTGAAGGCCATAGCCTGGAGACCTGAAAGTTAGGTCCCTGACCCCTATAAAGTCGACAGGACCTCATAAATTATTTTGTAATCCTTTCCATTCACCCTCTGTGTACTAATGCATGTGTGTACATGCCACAAGTAAGGATTTGCAGAACAGAGCACTCACTTTGTTTATAATTGAAAACCATTGTTGGAGAAACAATGATTCAATAACCTTTCTGAGTCTGGCCTAATGTCTCTCTCCAGAGACCATGGTGAGCACAGTGGTAAATCAATTTTAAAGAGAGTACAGCATTTCTAACTCTTTTTTGCAAGACTGACTACAGTTTCAGGCTTCTACTTAATAGCTCTGGATAATGCAGGGCTCCAAGCATTGATGTGAAGTGTATGTGTGTGTGTAACAGGGGCAGATTGCATTATCTTCTCTCCTTCAGATTTTTTCCTTCTGCAAAAGAAAAAAAAAATCAATATTAAGGTGAGTGAATGGACCATTTAAATGAAGAAATATGGGGTACTAATTTGATTCTGTATTGTACACAATAGCGATATGTGCAGTTTGAAGGCAATTACCTCTTTGCAGCTCTTGGGGGAATGTATCTCTTTCCATTTTCACCTAGGCTGGCAGAAAAGGAAACTGAAGAACCATAGAATGAACCAAGAAGCTCTTAACTGAGTCAGGTGGGTGGGTGGAGAGTTTTCCTTCATCTACATATGCAGAACAAAGGAAAACTTTACAAGGACTAGCTGAGTCAATTCTGACATCAACATTGGTCAGTGCAGTTCAAAATCACAAGTAGAAAAATGTTAACAGCATTTCTTGGGGGTATTTTAGGTTGTTGTTTGTTTGTTTTTAAGTGCATTTTACTTTTATAATGCCTCTTTTTAATTGCAGGGTCATTTTCCTTCTTGCCTTGCTGAAGTTGGATCTGTAGCATGCAGTGTAAGTCAGTTAATGTTCTAAAAACATAAAGGGACATCCTCTCTCCTGGTAGTCATGCAATAGTCATGATTGCTGAAGGATGGAAGAGAGAGAGAACCTTTGTAAGAACAAACTTTTTTTTTAGACTAGTAGCTGGGAAAAAAAACACAGATGTACTAACAGATATACTTCCAGGTTTAGAAAATGATCTGGTTACCTAGAAGCGATCCTTAATTGAGGTGCAAGTTACATTTACAGCTGGGTGGGCTGGAATTCACTGAGAACAAACAAAAAAACTCAAACTTTAATCAAAAGAATAGCAAGTGGGGGCAACAGTCTAAAAGCAGGAGAAAACCAGAAGAAGCTTAAAAACTTGTCCAATTTATCCACCTTTGTCAGTTGGTCCATTAAAATAATTCACCTCTCTTTACAAACCTGGCTTCTTTGAATAATTACAGAGAAGATGGGTCAGTTGTCAGCTGGCATTAAAAGTGTTTTAGTTCCATTACTTTGTGAGGTGAAGGCAGCTCATGCCAGCTGAAGATTAGATCACCACATGTATTAAATGTGCCATACATCAGGCTGCACTTGCTCTTCCCATGTGGCAACTTCAGTTCAGGCAGAATGAGTGACAAAACAAGGAAGGAGAGGACATCTGTCACGTTTAGTGGTCGCCATTAGAAGTGAGAAAAACACAACCTGCCAGGCAGGAAGGAGGAGGAAATGGGTTCAACCTTGACAGGGGCCACAGGAGTTGGTGGACAGGTGATGGCATCTCTTTGCATTACGTGACTACTAGAGGTCATTGTTAATAGCTTGCAAATCAGCCAACAACAGTTTTCTCTGGTATGCTAGGACAATTTGAAAAATACTGATACACGCTCTCTCATTTGGGAGTTGTTTATAAAGCAAGCTGATTAGCTTTTCAAAAATTTATTTATTTATTCTGTCTGGAGAGATACATGGGCTGTCTGTATTTAAACTCCTGTAAATACTTGCATGATACTCCATAATGCTTTTTTAGCTCCTGGACTAAACTATGATTTGGAAGATCATACAACATTTTTTTTCTGATAGCCTGTCTTTTGTAACAATTTTATCCGTTTTGAGAAAGTGTTCTGCAACAGATAGACTCTGATGGTTCAATGAGTCCATTCAGAAGTACTTTCCACTTTGCAAGGGTAATTATCTTTATTAGTTCTGTACCTTGATAGTGTTTCAGCAGAGCATTTAGGAGTGTCAGGTTCTATTAAGGATAAACTAGCTCACGGAGGAAATAATTTGGAACTGTGTACAAATGATGGTGCTTTAAGAGGTTTAAGTGAGTGTTCTGCTAGGTGGTTTTGCCCTTTATTACCAAAAAATTACAAGAAAATATAATTTATTTTGATTTTTTTTAGCCCTGTTGTCTTCGGAATGGCAGCCTTACCCTTGTAAATAAATGTGAAAAATATTAAAGCTTCTACATGCAAAAAAATGATCTTTAAGTTAACAGGCTTCTAGCAATTTGTAATCAGCCTAGTTCAAAAGTGTCATTTTGTTACTATACTGAAGTTTTGTTAGTGAGGTTATGCTACCTACACAAGGATCCTTTTTTCTGAAGTGCCTTTTCTTTCCGAGAGCTGAACTGCAGAGATCAGGCAGGAAATAAGCATAGCTGGTATTTGCATGGTTTAGCAATCTAGTGGAAGATACTTCTCACTCATCCTATGTTGATATGCGCTGGTCATGTACTGTTTGTCAAAGCTGTGATGCTTCGACAAGCTACACCCACAGGCACCAAGGAGGATGAATTTCAAAATGATCTGCCTCACCTGAGCTGCAGGATTAACTATGTGAGAAAACCAAGGGAAAGTGCTGAGACCAGGGAAAAGATTTTGCTAGTGGTAAACAGGAAAACAAAACTCTAGAGGAAGACTCCGATGGTGGAAAGTGGGTCATGCTTCATTTCCCTAGACTGCTCAATTTCATTGCATGCCCTTAGCACTTATATTCAAGACCCTGCATGTATTAATCATGCTAGAACTGCTGTCCTCAGCTCTCAGTAAGTTTGGCTTTCCTCTCTCCACAGACTCTTTAGCATCTTCAACTTGCTTTCTCTCATTTTCTCACCGCTTGATATTTGTTCTGTGGTTAAAGGGGACTGATACGGAAAATAAACTCTCTGTACTGGAGGAAAGGACAATATAAATTATTGCAAGCTAGAGAGTGCTTCCTTTTGCTTAAACTGCTGCTTTTGCCACTTCTCTTCTTCCAGAGTTTCTTATTGTTCTGCTTTGGGGCATGCATTAATAAGGAGGTCAGAGAGATGGGCACACCTAACACAAGTTAGTGTCAAAAACATGCAGTGGCACCAAGGGCACCCCTCTGGGCACATGGCATCAAACTGGGAGAGCTGCCAAGGTGTTGGTGGGCAGGGTTAGCATTCAATGGGACCTCGGCAGGCTGCAGAAATGTGTTGAGAAATGAGTTAATGGTGAACCTCGTGACGTTCAACAAAGGCAAATTCTGAGTCCTGCAACTGGGTTGAAATTACTCCCTGCAGTAACCCAGGCTGGGGGCCTACCAGCTGGCTGAAGATCAGCTCCACTGGAAATGACCTCTGTGTGTCCTGGTGGACCAGAATGAGAATCTGAGCCATCAGTTTTTCTATATGGTACTTGTGGGACCATCTGGAACACCGTGCCTGGTTTCAGGCTTCTCTGGTACTAAAAAAGACACTGGCAAACTGGTCTTCTATATACCTACATTTAGGCAGCTGGATCATGCCCAAAGACACAGCGTTGTCTCTGTGTGTGCTGAAAACTACTGCATTAATAACTGTTAAAGAAGCTTTTAAAGCTCGATTCTTGCTGTCATGCTATAGATGCCTTACTTTGCTGCAAATTAAGACACATGACTACTTCTAAGAGAGATGATGATGCAAAATATAAAACTAAAAAGTGAAGTTGGATATAATATCAGAGGAAGATCAGGAGCAAAACTCCATATGGAAACTAGAAGGCTTAAGAGTTTTTGCATAGAAGTAGTGCTAACTGGCAGTCAAGCTGGGTGAAATGGGGGAAGGGACAAAAAGACAGGTATTTTTGGCCACTCTGTAAAGAGTCACAGCTGGCAGCAGCTCTTGCTCTCATTGTGGGAAAGGAAAAGGCAGAAGACAAGCAGCTGGAAGACTAAAGTCTGGCTAGGTTTACCACAGTTTATGCTGTTCTGCATTGTACTCTGTGCTTTTGTTAATAGGTTTGTGCTGAGCACTTTTGTCTCTTCATAGTAAGCTACTTTCTGTGAATGTTTCTTGGAAAAAAAAAAACACCATAGAAACATTTGCGTAACTCTGTGATTTATGTCCATTTCTAGCTTTCCCTTGCTTGGCTAGGCTGTGTTCTCGTGTCCTCTTTCAGCTGTTGCTGTGCCATGTGAAGACATTATTTCCTCCAGCCTCTAGTGATTAACCTCCAGGCACTGCTAAGTCCTTCTGGTGTAATTTGATTCAGTTAGAATGACCTCGACTGGAAAAGGCTATTATACAATGGACTGGTAGGTCTGACAAAATTTTCACTTCTCTAACACAGGGCAGTGATAACGCAAGGAAGTCTAAGATATTACCTCCCTTCAGCTGAGCACAGAAGAGTTTCTGCTCTGAGGTTCTTGTTGCTGCACCCTTGCAAGTTTTGTGGAAAAGTGCCCTATCCTGCTCTGGGCAAAAATGTCTGCACTAAATTGGATAATTTGAATGTTTAAGGTAACTCACTCTAAGGCTGAATTTGCCTAAAGTAGGCTAAGTATCTTTAAAGGAGACACAGACAAAGTTGTTTGAGAAGACGTAAAGGACTCCTACAGTAGTTGGGAGAAAGTAACGTCCAGCTGGAGCAAATACAACTCTAACAAGCCAGCTTGAGTGTTAGAGGGGACACCTGCAGGTGAACTAATTAACAGTGCAAACTGAAGCAACATGGCTCAAGTTTAAAATGGGAGAGTGCACATTAACTTTTACCAGTGTGACTTTTTCCATTTAACCAGTGTAATGTTTTGAAGGACCTATTCACGTGTTAATGGAACTGCTCCATCTCACTCTAAATAATGCTTTCTTTACAAAGCAATATTGATATTTCATTTGTCTGATGGCAGTTCTATTTTATGCTCATTTAGAATATCCATTTCACTTTTCTTTTTTTCTTCCGCTTTTGCTGTATGTGAGCACTTAAACTTGAGCTTAACTTTAGGTATGTGAGCATTAATAATGAATTTTAGCAGGATTACCATTGTGTATATTTAAGATCAACTATTATTGTTCTACTACAATTGCTGATTCAGTGAAACTTGTGTTTTAAGCTTGTCTTTTCTGGGAAATTAGTCTAGGCTAATTGATGTAAATCATATTAATTAAACCAGATAAAAGTCATGCAAGGCCTTTCTTATTTTGAATAAAAGACACCTTAAATCAGTTTTATTTGATTCACTTCCAAATCAGAGAAACTATTCTGATCTAAAAATCATCTCTATTCATGTGAGGAACTGTTAAGCACCAGTAATCCAGTATAGCCCCTGTGTAGAGAGTCTGTAGACTTTATTTCACTACTGTTTTGTGGTGTCCCCCTCCTTTGTGTATGTGTAGGTGTGAATTTCCTGGATATCACCTTTCAGTATCTGGATATCTGGAGTACTACTGGTGAGGAACATCAGCTTGTCTAGAACTGGATGGAGATCATCCTCTGTGACATTTTTGTGGTTGAACTGCTACATCATTTAACTACGATTTTATATCATTATGATATAGAGCTGAAGCTTTCTTGTTGATACCAGCTTTGGACACTGAAAGCAAGGAAGAATATATTTCAAGAATTTAACCTTGCATCAAAGCCAAACACGTTGTTTGCCTGGTAACTGCTGAGTGTGCTCCTTTAGTCTGCAGCCACCAAACATGGTAGAGTCCTCATGTTCTCATAGTGCTTTCCAGTGCATAATATCATGAAGAAAAACTCATCCGTCCCACCTAGGGCTGAATGTAGAAAGTAGACAATACAAGCAGGACTGAAATGGGTAGTTTGCTGGAAATCAAATTTGGTGGGAAAATAAACTTGAATGTCAGGAACACCTTTTGTAAATATGTGCAGGATGGTAATTTTAAGTGTAAGAGTTTGTGAAATCTTCATCACTGGTATTTTCTGAACATACTAGAAAATGTATCTTGGGAATGGCATAAGTATTGTTGATCATACTGCTATGGTATAATCCCATTTTTCTATGATTCATCAGCATTATTTTATTAGAATGTTTTTTTTTCTTTTTTATTTTTCTTTCTTTTTTTTTTTTCCAGATAAAATAAGAAAAGGTCTTTCACATCTTCCAAACAGGGCTCAATTTACTTGTCCACCTCTATATTTACAATGGTGACAGCAGAAATTAATACAGAAATAATGGTTCACTTATGATTTTCAAACAGGATAAATTGTAAATGTCAATCTAAACCCTAGGAGTTGTGGAAGTCTATCCTAAATTCTTCATCAGTTTTATGTGACAAGCTGAAAATAGTTGGACTAAGAGCAGAATAAGTATCCCAAGATTAAGTACAATAATCCAGAGCTTAAGTACAAAACTTTTTTTGGTATCAGTTATGTTGATTCAGCCAGTGATATTGGTGCAGGAGAATGTGGGAAAGCTGTAGTGCTACAAATAAATGAATAGAACAGGATTTAGTAATGCTCTTCACATCTCAGAGACTGGGCTCATGAGCAATTTGTACACAATAAAGAGGGCAATTTGCTGACTTAAGGTAGGACCAAAGTATGCTTTCGAGTCTTCAGGAGTCAGAACGATTAGATTTTATTAAGTCAAAAGGTTAATATTAATTAGAAATTTTGTTCTGTGGGAAAATTTATCTTCTTAGATTTTGTTTACCATCTGAATAAGTTTATTTTATTTTTTTAAGTCAAAAGAGTACCAAAATAAACATTGCATAGACTGTTTAGAACTATTTTATTTAATATGTTAACATTCAGCATTACATTCAGGGTTGAACCTTGCGTCATAAGTTAACACTTTGCCTCCTGGAAACTCTGTTTCTCTTCTTGGGTGTGAAGCTGTATTGCTAGACCACATCTGTCTTATCTGTGCTTGCGGTTGAAAGAATTTTGTGAACCAGTTCATTATCACAGCTACAGCAAAGTGGTCTAACCTGTGAGTCTGGACTATAGACATGGAAAGACTTTAGGCTTTGTGACAGCTCATGTCAATTTGTTTTAGTATTTAAAGTGACCAAAATTTTAAAAATTGAAATATTTCAGCCAAAGCAAATATTTTCTAGAGAAAATGAAAAAACAAACAAGCCAAAAAAAACCAACCAACACTGCAGAAATATGTTTTCCCCTCCATAGGACGTTACTATCTAGTTAAGTATCTACTTGAAAAGAAATACCTTTCTGCATCAGGTTGTCAACTGAGTGCAAAAACTCATGAATCCCAAGAGTGGTACCACTAACATGATAGATATCCTGAGACGTCTCTCTTGCATTAGAAGTTACTCAATTTTCTTGTCACCTGAGACAGGTGGAAACTTTTAGCTGTTGTATACACCTCCTTTTCATTGCTGCTCCTTGCCCTATTGCTGTGCTATTTTCTCCCCTAAGCCCTCTCATCTACAATTTTTCTTTGAATGGCACCTTGATGAGTCATACAAGCATCACATACCTGTTCTACTGAGCTCCTCATGTCACACTGGCAGGTCCCTTGGCTGACTAGAGGAGGTAACGCTGCCTAAAATAATCAAAAGAATATTCATATGGATTATTTTAGTGATTTTGAATGCAGATGGTTTATTTATTTATTCATTTGTGAGGGACATAGGGGGCTGGTTTGGCTAATGGCAGCTTTGTGAAAAAATAATTAACTTCATTTTACCCAAAGCCTTGACTTATTCTCCCTGAAAAAAAGCACAAAGTTTGCATGTCTGATCTCTGTGAAATGGGAGACAGAACCCTACAGAATGTAAAGTATAAGTGAGACAAATGCCTAACTACTATGTATGCAAATAGTAAGGAACACTCTTTTCTTTGAGTGCTTTACAATCAAACAAACATGGGTAGAGGCTGCAAAAGGAAAGATTGCCATTCCATTTTGCAGATAGAGAAGTGGTCTTTTACCAGCCACAACTGTGCTAGAGAGGGCATCACAAACCAGTGAAAAGCTGAAGTGGCCTTTTAAAAAATATATTTACAGAAGCTGCAAAGCATGGAACAATTCAGGAAAGACACTGATGAAAAAAAATATATATATTTTGGTAATTTCCTTAGAAGTTACTTAAGTGCTTATTAATGCACATTTTCAAAATTGAGTAGAAATGTGAGCTCTTGAGATGTATTGGTGTATGGAAGCTACCTGAGTCCCAGGTAGGAACAGTTTTCCTGCTTTTCTGGAGAATACCCTCCCAGGCTGTACCTGCCTGCAGGCAGTGAGAAGGTGCTTTCCTCCTTCTCTCCTGCCAACTTCCTGCCAGTTCAGAGCATCACTCAGGCTGCTTTTGTTTTAGTTGCCTTTTATGGTGCCATTTGATCTGCTTTCCCAGTAATGTAATTAAACGTCTTTGAATTAAAAAAAAATGTTGTAATAGGGATAATTTATAAACTCTGAGAGGAAAAAAAAAATCTTTTCACAGAATATAGGAAGTTATTGCTTTCAAAGGTAGATTATAAAACTTCTTTGATTGACAGTGGTACTTTGTATGGATGAATCTTTCTGAGCCTTGCAGTTAAAAAAGCTGTTCAGCAGTTAGAATAACCAGTCTCTATTAGTTTAAGCAGATTTCTTTTGTTTGTTTGTTTGCTTCAGCTCAACAGACAAGCATTTTTTTTAGCATGTTGCTGTATATAATAAACAAGGAAGCAAATGAAGAGTAAGTTTTCCTTCTGTAGCTCTCTTTGCTCCTTGCCCAAAAGCAGCTGTCATGCAATTTCTGAGCAAAGCGGTTACAGATTATTTTTAACATTTGCTTGTATTAAAGGTCATATTAACCTAGCTTATAGAAGCTGTGAAGGTGCAATGAGGCAAGAAGCTGTATATTGCTATGCTATTTTATTCTTTTAAAATTCAGTTTTAGATTAATAGGAAGATAACAAAGAACGGTGAGTAATTAATTAATAGGCTGTTAGGATTACACAAAGATCATACCTTTCTTAACAGAAAGGTTACAGCTAAATTCCATTCGTTCCTTTCTAACTTTTACCATATAACTCCAAAGTCCAATTTAGGAGGCTAAAATCCCCAGGCTTCCCTTGAAGAAAAAGAGAATGGTCCCTAAAGACCAGGAGCCAAACTTGAAATAAATCACCCACAAAAAGAAAAGTGTCCCGTTGGTGCTTGTAGCTGTCTCACTTAGCTGTGGTGTTATTGTCTATAGATGCTGCTCTTGGAATTTGGTTTAAAGTTAACAGTATGCTTGTGCCAAGCAGTCTGAGATGCAGACTCCAGCATTCCTGATACATGCTAGTTCTGTGCCTTGCCCATCCTCTGTTAAAGTTGCTTTAGCTTCATAAATGAGGGGATGACTCAGAGCTGCTCACATTTCAGAAAACAAGTCATCTGGGGCCAAGTCTTATGTGAATCCTGTGAAATAATCAAATGTCTCCTAATGAATTTGGTATGAACTGTGTTCAGAATTACCAGGTCCTGAAATAAGTACTTCCCCTGGCCCTGCTGTGCTGTTAGCGTTGTTCAGTGTGGAATGGTTAGGGTCTCACAATAGTGTGAACTGCCTCTGTCACCCCTTTCAGAAATCTGTATTGCCTGTGAAATATGCAAAAAGAAGTTTTGAGGGATTTAGGGAAACTGCACCACTTCACGGTTTCCACCGCAAAATGTCTTGCTTGTAGCTATTTTAACACCAGAACAAAATACAGAGCTTTTAAGAATCATCTATACAACTACTGCTCTTCTCTTTGGACAGGTTTTCATCTGCATAGTTACCCAAAGAAAACAAGTGCTTGTACTTGCACTGTAAAGACTAATAAAGAAATGTATATGCTTATCCAATGTTTCTTTCCACTGCCTCCTCTAGATTACTCTTGTATTCTACTGTGGCGAGCATAATGCAGACATAATAAAAAGCTTAACCCAAACAGACACAGAAATGAAAAAGCAGGATTTCAGACCAAATCTGTCCCTTTCAAATATCATAATAATAAAAGCTCATTCCCATAGAATAAATATATTTAACCTCCAAAGAGTTATCAGTGCATTACCTCCCTCCTGCTTATGAGAAAGAGATTCAACTGGCTCATGACTTATCTGTCTTTTATGCTCATGACAGAAAGATAATCATCCTCAGGGGTGATATATGCTAAATACTGCATAACTATGCCAAACTGGCAGCAGCTGCTCTGTTCTTTATAGAGCTGCCATTTGCTCCCACCCACACCGTACAGTCTCTGGACAACTATGAAAACTCTGAAACCTATTTGACTGTATTTAAAATTGTTGTTAAAAGTTCAGCTCCCCGTAGATTTCTGTAAACTGGGCCACTGTTTGGAAACATGGTTATTCAAAATTAGTTCCTTAATTTCCCTGTAGTCTGCTAGAATGTGGACTGATTTTTTTTTCTTCCCTAATGCATTGAATGGCATCATACTACAAAAGCAGTAGCAAGGATCATTTGGGGCACCAAATGGGGTGGATGTGCTGTGGACCCCTGATTGCAGCCACTGGTGTTCTTAAAGGGTGGTTTGGGGTCTGGGAGAAGCCCCAAAGAGCCTGGAGGTGTGCTGTGATATTCCCAGAGTCTGGGTTTTCCTTTCTTTGCGTTCTTTGGCTGCATGCACAGTTTCTGGAGATAAAGCTCTTTTTATTTCTATTTCAGTGTCTGTCTGCAGGTAATTTGGGTTGGTGAATGGCACTCTCAACCATTGTCTTGATTCTGCTCTTAGTAATTAAAAGGTTTTGCGGTTGTGTGACATATTCTAGTAGAGTGTAACCCCACAGCAGTAATCCCACACAGAACAAAATATTTGCCTTTTGTATTTGCTGTTGTGAACAGTTATATGATTGTTTTGGCTTATTTTTGACAGCTGTCATTTAAGGAAATGCAATTTTTAGATCACAGATAGTAAAGCAAAGGTACAGCATAAGTGAGATATAATGATCGGGCTGATTCCTCTCAGGCCATTCTTTGGGTTAACCTACCAATGCATTTCCTTCTCACAATGTGTTGAGCATATTCACCTATTTCTGGATGAAATCTAGCAAGCTTTATCCATGCAGGAAAACACAGAAATTTTATATTTTACTTTTTTTTTTTAAACCTTTTTTAAAGATTTGAAAAGAAAATCATATATATTTCTGATCTTGATAACTTCTTGAAAATCCTTACTGGATTTACAAGTAGTGGATGGATACACGGGACAATGTGGGAGATGCTGGGAGAGAGGATAGATTTCTAAATGGAAACCTCATCATGAAACTGCTGCTGAGGCTCTGGTTTGCACAGATGGACTCTAGCTGTCTGTCACTCTGATGGCACGATCCTCTTCCTTGCTTTGAACAGCTGCTCCTTCCTTACAAACCTCTGGTAATCTTGCTGGTAATCCAAAGGTGATCAAATATACCAGACAGCAGCCTCTGTGCTGTCTGATAAGGTAGTTTGTATTAAATACGCTAGCCTCCTGGGCTACCTCTCTGGGCTTGTGACACCTATATAACTGACATTCTTTTTCTCCTGTTTCCTGTACTTGCCCCACCACAGTGTATGGTAAGTTACAGCTAATGCCTCCAGTTGTATTGCTTTATTTCCATAAGAGAAATTTTTTATTCTTTGACTTTCCTAGCCAGCCTTCCCTGCCCACATTCCAGTTTGAGTTGAAGATTCTTAGCCATGCTTGGCCAGAGCTGTGTTTCAGATGATGCTTCAGCAGTACCACTATTATTTCCTTAACTCCAGAGGAAGTGCCTTGTCTCAGGCACCTTACGATTGCACTCCTTACAACAGCGTCACATTGGTGGCTTGTAGGTCATCCTGAAATAAGCTGCTATGTTTCTTCCTATTTTTTTTTTTCATCTTCATTTGATCAAATCCCAAACCATAGTAGAAGCTCTGATATTCATCCTTAAAACTGCAACTTTGCACTTAGACATATCTAAGTTTTCAACCCGTATTTACATCTCTTCCTCCTTCTTCCAGTTATTCCATGACAGTGCTAGAGTCCTTACCCTTCTGAAATGTTTCTCAGCATTGCATTATTAGTGGATTTAATCAGCATGCTCTTACTATGGCAAAATTATTACTGAAAATGTGAAGTGGGGCTAGCCAAAGACTCATCCTCCCTTTTATGGCTTACAATATTTTTACTGCTACTGATCTTCTGTAGTTTAAGTAAGAATTTCTGATGTGTCCCCATGAGATGCTTTAAGTCCAAATAAATGAGACCTATAGCATTCCCTTTGTGTAGTAAATCATGTTCATTAGCAAAAACAGATAATAGTTCAATGCAGTCTAAACCCATCGTATTGGGTTTACGTGACAAGGTTACGGTAGCAGGGGATTGCAGGGGTGGCCTCTGTGAGAAGAGCCCAGCAGCTGCCCCATGTCAGATCAGAGCTAGCTCCAGCTAGCTCCAAAAGGGACCTGCTGCTGGCCAGAACTGAGCCAATAAGCGATGTTGTTTGTGCCTCTGTGAAAGCAGATTTAAGGAAGGGAAAATAAATTGCTATGCAACAGCAGCTGGGAGAGCGAGGAGTGAGAACCAGCCCTGCAGCCCCCAAGGTCAGTGCAGAAGGAGGGCAGGAGGTGCTGCAGGCATGCAGCAGCAGTTCCCCTGCAGCCTGTGGAGAGGCCCCTGGTGGAGCAGGCTGTCCCCCTGCAGCCCATGTGTCCCATGGCGGAGCAGATCTCCACGCTGCAGCCCATGGAGGAGCCCCCAGTGGAACAGGTGGATGTGGCCTGGAGGAGGCTGCGGCCCATGGAAAGGAGGCCCTGGGCTGGAGCTGCAGCCCGTGGAGAGGAGCCCATGCAGAGAGTCTGGGGGGGGCTGCCGCCTGTGGGGGACCCGTGCTGGAACAGTTTGCTCCTGACAGATGGACCCCGTGGTACGGAGCCATGTGGGAGCAGTTTTTGAAGAGCTGCTGCCTGTGGGCAGCCCCTGCAGGATCAGCTTGGGAAGGATGTCATCCTGTGCGAGGGACCCCTGTGGAACAGGGCCAGGGAGAGACCATGAAGGAGCGGTGGAGACAAAGCATCAGGGACTGACTGCAGCCCCCATTCCCTGTTCCCCTGTGCTGCGCAGGGGGAGGAGGTGGAAGAGGGTGAATGGAGGCAAAGGTGTTTCTAGTTTGTTTCTCACTGCTCTAGCTTGTTAGTAATAGGTAACAAATTTGATTAATCTCCCTATGCTAAGTGTGTTTTGCCCATAATGGTAACTGTTGAGTGATCTTCCTGTCCTTACCTCAACCCCTGAGCCCTTTTCATTGTGTTTTCTCCCCCTTTCCCTTTGAAGAGGGAGAATGAGAGAGTGGTTGTAGTGGAGCTCAGATGCCTAGCTGGGTAAAACCACCACACCTATGTACTCTTACATTTCCTTTTTTATTTAACACATCTTTTAATTTTTTTTCTTTTTACTGTTCAGAATTTGTTTCAAAGTCTTTTCTAGCACTGTAGTCAGACTATAGGACCCAGAAAGATTTCCCCTCAACCAAAAAACTTACATTTGCTCTTTTCCATCTACCATCACAGACTCAGAGAGGTATGAAATATTTGCTGCTGGATCTGTAATTTAGGTTCTTAAATTCTGGAATGGCAATTATCTGGTCTGTCCCATTGTAACTGCATTTTCTAAAACATTGGTTGTGGTAATTTCCACTCCTACATTGTTCTCATTTCCCTTTAATATCCCTCTTCCTGCCTTCTGATAGTCTTATATGGCTGTATCCTTGTTTATCTCATTCCTTTTCCATACACTTTAAGTATCCAGGAAGATTACAATCAATTTTCTTCTGTTCTTTTCACCTCTCCTCTAAGCTTAACACCCTTCTTATCAGTCGTGCCAGGATTGATCCCTAAAGGTCAGGTACACCGTGTACTCGGGGAATTATCCATCTGTCAAGATGGGTCCTGTGCCTGTGAATACTTTCTAGGGATTGGACATCCAAAATCCTTCTTCTAGTGCCAGTTCTTGAGCCCTGTGTTGATCTTCAGTGTCTTGCCCTATTACCTCCTCCTGCTCTAAGGATGAGGTGTAACTATTCTTGTTAGAAGCTGTTAGCCATGAGGGTGATGATTGTAATACAAATGCAGCATTGAGTGGAAGAGATCAGGGGTTCTCTTTTATTTTTCTTATTTTTTTTTTAATCTTCAGTGAAGGAAGTAGTCCAGCAGTACAGGAATACTTTCTCTAGGGGTGGCTCTTCCTCACTCAAAAAGAAGATTGCCACTGAACAGATTTCTTTTGGGTGCTTTTCTGAGTACGCCTGTATATATGAAGTACCTGCAGCCGTATTAGTCATTAGATAGCATTTGTTTTGAGTCTGATAGAAACACAGGAATATGCTCTTTGTTTTTTGAATAAAAAATAACAATCTGTAGATACAAACTTGTCTAAATGATGTAGAAAAACACAATGTTTTTGCAAGTTTTCCAAAAGTTATTAGCATTTACAAGAAATGTATAATTTAGTAGGGAGGTAGTTGAAAGCAGTGCTTTTCATGGCTTATAGCACTGTGCAGTCTGTGATGTAGTAAAAAGCTGGAGGGTAGCATGCATTAAAACAACAGCTAGATAAATCAGAACAACTTATTCTTCCAGGTGAGGAGAACCTTGAAATCAAGCCTTTTGCATACTAACGTCTCAGCTTTACTTGCTTTCTCTGGGCAGAAAAATACATTCTAAAGAACTTGTGAGAGGGAAGGTATCCTCAGCTTGTTATGTTTTATATTAACTTAAGAAGTAAAAAACAGCCGTATAAGTGTTTCTTCCTTAAGACAGTAGGAGCACTCTGTCTGACTAACTTTAAGTAGGTCCCTAACTTTGAGGTGGTCATGGGAGATAAATTGCAACTATTGAATATCAGTGAAACATGCCTTTTTTTTTTCTTTTTTTTTTCTGATAGCACAGAAAGAAAGGTGCAGTAAATTGAAAGATTTTCAGTGTACAGGTGCTAAAAGAGAATCAGCCTCTGTTGAGACTGCAGAACTCAGTATCTGGTGATGAAGCAGAATCCTACACAAGTGCAAGAGACAGTTAGACATTTACATGGAAAAAACGACAAACATCACCTGCAGCTATAAAATGGTCACTTTGAAAATGTCTGCAAAAGACATACTCTCCTAGCTTAGCACGTGATCTACAGCTAGGTTTTCATTTAAGAAGAAACTTTCTTAACTTTTGTCAACAAAACTGTTCTGGATTTACTGACTGACTGAACATAAATAGCAGATACAGCCAGGCCCCCAGATATCTTGACATATACTGATCTTACGTCATACCACTGAATTCCTAAATATGATGACTCTGAAAACAGCTACATACTTCCTTGTCTTCACTGGAGTTTGATGTAGGTCAGTCTGCTCTCCTCTGTAGGAAAAATTCACCACGGTATTGCTATGAAAAGCTCTGCTGCAGTGGCATTTAGAAAATAAAAGATGCTTTAAATAATAGCTATTTGAGATTTATTCTCACGTGATATCCCTGAGACCTCCTAGTGTCAGTGATACCTCATGCAATTATAGAATTAGAAGTCACCAACGCCTATCACGTATTGTTTCTGTGTCTTTATAAATCATCAGTAAAGTTATTGAGCTTCCAGTTCTTGAAGGTATTAAATTGTAACTTTAAAACTGGTTCTGGGAGGAGGCAAGGGCTGCTTGGTGCTTAATCATTTCAGCTAATGCTCCATCTTTGAAATAAGCTTTCCTTAGTTGATGGAGCCAGGGCACTGTCAGCCCAGGGACATTGAACGGAACACCTTTCTGGTTCTGGATGTTGTTTACACTGCAGTTACCAATCTGGGGAAGTAAACAGATATTTAAATACATGAAAGAGTGAATTTCTCAAAATAAGTAAATAGTCCCTCCTGAACAAAAAAAAAAAAAAAACAGGAGAAGGGAGTTGGGAAAACTGAAGCAGATATGAAAAGGCAGTAAAATAGAGAGCTTGAGATGAGGTTTAAGGTGGAGGTCTACGCATGCTGCAGGCAAAGTTGGGACTGCAATTCATAACACGACGATCTTTAAACAAGCTACCACTAGTATGGATAGCAGTGTTGCTACCACTAGGCAGAGCAGAGCAGATCATGTATATAACCATTTATGTGTTTGCACAGGTTTTGGGTGGTTTCTGTAACCCGTGGTGGGCTCAGTGATGCTGCAGCATGGGTAAAGCTGACCTCATTGTGGCAGTTTAGGAAAAGCAGCATCTTAACCACAAGACAGTTTCTCTGCCTGAGAAATTGTTGCTGTGGCAGGGTTTCTCAGTTCTCACTATTTGCTGGCAGTTTAGCATATGTTATGGTTCATTGGGAAGATGGAGTGGTAATTGCGAAGGGGTTCTTGAGTATTTGGGCTTCAGTTCCTTCCCATCCCCAAGTCAGAATGACAGAACTGCTCTACAGATTCATATTGCACATTTTAGTGCAGTTTGTGCTACCAGGGTTGAACAGGTGCCACCAAATGCAGATGATCATTTCAGCACTCCTCACGCCTTTCAAATTTTTAAACTTTTGAAAATGCTAATGATTTTATTAATATTTCAGATATTTTCATCAGTGAGACCTACAAGTGAACCCTTCTGGTTTGGCTCTTGTTTATTTTTTTGTTTCCTTTGGCTAGGTAGACAGAGAGATTAATGGGAAGGAATATATAATAGTTATAAAAATAAAAAAATAAAAAAGGTGTGAGTAAATCACAGTGGACCTCCCAGACTTGCACTGAAAATTGTTTAGTGCTTTGCTATTCTAGAGAAAGCATTTTGTTCTCCTAAAACAGTAGTAGAGACACTAGCATTTTTTTAGTCACAAATGTAGTCATTTTTGAATTTCTGTATCAACAAAGATAAGCCCATATCCATATAGATTTTGGTAAGGAAGAGAAAACATGCCGTTAAGAGTTTTCTGAACCAAGATCTTGCTGGCTGGGCTTGCGTAGCAAAAAACCTCCCAAAGCTGGTGTTACCACCACCTTCAGGGAGGGAAGGAGTTAGCAGAGATGCGAGCAGCTCAGCAGCAGCTGAGTTTGTGGGCCTTGACCTCCTACACCAGCTCCTTGCTCCTCTACATGCCGAGTGAGATGCCAAGGTGGCATCTTCCTGCATGGAGGAGGTCAGAACAAGTAAGGAAAGGCCATGCTACATGAGAGCCTGGCATGTAAAAACCTCTGCTCATTGCTCCTGCAATGTGTTAGCTGTGGGAAATTATCCCAAATGCCTTTCTTGACTGCCCTGGTGGGACTTCAGCTAGTGTTGAAGGGTTGCCCTTAAGGCAACAAATGGAGGAAACCCTTGGTGTTGGCTCCTGCTATGTCTCTCCAAACAGCTGGGACCTCTTCATCCATTACTGAAATGTTACTCTAGACCTGAACATTAGTTGTTTATTTTAATCCAGTGATGTAAATGATAAAAGCACAGTTTTCCTAACAAAAACAATGTTAGCTTTGACATGCTGTATTATTAAATTATTTTGTTTTTCCCCCAGTTCCCATCAAATACATCAAACAAACTGTTAAGAACAGCTTGTTGGAGCCAAATGATTTCAAAGTGGTCTGGATCAATTATGAGCAGACCGTTCTGTCGGAATGCTCGGCAGGATGCGTGCCCGACGTCAATCAGAGATGATTCAAGTCCTCCATGACACGTTGCAGAGGTGGTGGACTGGCCGTGTGTAGCACACGCAGGTACTACTGTTAGGATTCAGGGATGCAGAAAGAGAAATGCATTTTTTTTTTTAAATTAATTAACTTACTTTGAGGGGACACGTGCTTGTCAGCTGGTTGTCTCTGCTTCCTGTGCATCACTTGTGAAGATCCAAATTCCATGTTTCTCAGAAGTCAGGGCTGGACAGAGCTGAGATTTTGCTCATACAAACCATGCTCTCCACAGAGGATTGTAACCAGTTATCAGGGGACCATTTTTTGAGATGGTAAAGAATATTCTGGTAGCATGGTCTCCCAGTGGAAAAACAGTTCATTAATTTAATTTTTGTTTTTTAATTTTTCTTATAGGAAAGTCCTTATAGCTGCTTGTAAGGAGTTTGTTTCATATCAAAGTAAGGAGGTGGGAAAGTTGTGACTGAAAGGAGTAGATGGGAAAGGAGGGAGAGATCATAGGCGTATAAAGAATGAAATGCATGTTTTTCTATTTTGTGTAAGGAGATAAACTATTGTTGGAAAGGGAGATTAGAAATTCTCTCCTAGATTCCCAGTCAGAGCCACCAGCACTGGACTGTGGGATAATCTATTCCATTGGGTATAAATAATGTTTTCTACAGAGTGAAAGGAGCTCCATGAAGAGAGCCTGACAGAGATCAATCACAGAATTGTCAATAGCCTGGTACTTGTATTTGATGATGGATTCTGCAGTTTAAATTTCCAGCTGGACACTGGAAAAGCACTGCTTAGGCATACGCCTATATTTGTCTCTGTTTTTCATGACCAACTGCACATTTATTAGGATGTTTCAAAGGCACAATGAGAACGTTTTTCTGAAACTTGCAAAGTTTCAGGAGGCTGGTGAATGAATATTTCCTTTTATTTTAGTGAAGGTTGTGGCCACTTTGTCATGCAAGAGTAATTTAAAGTGTGTCCTGATATAAGAAGGGAAGGTCACAGCAATATGAAAAGTGGCAATGTGTTGGTCTGTCTCTAGAGAACCCTTTATGACATTCCAGTGCTTCTGAAATGAAAATACAAGTGGGAACATTAAGTTCATTTTCTGCTTGTGTTTATGAGGTCAAGAGAGAGAGTACAGTTGGGGACAGTTACAGTCCATAGTGGCATCAGGATCTTAGTTTTCTGGACAAATTCCACATTATGTAGTTCCTGTAGAAGAAATGTTTCATGTAGCTCATCTTCCTCGTGGGCACATCTTACTGTTTCTTTTTTTCACATGGCTGGGAAATGAAGATGCCTTTTCTCTTATAAAGCTTAATTTTACAGTAATGACCAAATAATTTGAATTTTGAGTAAACTGGGTGAAGAGGTTTTCAGAAATGAATCAGTGCAGAACTTGTAAGGCTAATACTGATTTTATCTTCCTAGGTCCATTTCTCACTGTTCTGCACTACCTCCTCAGATTCCCTGCAGCCACCACGTGGCTTTGCTATTTTATGTGCTCATTTTGAATTATGGTGTCTTATTCTTCAGATGCTACTGGCTTATAGACAACTACCAAGGAGTTTTTTTCAGACTGCTCTTAGTATAGCCAATTTGTCTTACAGATTGTCAGAGCTACTCTATCACGGAGTGAGTCTTCACTTCCAAAAGAATTTATAAAAACTACGAACCAAATTCTACCTCCAGCAATGTCCCTGAGTTGGCATCCTTGAGGGCTGTTCTGCCCAAACTTTCGTTTTTCAGGGTCATTCCCAATCTTCCTTCCAATGACTCGTGTGCACCAGTGAGTCAGCAGGATTCGCTTACCTCTCCCAGGAAGATCACTGCTCACTTAACACAGAGAGTTCACAGGTGACAACAGCCATTTGTGTCATTACGGATTAACTTCAGAAATAGATTCCATTTTGTAGTGCCATAAGTAATTTATTTCCAAGGACAATCTTTCTGTGTGAGCAGGGGACTATCATCAGTTCCCTGTCACACAGTCGGGTGCTTTGGAGCTGGTGGCTGTGGAGTACCAGATGACTGTTGCCTCCATGGAGAAATGTTCCCTAATACGTACGAAGACTGGGAGTAGGTCAGGACTGAACAATGAACTGGGAGTTTTCTCACAGGTGCTGGGAAATGCTTAGAGTAACCTCGGGTTTTCTGATGCTGTGCATATTGATCCTGTGATGTTTTGTATATTCAAGAATCACTACAGTTTGATTGTTTGATTTAGTTTGAGCAAAGTATACAAGAGCTCTTTTCAGAGTGGAACTGTTATTGCTTTGATGATTAAATGACTTTTTTCTTCTTTTTTTTTTTTTTGGCATTTCAGTCCAGCTAGTTGAGTCTTGCAATCTAATTAGCATTTGGTATTTGATAATTTCAGAGACGATCAAGAACCTCTAAATTAAATATTTCAGAAACAAAATACCCTGCCTGAGAATTAAACAAAATTGTTCAAACAAAACAAAACATTTTTTCTTCTACTCATCACTGTTTGCATTCTAGTTTATTGGTTAATATTTAATGCATAGAATGAAAACTTAATGACCTTAGAATGTAGCATTTCACTTCATCCCAAACTGCTGTTTGTCTTTTTCTTTTCTCTTTCATTTCTTGAGCAAAAGTTGTCGGCCAGAAAACATCCCCCATTTGCCATTGTCTAAAAACCTTTGGAATGACTGAGCAATAATCCCTGGCAACAAATCACTTTCTGTCCATCTTAATGAATGTCATTGTAGAGATAATGGCCATTGCTCATGTATCAGTGGGTTGTATGCCTGAATGCTTTGGTGTCTCATGAAATTATTCTGTATGAATGTAAAAAAGTGCAGGGTAATCAAAAGGAGTCATGTTTTATGAGGAAAACTGTTCATCCCGTTATAGTGTTGTTTGCCTGCATCTGACATACATTATACTTGTCATTTTTTAATAATTGCATATATATATCTATTAACAGTTTAAAGCTGGTCTTCAGTCAACAGATTAAAAAATGCTTTGAGCTCAGCCTCTTCAAATACGAGATTTTAGTTTAGGATTACACTTAGTTTTACTTCACACGTTAGTGAAAAAAAATACCTAGTGTTCCAGGTATCAGGAAACACTTTTGCATCATATTTGCAGGAGCAGAACGGAGCCAAAAAGAAGTTATTCATGTATCTCTACTTTTTATCCCTGTTGTCTTCTGGTGGCAGGGCTTAATTCTCTGTACTCAAGCTGAGGGACTTTCGCCCTGTGGCTTGCTACTTGAGGAAGAGGGGTAAAACCAGTTTGTTTATGTTCATGAGAAAGGGAAGATAGTCTGTGTAGTACAGCAGCAGAATATGATTGTTATGGAAGAAAGGGAAGGATGGCTGGAAGGAGCTATGTTTGTTAAGTCTCCATAAAGAAGAATAAAGTAGTCCTGTGAGACTGGGAACAATTCCTAAAAATCCAAACAAATTGGTGAAGTTTTATATCAGTAGTTCATGGAAGACCCAAATGTGCCTGGGATTTTATTATGCCATGCAAAATAAAATCACAGGTACCCTGACAAGCTTGTAGCTGAGGCAGAAGAGGATGTAGGGACATAGGTAAGTAAGAGGAGGCTGAGGGAAGACCTCATTGCAGTCTACAGCTTCCTCATGAGGGGGAGTGGAGGGGCAGGCGCCGATCTATTCTGTTTAGTGACCAGACAAAGGACCCGCGGGAATGGTGTCACGCTGCAACAGGGCAGGGTCAGGCTGGATATCAGGAAGAAGTTCTTCACTGAGAGGGTGGTTGCTCGCTGGAACAGGCTCCCCAGGGACGTGGTCATGGCACCAAGCCTGTTGGAGTTTAAGAAGCGTTTGGACCGTGCACTTAGTCATATGGTTTGAATTTTTGGGTAGACCTGTGTGGTGCCAGGAGTTGGACTCGATGATCCTTATGGGTCCCTTCCAACTCGGGATAATCTGTGATTCTATGATTCTAAGTCCTCCTAATGACAAAGGAAGTCTGAGACAGAGCTGAGAATTGAACATAGATGTTCCCAAAACAAATCTGTTGCCATAAACTAATGATCTTCCATATTTCTAAACTAAAATGAATAGTAAGGTAGTGACATTGAAGTAATAACAGCCTGATCCAAGTAACGCTGATGCCAAAGTGTGTGTTCTTCTGTGGTGGTTTTACTCGGGTGGGCGGCCGAGCTTCACCACAACCGCTCTCTCACTCCCCCTCCTGAAAGAGGAACGGGGAGAAAATATGATGAAAAGGGCTCAAGGGTTGAGATAAGGACGAGGAGATCGCGCAGTAATTATTGTGACGGGCAAAACAGACTCAGCATAGGGAGATAGTAAGATTTATTGCCTATTACTAACAAGCTAGAGAAGCGAGAAACAAAGGAAAGAAACCAAAAGCACCTTCCCCCCTATCCACCCTCTTCCACCTCCTCCCCCCGAGCGGCGCAGGGGAACAGGGGAATGGGGGTTATGGTCAGTCTATAGCACTTCTTCGCCGCCGCTCCTTCTCAGTCACTCTCGCCCCCTGTGCTGTGGGGTCCCTCCCATGGGATGCAGTCCTTGGTGAACTGATCCGGTGTGGGCTGCCCACAGGCAGCAGCTCTTCAAGAACTGCTCCAGATATGGGTCCATACCATGGGGTCCATCCCTCAGGAGCAAACTGCTCCACCCTGGATCCCCCACAGGCAGCAGCTCCTGCCAGCTCACCTGCTCCTGCGTGGTCTCCTCTCCACGGACTACAGGTCCAGCCCGGAATCTGCTCCGGCAGGGGTCTTCCACAGGCTGCAGTCTCCGTCGGTGCAGGTCCACCTGCTCCACAGTGGTCTCCTCCACGGGCTGCAGCGTGGAACCCTGCTCCACCGTGGTACTCCATGGGCTGCAGGGGGACAACCTGCTTCACCATGGTCCTCACCACAGGCCGCAGGGGACTTCTGCTCCGGTGCCTGGAGCACCTCTCCCCCTCCTTCTTCACTGACCTTGGTGCCTGAAAGGCTGTCCCTCACTCTCACTCTCCCAGCTGCTGTGTATCAGCAGTTTGTTTTTCCCCTGTCTTAAATATGCTCTCACAGAGGTGTAAAACAACATCAGTTATTGGCTCAGCTCTGGTCAGCAGTGGGGCCCTTACCAAACATGGGGCAGCTTCAGGATTCTTCCTGCAGAAGCCACCCCTATGGCCCCCTGCTACCAAGACCTTGCCATGTAAACCCACTACATCTGCACACATATCTCTGGGTGTCCCTGATAACCCAGATTCCAAATGATTTATTTTGTACTGAGCCTTGCCAGCCTTCAGACCTGTTCATTGAAGAAAATGAAAACAAAACTACTTTGTTATGTGACACAGCACAGGGAAAGAAGTGTGGAACAGATATAGTGAAAGACAGACTTCTTCCATTGCTTTCCTGACTGCTCGTCCAAGAGTCCCTTTCCATGTTCACGATGCTTCAGTGGTGACTGTGGAGATGGGGGAAAGGGGCACGTTGTATGAAGAAAGGTGTATGAAGAATCTGTGTTCAGATGTGACAGCGGCTGAGAGGTCACATTGGTAACAGGCTTTTTATTCAAGGCTGTCAGCTCTCACAAATAAAATACCTCTTTTAGCTGGATTGTATCCATCGGTTTATTTGGTAAGGTGGACCGTGCAATGGTCCATTGGTAAATATCTGGCAGTCTTTTTCTGTATTCTTCTCCAGGTAGGCTAGTCATTCTTTACCCAGAAAAATCTTCCTCTTTGGACTTTGATCGGATTCTGGTTTTGTCCATGTTTTGCATAGAATGCCTTTTGTAGAAATTGTTTTTGCATCCCTTGTTTAGTGCCTTCGGTTTGCAAATACCACGCTGATATATGTTTGCTTTTCTACAAATCAAATGACACCATTTCCCTGTTGAAACAGTATGTGAATGATAAGCTTTTGATAAGGCAGAAACGATAATGTGTGCTGGTGGAACAGAAACCAATCTTTGTTCAAACTTAGCATCCATCACTGTTGTCTGACTGCCCCTTAAAACTGTAAGTGCAGCATTCTTTCTTGAGAGGGAGTGAAAGTTGTTTGTTGCTATGTACTTTTCAATGAGGATATAATAAAAGGAATTACATGTTTTTGGGGTTTTCTACATGATCTTTTCTAATGCTAAATTCCACTTTTCCCATGTAACTTCTGCTTTTTGATCACCCACGTTTCCTTCTTGAGCTTGACATTCACTTCTCCCACTTTAGTCAGTGTATATCACTCCAAAAGCAAACCAGCAACACATTTACAAGTGAAAAAGAACCATTTTTATCTTTAAAATAATTCCTGCTTCCTTTGTGTTTTCAGCATCAACTAAAGCAAATATGGGATAAGGAAAAGGTATGTTTTTTGATGCTTCTTTGTTTTGAGTGGGAAGGGGAGGTTTGAGAGACGCTTTTCTTTCAATTTTCTTTTTTAAAGATAGGTATGTGTCCACACAGAATTGTTCATTACCGGCTGCAGTAGGCAATAGCCTCATGATCATAGCCTCCTACTGCCTTCTTTGAAACAGTAAGATAATTTTTATTACGTAATGTATCTACCCATTTTGCTGTGATGCCATGAAAATTAAACAGTATACTCGGCTACTTTCTCTGCAGATCTGCACACTCCCCCCACCCAGCAGTTTTTTTCTCAGCTTGATGAATAAAGATTATTTGAACTTAATAACAAGAAAATATATGTGAAAGGTACGATGAACAATACTGCCTGCAAATGTAGCTGAAACAACGCCTGGACTTTTCTAGGTCACTTTTTTTTTCTTTTTCCTTTTTTTTTTTTCTTTTTTTTTTCTTTTGCTTCCACACCACTGTCTGCAAAGCAAAAACATAAACCCCAGAAAGAAAGCCTGGTACACAGGTGCAGTAGTTGCTATAGAGCTGAAAACATGGTGTGGTTCTTGCAGTGGTTGCTGTAGCAACAAGATCATTTACAGAACATAATCCCATTAGGAGAAAACATTTTTAAACTGAGCTAATTGTACATGAGTTTATATTGCCTCATAACCTGTTTTTGGAAGATTTCATTTTTAGGATACTAATAAAAGACCGATTAAAAGCATTACACATTGTCCTAAATTGCCTACAGAAAAAGAAGAGAGAGAAATTATGTAAATTATTGCAGGTATCCTTAGATTGAACCAGTATGATCAAGTAAATTAATTCTTGTCCTCACTTCTGTATTTAAAGTCACAAGATAGCAGCTGTACCTGTAGTACAGTATCAGCTTGGTCAAATTTTGCTCTTTAAAAAAGTATTCCTCAGATGGCCCTTTCCTTCAGAGACCATCTTCATTCTGTTACAGTTGCATATGTGCTCATTTTGTTTAATAGAAATTTGGGGAAAATTCCCTCTGCATTGTCTTGCTCACTAAGAAGTGTAGAAAGCCAGTTGATAATTGACTGAGAGCAAGCTAATTGATTGGAAAAAAAAAGGCAGAATGAATAAAACTAGGATGAAATGTATCACCTGTGGGAAGGCAAAGTTAGATTTAGAAAAAAAGGGAAAAGAAAGGGAATGCTAAGATCTGCAGGCACTCTAAGGAACCAGGGATTGCTAGCTAAATATTCTAAGAAGTCATGCTGAAAAGCCTGTCCTTTGTATTTTAGCCCTGCTTCAGGGAAATGTTGCTGCCACATACCTGTATAATAGAAATAGGGACATTGCTAATAGTTAAACAAAAGGATTGTAGCTATTGATTTTTAGGCGACAGGAATATTCTACTTAGTAACAGTTCTGGCCGTGGGTCACATTTTCATTCAAGAAGTGATCTGTAGAATTCATTGACACTGCAAGTCAGGGAGGTCAAGAGCTTAGAAAGTTTCGGAAGGGATTTGGGTATCTGTATAGCAGCTAAAAATACCTACAGTTACACAATATCGGTGATTATGCCTCTTTGTCTCCTCTCCCTTTCTGTAACATTTCTGCACACAGCTCCCTTCCATTTAGGCCCTATTTACCCTCAAATAAATGGGATCAGTGCTGTGGGAGGCACGATGTGGTCTACATGGGCATAAGCACTCATGGGGTACAGCAGTCCTACATATCTTGTGGGCAGTGAAACCCACAGTTCTGGAGACCAGGCTGGGGCTTGGTGTATAGATATACAGATTGATATAAGGTTTCACCGATTTCAATGGGAGCTTCTTCAGTTTACTTAGATCCCCAGTTAACTATATTTTAGAGGCAAAAGGAAGCTGGAATGGCTTTCAGGCTAAGAAAACTATTCAGAGCAGGGAGGCATATTTCAGAAATCCAAGACATGAACAAATGGAGATGACAAGCCAAATGTAAATGCCCAGTGAGGCTGACCAAAAAACTGCATGGGGAACAACTGCCAAGGCACTCCAAAGCTAGCTCTGTATTTTTTCTTCAGATGTGTCAGGCACAGGAAATATCCCCAAGAGGCTGCAAGGCTGCTAGATCATCGGGGCATTAAACAAGCATTCACAAACAGGAACACCCTGGCACAGGAGTCAGATACGTGCATCCACCTTAAGCATGAAAGGAAGCAAAGAGCTTCTCAGAGCCTGACCTGCCATGGTCAGGGGCTTGCCAGGGGCTGGTGTGTGGAATTGAAATGTCCGTACGAAGAGGCTGTGCAACAAATTGTTGAAGCAAGCAGTGATAAGAAGCCAGGACTAGACAGTGACCTAGAAGTGCTAATAGAAGTCACGAATAAAACAACTGTGAGCTGCTGTAGTCTCTTGTTGTAAACTATCAGAGGCCTGGAAGATGGCACATGTGATGCCGTTTAATATTTTTTAAGGGATTTTAAAGCCTTTTTGTGGGTTCCAGAGGAGATCATGGGAACTACAGGATGATAAATTTGATGTCTATACCAGGCAAAACAAAAGCAAATGTCATAATGAACAGAATTAAGAGATCAATGGTTTACTTGGGAGCCATGAATTTGCTTTTCATTTTAAAGTACAAATAATTTAAAGAGATCTAGCTCACAATCTTTCACATCAGCAGTTAACGTAGACAGAGAGCCACCTGACACACTCCACTTTGAACACATCACTTGGATTTCCAAAAGGCAGTTAAGACAGGGGGGATGTCTTTGCCTTTACATAAAATTGCTCTACAGAGTCAGGAAATAGATTTGGTGCAAAGTGCTGTTTCTTGTGGTAGAGAAGTTACCAGTGAGGTTCTGCAGGGAAACATGCCATTGAGCATATATCTAAATGACCCAGAAAAGGCACTGAGCAATGTTATGATTAATTTTGTTAATGATGCTAAAGCATACAAGGCAACAAAAAAAGAAAGCTTAGTGGGAAGAATTGCAGGAGGGCCTTATGAAACTGTGACTAGGTTCAAATGGCAGATGAAATTCAATATAAGCATAAAGCGATTTATGGAGAAATCACAATCCTAGTATTGCATATAAAATGACGCATTCTGAGATGATCCTTTGAAATCAGAGCGAGATGTTGGGGTTATGACTGTAGAGGTTAAAGAACAAACAGAGAAGAAAAGAGAAATGATGGTATTTAAAAGACTCAAAGCTGAGAGAGTATTCAGTAGTGTTTCATCTACACGTGTCCTGTGGTTTATGGCTTTTCTTGGACATCTGCGTTGTGTTGGAGACAGAACATAGATCAAGATGCATCCTTGATCTGTTGACTACAGCCTTTGCCTGTCTAGATTCTGAATGCTTGTCTTTCTTGATTTTAAACTGTGTATGTGTATACATATATGTGTATGTTTCCAACATTCTCTTTAATCTTAAGTACCTCTTCAGAATGACTGAATCATCTATGAATGGATTTCAACTTAGTGAATTAACTTTATGAAGTTAATTGCTTTCTTTCTCTGTTTCTCTCAAATGCATGTACCTGTACACACAAAACACCCAGTACACTAGCAGATGGCAGTACATCCACAAACAGCAAAAAGAGTATTTGCTTTAGTGTTTGTGCTAAGGGGAAAGCATACAAAATATAAAATCAGAAGAACTTTCTTCTCTTCACAAGAAGATTATGGGAGAGGGAGAGCAGGTAAAAATTCATGTCACACAGCTGGATTTGTGAAAGACTTCAACAGATCCAAGCAGTAGGAGATAATATTTGTATAAGTAGGCATTAAATGATAAAACATAATAGACTCTCAGTGTCTTATTTAGAACATTTTTACACAGTCCATGTGTTATAAACTATAACAGTGGCACATATCTTAATGTGATATGGCACATATCAGTAGTCCTGATTTACTGAAGATTTTCTCAGAAGTTCGTAAGCTATAGGTTTTGTATTTAAAAAAAAAAACACCTTTTTTTCAGCTGTAACCGTACAAAAGAGCAACTCAGTTCTAACACAATTTCCTTCTGACCTTTTTTTTTTAAAAAAAAAATGTTTCAAGGTTGCTGAAATGTCCTACCTGATATTTTAAAAATTAAAAATGAATCATAGAATCATTAAAGTTGGAAAAGACCTCCAAGATCATCCAGTCCAACCATCCCCCTGCCACCAAGGTCACCCACTAAACCATGTCCCTAAGCACCAGCTCCAACCTTTTCTTGAACACCCCCAGGGACGGTGATGCCACCACCTCCCTGGGCAACCCGTTCCAATGCCTAACTGCTCTTTCAGAGAATAAATGTCTTTTCATTTCCAACCTGAACCTCCAATGGCGCAACTTGAGGCCATTCCCTCTAGTCCTATCGCTAGTTATCTGCAAGAAGAGGCCGACCCTCAGCTCTCCACACCTTCCTTTCAGGTAGTTGCAGAGAGCAATAAGGTCTCCCCCGGGCCTTCTCTTCTCCAGAGGAAACAACCCCAGTTCCCTCAGCCACTCCTCACAGGACTTGTGTTCCAGGCCCCTCTCCAGCTTCGCAGCCCTTCTCTGGACACACTCCAGGGCCTCGTTGTCCTTCTTGTAGTGAGAGGCCCAAAGCTGAACACAGCACTCCAGGTGTGGCCTCACCAGAGCAGAGTACAGGGGGACAATCACCTCAGTCAATGAAGTGACAGGTCTATGGAAAGGAAGAAGTAGAAGGCTGCAAAACCTTTTATTTTTTTAATTTGTATTACGATAAAAATGAACAATCCAAATAAAACCATCTGAAAGTAGCAAAAGGAAATGGTTTAATTGATCCAAAATAAAGGAAAAAAAAAACCACAAACACCATTAAAAATACTGGATGTTTTTGCTCTTTGCCTCTTCAAAATCTGGAAAATTATCACACTTTTGCCTAACTTTACTAGCTAATAAGTAGCACTTTGGACCAAACTGAGTGTTTTCATTTCATTGTTCACTGCATATCATTAATCTGGTTCTTTAAGGAAAAAGCATAAGTGACTCTCTCTCTTTATTCTTTTTACTTTTCCTTTCCTAAATCAACTAAAATCTCTAAACCCTAAGGGTAGCTATTATGCCTGCAGTAAGAAAAATGCACTCCTTGCAAAACAACTTTGATTCTTGTTTCCATGGGATTTTTTACTTGGGTTTAACATTTCTGCCAAATCGTGTAATGCTGACCTGAATGGTACTCAGTTGATTTTATTAGGTCATTAAAAAAGTCTCTAGACAAAATCATTTAAGTTTACAGCCTTTCCAGATCATGATGCTCAATCTGATTATTAATAACAATGAATTTTTACATAGAAATGAATCAAGAAATAGGGTGGCAGAGTACTGAGCTCCATAATGTTAAATTCTTAGGAGGACATGGTAGGGTTTAGACAGTTTTTGAAGTTAGGCTGGGTCTTCTGTGCCATTCCACTATTTAAATCTGACAGACAATAAAATACATTTGAGATTGCTGCCCATTTTCCTCAAAAGTTATGAATTGGCTGTGGGATAGACTGGCTCTTTCAAACGTGCGGATTGCTTCAGGCTGGATTTTTCAAACATGTGGATTGCTAGGGCTTCAAGCTGGCCAGGCGCTGAGAGATCACTCAACAGGCAGCATGGCCTTGTATGAATTCATTCAAACAATTAAGTTTTTACCTTTAGAGCTCTTTCAGAATGCTGTTTTGTTTCCTGCCATGCTCATGCAATTGTTGTAAAAGTTTACCACTTCAAAGCATTGATGCTGCAAGCATTGAAGTCAAAGAATTCATGCAAATTGTTATTAGGCATGAGGGATCTTCATCTCTGCATTAAGGACTGGCCTGCATTCCTAAATGCTGAACCAAATGTAAGCTCTTACTTCAAGGTTATGGTAATTTGTGCTGTTCACTCAGCACCTGCTCTAATGGGGTCTCATTCAAGTGCTAAAATAGAAAAAAAAGGATATTTCATTCATCGTAGCTTTTTGTAATCCATGCCCTTCAGTTGAAGGATTTTGCAGAGAATTAGCGGTGAGGTTCTCTTATCATTTGTTCCTGCTCCCACCATAATTGAGCATAAGTCACCAACTCCTGCAGACACGGGCCTTGATCACTCTCACACAGGGCACGTGGGGCAGTAGAGACAAGGTACCGATCCCTGTCGAAGTCCAGGGAGCCTTTTCAATAACTTCAGGGATCAGTTCTGAGACTTTTGGTGTTTTTTCCTCTCTGCCTATTTCAACTTTGGCACTGATGCAGGGACCGGATTCATCTGCATAGCACCAGGTATTTCAGATTAATCTGGTAGCAGGACATTCAGGAAGTAAAGTCACCCAACAGTAAGAAACAAACTGCACTGAGCAGCTTAGAAAAAAAAAAAAAAGGGGCAGGAAAATAAAAATTCAGTTAGCCTGTCCCAAGAAGGCTGCACTTGGAAACTGTAAGCAGCAAAACCAGTTTCAGTGATTTCAGGTTTGAAGTCACACCTGTAATGTAACTAGCAATTTATGTAACTGCTTTCTTTCTACTCTGTCCAAATGGGCCCTTTTTTTCTATTTCTGTTTAGATTCAGGCTAACTGCACATTCTTTTTCAGAAGGGATTATTTTTCAAAGAAACGCCAAATGTCATTGGTCCCAAACACAAGCAATCGCTTAGGAGCTGGCGTTGTTAGTGAATTATATTCATGAGTTCTTGTTTAAGCAGATTCTACTATTATTTCTTCGATGGTTTTCGTATCATAGCTGTTGTATTTTGTCTTAAGAACTACGTATTGATCCTTTTAATGCCTGGTGCTGACTTATCAGAACTTCATTTGTTTTGTTATTTGGGGGTAGTTTATGAATTTTAAAAGGGTCTGACTTTTCCCATCAGTTTTTTATATGGCTCAGTATTTTTCTTTTGAAGGAATGAGGTGGGTTTTTTTTTTGTTTGTTTGTTTTAAATTGTATCATGCAGCATTCCTCATATTTATTTATTTATTTATTTAAGTATAGTATGATCTGTTTTTAAATTGGCTCTCTGTAGGACTAGGGCTGGAAAAATAAAGCTATCTGTATGATTTTGTTTTTAGAAAAAAGCTGGAGCCATACACTTTTCAGATTGTGAAAAATTCTTTTTGCATGTTTTCCTCATGCATTTTTCAATTTGCTTTTTCACTTGTTTCACACTTGTTTCACCTGAGATTGGCAGTAGAAACCTCAAACTGGAAAGCCTCCCTCATAAGATTTCCTGTCCAGTTCTGCATTTTGAAGCAAAAAGAGTAAGACTTAAAATTGAATGATTTGAAGTTGTCAAGACCAAATCCAAGCCCCAAGTCTTATAAGGTTTTGCATCGGACTGTTGTAATATTTTGGTTTCTACATTTAATCAGGCAATTGTAAGTGTGGAGCACTTCTAACTAGAAAATGAAAATCATTTTCATATCTCTATTTGGCATTCCTGTTTGATGCCTCTAAAAATCTCTCTTTTGCTCTTTTTTGTGACTTCGTCTCTGTGCTTTTTATTTATTTATTTATTTTTAAGCTGTGTATCATGCAAAATACTAGATATAGCTTCTGTCAGTAAATTAAAGTTCATCCTGTTGCCTTCCATTTTACCATGCTAGCAGTGATCAGAGCAATCCAGAAAAAAAGCGGTGCTTATGTGCACAAAGTTAAAGTGTGAAAAAGCTGCTTTGGCAGTTTTGTTCAGTTTGACTAGACAACTTCTTTCTGTGCAATGGAGCAAAGTCTCCAACCATCTCTATCAGCCACACTTTTGAGAGGGTCTCTGCATACCATGCTTTCCTGCAATGCAGTGGGACAGGCGGTACAAGGTGCTGACTCTCCAGAGTGCTGGGAGCTGCGTGTAGCAGGTAGATGAAAAAGCAGGTAGTGCAGGCAAGGTGATGTGAATGGCTGGGAATGGAAAAACTCTCAGTTGTGTAGTGAGGTAGGAGTGGACAGGAACACCACACTAGGAAGCACCTATCTTTTAAATAATTTAAATTTAGCACCTGTTCTATTCTGGGTATTTTTATATAAGCCTGATCCAAGGACCATTTGCAGCAATGGAACTTAGGCTCCAACAGAGTTTGCATACAAGCATGATACTTTTTTCTTTCTTTTCTTGCTTTCTTCTCTCATGAGTGGAAGCATCTAAATGTTTTATTTTTATTTTTATTTTTATCTTTTTAATATGCCATTTTGCTTCACAACTGTTCATTAATTTTCATACAACAACACTTGCTTTGTGTTGATTCTTACAGATTCCTAGCCACCATGATGAGCTGATTTCCAGTGAAAGGAAGTCTGCTAGGTAGATACTACAATATTAAAAATAAACATGTCTTGTGAGATTGTGTAATATTCTGCAGAGAGGAAGAAATAAAAGCTAAAATTTGAAGCTCCTCTTCACATGCTCTGCTTTTCCAGCAAATGACGGATGACCCTTTTCTTGCTAGGCACTGGATTTTCTCACTTATCCAAATGAAGTCGGAGAGCCTTCACTTGTCTCCTGCTGTTTCTGAAGCAGTAATTTTAAAGAAAATATAGGTGATGAGTTCTAATATGACTTATCTCTATCTGCAAAATGCTATGGTAGGACCCCACCATGAACCCCTAACACTAATCTATAGGATCTGAGATAATTGTTCAGTTCATCTATTATAAATCTAGTCTCAGCTTCTTTCCTTCTTTTTTTCTTTTTCTTTTTTTTTTTTTTCAAATTATGAAAAGGATACAAATGATGGAAAGTATTTCCTTTTTGCCTGAAGTTTGAAAAGCTCCTGTCTAAGCTCCACAGTGCTCCCCTTAATGAATGTTTTCAAAAATATACCAGGAGACAAACTTGTCCTTTGAAGGAGATAAAAAGAACAGAAACTCTAAACTATCTTTTACAGAACAAATATCTTTCTACAGAACCCACTGTATATAGCATTAAGTTGCAATATGGAGATACCTGGAAAAATAATCAGCAATGTTTTCATCAAGGTCAAATCAGTCTGACTTTCTCCTTGTATTTTAAAAAGATTCTTGTGGGAGGAATTGGTGCTGGTTTTGAAAATGCTTAAGGAAGTGAATGTCACAAGTGAGAATATCCAGTCTAAAGGCAAATGTGTTACACATCAGCCTTGAGTATGTAGTTCAGTGGGTAAGCTGTTATAGTAACAGATTAGGAGAAAGGTGTCCAAAGTGAATAGATCTTTTTCAAAAATTCAATAACAACTCATCTGAAGCAGAATTTTTGCACTTTTGTGTGTTCCAAGGAGGAAAATGAAGGAGAAACATCTTGGAAAGCTCCATCAAAGTAGTTTTCTTTCTCTTTTGAGTGACAATTATGTATATATTTTTACAGTGACCTTTAAGAGTTTAGGTTTAGATCAGTATACTCTTGTTTGTGAACTGTTTTAAATAATCTCAACACAAAGATAGAGAAAGGAGTAAAAGCAACCTCCTGTATACCGTATACATCCGTGTAACCTAAGTGCTGAATATAACCAAGCTCATGGTAACTGAGAAACACAAATGTACTTGCTTAGGGCAATCTAAATGGGAAGTTATGCGCCAAACATTAATGCATTAGGACTCAGAGCCACAGAATGTTGTCAGACAGCATAAAGGATGCTGGGCAAGTGTATTCTAGGAAAAGCAAGGACAATGTCATTTAAGAGCAATATTAAATTGTCCTTGCTTGGAATAATGAAAAGGAGCAAGACAGTATGAAAACAGTTAATCAAAATGTCTATCAATAAATACAGGGCTTAGCTGCCTCTGATCCTGCAATGCCTCCTCTGGGCTTTTTCACAAAAGCCTATATTTAATAAGTACCACAGTGGCTATATCTTTATTTTGTGTTAAGAGAACTAAGCCTTGCTTCTAATTAAGGAGTCCTACTGCTAGCAGCTAGCATAAATATCTATGTATCTGGGAAGGAAAACAGGGTGAAAAAGGAAAGAACTTTGGTGTCTGGCCAAGGGCAGGGAACTTTTAGCCTTCTTTGGAGAATGCTCAAGATCATTATTAACAGAGTCTCTGAATTTTCCAAATTCAGAAAAAGGCAGAAAATCTTTTAATTTACTCAGTTTGACCACTAATCAGAGAATCAGAGAACGTCTTGGGTTGGAAGGGACCCTAAACATCACCCAGTTCCAACCCTCTGCCATAAGCAGGGATGCCATCCACTAAACCAGGTTGCCCAAAGCCCCATCCAGCCTGGCCTTGAACACCTGCAGGGATGGGGCATTCACAACTTCTCTTGGCAACCTGTTACAGTGCCTCACCGCCCTCTGAGTAAAGAACTTCCTCCTAACATCTAATCTAAATCTCCCCTCTTTTCGCTTAAAGCCTTTTACCCTTGTCCTATCACTATCTGCTGGTGTAAAATAATACTGCAGTACTAGCGTATGTTGCCTTCAGAGCCTGTCTCCATAGGTTAAAACCAAAGAGAAGTGATTATTTTGAGATTATTCTGGGGAAATAACATTCCATAATTGTCTCGATTTCTGTTTCTCACCAGCTCATGGATTACTGGCCAATGTCAGAGAATGGTCCAGATGGATCTTTCAACTGGCTGAGCGTGGCTATTCTTATGTTATAGGTTTGGTTGAAACCAAAACATATCACAGAATCAAAGAATGTTAGGGGCTGGAAAGGGACCTTGAAGGATCATCTAGTCCAATCCCCCTGCTGGAGCAGGAGCATCTAAATCATGTCACACAGGAATGCGTCCAGGTGGGATTTTAATGTCTCCAGTGAAGGAGACTCCACAACCCCCCTGGGCAGCCTGTTTGAGTGTTCTGTCACCCTCACCGTGAAGAAGTTTCTTCTCATATTTAAGTGGAACCTCCTATGTTCCAGCTTGCACCCATTGCTCCTTGTCCTATCATTGGATGTCAGTGAAAAGAGCCTGGCTCCATCCTCCTGACACTCACCCTTTACATATCTATAAAGGTCACTCCTCAGTCTCCTCTTCCCCAAGCTAAAGAGACCCAGCTCCCTCAGCCTTTCCTCGTAAGGGAGATGCTCCACTCCCTTAATCATCCTTTGTGGCTCTGTGCTGGACTCTCTCAAGCAGTTCCCTGTCCTTCTTGAACTGAGGGGCCCAGAATGGGATGCAATATTCTAGATGCGGTCTCACCAGGGCAGAGTAGAGGGGGAGGAGAACCTCTCTCGATCTACTAACCACACCAAATACAGATAGATCAGAGCTGTTGGTAGCACTGACATCAGCCATTTCCAAGGTGTAATCAATGTAATGCATCAAGGTTATATAGTTGGTGTTGAAACTATAATCCATGAGAATCCAAAAGACTCATAATTTAACCAGAAAATCTGTCACACAAGTGTTTTCTTATCGCTTCAACTGAGCCTCAATTAATCCCTAGCTTCTTTTTCCATTGCTGCTTCCCTCTTATCGATATTCCCATGTTCTCTGCCTGATATTTCTCTCATTTTCCTTCATTCTTTCTTCAAAATGGTTGTGCAAACCCAAGCAGAGCTGCCTCTGCTGCACTAAAAAGCTCTTGTTATTGCTAATAAAGGAGTTCAGGGAGCTAAGTAAATTTATTATTTCTTTGTGTGTGTGTGTTAGGAATATAACCTTCAGTGCCAATCATAACGTTTTTGTAGAAGGAGAAATTTTTGGAGTGGACCATCAAAAGTACTGATTTAAGGTCCATTTCAGCTTCCAAAATGTAGGAGCCCAGCTTCTTTTGAGATGGCCCCAATTTACTGGACTTATGTAGCAAGCTTTTGGTAGAGGGGAGGCTAAAGGGGTGTCATTCATGACAAGAGCCCAGAAGCTGCCCAATGTCAGACAACACTTACACCCATGATAGTATAAAATGTAATCATAGAATCAGTTAGGTTGGAAAGGACATCTAAGATCATCAAGTCCAACTGTTAACCTAGCAAATCATTTCCATTTTGTCTTTTTCTTTTATTACTGGTAAACCATGGGCATAGAACATCTTTAAGAAAGACCACATAAGCAACCTTATCTTGCAGTTCCTGCTAAACATTTCTAGTATAAAATTAATATGTTAACCACTCCAGAATACTTCTTGAAATCGATGTATCCTTTGAAAGTTTGCTTCCATTTTGAAAAGTGACAGCACTAAAATGTCACCTTTTAACATGTTAAAACTGATCCCTATAGTTATTCAGAGTTTTATGTATTGACTTTAGTGACAAAAGTATGTCTCTACAGCTTGCTTTACTCTTGTCCATCCTTCAGAAGTGACACAGCTCTAGGAAGAGATCCTGTTTCTGCTCCTTTCTGTGTGTCTTTATCATTAGAAGTGTTTAATGAATTTTAATTAAAGGATATATCAGATAGTCTCAAGAGACTCTATTGAAATTAATGATGGTGTGCTAGTTCAGTATATACATTGATGACAGTGGACCCACAAAGATATGCTCCAGAACTAATTAGCTCTTTACAAAGATACATCATTTATTTGCTGGTGGTCATGTAGCAGACAGAAAGGATCTAGTTTGGCTTCAGTTACACAGTGATTGTTTAGAATGGCTACAGGATGTAGGAAGCCAATAGACCATCTCCAACAGTGATAAATTTGGTCTGAAATTCCTGAGAGGCATCAACTACTGAACTCCACGTGGCCATTTTTACGAGGTTCCTTTTCTTATTAGAACAATGCTTTGAATCCCTGAGCAGTGCAAAGGGTACCTAAGGGTAATATAAAAGGACATTCAGATCATTTTAAGATTTCTCTTTTCAATCTGTGTAAAGGTAAGGAAATCCTTTTCTTCAAATTTCTGTTCAGAATTTTTGCCAGAACATTATTTTTTATCTTCCTAGTGAGGTTACTTTGTGCATGTGATTCACAGATGCTATGCTGCTGAATGCTCTTATTTATTATTTATATAGCCATGCATATTCCATGAAATGGACATTTCTCTGTCATCTTCATTGATGTCTGAAGCTCTGTGGAGAAAAATCTAGCTCTAAAAAATAACTCCTTATTAAAGGTGGACACTGGAGCTCAGTATTTGAGCTTTTCCTTCCTTAGAAACGAGTTGTGTCGAAGTCTTCAAATCTCCTAATGGGGAGGAATTGAAATTCTGTAATTTAAAAGGGGTTAATATTTGGAGGCTTGCTCTCTATCCAAATTTCCTGGATTGAGGCCAGCATCAGTTTCTCACAAGGGAGAAGAAAGACAGCTAATCATAAACACATTCTTGTGATGCTCACATGCTTAGAAACCATGGCAGTTAATGTTGTTTAAATATGTAGACTGAAAGCAAAAGCTATAATGGGATAAAAATGTAGAAAAGAATCATTTCACCTCTTCCCCAAAGCCCGTCAACTTCCCAAAGTAGTACTTTAAGTTGTTTTAATAAATTAAACAAGTAGCAATTACATTGAAAGGTTCATGAGATTATACTTATGCCATAGTATTGATTTCAATGTAGTTTTAGAAACAAGCTGTTACAGGAATTCTGTTTTTTGCTTGTCTTGCCTTTATGCACCATTTTAGTGCAAAACAATAGCCAGTCTCTGTTTAAGTATGGTTTTCACCAAGGAGAGATCAATAGCCTTTTGTGGATACCTGTGTTCCACTCACCTGTACAATCACTTATTTTAATGAGAGAAGTGAATATAGTGGGAAATGCTCTTCAGAGAATTGTTTCTATCTTGAAATACTTTTCCACATTCTTAGCACCCTTAATACAGCAAAAATCGAAAACCTTTCAGAATTGCTTGATATACTGCTTTTAATAGCCTAGTAAAAGAAAGAAACAGTAGCATTGAAATGCTAGTTCTTGGGACTGAAAAGATAACAGAAGAGTGAAGATGAATGTAGATGGAAAGTTAGGTGAAGCCAGCTGACCAAAATCTAAAGCCAGCATCAGGTTGAGACACAACAAGGGCATGACACCCACAAAAGAAGCTGCCGTCTAAATCACCTGTTGTTTTAAATCTATTAATCTCCTGGGGGATTGTGTGCAACTGAAATAAATAAATGAATGCTGTGTTATTCTTGGCTTAGTCGAGCATTATAATGCTCATTGCTTCAGGCTGTTGACGAACTTATTGATGACATTTTTGTCCATGCATTAGAGAAAGGTGAATCAATATTGGTTATTAACAGTCCTTTTATTACTGTAAGCCTCTTGTGCACATGGTATATGATCACAGGATCAGCTCAGCTGTTCCCAGGTCCGGTATTGATTCTATGCATGAAACAAATACAAACATCAGAAGCCATCTTCTGCCTCCCACAAAGTGTTTGCCATCTCCTTCTGCTATAGAAGAACATGAAAAGGGTCTCTTTTGGATTCACTGGGAAGGACTTCATTCTCCAGATTAAAAAAAATAATAATAAAAAATCCACCCATGATCATTGCTAGTGCTTTGAAAATACTCAGTTGTCGGCACCTTAAGATGTTGGATGATGTCATGGATTCTCTCCCAAAAAATGTTCTTCTCTTGTCTCCTCAAGGTTACACTCAGGATAATACAGACATCTTCTCCCAGGAGTATGGGATTAACTTTACCTAACTTTACCATTTAAACCTTAGGTGTTTTGTCAAAATGGCTATCTAGGATTATTGTTGTCAGTTGAGAGGAGAAGGCCTCTCAATAGGCATTTGTAGAAGATAGTTGTCTAAGATATTAAAAATGAATTGTCCTCTTGAGCATCTGTTTCCATTAACAACAGAAGCAGTCTGACCAGCTAGCTGTGTTAAGTGCTTGCTTTTTAGAAGACTAAAGAAGGATTAAGCCTATCTCATTTAATATTGTCTTCTGAGATAATACACTGACCTACCTAACGTGCAAGTTATAGTTAATGATAAAGAAAAACAAAAAAGAGCACAATTTAACCATGTACACAAACAGTATTCCAAAATACAGGATTCATTCAGTTGGATATATAAAGATAAACATATAAATATAATTCCTATCTATCTATTTCAATATATAACTCCTGACTATATATAGATATATAGACTATATATATATATATATGACTATATATAGATATAACTCTAGAGAAAATGATTCCAGAGAAAACTTGAGCATATGATACTATTATTTTTCTCTATCTTAAAATGCAAAGTTATCTCCTTTACGGTAGGATCTGAGATGACACAGATTTAATATATTCATCCTGGATATTACTCTGAAGTAAGGAAAGGAATATGAGCCCCATTTCACAGCTGATAAAGTATGACAGACCAGCTAGTGCCTGTATTTAGGGCTCCTGTCTCCTAATTTCACTGTCTGTAGAACCCTGGTGACACTGAATAAACTTATAGAGGGACCTATAGCAGGGACTTGAACTGGGTTCTACAATACAGCTGCAAACATCAAACTTCTTTTTTTCCTATATATTTTCTGAGAAAATGTGATGGCTCATCCTTAGTTTAGATGGCATGTGTTTTTTTTCCTTGGAAGTATTATGCTAACCTATTGGATACATCAACAATATTTACCTACATCTCTAACATAGACTGCATAATCATCTAGTTTTAAGCAGGAAAGTGAATATAAATGACTTCTTTATTTTGCAGAGGTGGGAGACAGGAATGTTTTAAATACATATATTGTTCCATCTTACTACATTTCTTTTCTAAGTTTTTCCTCTCTTTTTATTTCTGTCCCAATTTTTCTTTCTTCTGTCTTGTTTGCTCCCAGACGTCATTTTAAATGGTTTTACCAGTATATTTTTCCTTTTAATGTATCTTCCTATGTTGGTACCATCAAATATGTGCACCGATACTTACGTTTTTTGTTTAAATCTGCTTTTCAGTCCCAAACGTAGTGTGCAAAGTCATTTGGTTTTGATTTTTTTCCCAGTTCATTCAGTGTTTTGAGAGAGACTTTTTCTAGTTGTAGCATCCCTTACCAAACTTAGCTGGGATGAACCATGCTCTGGAGACTCCTGTCTCCTCCTCTTGACTATGGGAGGGATGCAGCACTTCACTGACATGACAAGGGTTTAGGTGTGATGGGCCAATGAGTCTCTAGCCATTTAATTAGATGCTAACAAAGAGTTACCTGTGTAAAGGAATAGTTTAACAAGGGATTTAAGCAAAGATTTCTTCTTAATAACTACACGCACACACACACACAAAGTGCTCTGCATGCAAACACTGATGCTGGGAATGTTTCAATTTCATATAGAGCTGAAATCAGCACTGATCTTCCTAAATCTATCCCAGTAACAAGAGATATGTGCATCCATTGTATATGAGATTAATCATGGTTCTAACAACACGATCAGAAGTTTCCCATTGATTTCAGTGAAGTCTGGGTCAAATTGTGAGCTACTAACTTAAGTTAGTAGCTCAGGAACTTAATTTTTTCTTTTGGTTAAGTCAAATTTGTTAAGGATTTAATCTGGTTTACCTTCTTTTTTGTCATCCCAGGACTCATGCAGTAGAAATGAGACTATTTAGCTTGTACAGCCCAAGTTATACAACATGTACTTGCCCACGTACACATGGGCAAGTAGAAGCAGGTTAGGGACTTCTCCTCCAGATTTTCTGCTAATTTATGTTAAAACTTTGGAAATACTAAAGTAGTCCTGGCTGAGGACTGAATGGCAAGTTTCATGCTGCTGTGTTGGTTGAGAGAGAGAGAGGAGAATACCATCTTTGTTTTGTAGCATCCAGCCCAGGTTTGGTAGGCACCAACAGGGGACTTCCAGAATCCCCTCAAAGGTTTGAAATGTGTCAGCTCCAGAGACACTCAGCAAGACCTGCAGTCCCACTAAGACGGTGCTAAAATGTCTCCTGAATGTCTGTTTCTTTTCTTCTAGTGAAGGTGGCAGGTTGCTGATCACTTTAGACCAGGACCTTTGGTCAGTAAGGAGCTTGCTTTCCCCCAAGGTTGAATTCCTGTCAACAAGGTGGTTCATTGACATTTTGCTGTGAAGATGGAAGAAATGTGCCTGTAGCAACATAGCAATGGCAAGGTCAGTGAAACCGAGGGGAGAAATAAGAGAGTTTGCAAGGCTTTTGCTCTCAGTGGGGGAAATTAAAGGTGGCTTATATTATAAAATATTAAATAGTGATTTAATCAGCAGTGAGATATGTAAGTGAGCTTAATTAGAAATACATATTATTCTTTGACTTTAAAGCACAAAATGAAAAATTAAAGCAATCTTGGAGGATATGTAATCAGCGAGGAATAATATGTTGGAAAATGAGCCTGATGTTGTAATTGGTGTATGCAATTAAAATTAATTAATTTTAGTTAGCATACATGCATGCAAATATGAAATCAATGAATTTCAGATATTAAACTCATAATTATAGTGATACTATTGCCAGAGCGAGTGACAGAGGAATTGACTTTTCAATGGTAAATACTTGCACTTCAGATTTGAGGTCTGTTCTCTTTGCTATCGTGTCAAGCTGAAACCTAATGATTAAGACTATCTGAACAACCATGATTCAGAAAAAAAAAAAAAAAGTGTTCAGAATCCCCCTCATTTTGACTTTTACTTCCTAGGCTTTCAGCTATATCAGTCATGCCCACCTATGGGATAACTGCAAGATACTTTCCTATCAAGAACAATTTGAGTTTAAGAAGTTCCCACCTAGACACTCACTGGTTGATGTGCTTCTCCCCCCACAGATTGCTCTCCTCGTCTCTGCTGATATAGACTTGCAGAACTGTGCTGTAAGCCAACTCATGAAATCATCCAGGTTTAAAAAAAAAATAAAATCCTTTTTCTGGTTTCTATGCAGATTATTTCATTCTTTAATAGCTACTCACCAAATAAAGCAATTTTATTTATTTTACCTACAAGTAAAACCTACTGTGTCAACAATAAAATTGCTCCAATGTAAGGAAATTATACAGAGTAGCAGCCCTCTCATTTCTGGTCAAAATTTGATTCAAGTCTTTTCAGTTTCTTGCTTTGAAGCCTTGACATATTGTTAGAAAAAGCTTCTGCTTCTCTAAAAGTCATCCAGGGTAACGTAGGAGCAATTTTAGCACAAAATTATTATATTGCTGCTGAAATGAATAAAAATTCTAAAACAGCAGAAGCATAACGCCGAAACTACAGCTATTATTACATGTTAGATCAGGTATATCATGCTTTGACATTTTGGATCCACTTTAGCCTAGCAATCAGCACCACATTAATCCTCTTTAGATTATATATGCTATCCAAAACAGTAAGCAGACCTCCATTCGCTCAAAGTGTCATTTAAAAAAGAGGGGGAAAAAAGCCGTTAAAATACTTTTAAAGTAAGCTTTCCTGTTCTCCCATGATATAAACGTACATGGAAGGAGAATTCAAGGACACTCTCCAAGAGAAACAGAAATGAAAGATTGAATGATGAGTGAAAAGGAGGGCAGAGCTCCCCCACTTCCACCCATGTATCTCCATGTACACAGCCTGCAGGGCTGCCTAGTGCCTTTGTTTTTCATTTACTTCAATATCCTCACCTCTTCTGGCATCAATCTGTTCACTGAAAATACATCCCCTTACCAAAGCTTCTAGCTACTTAAAAGCAGCCAGTTCTCATACACAAAGTATTTGTGAAGGGTTGCCCAGGTTGCAGGAATGAGGTGAGTGGGGAGGGCGTGGGAATCTCTGTGAAGCAATTACCCATGTGCTGGTGCCAGCACACCTTTGTGTTGTGCTCAGTGCTTGTTGACTGAGTGAAAACAGCTGAAGCTGCTTGCACGCCAGGTTCCTCCGCCTCTTTTAGGTACCTGCAGGTTTTTGTCTCATTGTCCCTTCCCCCTCTTTTGCACTGTAGCATGTTTGTATGTGTTGTATATTAAATGCAAATTAATGTATTGAAAGAATGGTAATTAGGTGATGCAAGTAGCCTGTGCAGAAAGGTCATGTTTGTGTAAAAACGGCACATTGTGAGAAGAGTTACACAGTCACTAGGAAAAATATCTGATTTGTCTAAACATTACCACTTTTATCTGCTGCATGCAATAGCAACAGGAATCAAAGCAGCTAACTTTCCATCATCTCAAGACAAAGGTGCCTGTTTGATCCAGTGTCAAGGGCTGCATGCACAATCAGACCCCTGGAGATACTGAAAGGCAGGAATCAGAGAGATGCTTCAACACAGTTCAGAGGGAGGAAGCTGCCTGCCTGGAAAGAAATAGAATGAGAAGGGAAATGAAAAATGGGATGGGACATGAAGCTGCTCAGAGGGCATGGGAAAGTCTAAAATGGGAAGACAATATTCAGAAAGACACTTAGAATGGAGGTATGGTTGCTGTTAAAACAAAGCAGTCATTACTTAGGTTTAATGAAGCTGATTTTAATCAAGAAGGAATTGAACAAACTGTTTGATGATTGCACATTGTAATGTAGTAGTGTAGTGTGACAGCGCTTTGCAAAATGGTGTGAATTCTGCTTCCCCACACATGGAGGTGCAGCAGGCAACCTGCACAGCAACACAGCTCCTTCCTCTGTGTCAGGTGTCAGGAGTCAAGGCTCAGGGGCCTTCCTGCCCTGGCAGGTGCAGAGCTCAGGTGCTGGTATGGGGAGCAGAAGAGTGTCTTGGGCACCGTGTAGTAGTCAGCTAGAAGTGAGAGGGGTCAAATGGGGAGCAGCTGGGTGATTAAATCTCCTTTATTCATGAAGCTTCAGTGTTCTCAAATGATCTCTCTGCGGTTTTTTTGTTGTTTTTTTTTTTTTTTTTTTCTGAGATATGCCATTCAGTCTCCCACATGTGCATTGGAAGACAAGCGTGGTCATCCCAAATTCTGGGTGAAGTGTGCCTGCACTTGTGCTGTAGAGTCCCTGGCATACAGAGGAGCAGACAGCTAAGAGGAAGTTTGGCACCCTGGCCACCCTGCTGTCACCTCTGACACCGCAGAGTCACACTGAGCATCATCCTGGGAATCAGAATAGGACAGACAGGAGCCCAGGGTGCATAGAGCAGTGGGGACGGGCTCCTGCAGGGAGGTGCTTGAAAAATAGGATAATGCAAAAGTAAACACACAGCTGCAGTCCTCTGGGGTAAAAAGTCTTAAGTCTGGAGGGGTTTGGGAGGCTGCTTGTTTCATGATAAAGATTCTTCAGTTTACTTCATTTGTGCTTACTTTAACTGCTCCCCTCCTAACAGTGTGGTTCTTTCTGTGCTGATATAAGGCACTGAAAATTATGTGCATCCATGAGCAAGTCCTACCTCCTGCAAGGTTACAGAAGGATTTGCAAAAAGAGAGTGGCTTGCTGCTGTGGGAAGGGAGTGTGTCCTGGTGCGGCTTGTTCTTTGGGTTAGCCTGCTGCCAGAATGACATCTCTCATGGGAAAATAGAGTATCTGAGGAGTGCCAGCTTGCACCATATTCCTGGGGCAGTAGCTTTTACTGATGCAAACAGTGATAGAGATGGGTGAAGCTCCATGGTATACGGCTCAGCAGCCATGAAACTTGCATGACTGGAGCAAGGGAAAAAAGTTTAATTTGCCATGTTAAAAAAATAGTGGCTTTGTTGTCTGTGTGGCTATACAATTTTTCAGATTTTCTGAAATTTCACTTTCACATGGCCCAAGGTATGGGCACAGCTAGGTTATGTGGTTGTTGTTGTTGTTTGTTTGTTTGTTTTTTCCTGAGTGAAAACAAAGGGACCAGTCTCTGTTGGTATAAGATGCAGATGTGTTACTCCCATCAAATTTTACTATCACAAGTCTGAAGGTAGAGTTTATGGCAGGCCATTATTCCAGTTTTATGCCCTGGTAACTTTTACATAGTTCCTTATGAAGGAATGCTTTTAAAGTCACCTTATTTTGCCCCCTCTTCCATCAACTGTTAGCTGCAATAAAACCAAATTCTGATGTGTGAAAATAACACGCTCTTTTTGCTTTTCAACATAGGGAAATTAAAGGAAATAGTGTGATAATTATTAATTTTGCTCTTTTAAGTGAATCTGCATGTTTTTCATCTGTCCCCACTCCTCATTTTGCTGCAAAAGATGTTTTCTTCTTAATTCATGTTCATCTGATATCTGTATTTTACAAGTCTGTGAATCCCTGTCCTATTCCTCCAACCAAAGAATAAAATAAATGCAAGAGACAGAATCTTGAGTATCCATAAGGACCTGAGGAAGGAAGAGGTGGGTCAGCCCGAAATGTCTAATATCATAGGATATTATGGATATTATGGGATCACTGCCACAATTATATCAAGAGAAACAAGCTTTCCTTGCTATTTGTTGAGTCACCTGATCCCTCAGTCAGTACCAACATTTTGTTTGTATGATCAGAAAGTACTTTGTTGTTTGAATTGCATTGTGCTAGTCATTGGTAAGTTTAATCATAACCTTCTAATGCTAGGAAAAAGATTATGTAAAGGCAGGATGCAGTGTCATTAGTTCAGTGGTATTCTAGGAATCTAGCTGCTTTTCTCCTGCAGAGGTTTTGTGTCTCAGCCTTCTGCTGAGGCCCTATTGCCATAACTGGGACTGAGGCTTTGGCAGCAACTGAGGATTGCTCCTGGAGCAAACGTGTCTCACAAGCAAGAGAGAAGTATTAGCAAAACAACATGGGGGAAAGTTATATGGCTGATTGTACACTTATTCTTGTGTAAGTCAAGAAGCCAGGTGATATATGTAAGTAGACGATGGATTTTGCATCAGTCAGGGATTGGAACAGACCCATATTTAATCATACTGTATTGTCACTTCTCAGAACATGAAACATGTGTAATGGCACTTTCCAAGCATATAGACTGCAGGAAAAATAGGTTTCATTAAGTCCTCTTAAATTTGCATTTTGACCCTAGGTAATAGTGGAGAACAATGATGACCACAGATGTTGAAAAGCCAAACTCCTGCCAATCAAGAGATTTTCAAAAATTAGTTATCTTAATGTACTTTTACTTTTTTTCTGCATATATTGGATTAAGTCTTCAAAGTTTTCTTTGCTTTCAGGACTGCTGGAGAGCTGCTTTTAAAAATGTGTTTAAATTGAATGGATCATTTAATCAGGTGCCTCCAGGAGTAAAAAGAAAATGACAAGTATTAAGTAACTAGTATAAAAAATAAATAAAAAAATCCACGAGTTGGCAGTGTAGTCTCTCCAGCCTGCACTTACTGAAATCCCTGGATCAGAATTGCCTTTTGGAGGAGGTACTTCCAAAAAGTGTCAAGAGCTGGAGATGAAGGAACAGAGGTGGAATGTGTCTTGTAAAAGAAGGAACTAAGGATTAGCAGGGGAATTGCATTCCTATTACTGGCTGACTCTTAAGAGATTTGTAGGCTGGTTAACTAGTCTTGTGTGGTGTCTATGCCAGGATCCTAAATATTTTAAGCTATTCTGTTAATGCCACTGTTGATGAGAGGATGCATGCTTTCTTGACAAGTCTACACGCCTGACTGGACACACAACCTTCTAGTCCATGCTGCTGGGGGCCGTGTATGCAGCCTCCCTGGGACAGGACCAATATGGGCCAGAATGTTTTACTGGTGCTTGAGGGAGTGTTCCAGCGGCTAAGCATTTCCAGAGAACAAAGGCCTTTTCTTTGGGGTGTGCCCTCTCACTAGATGGGCTTTGGGGCTGAGATGATGCTGGTGCCATATACCCCAGGGTGCTGCTGAGTGTTTTTGCAGGCAGGTAACAGGAGACAAAAAAAGGATGCCTGGAAGTGTTTCAAGTGGCACAGTGCATCTTATATCTAAGTTGTAGACAGAGCATTTTCAGCTGGTTAAAGCAGGTGTACGCACCAGACTCTTAGCTGGGCAACTACGGGCTGATTTACCCTAATTTAACTTCACTGCAGTTTTTGGGGCTGACACTCCAAATTGTAGCTAGTGAGGATCTGGGGATCTTGCACTTCACATTCAGGGGTCTTAATAACCTTGGATTGATTTAAGATGCACAAAATGATAGTAATAAATCATTAAAGAGCCAGCCAAAGTGTACAAAGGACTACTGCAGCTGTGATGGTTTATTTAAAATGCATTATTATTGAACATAGAAGTGGCAAAACATCCTTTGTTTGTTTTTTTTTTTTTTTTTGTAATTTTGCCAACCTTCAGCAGTTTGGGCAAAATTTTTTCATGCTAGGTGTCTGCCTCAGGGCGATTTATTGATAATTTTGCTGGCACTATGTTTTTGCTTTGTGTTATCTTTAAGAGGTTTATATACATTTTTACCTTCTCCAGCTGTAATGTTTCTGTTTGCATTTAAAGCTGAATTTCTTTTACTGTTATTATTCCATACAGGAAGAATGGAAGGAAAGCCTTTCATTGTCACTTGAAGGTTAATTGGGGTGTTCTTTGGAGCATGCATCTTGGGACAGTGATGCCCAGATGACAAAAGAAAAATGTGCTCCTTCCAAGGCAACGACCTGGTAAAATGACAGTTCTTGATTGGGCTGAGAATTTGGGCCGAATTCCCACTTTTCTTGAGACAAAGGGAGAATTCTCCAACTGCAATGCAGATTCTTTCTCATGTGTTAAACCCACCTCAAAGATCACATGCAACTCTGCTCATACCCCTGTGCCCATTTATCACCGCAGATCTGATCACTGCCAGCATTTGGAGTCTTTAATCTGATAAAGCTGACAGAAGATGCTTATGCATACCGTTAGGAAGGCAATATTCCATATGCTCTCTAGTTGGTTTGGATTTATATTATTTCAATTTTTTATTATTTCTTTTCAATTTTAATTTTTCAATTGATTGTTTCAATTTCTTGATTGAATTTATTGAATTTATTGAATTAATATATATTATTTCAATATTTAAATGTTGTTGAACGTAATTTAGATGTGTCAGACTCATAAGTAAGCTCTGGTGGGAGTTCGTTATTGAAAAAAGATGCATCCACCAAGACTTTATCTGGATCCAGGCCCAAACTCAGCATTTTGTTTACCTCATGTGTAACTTTTGTCAGTTCACTGTACTCCTATGTCCACTCATCTCAGACAGACACATTTGTTTTATCATGTCCCTTTCATTATAATATCTTTCTCCCATGTCACAGAGTTTGTATATATATTTGTTTATTTTAGAGAGCGATAGCTGTTTCAGAGTGTAGAATCATCATAAGTGGAATAAACAAAACACTTGCAAGGATGCTGAAAGATATGAACAGCATCATCCACTTTAGCGACTGCCAGTCTAATGACACAGAACTTGATAACTGCCATCTTCTAATCTGGCTGTAGGGATCAGCAGTAGTATCTAGTTAAGGAAACAAGTGAGAGGTGAGCTCTTTCTTTCCCTAACTGCGATGCTTGATCTGCGGACACTTTATGCTGAGAGTTTTTATTTCTTGTTAGTCCCATTTAATCTCTCATGTGAAGGTAAAAAAATTGGAAGGCAACATAAAGGTTTGTGACTAGATGTTTTTGTGACATATTTCTGTTATAACAGTAGAAGTCACCCCGAAGAAAGTCATGCACAGTCACAGATCAGGTGTATAAACTGCTAAGGCTTTTGACATGTATGCGCTCAGATGGCAAGGTGTGTAACAAATGGCTTAAGCTGCAAGGAATTCACTTATTCTCACCATGCCTCTCTGTGAGAGAAGTTTTCCTGTAGTTGTCTTACAAATATTAGTAAGCAGAATTTAATCCACAAGTGCACTTTAAGGGTCCAAATGGTTTGTACCTACAAGGCTTTATACAGCCTTCTCCATTTATAAGGTGCAGAAATTCTGTCACGTGTTACAATCTTGCTTTGATCTTGGCCTTGACCTTTGAAAGAGGAACTACTTTTCCTGTAGGCAGTTTCCTTGATTCCAATAGGTTTGTGCAGTTTCTTCAGGACATGATCATGAAGCAAGCTGGCAGTAAGGGCAGAAATGCTATCTAAGGACAAATAAGTAAGAAAAGGTTCGTGGGTAGAGGAATGTATTTTACTAGACTTGCACAAAAAGTGATTAAATAGGCAAGCGTGTGCCTGACAGCTTGCCTTGCTTATGTTGACCATCTGATCTGAAGGGAAGACGCCTACAATAGATGTGTTGCAGACATCTATAGAACAGTGACCTCGTAGGCAGGCATGAAAAATGACAAATAGGACTTGTAAGCATGTTTCAGGCAATTGGATATGGCCTCAAACCTCACATATTTTTCTCAGATTTTCCATTGGTTTAATCTTTTGAAGTGGGAAGAAAAGAGCTCTTGTTGGATGCTGAGAGGGAATATTTAACATACTTTCTGTCTTAACAGTGATCTTCTACCATACACCATAGCAAGGAGTTACAATAATAAAAGCCTTTCTATGCATTTCTTCTTTTCTTGAAAAGGTTGGTGTATTTCATAGCCTGCTCACCTCCATCTCTGGGCTGAAGTAAGCAGTCTTCGTTGCTGGGTCTTATTTTTCTCTCTCTTCTCTTGCAGCTTGACTCACTACTGTCAGTGACATTCTTATTAATATTTTACTTTCTTCTCTGGCTTGAAGCTCTGTAATAGTTAAATAGTTTCTCATCTTGTGCTTAAGAATAGAAAACCATCTTCATATTCAGGTAGAAAGCTTTTTCCAAACTGGTGGCCCAGCCAAGTCCTTTGAAGATAAACCCTTTGAAGCTGTTCACCTAAGCTGTTTCATCTTTGCCTGATTTTGTTTGTTTGTTGTTTGTTTCTTGAAGATTTTAACTCTTCTGTCCCTTTGGTTTGACTCTGGCCACACGGGTAAGATAATGTCACTTAGATAAGTACATGATATAGTTGTCCTCACCAAGTTATTTAGGTTCCACCAGTGGGGAGAAAGGATTTCTCCCCATAAGAGTCTCCATAAGACTTCAGTGACATACAGTCTTTTCTTTATATAAGATAGCAAAAAAGCATTATATGATCTGCATTTGAAGTCACTTCATACAAAAACTTTTGTTTCAAATGACTTTTCTTACTGCTTGTATCATCATCTTTGACTAACCAATTTTATCTGCTTTATGCGAACTTCTTTTCTTTCCTTCAAATATATTAGACTGAAGTGCATTACTTTTGAAATGGGTACTACAGAATACCACCACCATCACCCTTTAAATATTATATTTTTAAAGGTTTTTCTTCCTCTTAGTTCATAACCAGGGCAATCTTTTTATTATTATTTTTATTTTTTGGTTGTGTTGTTGTTGTTGTTGTTGTTTGTTTCTTTGTTTGTTTGTTTTTAATTCTGAGATGTAGATGTACTGGATATTTTGCAGATGGTCATCATAGCAATAGTGTCAGAAATCACAAGGAGGTGCTGGAACAACTCATTTTCCTCACCCTGGATAAAACTCCATCCCTCTAGATGCATTTCTACATGTGTGATGTGTGTATATGAGTGGAAGATAAGCTTATCAATAAGTAGTCATGATATATGGTAAGTTTGTAGTAGTAAAGACTGATTTGTACATTTTTAGTTACATATATCAGCATTTTAAAATCTGCTTGCCTGTGGGATATATCAACTGCTTAAGAATAAAATGACTTCTTCCTCGGCCATGGGGCAGGTTTGCATGCTGCAGTCAATAACAGCAGAATTTAACTCACGCAAATGGCTGCGAAAACAGATATTTTCTCCAAATAGCAACAGGTTGATCATAATATTCTGGGCTCATCAAGGAATTTATAACTCACTAAGATAATTAATGACTTTAAATGGGGGGAAAGGGCATTTGGATTTAGAAGGAACCACAACTTAGATTTCAGTTTAAATTAATCACTGCTATTGTTTAAAGGTCTCAGTGACACTGGGGAAAAAGATGAACTTATTTGTGTTTGGAATTTTAATAGCAGTTAGAATTCTCCATAATAAACATAACCAAAATACTATCTCTTGTCAATCAAACTGACTAATCAGATCAGCAAGGGTGGATAGCCAAGGAACAATACCCTCTTGACTGACAGATGCCCACAAACTCTTTTGAGTATATGGGCAACACAAAGAGAAATTAAAATATTTTCTACTTCTTTAGGGAAAGGATTGTAAGAAAATGTTTTCTTTATTCATAGTAGGATGATGCAAGTGAAGCTCATCTTAAACAGTGAAAGGTGAGGGAGCTTTTCCTATGGGCCTCCAGGCATTTTGATCTCTTATATTTCAAGGATGTATTTTTGCACACTTAATCCAAATTCATCCATGGCAGAAGGGACAGCCCTCTAAGGAGCACTTACTTTCCCCATCAGCTTTCACCGGTGAGGTTCAATGGTAGGAAGTTTTGTAGGAGCATGAGTACAAAGGTGAAATACATAGGACCCCTAATCTTTTTGAGTGTACTGGCATTCCCAAAGTGACTCTGTGTGTGGCAAAATGTCTTTTCTAAATGTCACAAAATGGCTGGCTGGGCTCTGTGGTCCCATGAGTGGCTGCACAGCTCTTACACAGTGCTGTATATTGCAGTCCTTGTGTTACCTTTCAGTTACACTGTTAAAATTGCTAAACCTCGTAATGCAGCACAGGAGAAAAATTCACCCAAGCTGATGTATTCAGACAGCTCTATCTTCAAATAGTTCTGAATAACAATGAAACTCAAAGCATTACATTTTGCTTGGTGTCAAAGCAAATAATTTGCAGAATCATCAATATCACAGAATTTCCACAACCACCACTGGTGTAGCAGGAGCTAATTGAAATTTTTCTTAAGATTACTCCGATATCCTCAAAAACAAACAAACAAAACTACCAAAGTTGGCAAATCTGCTGTGATCTCTAAGATCATGAAAAAAAAAAAAAAAGTTGATTACGGACGGTTTGAAGGATATGACTTGTATGACACAGAAAAATCAAGAGCACCTGAGCCATGTGGTTCCAATCAAATACTGTTTTTTAATATAGTCAGCTGAAAGACCACAAAGTTGAAAATAAATATAGATCGAATGCATACTTCAGACTGTGAGCAAAGGGATGCACATGAAGCACAGTGTAATGCCATAGGCAGAAAGATTGGATTTAATGCTGGTCTGTTTTGTGATAGCACTTCTCAGACCGTGTATATCCTAGCAACACAGCCTCTGGCCCCAAATACTCATAATCTTAGTATAAAATGTGGGCGCAGTTCTTTGATTGCTGAGAAATGGAGTCCTGAGCAGGGCTATGGAGGTGCTGTTCCCTTTGTTCTATAACATTTGTGAAATTGCTCCAGCGATTCAATGCCAGGTTAAAAAATGCAACTCCAATTTCTCTTTCTATGTACAAAGAAAATACCATAAATGTAATTGCAAATAAAGCGCAAAAAATTGAGAGTGAAGGTAATTAATCAGTGGGATGGATTACTAAGGGCTGCAGTAGAATTTCCATGCTTTAGAAATTTTTCATCAAAGTTACAGACCTTTAGGAATGTTATATTTGAGTTTAACTATGAAGCATTGGGCTTGATTACAGCAATTACTGGGAGAAATTCAATCTGACGCAGGAGGTCAGACAAGTTGCTCTCAATAGTCTTGTCTAGCCTTAAATTCTGTGGCCCTATGGATTTTTCCACAGCTGTAGTGTGTGCAAACTGATGTAATCTTACTGATATTGCTTCCTGCATTCCTTCCTGCCTCTCATGAATAAACATCTCCCTCATGGAGGACTTTCCAGTGCAACCAAATATGAGTTTATTTCTAAAAACTGAATAACTGCAGGTGGGAAAACTGCTGTTTGATTCCTGCTGGGAAGCTGTGACCACCCCCTTTCTGCCAGAACACAGGGTCCAGCCCTGAGGCTTATAAGATGCCAGCCTAGAGCACAACTAGATTGTGTCTTTGTGAGAGCAGAGGTGGAGGAGAAACAGATCTTCGTGAAGTTGCTCTGTAGGATGCCTTGTTCTCTCGGGAAGCGTGGGTTGGGAAGTGAGAATTAGTCCCATGGTAGATGGATTTGCAGCCCATCAAAGATTAAAGAAAGATGTGATACAGAACAGAGTTGTGCTGGCTAATTATATGGCAGTGTGATTGCTTCATCTCTCTCTCACTAGCCAGCCGTTTGACATGTGTGTACATACACTACCACATAAATGCTTATTTTGTATGTACACTGCTCACTGGCAGAGATAATAAACACAGACCTCTGTGTCCTCAGGTCATTCTTTCAGTGGACACCTAAGGACATAATATGGCATACAGGTTTGGAATAAGACTAGCCTGTAAAAGCTGTAGTATAAAGCATATTGCGAGTGTGAAATTAATTACCTTACTAAGGCTAATGCCAGACTTCATATTGGAAAGCTAAAGTAGGCCAAGGTGAGCTAGGGATGTAATTACAATGGAGATACAACTGCTGTTTAACTCAGCAGTAAACCTAATAAGAGTCAAACTGCAGGTGCTGACACGACTGTCATAAGCAGTGTCCCGTTTTCTTAAACATGCATGAGGATGCAGTAGAGAATGTGACGGCTATAAATGAACAGATGAATTAAACATGGTCCTGGATTGAAATTGAGGTCTTCCTTTCCTGCAGGCTTAATTCTTGCTAATAGTTTGCCGTTTCTAAACTGTCATTGTTTCGATGAAGGAATGCACTTGTGTTAATCAGGTTGCCAGTGTGTGTTTATGGCACAGAGGAAAACTCACTGTTTTGTTACCAGGTCTGAGGTACCCTGGAGAACTGCAGGAGGTAGTGTGTTTAAACAGATTTGATTTCCTCTTTTCTAAAAGAAAAAAAAAACTGTTGTTATTATGCTGTTTATTTATTCTTAGTTTTGCTTTGTGTACATGTTCTTGCATTTCTGAACTTTAGTGCAAATGTTACAAGAATATTTTTGGTGATAAGTGGTTTCCCTCAAGCTGCAGTTTCCAGTTCTCACCCAGCTCTAGATTTGCAGGGTATCTGTGGGTGAACGTGAGAATTAGGAAATGGGAGAGAAGTTTCTGAGAAACGGTTTATACAGGAAAGACCATATTGGACCAACTGAGGTGTGGACAGAGACTTCAGCAATAAGGATATTTTTACATGATGAAACGAGATGCCTATAGACTCAACGAGATCTTAACTGAATAAAGCCTTTTCTCTGAAGGGACAAAATGTTCTTCTACACTTCTCCCTCTCTGTTAAGCAAAACAGTTCACCTACTCTTTCAAATATTGGATTCAGGTTCCCAACTTTAACACATTCACAGACCACTTAAGAACATTTTTGCTCCCATCCCCAGCAGTTGCACAGATCTCACTGACTTTGGCGATACGAGGTTATGTCATTGCACTGTGGTGTTACTTCTTGTCCTGCAAGAATGCCACTTACTTAAGCACAAAAACGTAACTGTTGTCAGGAAAACAACCATCTGCTATTCTGAGCGGATGTCTGGTGAACTGTTTGGTTTCTGCATGCCAGGAAAGGAGGATATATAGCCATGGATTTACTTGCGGTGGCTAACAATTTGTTATGTTGCAACAAGAAATAGAACAGAGTCCTGCAAAACCAAACATTTGCCTGGATTACTCTATTGTGGTATTACTTAATGCATAGGTATAGTATACCTGGAAAATACATCATTGTAGTCACTATTGGAAAATGCTTCATTTCTAATTGGTACCTCTACATAAATCTAGTCCAGTGCAGCATTTCCTCTGAAACCCCTGCTAGTCTAAATGTCCCTCCTCCCCTGTGAATAACATGATTTGTCAGGGAAAAATTGCTACATCCTTCTGCTTAAGTGTTGTGAACAAAGACAGTACCTGCAGCTTGTGCCCAAGGTCATAACGAAATGCTGGTGTCTTCTCAGGCTGCATTGAGTACCCATCTGAGGGATGTGCACAGGTAAGCTGCTTGTGACATTAAGACCAAAAGGCTCAGTAGTGCAGTCCCCTAAGCACATGAAAAAGCTCTGAGCTATTTTCGTCAGCAGTCATAAACTGAATGAAGTTTGGCCAAGCGTATGCTGAAAACATTTCTACTCAGCCTGGACCATTATTAATTGTGTATTTGAAGAAATGTGTTCATTGTACAACACTTGATAATAGAACTCTAGTGATATTTCTATACTGGTGAGCAAACTAATACAACTATAGTAGCTTCTCACTTGCATGGCCGACAACCAAGGAAAGCTGCCATTACCCATTACTTCATGATATTTAAAAATAAGGTCCTAAAAAAAAAAACCAAAGTGCTGCTCTGTCAGCAGAAAATTTCCTTTGTGTGTAATGCAGCTTCCCAGAACAATACAGCCTTGCCCTGCAATCACCAGAGCTGTGCTCATGGTTCTGGAAGATAGTCCTCCACACTTGGCACGAGTCCTCTCCTCTCAATCTTTTTGCTTGGCAAAGTTGGAATTTTTCTAACTCCATAAAACCTGAGCCAGGAAGCTCTCCCCCCCACCCCAGCTCTTGTCTCTGTGCATCAAATTTTAAAAACGCACAGTGAAGCAAGAAAACATTTGCTTTAGAATGTCATTCTACATAGCATTACTAACAAAGAGAGAAGTGCAAGCTAAAGATTTATTTATTTATTTATTTTTATCTAGGATTCATTCTGGGAAGGGGAGATTTTTATTTTTGGGGAGTTTTTATTTTATTTGACTTTTTTAAAGAAATCAAAGTGCATGCTTTTGATGACTGCAAAAGAAACATTAAGTAAACATCTCTTTTTTTAGCCAAAACTTTTTTTTTGGTGCAAATTGCACATATGGTGTCAAAGAAATATCAACTGAATAAGTGCTGCTTTCATCAAGTTACAGGAAAGAATGAAGGGGAAGAGAAGGAGGTGCAGAGGGAAGGTTTGTAGGCCATGTAGCAACAGTGCCAGGTGAGGTGCAAATTGTTTCAACAGTTTATTTTTCAAGAGCATGGGTGTATTCTGCTTGCAGTAATGCTATTAGCTAGCAAGCTTCCGTTTTTCTGTATAGACATTTCTGCTGCTGGTTTTCGTGCATTGACCTAGTGTGTTTCACAAGGGAGTAAGGAGATGCATTTGTCTTGCATGATGCAATCTCAATCTCGGTGAGTGCCTTTCAAATTTGGGATTTAACTCAGGCACTTCAGCTTTGCCTAAAATTAAGTATAATTAGTGTAGCCCCACCAGCTCTATAATTAACTAACTAACACTTGTGACCTCTTCTCTGCCAAAGTTTGGGAATAAGCATTTCTTCATGTGTTGTTAATGTCTGCAGCAACCAGGTAGGAAAGAGCAGAGGAAAGTAAGGTTGTCTGGTTAACAAAACTATGCTGCCCATGCTCTCAGCATCCATTCAGTGTGCATCGCAGGTTCCCAACCATCATTTAAAAACTTGCTTATCCTTTAAAAGCACCGAGTTGTGTTTTTTTTGCAGTCTGCAGCAACAAGTGAAAAACCCTCAGTACCACTGCTTGTTTCCCTACGGCTCAACTTGTGTCACCAAAACCCTGAGGAACATATTCCTGGCAGGAAGGTGAAGGCGCAGGCCGACAGCAGCCCTGTGCTGGTGACATGGGCTATACCTGGAAGCAAGCCAGCACGTGGGCTAAGTGAGAAGTCATGTTGGCTCCCTGCAGGCTGGCTGCAGGTGGCTTGGCGCCAATTGACAGGCTGCCCTTACACTGCCACTGCTGGGCCGATTGACACTTTAGCAGGGCTTTCAGGTGCAAGAAGCAGAGCAGCAATCTGTTCCCTTCCCCGGCCCTCCAGCCCCAAGCAACCTGATTTCTTCTTGCTTGAGGCTGGAGCTCCTTGCCTTTGCTTTATTTGCATGTATGAGTGTGCACTTCGTCCCTCTGTTATATTCTGTGATGTGTGGGTGGCACTGGGGGTCACCGCACTAGCTCCTTCCCTCTGACACACACCAGGATATGGCAATCCACCAAAAAACTAGCCTGGCCAAAGTGTTCCCTGGCCACGCTTCCTGCACCCTTCCACCTCCAGCATCCTCCCTGCTCCTGCTAGGAACCTAGGGCTACTTCCTTGGCCACTGTTGTCAGAAAACACTTGTTTGCCAAAAATGAAATATTTTGCAGAAGTGCAGCTCAGCCCCACTGTTGGCAGGGTGTTGTTTAGACGCAGAGCGCAGTGGAAGGAGGCTGATGAGGAGGCAGGCAAGGAGATAAAAGGATGAGAGATGAGGGGCTTGGTGTCAGGAGATCTCATCCCTTCACCTTGCAGTTATGAGTATGTGATTTTTTCAGGCATGTGTACACTTCATTCAAATACCTTGTGTCTCTGATTTTCAGTAAATTCTGGACATATGTGCATATGGACAAAGGAGGAGGAAAGGCATGGGAAACGATTCCTGTTTTTTTCAAAAAATGTTTTTGAAAGATGGCTGTTTTTCTTTGCATCCCAGTAAAAAAAAAAAAAAAAAAAAAGTCTGAAGACTTCCTGTATTCCACAACTTTTTCACATCTTTTCCCTGACAGTCTTCCTATGCTCTCATAGTAAATATGTCCACTTGCACAATATGTATTGTGAAGAAAGACCTAGCAGTGCACAGATAAAACCCATCATGGATAGTCTGGAAGCAAACATCATCAGTCAAACACTTTGCACATTGCTGGAGTGCAGTTTTTACCACTGATATTAATGTCTGAAGTGCCGGATTGATGCTGTTTTCTTTGATTAGATATTATGTTGCAATTACATTTCCTAATCTAATTTTCATCACTGAAGAGTATTTGAATTTTAGGGTTCAGAGTTGTTTTTTTTTTGGGGGGGGGGTGGTCTTTTTTTGTTTCTTTAATCCTTTACATTCCTGCTACTGCTTGATTTCACTGTGATTCAGGCTCTTTGTGTTACACTGTTTTCAGAATTAAATTATTTAGGAAGGTGCCTGGATTAGACTGCACAACTGCATTGTGTTACTCATTATGTAATTAATAATTGAAATTTCAGTCTTATTAATATTTTCTGAAATGCATTGTAAGGTTATAATTAACACTTTCACAATCAGTCCTGACTCCCTCTTTAGTACAAGCCATCAGGAGCATAGTGACACTTACATTCTAATGACATATCAGGGGAAGAAATAGGCTTTTGGAATTCTAAAAGGACAGACTCTGTAGGTATTAAATGCCTAAGATAATTGTTTAGTGCCACTTTATACATTGCATTATACAGGAGAAGAGGTGTGCATTTGAATGGGATTTGCAATCATAAAGAGAAGATGAATTCTGGGAGAAACATGTGTAACATGGAAACCTATATATTAGAGGATAAAACATTTTTAGGTCATCTGGCCCATCCATGAGATTAAGGTAGCTCTCTGCTGCACCTCTTTTAATGCATTCTGTCCTGTACCTTACACGTTTCCAGTGAGAGACTTCTCATAAACTCCTAGGGATTTTATATGACAACATAATAGATAGCTAGGCTTCTATTATGCTGGTTTTCTAGAGAAATAATTTATGCTCTGACTGAAACAGTGGATCAAACTGTATGAAAATAAGTATGTGACTTGTTCTTCCCATGCACTTCTTTGTTAAAGCTTGCTGATGGTCACTGTGCAGTGAAGAGCTGGGAAAAAAGCCATGAGCAATGAAGAAAAATGAATATAATCCATATATGCTAACTCCTAAAGATATTTGATATGGTTTCATTGTTACATACTGTTGACACTGGGCAAAGTTTCAAGGAATAGGGTTTCAGCTCCATGTTTTGACATAGACATTTTGTGTACACCCTTGGACAAGAGAGACATTTTGGAATATGTAAGAATGGCTAACATTCAGGAACAACCAGGAACAACCTTACTTTTCTGTGCCTCAAACTGAAAAAGGAAAATCAGATAATTTCAAGTGTACTATGCCAAGAAAAAATACATTCATCATAAAAATGACTGTAGCTAGCTTCAAAAATAATTGGCAGTTAATTTGTTCGCTGCTTTTTGTCATCTTGGTGGAGGTCAGGCAGCTGAGGGCAAACCATGGGTAAGAAATTATCTGTGTGGCTTGGAGATGGCAATGCTAGGCTGTCCTAGGCTGGAGGAGAAATCAGGCAGCAACATCGTGTCCAGGGCTCCAGCCCAGTTTTTACTAAGTAAGTGCCACGTATAGTAGTTACATGTCTGCATGGGAAATAAAATGACGGTTGACCTGAGGTGTCAGAAATGCCATTTCAAATGGCTTAGAAACTGCTTTTATTCCTGTCTCACTTCAAATACCACCTAAATGGCAAAGAAAGTCTGTAACTAGACTCAGATAAACTCACTTTAGCAGTCTGTCTGTGCGTCTTCCCAGTAACTCAAGCCGCCTTGTCAGATCGATATGCAACAGAAGCTCCTAGTTTATTTAATAGCTCATTAAATAAGTCCCATGTTCTTTTGCCAGCTCCTTAGTTCATTTCAAAAACCTACTAAAATGACCACTGCTTTGACATTGCAACTGCCTCTGCATGGAGGCAGCAAGCAGTAGCCTCACAGCTGTTTACAGCCCAGTACGTCAGCCTTGTTCCACAGCATGCAATACACTTCGTATGCAGCATTGCATTCCCCATCTTGCTTTCCAAACAGGTTTCTTCAACAAAGTGCCCAGAAAAAATGGGTACTGTACTGTACAAATAAAATGAAAAAACAACCTTGACCACTTTTACCTTCACCGGTTCTTAGTTCCTTTTCAAGTAGAGATCACCTTGTTGTCTAGCAAGATGCCTCAGGTTTTGCCAGACCTGTGATTCAACATGTCTCACCATACTTGACATACCTGATAAGACTGAGAGTTAAACGAGACATGCTTTGTTCTATAAATAAGAGCTACACATTATACCTGTGGACCTGTTGTGTTTAGTAGCCTGCTGTTTTAGGGAAGGAGGCTGGTAGCAAGCATGGCTGGTTCCTTCTTTTAGTGTATGTGACTGGGTGACCCGTGCTTCCCAAGTTATTGCTTCTCAGCTGAGGCATGATAAATGGGCATGTCCACTTACTGGCCAGTTGTGGAGTAAAACTGGCCTCATAAGCCATGCTAATGAGCATGCTGTGAACCACACCAAGGGAAAAGGTATTCTGCTTCGCAGCTCAGATGAAAAGCATGCGTGCAACCAGTTTGTATGTCTCAGCTGCTAAGCAAGGGCTCAACTATTTTTGTTCAAATGCAGGCTCTTACATCTTCTTCCACATAAAAACACTGATCTCTCCCAGTTGCAGGCAGTGTTTCTTCCTATATTATGCTATTTCTTTCAGACTAATAGAAGAAATATATACATGTATATGTACATATGTACATACATATACATGCATATATTTGCACAAATATGTGTATTTAAATATATATAGAAAGTGTTAGGTGAATGTGGTATCTGAAGGAATCATATGCCGGATCAGAGACTGGAATACTGCATTAGTTGTGCATGCTTCTCTGAGTTTCCCTCAACTAGTTTTTCACACTGCTTTTGTCTATGTGTGAATAAAAGCTTAGTTCTCGTGAATTTGATGGGTATATGGAAATGTGAGTCTTTTGTCTGCAGAAGACGTGATGTACAGACAGCAGCAAAGCAGGGATCCTTCCCAGGTTCTTTGAACAGGTGTGGCATTGGAGCTGTATGGGGTTAGAATATGAGTTTGGCATTAACAAGTAAGTTGTTTTTATTTTCTGTCTCAGCTACTGAATTCCTCACAGCTCTCCAGTCCTGAAAGAGAAGGTAATTTTCCAAAACAGTTAATTCCTTGGTTTGTTACTGCCAGCAAGGCATAGTGAAGAGTAGAGTAATAGAGATTCATTCAATACCACAGGACAGAGAGGAACAGTGGCATGTTGAGCACCCATTTGGGATTAGGATGCCTGATTGCACAGATCCCAAGAGCAGAGCTCCCACATCTGTTTGTGCAGGTAGGAATGCTGTTTGACAAAGGCAAAGAATGACGTTACTATCACAGGATTATTGGGTACAGCTTGAATATACTTGGCAGTATCCCATGACCTTCTCATCTGCTCCAGGTTCTCCCCTGATAGCAGAACTGTCTCTAGCTACACGTTAATTTTTCTGATGGTTTCTAACATTTCTGGATAGAGGATGTCATTGAAGATTGCTGAAGAAAATAAATAAATAAATAAGAAAGATTGGTAAGCCCTGAATCACGGACAGAAACTTTCGTTCTTCTCTCCTCCTGTGTGGACCACTTCAGCTGTAGCTCAGGAGACTGCTGAAATCTCCTCTTAAATGGTAAAAATGTAAAGTTGATTTCCCATTGACTGGGATACTATACAGTTGTTCACACCAGGATAAAGCAGACAGAAAGATGTGGCACTATGATTTGATACAATTTTTATTTAATTTCTGCTGATTTTAAAGAAATTATGTAAGATTTGGGATAGAGGAAGTGGAAACTGTGTCGGACTGCGCCTATGACTGCCTGCTACTGCATACAGTAGAAATGCTTTCAAAAGTGTCTGTGTCTAATTAAAAGCCACCAATGATATTTAGCCGACAGAAGTCTGCTTAGCAGACTGGTGGTTCAGCAATGGATTAGGAGGTAGGAATATTAAGAATAAACTTTGAAATTTATAAAAAGACCATTAAGTATTGCTCATTTGCTCTAATTGTTTAATAAAAGAAAAATGTTAAAATAACAGAAAATTAAAATGGATAAATATAGTTCTGGTGTGACTTAGTGTGCCAAGCTAACAGAATGAACAAAAGCAATAAGGTTTTTGAGCTTTTGCAGAACTGAAATCCCCAGAGATCATAAGTGGGAGAATATCTAGTCCAATATGTGGATTTTTATGGATTTTGGAATATCTGGAGGAGGGAAACTACAGTAAAAATGAGAGCTGCAGAAGCTGGGAGGTCAGCAAATTCACTGATTGCAAATATTGCAAATTCACTGATTGCCTTATATTTTTTTTTTTGTAGCTGTTTTTGCTCTGTTCAATTTTAAATAAATGAACAGCTAACCAAGAAGCTTTATTTAGCCTGTTCCTGTATTCTTTGTTTAGGCAAAACCACCAACAAATTTTCAATATAGGAAGAAGGGAGGCTCTTACCAAAAAAGACTGTATGTTGCTATATGTAACTTCACAATACCCTGTGATAAAGATATTCCAAGGAGATCAAATTATAATTTTACAAAAATAGCTTCTGCCCCCCCTGAAATCCTATACTAGATTTTGACACGCTTGTCTCAAAGAATTCCACTGTAAACTGTGGGATTGTTTAAGTAGCAGTCTGTAAGATTTCTCAATGTGAAGAGAAAAGTGGCAGAAAAATGCAGTCTTTACTTTGGCTTTATCAGCTTTAAAACCTCTCCTTGTTTTGTAGAATAATGGTAGGATAGTATCTATTCTGCACGTTCCCTTTTTTTTTTAAATCTAATCTTGTTTCCATTATTGAATCAACTCTTTATAGGGATTTATTCCAGAAAACCTGGAATTCAGATAGTCAGGGGAAAATTAAAATCCTGGGAATCCTGGGAATACACAGGCAAGTCACATAAATGGGAGCAAAATATGTCTTTTAAAACAGGATTTCTGCCCATGTGTGCAGTGTGGAATAATTTTCAGCAGATGGATTGGACAATGTGTGAAGGAATGGGCTCTTTGTTTCAACTCCAGCCCAAATCAGTAATTGTTGCTATTCTGATAGCAGCTAAGCAGTACATGGGAAATGACTTAGTGGTATCGGTCCGGTCTTATGAGTAGCTGTTCATTACATGAAGGCACTAATGAACTGAGCAAAGAAGAAAATGGTGGGGGGAATTGTGGAGACTGAAATTCCTTTTACTCTGCATGTCAGGCAGGATCAGAGGTGATGTAGAACCTGAGTGGGTTGATGTTGGGTATTGTAGCTGAGACCCCACATCATGTGGGTTACTTAGGTATTGTAGCTGAGAGTGATTTGGTACATCTCACAAGCATCAAAATCTCAGGAAGGGTAAAGAAAAGGTTTTTCTCTGCTATGTCTTGCCCTAGTTTTCTTTGTCTGGAGCTAGTCTCGATGAGATGTGAGAAAGGGCAAAAAAAATATATATATCTTCCTATCTTCCTCCTCCCTACTCTGGGGCCACCCTGCCCACAAATTCAGTTGTGATGTGGTAGAGACTTCTCCAAGCCTGGTGGTGTCTCTGGAGCTGGACAGGCCGACATGGATGAGGATGTGGCTAGCTCTATGCAAGTCAGGATGATGCCGCCTTGACCACCTGCCCCTTGAGTCACACACTGCTGCCCATGGCCAGCTCACAGACATCACCACATCCTGTGAGAGCAACGTGATGGGGCCAGACATTTAAAATCAGAGCAGCTTGGCAGCATGAGCAATAGATGCAAAAAAACAGAGGAAGATGATGTGAACCACACGCCCTCTTTCACCACAGGCTGCCACCGAGCTAACGGGGCTTGTGCTGCTGTCGAGAGCTTCAAGCACAGCAGCACTGGGGTCAGCTCTGGGGGCACCTTTCTCCCACCTCATTACAGAGCCTCTGTCTTTCTGTTTTCTCTCGATTTTCAGCTCCTCGTGCTTCTGAGGAGGGTGAAGGACAAGAGAAGCCTCCTGGCTGAGACCCCCAGTGTCTCCCGGGGACAGTGGTGGTGGCTACTCCCCCTGCATGAAATCCTTGCAGGACTGGCTGTGTCTCATGCCAGTGTTGCTTTCTACAGGGACTCGTTTGGGTTGCTTACATCATGTGCTGGATTTAGAAGACCTACAGTGTTACCATGGCAACAGTTTCTGCTTAAGTATAGGTGAGAATGTAAGTTAATTTTAAATAAGGTGAAATGAAGGAGGGGAGTGAAAAAGCTCTCAGAAAACATCTGAAGCTGCAAAGATGTATCTTGTCTAACATGTTTGGTAAGAAAGTTTCCTAAGTTAATTCCCCATCCTTGAGGTTACATCCTCCTCATAACTAAAAGGTAGTCCAGGGCCAGTTTTTTGGACGGTCAATATTTGTGGTGGTGGCAGTCCTGGGAAGCTGTCATTTCCATCTCTGTGTTCCCCGCATACAAGTGCAAGCCAGCAATGCATTGCTGAACACTCTGTGTGCAGTAGGCTTGGAAGATGAATAAGCCCTGGAAACAGCACATCGAGCTGGATGCTCTGAGGATTCAGGGAGTGTGGGATCAATGCAATTTTTCTGCTGCCACTGGTTGTTAGCAGGAGAGTCCAATGGGACCTCCATTGTGCTGTGGCCCAAACTCTGCCTTCAGCAGTAACCTCAAAATCTAAAGCTTATTTATATAAGTAAAATATATATATATATATGCAAATCTGTATGTGTATGTGTGTGTATTTATTGCATTTTATCATTGGAAACTGAAAAAGAAAAAAAAGAAAAAAAATTGGAATGTTCTTTTTATACTGAAATTACCTGGAGAAGAAAAAGCAATGTGTGCCTGAGAGGGCACAGACATGAGGAGTGCTGCTCGCAGATTCATTGCAGGATTGGCCCTTTTTGCTTTTTACCAGCCCAATCAGAGCGCTCTTTCTCTCTGAGCTCTGTCATTGGCACGTATCGCCCCCATGTGCAAGTGTCTTGTCCTTTAAATTAATATCAGGGTAACAGTGAGAGATCCAGAAGCCACTTAAACGTTCACCTAGTCATTTAACTCTCTGTGATCCATGCTGTGTGGGAGTTAACTTCTTAATATATACAATTTACAGCTTAAGAGTGGGCAACTTAAGAAAAAGTGAAGGGTGGTTTGTGCAAACCCATTTGTGACACTGATGACAATTGCACTGGGAGAAAAGCTATATCCTACATGACCTTACAGAAGCAGTGGGGGTTGAGTGCTGTGTTCTGAAATCGGAGTTACAAAAGGATGCTGTTGAGATTTTTGTAGTAAACAGTTGCTTGGTAACCAGCTTCTGTAAATCTTTTGGCAGCACTGGTAGAAAAAATATCTATGCCCAGGTGCTTGTCCCTTCCATTTACCTAGAAGTGACAGTCACACAAACAGAAATAAGACTGCTACCTCCTACTGGTCCTTTCATGGCCAGCAATTTACCAGGCAGTAAGGCACAAAAGGCTGAGGTAAAGTTATGGTGCAGATTAATAAATAGCATAACCTTTTAAAAATTCCCTTCCTCGCCATGATTTTCAGAGCTGCTTTTGCACTTTTTATCTCCATTTCATTATTTGTTTTGCCATGAGTCACTTCCGTACTGTTGCTGCTTAGCGCAAGAAAAAGCATCTCTTCTGGAGCTGAAAGACAAAATGTCTAGCATATAAATGCTCCAATACTACAGAAGAGCTGTGTAACGTTATGAATTCACTTGACATTTCCAACTTTTTACTCTGAATTTCTTCAGTTGCATTTGGTGAACTGATTTATGTTGGTGATGAGATCTTATATGTGTATGCAGATAAGTGGTGTATGCAGAAGGCTTAATTAGAGTATCATGTGATTTCAAGCTAGTCACAGTTAAAATCACAAGGTAAGAAAGGAGTTGGCTGCTGACGTAATGATTATTTTATTTCCAAAACCATCTGGATTACATGATGCCTTCATGTGGGTCAGACTTTCCCGATCTGCAGGGACTGTGTCGTTTATTATGTGCTTCACAAAGAGACATTCCTAGGTATTATATTAACGGGGGTACGTGTTTTAGCAGGTATTCTTATACCCTAAGCAGTCAATATACAACTGGAATATTAGAAATCTTAGAGGAAAGAGCTTCTTTGTGTAGCAAAAGTATTATAAAAAGGGGATCTGAAGTAAGGAAGGTAAACCAGTGGTGGGAAGAATAAAGTAGAGCCCCTAAACACACATATCTGCCTGAAAGAATAATGGGATAAACCAAGGGGCTAGATATCTCTGAGAGTCAAAGAGAAAAGAGAGAATGTTGTTTTCATGGAAATCTAAAAACAGGATCCTGTTTACAGAGGGCTCTTGTTACATGGCATTGACAATGTGAATGGTGTTGGTGATGCTTTCTGAAATGTCTCACCTAGGAAGGATAATATAAGGGTTATTTTGTGCTGTGTTTAGAATATTTTTTTTTTGCTCTTACAGTGTTTCCTGAATGCAAGGCTACTGCTATACCACAGCATCTGTCCTCCAGTCAGAGTAAGAGAGGAACTCATCTAAGTGTGATGAAGGCTATCTGAAGTTTGCCAGTCAGACAAATGGGCAAGTTCCCTAAAGGAACCAATTTGGAGTTTCTTATTTACCTGTGACATAAATGTGGGACAGGAAAGAAACCCATGAATGGGGGTTTCAAGGTGTGTGTGTGGATCTCTTACAGCATCTGCCCATTACTTCCAAATGGTTGGCAAAGGGGGACTAAGAAAAGCAAACGTGTTACAGACTCATAGTCTGTATCTACTGGTCTACAGCTGCAACAGAATAGCTGAGTCTACAGAAAGCTGCTAACATCTGCTGTAGTTATTTCTGCCCCCAAAAAAGATCCCAAAAGGGACTTTTTATTACATTCATAATTGCTTACATTTAACAGTGCTTCCACTATTAGCCACACTTACCACTTATTTTACACAGAATGTGCTATTTAAAGGATATGTAATGGCCTTAGGTAATTTCTTTCACTGTGTTGAAGTATACCTCTCCTAAGTAAAGGCTGTGTAAGCTGGAAAGAAGTCAGAATCCTTAATTTTTGGTTGCTGTTACTGGTAACTCATATAGTAACAGAATATAAACTGAAACCATATCTTTCTCTCCAATGGTGGGTATCTCAAACTGCAGAAAAATAATCTGTCTGGGGATCATATTGGAGAGAAGATAAAATTAATGCGAAAAATCATCTGATGGGTGAGCTTGATGGCCTCCAGCCCAGGCAAGAATGGTAGTTGGGAAGAAAAAAAGAATAGCTGTTCTTAAGGGTGAGGGTTGAGTGTCAGGGGTAGGAAGAAACAGGGATTTAAATTACTATCTGAAGTAACAAGTGGAGAATAGAATGGTTATAAGAATGAAGACCACACAGAGAAAGGCTCAAGTATCATCTACTATTGTATTTTTTGTATAGGAAGTAATGAAAAAATGAAAATGAAGAGGAAAACCAAACCTGCTGGCCAGGCTAGCAGAAAAAAAGAGACAAAATACCCCAATTAAAGTTTGTGTGTCTAACATGTTGTCCCACTTCACGGCAGGGGAAGAGGTCTTCTACCAACCTGTTTTGCTATTTGCTAGAATGAGCTGTTCAAAAGCATTTTCCGTAGTACCAGACTACAGACAGTCTTTGGGACAAGTGGTGCCTTTCTTCTGCGGTAATTTGTTCCATGTGTAGGATTTTGGAAGAAGGCTGGAGCATATTGAATGATTTCCACACCACCTCTTTCATTACAGTGTGCTGAGACAGAGGGGAGAGATCAGCTTGAATCTGTAGGAAGTGTCTGTATATTAAAAGTTGTCACAGAATATGGAGTAAAACATTAATGAACCAGGGGAGATGTAGTTTACTAGGAAAGTAGATTGACAGGAGTACATGAAACCAGGAACCACAGCTCTCAGAGCAGTATGGTGACACCAGTGGATACAAAGTAGAATATTGATCCAAAACAATAGTTTTTGTTCAGGTAATTTTCAGGAGGTAATGGTACAGAAAAATGTAGGTAAATTCTCATTTGGCATTCAAAGTAGGACAGTGTTATTGTTTATGCCAAATTACAGCATAGGATTTTCACAATTGAAAGTCCACATAGGGAAAATGTTTTCTCAAGGAAAAGTTCTGTTTCATTTTCTGATGATAAATCTTCATTTTATTCTTGTTGAGCAGTCACAGAGAGTCCAGTTTCCTCACAGCTTTGTGCTGTGCAGAACTTTAATGCCTCAGACAACCTTTGTGTAAAGAATTTCTGTAATATTTCACAGGAACACTAATTCATATCCAGGATTAGAGTATACTTTTTCCTTTAATTCTTATATGATCCCCTGAGCCTATTACATATTTCCTTTCCTGCAGAAAAGTTTCACATCATACCGGAGAGGAGAAACAGCTCTCAGCCTGTTGGAAAGGGCAGTAAGGTACTGGTGGCTGGAGCCTACCTTACTGATGAGACCTTGCTGCATTGGACAGAGTGGAATTATTTGCTCTGTTTGGCAGGATGCTCCGGCCCCTCTCAGCCAGAAGCCTGTGAGGAAATCCACATGTGCTACTCCAATACTGAACCAATTTCCATACATCTATGCAACACTTCCTTGTACAGTTTCTTGTACAGTTTGTATGTGCATCTTCTTGAAGTACCTGCTGCAAGAATGAGTGTGGCTTGTCAGACTGCCACGGTTTTAAAAGCCTACACGAATTGTAAGCCTCCTTTGCAATATTTCTGTCTGTAGCTCTCCTTACATGCTAGTGGAATTAGCAAATGTCTCGCTATGAATCAGCAGAAATTATTCAGCAGCTTTAAACAGAGTTATAATTCTTTTGAACAGAGAGACAGAAAAAGTGCTTGGCCCATTGCACAAGGTCGGAGACCTCACCTTCCTTGCTCTGTTGCTGAGCTGTTCTCAGTGGGTTTAACAGTAACTGATCTTGATTTGCAATACTTTTGTAGTGGACTTGAGCTTCATTTCCTTCTCATTGATTTTCAGACCACCCACCCACTTTGAAAGAGCCTTTCCTTTTCCTGAGCACCGCTGGCTCCATTACTTCATGCTTTCGTTCTGTTTGCTTCTCTAAATCCAAGGTGCAGCAAAAGGTTTTGATTTTTTGTGTCTTACTTCCTGGAGCAATTCAGACTATATTAATTGCACGCTTACTCCCCATAAATCACCTTTGGTTTGCAGTGCTCTGTGAGAGATAACACTACTTCCAGCATCATTATAGCTTTTCTTCAGCGTAGGTTGTAAGCTTCCTTATTCAGGCCACTGACGATACTTGTCCTTCCAACTTGCAGTCTTTTATTTGTTTTCCTTTGTCTGAGATGCTCCCTGACTTCAAGAAATATACCTGTATGACCCAGAAAGCAAGAGGGGAACTGAAGAATAGCTTGCCAAACAGAGAGACTGGGAAGGTATTTATTCTCTGTCCTCACCTGTTGACATTTGAGTTCTCCAGGACCAGGGGCAGGTGTCTTGAAGAAGCGAAACCTAAGGAGCTCATATTACTTTGTCTGAATGATATGGTAAACTGGATACTAAATAAGGGTAGCTCCTCAGGCCAGTGGCACCAGGCCTGCCACTCTATCTGCAAAAGTATCTAGTGAAGCAGGTCAGCCTTCTTTTCTCTTGGCTTGTTCTTCTTTACCGGAGACCAAAAGCTAGGAGGACTTTAAATACTAAAGGTCTGACAAGAAAATAAAAGCCTGGGTAAAAATGCATATGTTCTATTGAAACCTCCAGCCAAAAGTTGATTTAAGGCTGGTCTCCATATGAAACCAAAATCAGTGAGCCTGGGTAGGCCTTCACTGAATCCTTATTCCAGCATGGACCCAGCTGCTTTTCATGTTCCCCTTTGGCCTTCCCTGTCACCATCAGCAAAGAATGCTAAGATGTCAAAGGGAACCGAAACCTGCCATGTTGCAAAGTCTACCAAACCTCAAATGTGTGGCACTGGGCTTTTCAGTGTGTGACATGTTCCAAACGAGGAACTCGACTGAAAACCATATTAGAGAAAATTGAAAAATGATGTGAGGGCCTCTTTCATGTGATAGCATCTCTGCAATCTCATTTGAAGAAGAGGTGGGTGGGAACTGCTTGTTTTTATATCCAAATGCATATGTATCCAAAGTTTTTGAGTTTGTTTTTGTATTTCTCCACTTTAAGTGTCCACAGAGACTGAATGCAAAAATTTTTGAAATGCTAAAGTAAGGAAATTTAGGGAGGGAGGAGACTTGGGTGCAGTATTGTTTTCCTGATTTTTTGATTTTTTCCTGTGATATACCAAATAAAATAGAAGAACTTGAGATGAAAATTAGATTTGAAAATGGATAGTCAAACTATGCATTCCTAGAAAGGACCAAAATAAAATGTTCTCAAAACAATACAGTTCTGTGCTGTTTAGCTATCCACAAATTGGCATTTCCTGCTTAAAATAAATAAATAAATAAATTGCAACTAGCTTTGTGATTGCATGAGATTCCCAAAGCTGCTGGGTGAATTATCCATCTCCCAGGTTCATGTTTGTGCTCCAGCTGCATCAGTATTTTGTGTTAGCATAGCACCTTGAGCACAGCACACAACCATATTCCCTCCCCAGCACTCCTACTCCCCAGTTTCCATGGGAGGGGACTAAGATGAATCAGAAGAGAGCTAAGGCACGGCAACAGCCAGATCCCTGATGTGATGGGGAGCGTGTCTATCCCGTTGTGTAAGAGATGTGACAATAAGTGCTATACTCCAGTGCTTTTATTATCAGAAGCTGCAGATTTCACATTACAGTACTGAGCTGAACAATTACAATAATGAGCTGAGTGTAAATTTTGCTTGTAAACGAGCACTGTAGGTCACGACATCCAATTGAAAGAGAAATATTTGTCTTGAGATGGAAGACAACAGAGCAGGCAGGCGTATATCTTGGACCCAGGTGGGACAGAAGAAGGAGTACCTCCAGCCCCCAGACTCATAGAGGGAAGAGCCCACGCCTGATTTTTGTCATCGTAACCTCTTTGCAAGTAACGTGTGGGCTCAGTGGGTTTAAAGCTGTGGGTTTAAAGCTTATTTTACTCCAGAGCTAGCTCAGATTGTGACTTCAGCACTGTTAAGACCTATCCACATCAAAAATCCACACAAATATCCCTTCATTTGAGTGTTGAGGAGTATTTAACACAGGCCTAGCATATAGCTTAACAGATCCTAACAGTTTTATACTCTCCACACAAGCCTGAGGTTTTTGTGTGGTCATCTGGTTGCCTTGTACTGCTCATGATTTATGTCACATGTGTCTGCTGTCACCTTGATCTACAGTAACTCACATGAATCAACAGTGAAGACGTATCTTTTGAGTTAAAAGCTGTGGTGAGGAAAGACTAACCCAGACTACAGAAAACAGTATAGGAATCAAAACCAAGCATTCAGTATTAACTCCAGATGCTTCTACATAAGGGCTAAGGATTAAAAGAAATAATGGCAAACACTCTGTAAATGCAGGGAACAACTGTAAAAAAGCCAAGGTTGAGCACACAGCCACAGTATTGATCGTCTGCCCCAGTCTCCACATTTGCTCTCTTTCTGATTTCAGTGTTGACCTTTGGGACATCAAAGAGGAGAAATTTCTCCTTCAGCTCCTCAAGAAGGAAAATCCTGATAGCAGGTCACATGACACATTTCACAGACCAAAAAGATATCATTTAATACATCTTTTTCTTTCCTTCCTTTTCTTATAGGACCACCTAACTCCCCAGCCTCAAGCCTTGACTCAGAAGTTAAGCTAAAAACATCCCAAGGAATAGCTTGTAATAGATGGAAGAAACTGATTGATAACAAAAGTGATGTTCATTTATTGTACCAAAAAAAAAAAGTTAACTCCTATACCATATCCTGTATTATTTTCCCATCTGAATCTTAGACATCAAAGAGAAGTTACTGATAGAAGCAGGAGCAACAGTTAGAGGTTTTCATAAATGGTAGTCGCTATATTACCTATCATTAATATTGGATATAATCCTGATCCTATTAAAGTTAATGAAAAATTTGCTTCTGATTTCAGTGGGCCCAAGGAATCAGTCCTAAAACTTGGTGACCTGTTGCTATTTGTTTCAGTTCCTCCATGCTGTTGTTACTATGTTTAAATATAACGTGTATCATCACTTAGATCTATCAAATTCTCAAAAAAAATTCTTTGGGCCTGATTCTGATTATATCAATTTGCATGATATATCCCACTCTAAAGTAAACATTTTCTTTTAATCCCATGTTTTCAGGTATTGAGGTTATTAAAACCAACTGTGCACATGGTGCAACTCATTGTGCTTTTTTGCAGAATAGGTGCTCCAATAGCATCTTTCATGACTTTCAAGTGGTTGTTCTGCACTGTCAGGGAAATTCTGGAGTCACTGAGGGTGTTCAAGGAAAGGTTCGACCTGGTGCTTAGGGACATGGTTTAGTGGGTGACATTGGTAGTAGGGTGATGGTTGGACCAGCTGATCTTGAAGGTCTTTTCCAACCTTAATGATTCTATGATTCTATGAAATACAATTGGTATTTCAATTAAAATGTTGTAGCCAGGAAGCTCTGTGACCTCACTTCTGAGTACATCACATCAGATTTGTTTGACAAAACCAATTTGGCATTGCATTCATTCTAGAGTGCACAGGAATGCAATTATTCATCGAGCTCTCTGAAATCTTCAGGGAACTCTGTATTAGACAGGCACTATACTGTTTTGTCATCCAAATTTTTATCCACACAGGCACATGTAGGATTTTCTCAATTTTCTCTGTGTCAATTAAATGTAGTTAAAAAAATTTTATGAGAAATTTTTCAGGTGGATTACTATTCAGAGAAAATCCATTTAAGGACCTTTTTTCTTGATAATACAATCTGAAAGAAAGGATGCCAAAATATCTGTTAAAAACAAAAAAAAAAAGAAAGTAACTTTTACAGCTCCCACACGTATGGCTGAGTTATATCAGTGAATAGACTCCATGTAGTATTAAAAGTCCATTATCCTTTTCAGAAATCAAATCTGCTGTTTGAGAAAAGACGTCTGGATATATTTAAAGAGGGATCTAGATGTTCATTTCGATTGTCTACTTGAAAAATCACAGAACTGTTACAGAAAATGGAGTAGTATTCTTTACTTAAAAACTTGATGATACTCACATATCCAAGCTTCCTTTAGAGATCATTAAGGAAATTCGAAATAACGAAAACCTTTACTTTCACACATTTTCCCAATTAACATTTCACATATACATTTGTGCTTTTTTAACAAATTGTTAATCATCTTATAGTGGAAAATGTATAAAAGCAATTGCTAAATATAAGTGTATTGCCTATTCAGTATGCCAAAACAAGAATAATTTATACATTGAAAGCTCTTCAAAACAGGCTCTGATAATTTCTCATTCTTTTGGTTGACATTCTAGAATCTCTCTTTATCATGATGGTATGTAAAAGCCCTGTATCTAAGGCTGTATTCTGTTAGGCAGTACCATGCTTCTTCCTCACTGATCTCATGCTCTGAACAGATGTGCCAAAGATGTGCCAAGTATTGAGGGTTCAAGCAGAGATTTGATGTGGCTTTTCTGGACATAAAGTTTGAATCCTCACTCTGAGACAGCGCTTATGGATAAGAATCAGTTTTACTTCAACTAATCTCTGTATCTATTACTTTCACAAGGTGATGTTTTACAGGGTTGGGTTAATACATTTGAACACCAAAATGATTCCTTAGCTATTTTAGTCCTTTTTGTGTGTGTGTGTGTGTGTGTGTGTGATTTACTTATTTACTGGCATTTTTCCATATTAGTTTTAATTAGAGAAAAGGATACAATACAATACAGTAGAGTACAGTAGCTGGATGCTGAGTGATTTTGCTATCATTTGCCTAAGCTTAGCTACTTGTTTGTAACCTTAATAGCATTTGTGGCTATTCTTTATACATCTAAGCATTGTAGGTAGATGGTCTGTGGCGCCCTGCTGGTCAAAGAATATTGAAATTGCAGGTAATAACAAGAAAAGGTTTTGTTGTTGTTATTTCCAATCTATGGTATCTTTTAAGACAGTTACAACATGTAATCTTATATTTTGGTCAGTGAAAAAGGCACAGAAATATCTCTAGAAGCTTAGGATATCCATTTAACCATCACTTTATTTCTTTTTCCCTTCATCGTGCTCTGGGTCTTTCAAGTGCTGTGCACTGGCACAGCTGTGCTCATTTCAAAGGAGCGATGCTGAGCAGCACTGAAGGAAAGCTTCACCTTATTTTCTATGCTTTCTTTCCTTTTCAGTTTGTCATTTTATTTCTTCTCTCAACTTTTTAAATAGACAGAGAAATTTGCACCTGAGAGATGAGTGCCATTTTTCCCTCTTAATCTTTTCTGAAAATTCCCATTCGTAATAAGCAGATGGTCATGACACTTGTTTTGCATTGCTGGATTTAAACTACTGCGAGCTAATGTGTGTGGTAAGCAGCTGCCTTCTGCCTGCGTGCAATCAAAGTCAGTGCAAAGTCCTAAATTCAAAGGTGGATTCGCAAGCTCAAATACGCATTTGCTCTCACTGTAATCCATAAAATGTGTTGCTAGCTTCAGTAAGTCTGTTAGTTTTAGGGAAAGTGGTTCGCTTTAGACAGATGAGAATCTGTCCCTGAGCACTCCATTGATTCCTGAGTGTTGCAGTTATAGAGAGGCATGTTATATCACTCCAGCTTGTAGCAGAACCAACACAGCTCACTTTTCTGACAAAGAAGTCTCCTCACCTGACGTCTGAAGTACATTGATATTACGGACTGTTGCAAACCCACTCCACAATTTGGTGCGATTGGCAGTCACCACTCAGAGATGTGAGATCAGGGATGCAGGAGGTCAAACCAAACGGCATTAGCAGAGCCGTGCGAGGGGGCTGTCAGGCTTCCCTGCACAAAAAGCTCAGATTCCTCTTCTTCTGCTCCTCTCGAAAGCTGGGAGCGCTGTGAAGCAGTTGCTCTGTGAACAAATAGATTGAGCATGTTCCTAAAGTGAGTAGTATTCACCAGGTTCTCATGAAAGACATTCACCCTCCCTGTAACTGGGTAAATGAGAGGTTGATTGGTGACTCAGAAGTGTATTTATTTGAACTTCTATTTACCTGTAGCTACACAACAACTTTCTGAACTTACAGGAAATCAAACAATTCCATTCCCTGTAGTTACAAAAGCGCAACATGGCAGCGTGCATGTTGCAATGTGCTTATCCCATCTGACAGTATAGAAGAGCTTCGTGGTTTAAGCTTCCTTACTGCTGGAGTCTTCAGGTCCCCTCCAGTGATTTCCCTCTTGAATGATTATTGCTTTTCTGCACCAGGGCACATGGTGGCATGTATTCTTCAACTTGCTGCATGTGTTTTACTCAATTATTATCATTATTATTATTATTTGTCTTGGCCTTAACAAAACAAGGCAAAAAAGCAGGCAGAGACAGTTTACCCCAGCAGCTGTGTGTAAATAGATTCAGGTTTTAGTAGCCAGCCTGAAAGGAAATGTGTTTCCAATATATCTGCTTTGCTATGTATTGTGGAAATGTGTATCGCCTCCTGAGAACTACTTTATGTATTCTCTTTACATTAGCAACATTAGTTCCTGTTCCTTTTCTTGTATTAACAGGGATGTGGAAATTGCTAGATCATTTTAGTTTAAAGGAAAAAAAAAAGAGTAAATAGATCACTTGAATACAGGTGTTCATAAGCTACACAGGGCTACCTCTTACCTAGAAAAAACAATATACTCCTGGTTGTAAACATGAGATATATGTGTATGTGTGTGCCTGCATATATCATGTGCATTTCTGTTGCCAGTTACAGCTGAAGTAACTGTCATTATTGGCATGTACTGCTTTTTCCCTACCATGTAAATATCTACTTAGTACTTCAGATTTTCAGATCTTTGAGAAACAGGGTTTAACACAGTTTGTACTTACAGAAATTTTTATTTGACACTAAAAAAGGTCCCACATGAAAAACAAAGAAACTAAAGTATTTGGGATTTTGTAGTTATCACATACATTTTAATATATGCAGATTGGACTGGTAGATAAAAACATTAATTTGCAGATTTACGACACAGTCCATCTGTCTGTCCTTCAGAGCATGCCCATCTGTAGAAGGACCAAAAAGTAGTCCTCAGTGCTCTGCATGTTCTCTTTTGTTCAATGTATCCTTTGCTGCTAATGTGTCTGTGGGTGTTGACTACTATAATTTTAACTCAGCAGTATTGTCAGAGATACACAGAAAGCCATTACAATTTTTTGCTTACATGTGCTTTGAAGCACTTGATGGGGTGATGTTGGATGGCTTGCTGTCCTATAGAGCTGAGTCAGCACCACCATATTCCTCACAGACCTCCAAGACATGACCTTCCTCATGCTTCATGTCTAGCTTTATTGCTAGGTGGCCCATGATGGAGTGGTCTTGCTACTCTTCTTTTTTTTTTTGTGCAGTCCGGGAACAAATCATAACCAAATCCATCAGCACCTCTGAAGTATTCTCTCCACATATCTCCTCACACCAACATGTATGATCTCTGTAGAAAAGCGTGTCTCTGTATTCTCTCAGTAGTCAGCTACTGGAGAAATATTCACTGCGAATCTTCCTTCCCTTCCTCTGTCCCTTCCTCTAAGAGTGATGCTAATAATTGGTATGCTTCACTGGTCTGGATTGTAACTGCACCTGACTGAAACAAAGGCACAAGATAGAAACCTGGAATGTGTTTACTTGGAAGTGTTTTCCGTAAATGAGGTGTTAAATTAAGATCATTTTTGACCATTAATGCAAACAGGGCAATCAAGTTCTGTTACAGCAGGCTGGGAAAGCATTCACGAGGTAGCTTGTGTCACTGCAGCACTACGTTCTGCAGTGTCTGCCTCAAAAGCCCTTGCACCCAAGTCAAAGTAGCACACCAAAAGTCAGTGCAGTGTCTATGGACGGCGCTGTAAAGCGGCCTCAGCTAAGGTAGACTGTCTCATATGGCCCAGTTTGGATGCTCAACCCAACATTAATAAGTGCTGTCAAAGTAATAATGGAGTAGCACACAGTACACACTAATACACAGGCAACTCATTGGCTCCTTTTGTTTTGTAGTGCTTATTACCTTCAGCCTTGTTGTAGCACAGATACTGAAGGCAGAAGAACTTTTCTTTTTAAGCCTTCTTCCCTCCTCAGAGGAAAGACTTAGACAGTGAACTTTGTAAATCAAAATGTGCCTTTAAAGCTTGGTGGAGAAGGCATTCTCCTGTGAGTCACCAGGATTTTTGTCATGGATTTTAGAGGGAACAGTGCTTCGGCATGAGGCAGACCAGAGCTCTGCCCACTCACCTTACACGTGATAGGTGAATGAAACAGGCCAAGAAGAGGAGACCAAGAGCTTAAATTTCTTTGCCTTCTCCTGGCACAAGTTATGTGATTGCGCAGGTAGGTCGATGGCTTACTCATGTTATTACCAAGTTTAGGTTGCTGTTCTTCGGTTCAGTGAACTAATTTCTCATCAGTGGGTGCTCACTAACAAATTACCGTAGACAGGCTATGTAGCAACTTTATCCATGGGTCTGTCTATGAGTATTCAAAGTCATCCTCAGGTTTCAGTAGGAATGGCATCTTGGAATCCAGGATCTAAAAATGTCCCCAAGGTTCCTCTGATCTCCTCTAATCCTGAGATCTCATAATGAACCCTTTCATCAGGCTGATCCCCTAATGCTCAGTAACTGTACCCTCAGCTGCTTCAGAGCACTCACACAGCTTTCTTCTTCGCTCCCTCTGCCTTTCCCTCCCTCTCTCTTTTAATAATAAGAAGCAAACAAATGGGATAATCTGGTTTCGTCTCTGAATGGCACGTAAACATTTCTTAAAATACAGCTCAGCAGTTGTCAGCTGTTTCACTATAGGGATACTTCCTATTAATCTCCAGGTTTTTACTTTCACATTTGTTCCTTGTAAAAATAAATCTTTGGAAATACTATGAAAATATGGAGACCCCAAATCTCGATATTTTGGATTTTAAAAAGCATTTTCCATGTGGGAAGCCTCTCTGTCTTTTTGTATGTCTGCCACATCCTGTCTTCTGTATATGAATATTACAGCCTGAGTTAGTACCAACTGTCTAGCTCAGAAAACACTTGATGCCAAACTAATATTGATGGTTTGATGCTACATTCCCCCACACCACCACCAAATCATAGGCATTTAATAACTCCTAGTGCCATGAAGTCTAAGCATGCTACCATTCGACCTGCACAGAGCTGCATGAAGTGTCCTCCTTTCGGACTAAACTGATTTGTAACTCCACTCTTTCAAGAGATGATGTCAGCCTCTAAATGGAGAGCCAAACTGGCATCAGGCTGTAGGTGCACAGCCAATCTGCTTTCCATATTGTTCTTTTGGCTTTAATACATAATGAATAATCTGTTCAAGACAGTCTGAAAACCTCAGCACAAGCAGGGTGCACTTTGTATCCCTAAATTCACTTTTCACATTTGCATAGGCCTCCTGCCCAGTGAGGAGTCTGTATGCGTGAGAGGGAGAAAATAGAAAGCAATCTCAAAGAAAACAGCTCTGTGATTTTATTTATTTATATGATACTTCTCGAAACCATGACTGAAGACTGTGATTTTTCCACTGACATATGCATGCAATTTTTCCTGAGATGCAGGAACTGAATCTGTCAGCCTCCTGATGAGCATTACAGAGAGAGAGACACTCAGGATAATTTAATTAGACCCCAAGAAATTACCCAAACTGAAGGACATTTTCTGGTTGTCAGGGACTAAATTCATCTTTATAACAGGCAAAAACACCACCCTGATTCAGAGACTCTCCTGCTCTCTGATCACCTCTGAATTGCATTTCCTCCATAATATTGAGAGTTCTGTGACCCTTAGTAGAGATTTGCTTCAAGGTCTCATCTGCGTCAGATCCATAGTGCACCTAAGGAAGTGAGGAAAAAAGTGACCTTATGCTATAGTGCTAAGTGCTATAAAGAATGATCCAGGTCCAAAGAGTAATTTAGAGCAGCATCAAGATGTCTAAATTACCTTGACCTGCATTAACTATTGAGGAATAGATGCAATAATAAACGATGATCTAGTTACTTGGGAACGGCTGATTCCTTCTCATTGTCTCTATAGTTCCCAGCTCTGGAAGAAGTTATAATGCTGCTTTAGCAAGTTACGTAGATTCCTTCCTCCCTCCCTCCCTCCCTCCCTCCCTCCCTCCCTCCCTCCCTCCCTCCCTCCCTTCCTTCCTTCCTTCCTTCCTTCCTTCCTTCCTTCCTTCCTTCCTTCCTTCCTTCCTTCCTTCCTTCCTTCCTTCCTTCCTTCCTTCCTTCCTTCCTTCCTTCCTTCCATTTTCCTGGAGGTGAACTTAGTGCAGGGGAAAAAAACACACAGTAGTCTGTCTTGGATAAAGTAGAGTTGGAGGAAAGGAAAGGAAAGGTACAGATAGAAATAAACCTGGATAAGTAGGAAGATGTATCTTCCTCCCTTATCATGTCTGAGCTGTCAATTTTGCAAGCTGGGACTGATGGCATACAACCCACGTTTCTCATTATGGCTTGATCCTGTGTTGCATTGCTTGAGAGACCTGTGCTACTAGGTACAGATGCCAACTGAGCTCAGAAGAATAGGATCTGTTCATAGCTGTGCTAATGATTCCCTGTCTGACCTTTGCCAGAATTGTGTTTTCTTTAAAGCCAAATTTTCTGATCTGAGAATGACGGAAGTAAGACCCTTTAAAAATATTTTGATATCTTCATATGCAAAGCTGTTGTAGAAGGGGCAATCTGGCATTTGCTACTCTTCTGAGATTCTTTCTCTTCTGAATAAAGCAAGAGGTTAGCATGACTGGAGCCCTTTACTGAATATGAGAATTATGCAACTTGCCTACTCAGAATAATATACTGTTATTAATAATTATACGTAAAATAGTTCATGAAGTCTCTATTTTACAAAAACTAATATATTAGCTAACTAAAAGTCATGTTCAATGACCCATCTGCTAATTGTCAAAATCAGAATTCACCCTCCATCTGTTCAGAAACATACACAAAACAAGGCATTTAAGTCATCAAAGAATAACTGATCTAAACAATGATGATGGATGTGGCTTTGTAAGCTTCTCAGGTTTATCACAAGTGGTGGAATCATATCAAATAAATGTTGTTAATTTCTGCCAGGCAAAACTGCTATACAGACTGTTTCAGATATTGTTGTTATCATTACAGGTAACTTTTTATTCCCTGATGCAAGTGATTTACATTTTATGCTGGTTCTGTTAATTTAAAAATTAAAGCTCAGTCCTATGTTTTCAGGATTCCATTGATGGTACTGCAATTTAGAGATCTGAGATCTGGGTAATTGAGATGACACTTTTTAAATGTTTAGTATAAATATAGTATATGGAGTAAGTAAACCTATTACTCACCTATGCAGTATAAATATAAATGGCTTCCATAATGTCATAGATTCTCAATTTTCCGTGTGTAGATTTATCTCAAAGCATTAAACTTGAATTTACAGAAGCTAGCTTTGAAAATGGATTTACTGATAGAAAAAATGTTGACAGTGGTGAATATTTTTAAAAAAGTTTAACAGGTAACATGAAAGGAAGTGTTGGATTTTATTCACTGTTATTTTGTGAAGAAACGGAGCAGTGGTTGGAGGGGATGGAATGAAATGCATATGAGGTCAAATCTTATGGTATTTAGCACCATTTCTGAATCTTGGTGGTCTTTCTATAGTGTAAAGTGGGGTACATTTGGGAGAAACTGCCCAAAGGTAAGCTAGTTTGGAGCACTAGGAAAAGAAAAAAGAAAAAAGAAAAAAGAAAAAAGAAAAAGAAAAAAGAAAAAAGAAAAAAGAAAAGAAAACAAATGCTCTTATTTACATTAGAAATATTAATGGAAGTAAAAATAGCTTTTTTCTGGTACTTTTCAAGGATACTCTATGTGGCCGTTAATGCTCATTCAGATTGAGCAGAATTCTGCTGTGTGTTGAATGCAGAAGCTGCAAGGTGACTCCTCAGCAGCTTGTAGGCATTGATGGACCATGGTTTTTAACTTCTTGAGTCAAATTTTTAAAAGTGATTGGCATGTGTGAAATTAAATCAGCAAAAGCCTACAAGCTTATTAAATCACAGCTCAAGCAACAGGAAAGTGATCTTCTGCAAGTCTGATGTTTTGACAACAATTAATATCTGTCCATATTCTACCGAAACCAAGGAAAAAGAAAGAGGCTTTCATTCTGAGCAGCCAAAGCTCAGCTATAGGTTAAGATCTGAATTAGGTCTCACTAACTGTGCAATCATAAATAGAAAACAAATGAATGGCCTCAAATAGGGGTAGACACATAAGGTAGACACATTTTTTTCCTCTTGAGAATTACCCATACTTAAGCTTTGTTGTAGGAGATATTGTAGATTTTATGATACAAAGCAGTTTGTCCCTGTCTATGCATGCTGGTCATTTGTGCTTGACACTGTCATATTTCTCAGTCTTAGGCATTTCTTTGGCACATCAGAGAAATAGTTTGGGAGAGCAATGAACTAATTAAATGGGAGAGAAGTTGAAGGCAAGTTCATGTCCACTTCAAGTAAATATCATCTTAATTTTTTAGGTTAAAGTATCTTTGATCAATAATAAACTGAGTAATTCATTCCTTAAACTTTAAACAGGATTACTTGTAATTGCTTGTAGTATGATTTTTGTAATCATCTCAAAATGCTAAATTTCTATATACATCAAAGGGGAGCCAGTAAACATGGGAGAAGATTATTTATTATTTATTACTTGTGCATGGCTCATGATATACATATGTGTTTATAATGTAGAAGATACCCAGCATGTCTCTTAAAAATAGCTGGAAATGTAAATCATATTTTCAGGGGTATTTCAGTAGTACATAAAAATTATTTTCTTTGAAGAATTAATAAGTAAAGATTAAACATACTTGTAACACAGTAATTGCTAGTAATTTATTACATGGACTTGAATATGTCTTAAGACAGAGCTTAACACTTCAGAATGAAAACTTCAGGACAGGACCTCTCCACACACCCAGAAAAGATGAAAAAATTGAAAATGGTTCCTTCTCATTTTTAAAGTGGTCTTTCAAAAAGTCAGTTCAAGCAAAATAACTTTTAAAGGCTGTTTTGATGACAGTCTAAATAAACTAGTTACTGTTTATTTTTATGAAAGTTTTCTAAAATAGTGCATTTGAAATGGGTCAAACTCTTCCAATTAACCTTCATCACAAGGAGTTTCTCTCTTTGACCCAGCTCTAACTACAAACATCAAACTTTATATGTAAAATGGCAGTCTTAAAAAAGGAATCTTAAGAAAATATTATTTCTGCCAAGAGAAATCTCATTATTTCAAATTAGGATGGTGCTGAATGGAAATAGAAAAAATGCAACCATGTGCAGGACAGATCTTGCTTAAATGTAAGTCTCTGCTTTTGAAGACTGTGGGGAATGAAATGAAAAGTGTGGCTCACTTGGAAAACAGTTTTCCTGCATATATTTAATTGTGGGTGACTTTTTCCTGTCCTAGTTCCGTAAGCCAAATGATACCCTGGTGTGCACCAAGTGCAAAACTAACCTGGTGATGATGATGTATATATTTCATCTAATGTGTCCAGTCCTTCTGTTTCTGGGAGTCATCTGCTTATGACACCTTTTGCTCTTCTTTCTGCACTGGGCATAGCAGGGATTTAGAGGTGATTCTGTACCCACACAGTGGAACTTTTGTTGGTTTGCCTCAATATTGCATTATCATGAGTTTATTAGAAGTTAGGCAGTGAATAACTTTTCTTCTAAATATGCTTGTTCATCTCCTTGCAGTATATGTGAAGCAAAAAAACACTTATATTCTCATACAAAGGAGTTTATTTTCATTGATTCTTTCCTTATCTTTATATGAGAATATTTTATCCTAGAGCTTAATTAATAGCTGACCTTCTCTCCGTCTGCTTTAAGCCAAGGAAATATGGTGTTTCTCTTGTAATTACATATCTGCCACAAGGTATTTTTCTTCTTCTAGAAGTTCAAAATGTTATTGACAGCAGGACGCAGTCTTTTCAATATTTTAATCAAGAAGCCCACTAAGTTTGTGTGATGCCTTTGCTTGCCAACAGGAGTTTCTTAGTCTTCTGGAGCATTAACAGCAACTGATCGTTGGTCGGAAGATCTAACTAGCTCCAGGTTATATCAACCTGACAGACAGGACGTTATCTGAGGGCAGCAACTCTTCATTAATTGTTCATGCAGATGACCCTGTGGTGGAAAGGTGGACGTTTTATGATTTGCCTTGGGCAGTGTAAACAAGCCTGAAAAAGCCATTGCAATTAAAGGATGTTAATGAGGAAACAATGAGAGAGAGGGTGGCATGGAGAGCGCTAGTGTGAGCACAGCAAGGGTTTATTCTATTCCCACTGCAGCCAATGGTCAAATCTTTATTGATTTAAAGTGGTAAGGGAGTAGCACTCCTGGCTAAGATCCAGCGCGATAGCTTCCCGTATCTCGTATAAGCTGCTGTCAGGGAATGATGGAATGATGTTCTGTCCTGTGTGAGGCTGACACAGCAAATGACTGTTCTTTCTCTAATTGCTCCTGCTTTAGACACTTGGGTCTCTGAAGATGCAAGGACAAACTGAATGCTTCTCTGCCCTATAGTCTGCTCAGAGAACCAAGGACTGAGAATATCAGTTGGTTCATAGGTTGAGATCAGTAAGGGGTGTTTTTTTCATCTTCTGGAGGAGATGGCATGTACTATTACGCTTGAAAACCTCTAGTATCCATAACCAGAGTGGCTGAATAGCATGAAGTGAGTGCTTCAACACTTATTGCAATGAGCTGAATGGACTGAGAAATCTGAATCTCCCCATTATGGAGTTTTTTTTAGGAATAGTAAGGAGGATTATCAGGAAAAAAACAGATCAAGAGTAAGATCACCAACTGAAAGATCTGACTCCATGGGATCAGGATGATATCACTGTTGGCACAACTGACAGCAGTGTAAAAACTGCTTTCCATGTTGTGAAAAAAAGAGTCCCTAACTGCTTTTGTTTCATTTTATCAGAGCAGAAAATCGAAGAGCTACTGCCTGTTCTGAGCTCCACTTAGGGTAAAGGTGATGACAAAAGGTGATGGCAAAAACTTTTGCTCCATTAATATAATATAATATATATAATATAATACAATACAATATAATATAATATAATCAATAGTGTAGATCTAACAGTATTCCTTTCTGAAAGCAAAATCAAATTTATGTCAGAGTCTGCTTTGGCACTAAAAAGGTGGTACTGTTCAATTCTAAGGACATGCTATCAGGAAGCAAATATGGTCAGCTTGAACTTACAACAAGAAGAGTCTGGGAAAATAGGTTGTGAACTACTTATTTATTTTTAATGTGTAAAATTATGACGCTGTTCTAGCTTACCTTAAATTTTTAAAAGATTTTTTGGTGTTCCTAAAAGATATCAGATTGATAGCAAAGGAGATTAAAGTTTCCTGGCAAACTCATTGGCAACTTCCTGATGTGTTCTTGTCTTAATGCTCCTTGTGCCACATCCAGAAGGGAACTCATGCAAGTGAGTTTTGTGCCCTTGCAGTTCTCCTCCTTTTTCACAGATCTTTGAACTGTGATGATCCCTGTCCCTGCTTTATTTATGTAGGCAGTTCCTAATCCGGAGTAAGACATTCCTAAATACTTGTATCCCTTCAGTGCCTCTGCCATCTTGTGTACCTGCAGATCCTGAATCTCTAATCTGGATGAGGATACTTCATTTTAGCAATAAAATAGGGGATTTGCTAGGGGCAGTTTGGCCATGTTTGGATGAACTGGATGTTAAGATCAAAACTGGGGCCTGAACCAGCTTCTAAAAATTACCTCTAGCAAATGGTTGCTTTTCTCAGAAGGCTTTTTACCTATACTCTGTCCTTAGATGACGAATCCTTTCTTGGCAAGAGGGCAATCCCTTCTGGCCCATCCCCAGGCTCTGCCTGTGCTCTCTGGTGTTGCCATGAGAACCAGCCAATACGTAATGGACAGCACACTGACAGATTAAAAAATGGTTAATTTAAGGGATAACATAAGTAACCAGTAAGACGGGTACTGAACACTTATTATACAAAGGTTGAAATGGGAACAAGAAAAAAGTTCATAGGTAAACAATGCCTTGCTGCTGAGGATAGAATGAAGGTAGTTCTTCTCATCCTTCAGAAAATAACATTTTCCTGCTGCAGAAGCTGTCTCCCCCATTTCCTCTCAAAATCATGTATTTGTTTTACAAATTTTATTAATTAAATATAAACATTTGTCTTACTCCTGCCTAACAAGACCAGATTTCTCCAATATTGAAGCTAGGATAAGATCTTTTTCTTTCTTTCTTTTTTTTTTTTTAAATGAACCTATCATCTGGCTACAAGCTACATTGTGTCTCGGACTGCATACCTGCAAAAGAGGCTGAGAGGATGGAAAAATTCCCAGTGCATAATCCAGAAACACCGAAGTGAGACGTTCAACCTGTTCATATCATTCTCTCTGTCTGTGCTCAGCTGGAAGCACAGCTGATCTGATCGAGAGTAGATGAGGGGAGGTGGCTAATAATTGTCAGCTAGCCTGTACCTTCAGTGAATTACTGCGAGACAGGAATAATGAGGAAGCATAAGGGAACGGTGACTCAGCCATGTGTGTCTGAGTCACATGTGTGTCTGAGTCACAACGCCTTCTGGGTCTGCTCTGCCACTGTCAGTTTAGTGCAGGGTTTTAGGGTTGATTTTTTTTTTTCCCTAGCACTTTTTCCCTAGCACTTTTTCAGAGCTGGGTCTAGAATCAAGCTAGTGCAAGTTATCTCCTAATGCTTCCTTTTATCTGATTTACAAATGAGTAAGTGATGTAAGGTGAGGTTAAGAGGTTTTTCCTTAGCATGGCAGCTGTAATACAGCTGATTTAGATATGATGGCTTTATTTCTGTAGACAGAGGTTAAGTGCAGTTGACTGGTTCAGTCAAACAAATGGGGGAATTAAAATAAATAGGCATCATAAATTGGATGTATCCTAATCTCTCATCTTTAAGGAGATAGTACATATGAGACCTATTCTCTGCCACAATAGCCTCTAAACTCTGGTCCTTAGAGAGCTAGAAAATAGTCTCAGACTCACCAGTCCAAAATGCCACGTGTGCTTCTGTGCCAAATGTTTATTATCTCCTGCAGCGTGAAGAGCTTGAATGAGACAGCGGGAAACACTGTGCACAGGACAGGAGTCGGATGTAGGCCTATCAGAGCTTGACCTTGCTTCTGGATTTTCTTTCTCTGGCTACATTTCTAGCCCAAAGCCTTCTTTTCAAGCAAGTGCCTAAATGGTTATAAAAAGTATTTGGAAAGAAAAAGAAAGATCCAATGTGTCTTTATTCAGCTACTGCTATTTCAGGAAAGGAAAAACTATAAATGCTGCTAGTATGACAGTTAAAAAACCTGAAAAATTCTTGCATTTTCTCTGTCTGCACCTGTAATAGTCACCCTAAAATGCCACACAATTATGACTTGTTGAATAGGGTGATTTTTTTAGGTAATGGGGAAAAGGTATTGTGGCCCATTTGTGTTAGTGCTTGTGTGTCTTTCGACCTTTTGCACATACAGCCCCCACCAGCACTGTTAGCAGTGTGCTTGGACAACTCAGCCTGTGCATTTTCCTGTGACTTGCACATAGTTGTCTGGCACATGGAACGTGGATTTGATGATACCGAGAGTGGCTGTGTTATAGATACTGTTGCTTTATAAATTTTCAATCACAGTACACAGGTGTTCAAACCTATAGCATATCTTTAATGCTAAGGCAGTGTTGGGGTAAAGAGGGGTGTGATCTGTGATAAGGCTGTGGCTTTGCTGTCTGTGGTTAGTGCTACAATGGTGGCAAAAGGGGAATCTAGAACAAACTCTGATCCCTGATTTTGTTTCCTGATTTCATATAAATTCTTTATGTTTCTGCTATCTGAGCTAAGGAATTGGCCTCTGCCATTGCTTATGTGTGCTTGACTTATGTGACAAAACAGGCTGCAAAGCTGGCAACTGTCAGAACAATCTTTCCATTAAACTGATGGTCCTTTTTAATATAGTCTGTTTTCTTTTAATGGTAGATGGTATAGTAGTGCAATGGAAAGCAAATTATTTTTTCTTTTTCATTTAATCTTCTTAGGGAAAGAGCTAATCCTCTGCTAATTTCCTCCATCAGAGCAAGCATATGTCTCAATCACATTTGTAGCTGGAGCAGAACAGCACTCAGCTCTCAAATTATGCTAATAACCATTTAGATTACTTCTCTGGCATTTATTCATATTGGGGATCTAGCAAGTAAGTCTTTCCAGTACGTGATTTTATGTGTTAAATCTGCGTTATTTTCTTTAATGCCTCTGCAAGCTTTGGCATGCAACTGTCCATGGCCTTGGCTTCTTGTCAAGCAAATGTGAAGCAATACTGCAGTCCCACCTCACTGCATCTGAACCCTTACTTCTTGGTCTTTCGTACTTTGACCTGGCAGAGACAGGGATCAGAGGAAATTCCAACTTTTACTTCAAAAAGGGGGCATATTTTATTTCAAATGTTATGTAAGTAGATGAGGTCCAAGTCCTGTTTGTATGGCATTCATAGGAGATAGTGTAGTATGTCATCAAAACTGTTAATATCATACTGGGGAGGGGGTTGGACTGGACTGTGTGTATAGATGAACATAAAAAAGCCAAAAGAATTCTAATAAAACATGAGTTATAACCTGCAATCTACAATATAGATTCCCATGTATTCTGAATACTAGTTTTGGAGCACCGTGCTTATATACCATACAACTTTTACAATTTCATTTGTTCCGTGTCTAAACTGAAAATTTATCAATTCTCCCTGGTTTTCTTATCATATCAAAGTATGAACACTGTTCTGTGGATGTACATACAATATAGTACATTAAGAGTGATTGGGACTAAGTCAACAGGATTGTCACTCATATTTTGATGTACCTCTCCCTTTCTTGTCAACTTCCCCCTTGGAGTACTTCTTGATGGATTTGTTCTGCTGCTGACAAGCACAGATGAGTAGTAGCTGTGTGAGTAACACTAAATACAAATTTCTTTGCAGCATCTCCTTAACAATGCAGAACAACAGACCAATCATTTGTAATTGAATTCTTGGGATGAAAGATCTCCTTTTGCATCAAGGTGCACATGAATCGTCAAACTCATGTTCCACAGTTGTAAGGATCAGTTGTCACAACCTAGCCATTTTATGTTCCAGAAACCAATGGTTATTGTAAAACCTGAAAGAGCATTTCATGCAACTGTGTGCACCTCAGAAAGGGATAACTGAAACATAGGGAGGATTTTTCCTTTACTCAATCTCTTCCAAGAGGTACACTGAAGCCTGTTACGGGCTCTCTGTAGAGTGAAAGGTTTCTCGATGTAGATCTATGTTTTGAGCTACATTTAGGTTTATGTTTGTACACATAAACTTCAGTTCCTTAGTAGTTAAGCTTACAACAGAAATACAGCATCTTTGACTAGAAGCTGGAGACTAACTCTAACCAGAGAAAAGCATGCAATGATGTTACATCACCACCATAGTTAATATGAGGATTGCCTGTGGAACTAAGCCAAGAAGAAATCTTTGCAAATACATATTTTTTATCTATGTTCAATCTTTTCTCTCTCTCTCTCTTTTTTTTTTTTTTCAGAATCAACCATCTGAATTCTCAATTGAACAATTTTTTTTTTTTTTGCTTTTTTCTTGCTTAAATTTGAAGTTACTTTAAGCAGTTGAAAACAGTTGGGCTGCTTTTCTGTGCATAACCTTTGCTTAGCCTTCTGTTTTCTGCATAATATTCAAAGTCAAATCTTTGGCAACATTAGGAAATATTTTCTTAATTATACTATGAAGAAAGCATTTGATATGCTTTATTGTCAGTGTAGCAAAGCTGTGTAACCATTATGTATGTCCTACCATTGGAGCAAATCTTCCTCTAAGACCCAAGATCAACAAAAGACTTAGGCATCTGCTGATGAGATGAAATGCTATCCCAAGGCAATTTTTTTAAATAACACTTTTCATCACCATCTCTGGGATTCTCCATTACTGTTTTATTTAGTTTGCTTGGGAAAATTGAGAGAATTTTGTGACAATGTTGTTCACAGATGGAAAAAAGCCCTGAGGAGAAGCACAGCAATATTTTTTAGTTTTCTTCCAGTACTGCAAGGTTTAGCTGAAAGTATGTTGAAATACAGAGATCATTTACTGCACCAATTACTCTGTTCACTTTATTATCTTTTTCCAATATGCCATCAAGCTAGTCCAATAATAATTTCATCAATGGATTTCTCTTTCTCTGAGTCACTAACCTAATTCTTCAAAAATTTGTTTTTAAAATAGGAGAATTTGTATGAGGGATGCATTGTCAGAACTGATTTATGTTACTTTGGTATTGATTGAGACTGCTTAGATATTCAGCAGAAATTTTCTTTCTTTCTCACTTGCAGAGCACACGAAGAATCACCTTCTTGAAAACTCATCTGTTAACAAATGGTATAAATTATTGTCATTAATGACATTACCAACAGAAGGCTCTGTTTAATAGGAGGGGTGGTTGTGTTAAAAACCTGGAGAAATACCTAGTGAGAGATGACCATGGTTCTGAAGAACTTTTAATTTAAACTTATGGAAAGGGGGTAGTGAAGTAAATTAGAGAAATGTCTTGTCTAAAGTTACGTGCAAGTGGCAGAATTCAGGTTAGTATCAGCAGAGCCACTGAGTCATACTGTCTTCTCAGGACACCATCTGTTTCAACAGACATGTATTTTTGTCTGCATACATGCTTAGTCTTTGCTAATGTGCAATCCTCTTTTTATAAATTGTTCTCTTTCTGAATATTGTAAAGATTATCACATCCTTAAGAGGATGACTGAAATACCCAATGATCTGTTGGGGGATCCCAATTAAAGTTTTAATGCTGTAACAGCTGTTGTCTACTTGTAAATGATTTCTCCTAATTTTGGGATTTTCTGTTAGTACATAAAATGCTTTGTTATTAAATGTGAAAGTCCCCAAGGAATTCTTCGCATTAAACTTTGATAATTGAAGAGTACAGAGGAAAAGCTGAAATAGAAATGACTACATTCTAGAACAACTTTTAAAAGTGCCACATCTACTGAAGATATAAAACCCCATGACACAGCATGTATTTTTGTTTGTCTTCTGGAGGGACCAGCTCTCAAATCCCTAAAACAAGTTGGCCAGGATAGATTATTTGGAAAATTAGAGTTCTCTTAAAATCTCTTTACACCTAGTAAGACATTCTGTTAAGATCCAGAACAGGTCTACTAGCCTCAGCAAAACTACAGCTATTTACATCTTCTGAAAATTTGGCTCACTGTATGCATAAGGCTATCTATCATATACTATTCGACTGCTGTCTTGAGCCACTTCCTTGAACTTCTCACATCAAATCAAATATGACACAGTGCTGGAAGATGCAGGCCAGGCAAATGTGTAGCCTGGAGATGATACAAAACATCCATTGGAGAGGATTATTGGGGGTAAAAAAACAAATAAATAAATAAAATCTATATTCTAAGGGACATAATATAAGGAAGATTAAAACCTCAAATTTACCCATGATTCAGATGACCAGCTTTCCCTGAAAGTGTTTCTTACAGTAGGCATTTAGCCAATTTTACCTCAGTATTTGCAGGTGCTATAGAGGTATAAGGTGATGATGATAACAATAATAATAACAGTAGTAATAACAGTAATAATAATAGTAGTAGTGTAACAATATATATTACCAGAAGTAGTATAACAAGAACAACAATGGAAAGATATTGAAAGTAATATAACCAGATGTAATGAATGAAGTCCTGCATATTCTAAACTAGTGTTAAGTGTAGCCAACGTGGGACTTTTGGGGGACTGATCACTTCATTAGCAGACTCTAACCTCATCCTGTAATACTGACATTCCTTTTGTTTTTTTCTATCAAGGCTGGCCATAATTATCTTTTTCCTCACAATTTCATACACCTTGTTCTTCAGAGAAGTTAACACTAGCTGTTGCTCTAGATCATGTACCTCTGAGCTGTTGCACAGGGAGCTCAATATATTGCATGTTCAGCAGTTGCTCCAGTGTAATTTCAATTTAGATGAGTAAAACTGGCACATATCTTTTCCACTACAGCACTCATTTGTGTACTGCATCATCTCGGTCTCTATGCTAGTCACATGCATTATGCACATAGTACATGCTGTCAAATCATTGCAAGGCCCGGGGATAACCTCTGTCACAACCACTAGCAGATTTAAAACCATCCTTGCTTGCACACAAGGGCTTTCTCCATCAGGGTCTGTGCCTGGGTGTATCGCTGTAGTCCCCAACAGCTTTGCACCCAGCTAGACACTCAGGAGAAATAGCCTGGGCTTCCCCAGCTGGGAGGAGCAGTGGCTTTCCCTTTCTGCTCCTTCAACAAAAAGTGGACCAAGAGTTCTGCCACTAGGTTGCGTGAAGAGGTGCGTGACCGAGCTGAGGTGGGCTGGATCCATGTGCTTTTCTCTTGTTATCAAAAAACAGAAACTTGAGGAACTGCATTGGCAGAGACCATCCAGCACAGCGGCTGTTCAAGTTTGCACACCACCAATGCACACAGGGAATTTAACCGCTCCAGAAGCTGTGTTTTGTGCTTTGTGAAATTCAGGCAGATGAATTTTCCAGTTTTGCATTAGAAGCACAGCTTTAGGATTGTATGTTCTTGTAGGGGTTACACAGAGGTTCACTGTCTGACAGAGAGTGATACCTTGTAAAGAGAGACCAGCCTGAGTTGAGCACGTGTCCAGAATTTCTTAGCATGATATAGGGGATATTTGTTTGAGTTCAACTGTTTTGCTTAAGCACCAATCTTCCTTCTTCCTTCATTTAATTGCACACTTCAAAAGCTTTTACTTTGAAAAAAAAATTGTTAAATAACTTGATGAAGTAGGATTTATTGGACTTTTTTTTTTAGTTAGAACAAAAACAAATCAGCACGACAGTGTAATTATGAGTTAATTACTCACTTAACTTTCACTTTTAATTTTTTTTTTAATCTTGATTTCTTTTTCTGTGTTGAAGAATAGGAAACAATCCAAACAATGAATTAATTAATTACTTTCAGCTCCTTGATCTCTTCCTTGTTCTTTCCACCCTCTCTTTTCAGATCATTAGAACTATGAGATAATCACGGCAAGATTTTATTTGCTAGCTCCTTCCTTTCTCCCAACTCCTCCAGTCTTCCTTTCTCCTCTAAATCCCATTTTATCTCCTTTTTGTATGCACACCTTCCTATCAATTTTCCATTTTATGCTTTAAGTTATTTCAAGAGCAGGCAGAAAAGGAAGGGGGGAGTAAACAAGACCCCTGCCATTATTAGTTTCTCAGTGGGTGAATTTTGGCAGTTTTGCTCTAGACTGTTGAAGTCAATGGAGCTCTACTGAAATGTGCTTGGGCATCTCCAGTCTCCATTGGCGTTGTCAGAGACATCACTGTGCTTTGCTATTTGGATCTGGAGCATAGGCAATGCACTGTTATGTATTACTGAGTGCAAAAAAAATCCATGCCTCCCACATGGTACTTAATTAGCATCACTTCTTTTTCCTACCTGCTGCAGCTCTCACCCTCAACTTCCACTCCCTGGAAACTGGGAATTAAATCTGGTAATGGAGAGGGAGGTGTCTGTTGCTGGCAGCTTTGCAGTGCAGGCTTTTTCAGACACACCAGATTCACAAACTTCCCTCTCCCAAGAGGCAGCAGTGGGGAATTTCTGTTGGTGCTGTGCAGGACTGTGGGGTTCAGACAGGATCCAGGGATCTTTTCTGCTCAACACTGGAAGAAGCAGACATGAGAAAAGGTTGTTGTGATGAAGATCTCCTGGTACATCTCCTGGTACTCCTGGACCAGTGAAGAGTGACAGGAGAAAAAGACAGAAGCATTGCCTTTTGCAGGCAGACATAAGCATGGTCTGCCTGTGCTCCAAGTGGACTAGAAGCTAATATATTTGATGTCTCAGTGGACCAGTGAAGTTTTCAGGGCTGACTGTTGCTACTTGCTACTTGCTTCTGTTCATAAGTAACTTACAGTCAGGGGCTAGGAGTTGCTTGGACTGAGCAAACTTATGCCTGCCACCACAGTGGGGACCCGAACACCTTTGGGGCTTGAAAATACTTGTTCCTCAGGGTAGTAGTGGCATCAGGTCTAATGCCTGAGCTCTTCTGATGCAAAATTCAGTTATCTTATTTCTGCCATGCACATCATAAATACGTAATGACGTTTCTTCTCCATTGTTGTGACATGCCATTTTCTATTGGTTTTTCTATTTTCTATTTCTAAAATTTCTATATATTTCTATATCTTCTAAATATTTTCTATTTCTAAAATTTCTATTTCTAAAATTTTCATTTTCTATTGTTTTTTTTAATTTTCTATTCTATACCTCAAGACCACTTGAAAAAATACGTCCTGATCCTTCTGCCCTCACCAGCAGAGTTTCACAAGCACTTTAAGCTGGAATAAGCCATCGTTTACACTAAGGAAGACATCCTTTCCTATCTTATGCAGACATTCATTCCTGACTCAATGTTCCTCCCTCCCTTCAGCTGCCCAAGCCCTGGCATGTTTATGCAGCAAGTTGAGAACCAATTCATATTAGAAACTGACCAGCAAAAACAGCTAGGTTGACTTCTTTTGGCAGCAGCACTAACTTACGTCATCTGAAAGTGTACATGAAAATACGGTTATAGTTCTGCTAACTAGGAAAATGATTAAAGGTCCAATAAGTCTTGTGGTTCCTTTTAGCTTGTGCTTTTACTGGGTGCATTGAAATACATATCTTTAAGGTGATAAGTTATACTCCTGCAAGCTACTTAATATATGTAGTAGTACCTAATGATGCAGAAATTCAGAGCCCATTATGGTCAGAGACTTTTGGCATTAACTTCAATAAAGACAGGATTTCACATGGAATATCAATATTAATGAAAAACAGATGAGAATAGTAACTATAAATTCTGCTAGTAAATGGTGAAATCGGCAAATCCTACTCAACATTTACTGTAGTATATATTTTGTCTGAGTAAGATTTGCAAGATTTGACTCAAAAGAGATGCATATTAACTTTCAAAGTTTTTTGCTATATTTTCATGGTCTTAAAAAAGCCGTCATTATGCAACTTAATTTTTTTCAGCTCTTTATCTTGTTCTTAGCATCTTTCTCATTTTCTTGTTTAAGCCTGTTGGAATAGTCTTCCTCTCTTCTTTCTCTGCTCTCCTTTCCCTTTCCTTCTTCCTTATCTTCACCCTCTCCCTATCCTTCTTTTTTTCTCTCCTCTCCTGCTAGTCAGAGAACACTCGTGTTTGTATACTAGCCATGCTGTCATTTCCACTATCTGAATACCCATATTAACTATGAGAGCTGTGTTTTCTAAGGCACAGCTCTGACATGTGCTCTGTGAACAGTTACCCCCTTACAAAGCAAATTGACATGTACTCTTTAAACATCGGCTTATCAGTGTTTCTGTGTATTGATAATTATACTAAAAGGCTGCACATCTCCTCCAAGTGGCTGAGCATTACAAATCCCATAGGTGTTGAAGAAGAGACATAGAATATCTGTAAGTAACCCAAGACCTCCTTCTACTCCTAATCTGGATGGTGTAGGAAAGAATAGATGGCATGCTTATCAGCTCTAGTAGAGTTGTCACATTCAAATTAAAATGCATCTGTAGGTGGCCTTGTGCTTGTTTGTGTTAAAAATAAGTCATGAACTAATGAGTCAGGGTGCTCTATGTAGGAAATGAAAATGGCAGGTGATTTTTTTGTTATGTTTGACTTCAGTCTAAAAGTATGTATTGAATAATGACAAGTAAGTTTTTTTCTCCACTTTTGCTCTACCTTTTTCCAACATACTTCACTGACTAACTTCTTCAGTTTCCCAAACTGAATCATAGAATCATAGAATTTCTCAGGTTGAAAGGGGCCTTAAAGACCACCTAGTTCCAACCCCTCTACCACGGGCAGGAATGCCACCCACTAGATCAGGTTGCCCAGGCTCTTATCCAGCCTGGACTTGAACACCTTCAGGGATGGGGCATCCGCAACTTCTCTGGGCAACGTGTTCCAGTGCTTCACCACACTCTTGAGTGAAGAATTTCCTTCTAAACTGGTTCTACAGTGAGTAGACTCTATGAAATTAACATTGAAGAGAGCCTGCAATTGCTACTTACACAAGTTATATCTAACCAAAAATTGATTTTAAAGTGAGAAAGAGTCAGCTAAGATGACAGATAACTGCAGTTTGGCTTCTGAGCCCTCAGATACTTCCCATTGCTCTCAGCAACGAATACTCAGAGAGAGTAGGAGGCCGGAGAGTAGAGGATGAGTCACATCACAGGGGAAGAGGTCATAAGTTATCTGATAGGAGATGGGCAGGGTCCTGACTTAAAGCTTCAGCCTTTGGTAATGCACCTTCTAGAGTAGCTTCTTGGAGCAAGAAAACCCAAAGGACAGAAACATCATTTCTTTACTTAGAAACCAGGTATAGCCAAAGAGGACCACTGTTTGGACCAATGGCATGTATCAGAGAGCAGGAGGGACAGAATGCAATGGTCCAGAAGTGAGATTATAGCCCTAGCTGCAGGGAAGGTACTGCCTTTGGACTTCTACTGTGTTGTAGATAAAATAATGATTATACTTGGGAAAGGCATCCATCAGGAAGAGGAGACTGCTAATCACAGTCTATGTACATATCCAGGGCTGAGGGGGTCTGGAGTATCATGAGCTCAAGGGTGACGCCATCATGGGAGGTGGATTTGGAAGTGGAACAAGTCTGTAAAATAGAGTAGATGGTGTCATGGGGACAAAGGGGTCAAGGAACTAACTCACTTTACTCACTTTACGGGTAGGAAAGGGGATGCAGGGACACTGGAAAGTCATAGCCAGACTGAAATCATAGAAGGCAAGTCTTGGGGTCAGGAACTTTTGGGCACTGTTTGGATAAATTAACAAATCATCTTACCAGTCTTTTAAAAAAATGCTGCTTTTTAGGAAGTTACAGACAATGACTGAGGATGTCTTGGGTCTTGAAAATCAGAAAAATGTGCACATTAATGCTGAAAATAAGCAATTTTATCTGTGTCCTGTTAAATTAAACATAAGGTGATATTTTTCATCTTTGAATCTTGACAAATTGGTATTTTGGAACAATATGTGGAACAAAAATATGTAGCATAATAAATCTCTTTGTAGAGTCTTTGCTCTTACTAAAATAAATGGATAACTAATTTTGGATTGTTTTCAGGGAGATGAAGTAAATATTTGTTTCTGAAAAGGCAGTTATATTTGAGCTTAGGTTTTCTACTGTTACTCTGAAATACTGACTTCTTTCTATAGAGTTTATCTTTTTCTATAAAGAGATTAGAGTTTACCTTCACAAACCTGTGGAGGACTTACACAAAAAGTGCATAGTTAAGGATTCCAATGACTTCAATAATTTCTTTCTCATTTTTAGTTTAACATTAGTGCAACAAAGGGAAGTGCAAAGTCCTGCACCTGGGGGGGGGAATAATCTCATGCACTAGTACTTGCTGAGAGCCAATCAACTGGAAAGCAGATTTGCAGAAAAGGACCTGGAGGTCCTGATGGACACCAAGTTGAATATGAACCAGGAATGTGCCTTTGCAACAAAGAAGGCTGCACCACGAGGAATGTTCCCAGCAGGCTGAGGGAGGTGATTCTTCCCTCTCTGCTCAGCACTGGTGAGGCCACACCTGGAGTGCTGTGCACAGTTTTGGGCTCCCCAGTACAAGACCTGGACATATTGGAGAAAGTCCAGCAAAAAGTCACAAAGATGATGAAGGGCCAGGAGCATCTCTCCTGTGAGTGAAGGCTGGGAGAGGTGGGACTGTTCAGCCTAGGCAGAGGTTTGAGTGCTGATGTTATCAACATCTAAAAATACCTGAAGGGAGAGTGCAAAGAGGACAGAGCCAGGCTCTTTCCAGTGGTGGCCGGTGCCAGGACAAGAGGCAACGGGCACAATTGGAACACAGGAAATTCCATCTGAACACCAGGAAGCACCTCTGTGCTCTGTGGGTCACCCACCATCACGAAGCACCGGCACAGGTTGCCCAGGGAAGTTATGGAGTCTCCCTCCTTAGAAATATTCAAAAGCCCCCTGGACATGGATCTGGGAAACTAGCTGTAGGTGGTTCTGCCTGAACAGGGGAGTTGGACCAGATGACCTCCAGAGGTCCCTTCCAACCTCAACTGTTCTGTGATTTTGGAATTGTGAATTTCATGTAGGCTTCAAATCATTGGATTGTACCTTTGCAAGCAAGAGCAGAGCATGATCTAATTAAGACATCTATATTCACTTACTCATATCTGATACTATGTTAATATTACAAATTTTAGGAGAGACATATCTAAAATTTGGGGCCCTGCCTTCCCTCCCCCCAGTTTCTTTTCCTTTTTTTTTTTTTTTTGGCTTTTTTTCTATTATATCTTTTTCCTAGCTGAATTGTGAAGCCTCGAGGTCCCAGGATGCATCTTCTCCTCCTGATGACTAGTAGGGACTTTTCGAAGTGTTCATCATATGTCACCACACTTGGAGAAAACTGCTAGCTGTGGACAAGAAGCAGTCACATTTACTGTGAGTGCTGCCAGTTCTGTTGGAATTTTCTGTCTATGAGCGATGGTACTATTGTCAAAGTCGAGGGCTCGTGGTGGTATCTGGCAGGGAAAGACCCATCCTATGCTTCATTTCTTACCTTCAGTGTGACTATGGACGAGTCATCTGGTCTGTGTTCCCCAGGTGACAAATGAGAAGCACAGGCCTCTCTACCCCATAGATGGGTTGTGAAGATCATAATATGGGAAACCTATTAATATGCAGTATATAACATATTCCATTCAATATTATTTTTATCAGTATCATAGGAATATATGCAACCTCTAACTGAGTTCAGTCCCATCTTGTTGAACACATCTGCCAAGGGAGCAGGAACTGAAGACATGCATGCTGACTCTGCCAATACTGTATTCTGTCTTGGCAAAATGACAGAAATTGCAAGTGCTTGGACATAGACCAATTCCTCCTGGGATGCCTCTAAATGAAAATGACTTCATATATATAATTGAAAAGGTAAAACAAATCAAACTGCCAAACAGCCATTCAGAGAAAGGAAATAAAATACATCTTTTTCTTCTCTTTTGTATGCTTACATTGCTTTGCTATAATGATGCCACCTGCTTCCTTTTAGGTGAATAACAGTCTTTTATTTGCAAAGGTTTTTCTTGAACATATTCCAGTTCAGGAAGAGCATGTTCTTATGCTTGTAGAAAAAAAAAAAAGCACGACAACAACAAAAACCCTCTCAAAGCCAAGACTTACGTATGTGGACAATCTGTCTGTCAATATGCACCAGATGTGTTAATCGTAAAGTTGATTTAGTATTCTGCACCCATATTTTCTCATGAGGTGGACTAATGAGAAAGGAAAATAGATAAGGGAAATATCAAGGAGAATTGCAATGAAAATTTAGATTGTTTTGCAGACAGGTAAATAGAAACGGGGATAAAACATGGGAACTTTCATTTTGCCACAATTGCTTCTGCTGTACAATACCACACACTTTGAAAAAAAAACAAAATTTAGGATGGAAAAAAAAAAACCTTTGTTACAGACACCTAGCTGTCTCCATCATATCTGTAGCTAAACATTCTTGCACTATGTTTGGCAGGAGAGTTAATCACAAACATGACTTGTAGCAAATATATGTTATTATCAAGTATATTCTAGTTTGCTTATGATGGGCATCTGTGAAAACTTGCACAGTTTTAAAGAATCCATTGGTGGAGCACAATTCTTTATTGCTGAAATACAAACATTATGTGACATAGCGACATTTTCAGTGATTCAAAAAAGAGACATTACTGTTGCAGGGTCCTGTATGCTGACTGATGTCCAAATTCCTTTATCAATAATCATTCAAATTAAATTGTCTATTCAGACAGCACATACTGGTGAAATCATTTGTTACCAAAAAGATATCCAGTATAACTGATCACTTTATTTCCTTCTAAATAGCTCCCATCTCCTTTTATTACTAGCTTCAAAACAGTTGTTTACAAAAACAAACAAACAAATAAAACTTCTTTCAACCTTTCATTATAGGAAGATGGTGTGGAGCAAAAGAGAGAGCAGTGAACGAGGATTCAGGTTACCTGGGGTTTATGTTAAACTCTCCCATCCATCTGGTGACTGATGTGGGCCAACTCAGGAATCTTGATCTCTCTTTTCTGTTTCCAAGATGGTGATGATGATACTGGCCTCCTTCAACAAAGTCCCTTGATACCTGCTTGCTGAAGATGTACATTGTGTGAAAGTCAAATATTTCACCAGTTATGCAGACAAATGGTCAGCTCCTGCTGCATTCGATCCCTGCTCCCTCTAACTTGAGCTTATTAAGTTAGATAAAAATACATGACAGTAGAAGATAACTAGTTGCCTTCTGCATGCATAGATACATAGATAATCTGAATCAGATGGGAACAAAGAACAGATGTTCTTTAAACATATGTGCAAACAAAAAAATGCAAATGTGAACGTTCATAAGCAGTGAATATAACAGGAGAACTGAATAACATACGATTTCAGGACGTAAGCAACTATTTTTGTGGAATGGTTTGGAAATTTTCAGCTAGCTCTAAAAATGGCACATGTAATAAAATTAAAGGATTTTGGGATTTTTTTTGGAACTTTGAGCCATAAGGACATTTATCTAAGTGTCTTTGGTCTTTTCTGAACACGAATAAGATGGCTAAATGGATGACATCCAAGGATATGCATCTGTTTGCGTCTAGACTTCTTTTTATATGGTTGAATTTGTAATGTAGACAATTCATTAACTTTCCTTTCCAGACTCTTTCAGTGCTCAGTTAATTTCTTGTGGTTCAGTTTCAGTCACCCTACACCCTTCCAGAACTTTTGGTTTTCTCAAAGTGAGCATTAAAACAACTGATTAAAAAAATCAACTGTTCTGTTACTGTTATATTTTCTTTCCTTTGAAATATCTGCCTACATTTGACTCCAAATATCTCTTAGCCCACTTTTAAGTTATTACATCATAATGCCATTGATTTCAGTGCAGATCTGCAACATCCTGTGGAAGAAAATTAGGCTGAAGTCAAGTCTGTAATTGTAAAGATATTTTTCTACTACCTGACAGGCTACTTATTAGCGATATTACAAATAGGAGACAGGTTGTTAAGCTTGGATTAAATGTCTTAAATCACTACATGCTATCTTCTTTTATTGTTGAATGGGAAGAAAAAGACAACAGTGAGCTTTCTGAAGATATGTAGGAAATATAAAATACAAAATAAGTAAAAGATATATATATGTGTATATATACATATTCTTTCTCTGTAAACGAATTTGTGTTTTCACTGTTCATGCTTCTGGAATTTCAGAGATACTGTGTTTTTATTCTAAATATGGAAAAGCAAACCTAGAGGACATTGTTTTTTGTCAGAATATACATTTATAAATTGTCATGAAAATATGACTCTTTTCTTTTTAGAAGATTTTGAGGACATGAGTGAGAGACAGACGTGTTAAAATATATGTAGTTCTCCAGATCTTTTCATACAACTATACTCAAGAAATCCCATATACCATGCAAAACAGAAACATTTACAAGGGTTTTTCTTTGATGTATACTGGCTTAAAATGTATTTCACTCTTGAGGAAATACACGTATGATATATTTTATACACCATCAGTAGCAAATTCATCTTGGTGAAAATTATTCTCTCTATTTTTAAATCTTCATGTTTAAGTATGTCATCTGCTTCCTAAAGTCAAAGATATCAGTTCTCTTTTTCACACCAACCTGAACAAAGCAAAGGGGAAAGCTGTAAAATATCTGCAAGTTTGCTTGATACCAGATTAGCTCTGATTTACAAGGATGCTCATGTTACTGTTAGTGAATTAACATATTTGTACTAGCCTGCTTTAATTTAAATGTGTTCCAGACCAGTTAAGTGGAAGAGTTAAATAGGTGTTTAGTGTTTAATAGATATGAATATTAGTTTTATTTAACATATTAGTAGAGCTGGGTATAAAATGGTTTTCTTCCACCTCTAGAGGTTTTGAGATTTAGCAAGAATGTTTCTATGCCACATGAGCAAAAAGTTATATAGTCTGTTGGGGTTTTCAAATGTACACATGTGCCCTCACACATATACAGGGTCCTTTTAAGTAAAGAAGGTGGTTTTTTTTTGTTGTTTTGTTTTGTTTTGTTTTGTTTTCTATATAGTCTAGTGGTGAGGATGCTCAATGAAAAATCTAAGTCCTGAGTGAGTGGGCTGAATTTAGGTAATTTTTATGTCTGCAATACTAAGTACTGTGGGATGGCTTTCTCTCCTGTCGTCTCAAGAATTCTGCACTGTACCTGATGGGCCCTACCTGAGAAATGTTTAGTCATAGTCATGCTGTGAGAGGTTTGATTTCTGTGAATCCATGAATCACTGAGAAAGCATTTGGTTGAAAAAAAAAATAATCCCAATAATTTCCATTTAGTCATTCCGTCTGCTGTTGGTTGTCTTCTTGCATCTTCCCTTCTTTTTCTTCTCTTCTCTCAAAACATATTTTGCAAAGATGGTCGTTTTCAGATAAATCTGTTGAAATTTTAACAACAGTGATTTATTTGAACATCTGGCACATCTGGGGTTGGAGTCCTGAGAATAACTAGCACCCTCCCTCCTGTCCTCCTCATTCATACTTAAAAAGCAAAACAGGCATCCTGTGTTTTTTCTGCTACCTTTCTTAGCATATAACAAGTAAGAGACTCTGCAGGAGGGGAGCCTTCATACAGAGAGCACACAAACCTCAGAGGTGGTCAGTGCAGTTGGCAAGCGGATGCTGGGATGCTGGGTGCTGCCTTTGCCTCTGCAGCAACTCAGTTTTCTGCCCTTGCTTGGCTTCTCTCTTGTTCCCTTGTAGTCTTTCCAGATGCTTTTTCCTATCCCCACAATTGCAGTTGATTCTTGTGCTCAGATTCATCTGATTTTTGAACACCAAGCTGCCTCTGATTGTTTAAAGTGGCTTCAAGCTTCTGTTTCTCTGCTTTTTCTTCCAGCTTCTCCTGTTGTGCAACTACAGGACATTTGCATGAAGGTCCAGATTGCCAGATGTGTCCAAAGCAGGGTGTGTCCCAACAGACTTCTTTTTCCCTCATGCTGAACTAGCTATTATTTTTGTTTTCAGCTGCATCAGCTCTTCTGGCTAGACAGGGTTTTGCATGGTGTGTTTTAATGAACTCACTGAAAACTTCAGGCTGGTGCATCATATCGCATTTAGCTAACTTTTCAGTCATTACTCAGCACACACTGCCATAAGGTCCTAAAATGATGGCTGGTTTTCCAAGCTGAACATTCAAATCTACTTGGATCAACCAAGCAAAATCCATTTCTAAAGAGCAATAGCTTTATATTCGAGAAATGTATTGTGATGCTGAGCATCAAGGAAAGACCTTGAACATATTAGTCCTATAGACCACCACACTGTATTTGCTGAAGTCCATACCATTAGCTAGCTATCTTGAAATCACCTTTAAACCACTCAAAGACAAAACTGGTAGAAGAGTGTGTTTATTAAATGGGTAAAAGGCTTTGAGGCTTACAGAGGTTTATAATGGCACAAGACTTGCAGACAGGCATGGTTTTTTTCTTAAAAAAAAATTTTAAAAAAATAGAAGGGCTCTAGAATTTCATCACACACTCAAGTGACAAAGCATTAGATGTTTACAACCTCCCAGCTATGGATCTTGTTCTTAAGAACCTTTACTGCTTTTATGATAAATGTTTGAGCTGGGGACTCATCTCCTCAGTTGTTTACCTCCCCTCCCTTGTTCACCAATGGCCTGACCAATCCGGTGGCCTTCTATCATAGAGTGACTGCATCAGTTGACAAGGGGAAGACCAACTAATATAATCTATCTGGACTTCTGTGAGGCCTTTGACATGGTCACACATGACATTCTGATCTCCAGATTGGAGAGAGATGGATTTGAAGGGTGGACCATTCAGTGGATAAGGAATTGACTTGAAGGCTGCACCCAGAGAGTTGTGGTCAACGGCTCTGTGTCCAGGTGGAAGCTGGTGATGTGTGGTGTCCCTCAGGGATCCATCTTGGGACTGGTTCTGTTTTTGTCAGTGACATAGACAGTGGGATTGAGTTTGCAACAACAAACAAGTCTGCAGTGTCTGCAACAAGTTTGCAGACAATACCAAAATGTGTGGTGCAGTTGATACACCAGAAGGAAGGGATGCCATCCAAAGGGGCCCGGACAAGCTTGAGAAGTGGGCCCATGTGAACCTAATCAGGTTCAACATGTCCAGGTGCAAAGTGTGGCACCTGGGTTGGGACAATCCCTGACATGAGTACAGACTGGGAGAAGAACTCATTGAGAGCAGCAAGATAATGACCTGGGGGTTCTGGTGGACAAAAAGCTCGACATGAGTCAGCAGTGTGTGCTTGCAGCCCAGAAGGACAACTGCATCCTGGGCTGCATAGAGGGGTGGCCAGCAGGTCAAGGGAGGGGACTGTGCCCCTCTGCTCTGCCCTCATGAGGCCCCATTTGGAGTGCTGCATCCAGGTCTGAGGCCCCCAGCACAAGAAGGATGTGGAGCTGTTGGAGTGGGTCCAGAGGAGGGCCACGAGTATAATCAGAGGGCTGGAGCACCTCTCCTATGAAGAAGGTCTGAGAGAGCAGGGGCTGTTCAGCCTGGAGAAGAGAAAGCTCTGGGGAGACCTCACTGTAGCCTTTCAGTACTTAAAGGAGGCTTATTAAAAAAGATGGAGAGGGACTTTTTACTCAGGCACATAATGATAGGACAAGGGCAATGGTTTTTAACTAAAAGAGGGGAGATTTAGATTGGATGTTAGGAGGAATTTCTTTACTCAGAGCTGGTGAAGCACTGGAACAGGCTGTCCAGAGAAGGTGTGGATGCCCCATCCCTAGAGGTGTTCAAGGCCAAGCTGGATGGGGCCTTGGGCAACCTGGTCTAATGGGGGGTGTCCCTGCCCATGGCAGGGGGGGTGGAACTGGGTGATCTTTAGGGTGCCTTCCAACCCAAGCTGTTCTATGGTTCTGTGTTTCTATGAAATGTTAAAGGCAAAGCAAGGTCATGGCATGTGCTTGGCTAAACTATTACTGAACAGTTCCTTAGTAAGGAATAAAGAAGCTTTGTCTGCTTGGTGAAGCAATGAGCAAGTCCCAGTGAGGAGCCTTTCCACATACTGAACATTGTATTTCACATCCATCTGTGAACTGACAGCCATCTTCTGTGCTTATGTACATGGCTAACACTTACTCATGGTACCATGACATTGCCCATTTGACAAATTTTTGGATGAATGGTGTTCCACATTTTCACAAAGAGAAAGGGCGAAATTCAGAAGGCTTCTATGTACATTAAAAAAAAAAAAAGTATACCTAATAAAAACATCTGTGCTGTAGAACCAACAAAGAATTTGATAATAGTTACTTAGACACTGGTGTCTTGTGGCCACTGCTTATTCCGGTGTCCATTGTTCCCTTGTGCTTTCACCATCTGTTTGACATTTGCTCATAGACTGTTAAGTTTAATGGGCTCTTTTTGGTGTGGCAACATTTTCACTGCTGCTCTTGCACAGTACATAACCACAGCAGGGTTCTAGGTGCTCACACAGGGATATTTTGGGGTTACATTTTTTTCTTGACACTGAAGATCTAGACTAAGACCCCCATGAATTTTATTATGTTCCAAGAATTAGGTTTGTCTCTCCTGCCATCTACATAGGAATCAGTGATTTAAAAATTTGGAAAATTTTAAAAGCTGGAATCAGTGGTTTAAAATTTAAATGCTTTTTTTTTTGATATATTTCCCACCTGCCCTTCCACCCAAGTCCCGTATTAAGCCAAAGCTACTTGGTCTCTTTCAGGTACTGTACATTAAACACATTAACATAACATCTGTTGTCAGTAGCTGACACATCTTGCTGTGCTGGGATGGATCATGGTGCATATGGATGGTATTTACTGCTGAATAGATAGAGGGAGAGAAGGGGATGAATGGACAGAAAATTGTGAGCTCTCCAACTCTCAAAGCCAGAGGTTTTAAAATCAGTAATTCTTTTGTCTTCCTCTGCCTTCTAAAATGCCTACTGACAACATCAGTGAAAAGAATGTATAGAGACTTGCCATTGTTAGTAAGCTGCATTAACACATGCATTATGAAAATGAGTAAATAAGTAAGAGAGCAGCCTTAGTTAACCTGGCAGAAGTGTGAATCAAGTGCTGCTCTCACTTGACCTCCTATTGTCCCCTTGCCTTTGTGTTTAAATATCTGAGGACCTTTCTGTCTTGCACATTGTTATTTAGGCAGAAGTAAGCTTTGTGTTGGGCTTTGTGAGGCCAAAAGCCACAGCCTGTGCCAGGTCCTCTTTCACAGCCTGGGCCCCATGGGGCTTGTCTTTGGAAACATCTCTGAGAGATCAGAGATCTCTGCCACTTCCTCATCTGGTGCCCCCAGCACACCGCAGCATGGTAGATTTGCAATGGGGCTTGGCAGAAGGCTGGGACCATCACCAGCTGGACATTGCCCGGGGCCAAGGGCAGTTCCTGTCCCTGGGATCAGCTTGTACACCTCCAACATACAGGCCTCAGTCATAGGTTCAACCTTCTTCACCATGATCTTCAGCCTCACTGGTGCTAGCCAGCTTGCTTCATGCCTCAAAGTCTGCTATCCTCGTATGGCTCTTTCTGCATAGCCCTGTGTAGGAAAAAGCACAGACTCCACGTGTGAGCCTTCACATGGTGTTTTCAGGGCCTCAGTCTTTGAGAAGAATAACAGGCAAGTGTTGTCTGTTGCAGTTGTTGCTGTTTTAGCCATTTGTTTCTTTAATGTCCTCTAATAACAATAAGTGCTAGTTATTCCTAAGAAAGAAGCAGCATGAAGAAAGGGGTGAAAATATAATTGTTTGCTAGCACGGATTTACTCTTCACTGGAACTGTAAATGTAGATTAATTACTTCTTTTTTTGTTTAGTTTGAGGCTACTTCAAGTTTCCTAGCTGGTTGTGTTTTATTTCCTTTTGACTGCCAATAGTGTGTGCTGGTCTGAAGCATCTTTAAGAAAAAATTCCTTTTGTTTAGCATATTATATCCACCCCATGAGATTTTAGTCACTGTGTATGTACTAACAGTTAAATGGGATGCATAGAGAAATCCCAAATAGTGTAGACATTCTTAACACATGCCTTAACCAACTTCTACTAATGTGCTTTCCAGATTATTGAGAAAGAGATGTAAAAAATGTAAGTCAAACAAGGGAATGAATAAATTAAATATTTTACTATGAAATCCCAATCTATGACAACCTCTGTTCCAGAGGGACTGTGGCGAAATGACCACATGGACATCAGGGTATCGTTACGGATCAATAACTTCAACAATCACTTTATTGAGGGCAGGCTCCCCTCTTATACCATTAGCTCTACAAGCGGTACTTTCCCACTAGCTATTCATTGGTTAACAACTTCGTCTGGCAACAGCAAACATTTAGCAACTTCCATGTCTTAACAGTTGGAGAACAGGCAGTTTGAGACAGCAAGGCATCTCGTGAATCAACCTTCTTTGTTCATTCCAACGTGTTTACATTCCTTATGGCCTCATCGTTATGAGTCTAATGGTATCACCAACCACAGAGCTTGTCGACCCCCTTGGCGATACTCCCACAAGGACCTGTTTCTAATGGCAAGTCCATCAGAATCAGTGGAAATGACTAATGGGTTAGGTCATATTTTTCTCTTTTCCAGGAAAGTCACCTTATCAAGAGAAACCTGAACATGTGCTGATACACTCTCCCAAATTGGATCTGAAGTCAGCCAGCCTGCACTTTACCTGTGCTTTGAGCACTCATTATCATCCTATCAGAGTTTCTGCATGTCTGAAGAGGAGAAGTTGAGGCAAATGTGCCAAGGGGCAGCAAAGAGCAGAACCAGGTGAGGAGACAAAGTGAGATGTCAGGTGGGAATGTTGGAGGTAGTGTTTCATGACCAGCTCTGGAAGGATTTTCAGACAACTTAGCTTAAGTGCCTAAAAGCTTTGCTGAACTGTATCAAGGAGAAAAATCAGTAAAGAATGTGTTAAGAGAGAAAGAAAATGCCTGAGCACTGTAGTATGGCTACGCTATGCCTCTGTTGCTGGGTGAGGAGGGTGTCTACATGAAATTTCCTATTATAGATTGCCAGGCTGGAATAACATTTTTGTTTGTAAATTATGTTTTCTTTCCAGATTAAGCCAGACTGAAGCACTCTGATACACATTGATGATAACTGTGAAGAATAGTCTTGTAATACCTCCAATTCAGGCATCACACAAAAAGGCAAGTCAGTTTCTGTATTTTTATTTGATTGTGTTTAAGCCAGTATTGACAATATCGAGTCCCAGATTTGCAGCCGTAAGGATTGCCAGTGCTGAATTGGAGACCTTCTGCCTTAAAAGCACATGTATGGAGCTAATCAGATAGGAAACAATATGCACAGGCTGTGTTCTGCGTTCTTAGCAGAAACCAAAGAGGATGTCTTCAAAGCACAATTAGCACAGCATGTATATTATGCCTCCTGGACTATTAAATGTTAAATTCTGTAAGAGCTAGACCAAGCTTATGGGCATATATATATGATATTAACATCACAGTAAAGTTGATTTCTCTTTGTCTGGATGTAGTGAAGAAATTTGAAGTTAAGGCATTATTAGTGCTGGTTTATCCATTTTTTTTTCTTTCTGTAGAATGATAATTTGATGCTCATTTAGCATTTTGTATTCAAATCTGTGGAGAATATCAGACCAGACAGTCCTTTATATTGTATTTTCCTGGTGTGTTTAAGCTGCTGTCTACTGTTGCATTAGTTTTCTCACAGACAATGTAACTTACATTATATAACAATATAATTATTAGAGTATAGCACTAAGTCTGTTTAGTGAAACATACAGCTCTTTAATGAACACTGGAATTTTACTTCATTAGAGGAGCCAAAGCAGTTCTTATTTTAATTAGGAATTCCTCTGGATACTAGAAGGGCTTTTAACAGAGGCTATATTTTTGGGGACCTTCGATCTCCAGTTAAAGTCCATTATTTTGTGTTACCATTTCACCCGGGGAGAGGTTGTCATCTTATCATCTTGGCACAAACACTGTGAATGTCCTGAGGTATTTCCAGGGAAACATTTTGGGAAAGTCAGAGCAGCTGTAAAGAAATCTAAAGCAAATGGATGACAGAACAGGAGAAAATGGGTTGAAAGGAACAGAGAAAAAAATGGATAAAAGTAAAAATAATAATAATAATAATTTGGAAGATGGCTGAAATACTTTGGAAGACTGAGGAGAAAAATGAACAAATGGAAACATAGAAGAAAAAAAATAAAAAATGTAGTAAGGAAAAAGTTAAAAAAAATAAAACAACAAAAAAAAGAAGGATTAAATGTGGAAAATAGGAAAGAATGAAAAATAAGAGGGAAAGAAAATGAATGATGGAAAAGGAAAAAGGAAAAGTGGATGGATATGTAAAGGAATATGGAGAGAGGTTACGTCCTTAGCATTGTCATGCGGGCATTACATGAGTTTTAACAATAACTTCAAAGTGCACTAGGAAAAAAAAAGACATTTGTCTCTGGATTACAAAGACATTGTGTCAATTTTCAGTAGTCTGAAGCCATAGGTAGATCTATGTGGTTCAGAGCTGACGATGTCAGATTTTGGAAGTAGGCTTGTGAGGTGTTCTGTGCATTTTAAGCAGAAAACAGATATACTGTTGAGACAGGGAACAAGATGAAGGATGTTGATTCCATAGGTCTTAGCCAGCACAGTGGTATGTCAACGACCCCAAAGATAAGTGAGTAAAAGAGTATGCATAGATAAGGGAACCAGGAAGAACTGGCTTGACTGCTGGAGTCTGTCAAAGAAAGGAAGGGTCAGGAATTTAGCAGCAAAGAAGACTCCTGGCCTTCATCAAAAGACCACCAGAGTATGCTGGATGACCACCCAAGGACTCCAGTACGCATGCGAATAGGGACAGGAACCTATGTTAATGATTCTTGATGAATATATAAGAGACTTACAGGAAATGAAATGAATATGTATTTGTCTCACTAATATAAGCACCCTGCCAGTAACCCTTGGTGTGTGTGTGTTAGGTGGAGCGATTCCCCCCATACCCAGCGCCGTAATAAAGAATACCTGCTTAATAACTTTGGTTATTGAGTTTTCACTGCGTCACTGTGACCAGTGCCAGAACTTAGTTTTTCATTTTGGCTGAGAGAATTCACATTTCATGCTTCTCTACAAGTGAGTCAATGTTTATAGTCACAGCTTGGCCCTTCTATAAATTCTATAAAGAGAATGCAATTAGAGGTCAGTATTGCTTTGTCAGTTTGAGAAGATTTGTATTTCTGCAAAGGCATATCCAAACTTTAAAGAATATAGGCCTTACCTAGACGCATTGAACCTTCAAAATTAAGCTGGAAAGATTCTTTGAAGACTGAGATCATGTATTTTACAGAAAATTTTCTAGCCAATATTGGGGTAGCAACTCTGATCTGCAAGATCAGGGTTGGGGAATATCTGAAGGTGTTCATAGTTTTCCTTACCATTCTTCAGTTGCTCTGAATGCTAGTTTTAAACAGCCCACTGTGTGAATTTCCTTTAGACACAAGGACAATGATTTTTTCCCAAAAAGTTATGGCATAACTGTGTGAGTCTAGCAAAGATATGCAGCTACTAAACAGAAGGAAACTCTTTCCTGAGGAAAAAAAATGCTGATTTTTTTTTTAAGTCAGAGCTCAGTGTTAAACTTTTGTAAGATATTTTGACTTAGAAGTGCTGAGTTGCCTGTTGTATTTATTGATTTGAAATTATTTTTTCTTAAATCACTCAGTTTATTTACATGTTTTAATATGTATCTAAGATCTGAACTTTAGCCTTCTGCTGTTTAAAATTTAGGCTCAGATTTATTACTAAATCTGCAAACTTTTATTCTTGCTATATTAAATCATATGAAAACCTAATGTAGTTATTTTTGGAACAGTTAATTAAGACAAACTAACCATACTTGCCTGTTAAACAAGAACTGTTATGCCCTTACAGAAAAGTTAAATTTGGGGTTGAGATGATTGTTGGTGGACTAATTATGCAAAAATCTTTATTTAAAAAATGCATAAAAGAACATTTTCCTAAATATACAAAGAATGGAATAGAGCATATTTCTTTGCCAACGTCTTTTAGATGTAATTTTGCCCAGAAGTTACTCTTTCTAGACTGTTTTTTAGAGCTACACTCCTTTTTCAGTCCATTACCTTCACTTTGTTTCTTAATTTGTGCTTTCCTGCTACTTTTACTGCTTCATAAGCAACTCTACTAAATAAATGTCCTAGAACCTGTCTGTATTTGTGCATGTATGTACTCTCCGTTGGCCAGAACCTAGTGTTTTGGAAGCTGCAAATTGTTCCCATCTTTTTGTCCATGAAAGAATTTCTTATGTTTGTTCCTTTCCAAATTAAGAACACTTGTTAAATCATTACGTTTCAATAGAATTTTAGCAAATCGTGACGGTATAATAAAAATCCCTGTTATGCATTACTGTCTTTTCAAAATGAATTATCTCTATGAATATTTATTAGCAGTTTTGCAACAACTTCTCTCAACTCCTTCTATTAAAAGAATCAGAAGGGAGGGCTGAGCTTTACAGTAAAGCTGTGACTGAACTCTGGATAAAGTGCTGGTCTGGACAGGTCTGGTTGTGAGCATCATCAAATTGAGAATCCCTTCCCATATGCCTTAAAGCCAGTTGCTGAATTCTTTCATGCTTTAGTTCACAAGATAAGAATGCAAACAATCATTTTCTCCTGTTATTTGCATTGCCCTTTTAAACACTGTACTCTTTCCCATAAATATCAGCGGAAGGTAAGCCTTAGTTTATCTTTGGTTGTCTTGTACCCATATCTAAAAGCACATTTATCACAGATATTCCAAGGCAGTTCTCTTTGTGCTACTGTAATATAAGGCCACTGTAGTTTTCATCTTCTCAGGAAAATGTTAGGGTGGTGACAGATGAAGTTCAGATGGTTCTGAAGTCAAGTTAAACACAGAGGAGTTCAGGCATATAGATGAGTCTCCTGAGAATATCTTATCTACCTGGAGTATACTTAGGTACAGGCTCCCTCAGGAGGTAATCTCTCCAGTTTCAGACCTAGGTAGCAATACCACAAGACCAGCCCATCTCTGACTAATGGTGATTTCAGGTTTTTGTACTGGCTGAGATTCAGTGGGAATGCTTAAATGCAATATACCAGTAAAATAAATAAATCATTTAGTTAACTTAATTCAGTGTTCCTCTCTCTACCTGCTTTAGAATAGGGTTAATATTTTTCCCTGTCAGGACTGCAGTGCATTTTAAGTAATGTTGGGAACACTTGTGGAGTGAATAAGTACTTCGTGACCACCTCAACTTTAATGCTTTTATGCTTTTACTTCTATTACAGCATCATTGTTCTTGTTGGGAAATGGAAAAGAACTATAAAATATACGTGTGCAGAGTATTTAGTTTATATGGACTTTAAAATTGTTTTCTCTAAATCTCTGCAGCTTTTTAAATACCTCCACATGCTGCTGTACAAGCAAAGCTTTTTTTTTTTTTCTTAAGCAGACCCTAACAGTTCATCATGCTTTTGAATAACAAGTGGTTGATCATGTATCTTAATTGCAAGAGCAAATTGAAGGCAGTTGTAGTATTCATCAAAATAAATCATGTATTAGTTAACTAATGAAAAAGTCAACAGAAGAATAATGCCACAGCAGTGCTAATAAACACAGGGGCAAAATTTTTAGCGGGTGTAAATCAGCATAGCTTTAGTTTCTTCAACTGAATTGTGCTGAAAGACACCAGGTAAAGATCCACTGACCTTTTTTTTGGGTAAACATGTGAAGAATTTATGCACAGTATTTTTGCACTGAGAAGTTAGGGGCAGACATTCTTATATACCTGTTATTAAAATGATGCTTTTTATCTGTCTTCAGAAAAAAAGAAAAAAGAATCATGTTACTCATATAATGGGAGACTTCTGCTTCCTTTCTAGAGAAATAATGTGATTTGTGATTCCCATTTTCCAAACCAGGTTGATATGCTTAGGTACAGAGATTAAATGTCTAGGATCAGAAAGTTCAATTATTAAGTGAAGTAAGGAACTGTGATGCTGCGGATATAACATTTTGAGATCTAGCTAGATAAAAGATTAAAGGCCAAAGTTATTCGGTGTACAAGAGGAAAAACATTTCACGCATAAGATAATGATTTGCTTTTAGAGCAGGAGTGCAATAGCTATTTTTGGTGCAGTGCTGGCTTGCATAAACTGAAATGTTTTCTCTGAACACTACTTGGGTCTCTCGTTTTTATTGCTTTTGCTTCTTGAGAATCTCTCCACTGCTTGCAGGTGCTTTCCAGGTGTACAAAGTTCTCATCACTCAAAAAATCACCAGTAAACAGGGGTCAGAGTAAGAAAGTAACAACATAGATTTTCTATAGGAATCAATACATTTTGCTTTAAATACAGCAGGGCAGAAATGTTTTTTGAAGCAGAGAGAAAGAACAGAGGGCAGAGGCAGCTTCAAGGTAAATTAGTAAAGGTCAAGTGATGCAGAGAGGGACCACAGAAGGCTGCCACATGGTGACTCTTCAAGGGTGTGATAAAATGACAGGAAGAGCTCAGAAGTGGGGCAGAATAGAGGTAAGATGGAGGGCAAATCTCCTGTTGAGGTGCAGTAGCCACATGATTTAAAAAGACCTTCAATACATTTAGCTATGAGTATAGCAAGTGCTGGTATATAAGACCATTACTTGGAAAACAAAACCAAAAAAACAACAGCCAAGTGCTAGAAAATTAGGAAATGCCAGATTTCTGGGAGCTGTGCTGCTTTGAGTCTGTTCCCATGCTCTCATGCTGGCTACAGGATAATGTAAGGGCCCTGTGGGGGGAAAAAAAATTATTACATGCAAAATTTAAAGAAAGTAACAGTATACATAGAGGTGGACAGTCATTTTCAGTGAAGGGAGGTGTGCTAAAGCACCTTAACACAGAGAAATATAGAGTGAACACAAAGAAGGACTTTAGGGTTGAGGCTAAGGGTTTATTTAACCCAGGATTGTGTCTCCATACATAATAATATATAGAATAATCCTTGCCCTGGAATGTTCTTCAAGTATCGATCTGCACAATAAAGTGGGCAAAACATGCACTACATTCCTTCTTTTTTACCAAAGCCTATACAAGTATAAGCTACCTTGTGACAGTTAACAAGAGAGAAGACTGAGGAAGAACAGGCTGAAGTACCTTCCATTCACCATTCAGATCACATATATTTATGACCTTGAGTTTAAGCAACGGACTTTACAAAAGATATACTTGGCTGCTTTGGCCACTCATTCTCAAGAGCTTCTGATTTCAGTGTGTGCCATTGTCAGTGACTAGCTGTCAATACCTGGTGAAAAAACATGTTCAAATGATTTGCCGTCTATTAATATATGATTTGTGAACATACAAAATAGGCAGTATTATCAAGTCATTGACAATTGAAATCATCTATGAAAGAACATGAACTTAAGACAGCTCAGTGAAATCAATGACCAACTCTCAAAGATACCTCGTTTTAAGATCATCTGCATGACAGATTATTTTTATCTGATTGCAAATGACTATTCAAATAATTTCAGAGACTGTTCCTGGGTGAGTGTTGCATAATCATGATAATTTGTGTCAGAGAAAACTAGCAGATTCATTTAATTATCCTTTTGTCCTTTCCTCGTATATTGGAAGGTTTTGTTTTGTTTATATTCCTTTTCCTTTTGCACAAAAGGGAAATGTTTTAGACGGTTGTAATAACTGATGTTTGTGTGAAGAGTAGCCCTGATGGTGTGTGTCTGTCTTGAAAGCTCCTTGTGGCTGTAGGGCTCCTCCACTCCTGAAGCAGAAACAATACCCTGTGACTTCGGCAATCAATCACACAGCATGAATAATGAGCAAACACTCAAAGCAACAGTCACATTTGCATAAACCATTCATTCAGTACGTTTGAATAACCACCAAATTAATGAAAAGCAAAAGGAGTCCATGGATCATTTGCCAACAGGAAGAAGGGCTAAAACCACTGAATAGATGGCTCACTGAAAACAATGTACATGGCACTGTCTTTCCATAAGGAAAAAGAGGAGGCAGATCAGAGTAAAAATTGCCAGAAGAACCTCTTCTTGCCACCCCTGACAGGGTTTCTTTCTAAGTAGTTCCTCCAAATCACTTTGTTTCGTCCTGTGATCATTTTTTTCCAAGGCAATAAATAAATAAATAAACAAAACAAATAAAGTTGGGACCCCCTGATCCTAGAAGCAAAGTGGGAGGAAAAGCAAGTAATTAAAAACATGGGTTTAATTGAGTTTTTGCAGGTGGAGAACCAGATGTAAACATTATCAGGAAATACTGGTTTCCAGAGATGCCTGTGCTAATCAGTTTTTGTTTATGGTGCAGTAGATGCCTAGTAAAAGCAGTTATATGCAGGTCTCTAGTGGCATTCAAAACAGGGCAGTTTCGAAGCAAGCTCAGAAAGAAATGTACTTGCATTTTGTCAGTTTGATTTCTCTTATTGTTGTAGAAGGTGCTAGCAATCCTCTGCCAGGAGTTTATATTCAATTTCAAGAAAGTAAACTTTTCCAGCTGTCACAGCTGAAGGAAAAAACTAAAATCAATGGATAGCTTATCAGGAGGTGCTTTTCACTTTGCTGCTCCTGCCACTGCTCAGGTTTCCCAATTCTTGGGAAGCCTTTTTTTTTGGAAAAAAAAAAAATCATCATTCAAATGAAGATGCAATTAATTTATTTAGGAAATTCTGTAATCCTGACATAAGAACAATTCCATATAAGATAGAAAATCAAATAATTCATGTCTCCATCAATATTTAAATTAAACAAACCAGTCTCTACTTAGTTACTGACAGCTGAACTCTATTTTTTATGAAGATACTTCCACCTGTTCTTCCTACTTTGGCAATACTAGATCAGCAGAGATTTCATGCATACCACTATAATTACATACATTAAAAGATACATATTTATTGCTTTGGTAACTCTCATAAGTAAGGAGAGAGCACAATACACTTCTGAGAATTCAGTCACTAGCAGACATGGCACTACCAGACAGGATCGTGGTCTGTCTGCACAGTTCTGCAGCCTGGGCTCTTCCAAAATGTCAGTATTTGACATTAATTGATTAGACCAAATGCTGGTACTACTTTCAGATAATTCACCTCTTGCAGGACAGGCATGTTGTTCAACAGGCTGTAGTCTTCCGGAGAGACCTTTTAATTTAAAGCTTGTGTCAGCAGGTTAAACAGTTACTCTGTTCAACAACCAACATCTCATACAGCAATCATTTTAAAGACACCAAGCCTGACAGCTGACAAAATCCAGAGAGCTGCCAGTTCCACAGGGAATCCTGTTTTAGGGAATATGGGAAGGGAGAATGTCACTCAGTATATGGCTTGCTTACTCCTAGAGCAATGCAATGCACTTTGTGCTTTTGGATCCTTCTGGAATTCTTCCAGATGCTTTTGTTGTGTGTGTTTTTTTTTTTTTTTTTTTTTTTTTTTTTAAGGATTACAGGCAGAAATACAACATACTGACTTCTTATGGCACTTACTTTGCAAGATTTGGAACAGGGTCCCAGGGTTTAAAAGTTGAATGAACTGGGTCAGTTCCTTTGTATGCTCACAGTAGAACTATTATATTCAAGATGTTACCACTCTGACTTCTATAGTTACTGTTGTTTCTACACCTAAATTACTGCAGGATCAGCCCCTAAAGACTAGAGTATTGCCAGTGAAATCACAAACTCCCCTTTCCAGGAAAAAAAAAAAATGCTGAAACTACCCTTTCATATGTTTTATGCACCATTTTAACAGTAGCCATCTGATGTAAGATTCAGTTCCAGCAACCCAAAAAGGAAATAACATATGATGTTTGTCTGTGTCATCTAAATACCAAATGCTAATGACTGCTTTCGGGGAGAAGTATATCTTGCAATTAGTCCCCATGAAAATCAGCTGAATTATATTTTTAAAGTAACATTCATAACAGCTGGTTACAGATACAAAGCAGGTGAGTTTCATGACTTAATTGATAGAAAACGTGAAGGCATCTGGAAATTTCATTGTTATGCTTTTTGTATTTTAAACTAAATCACAAGTGAGCTATTTATGTTTCTTTGCTGTTTACTCTGCAGAAGAAACTGCTGAGATACATACAAGATATCTATCTTTATTTCTCATACCTGCATTTGTCATGGCTTGTTGCTTGCCTGACTGTTGCTTTATATTTCTTTTGTAGCTCTAGACTTTTTATCCTGTTTTTTGTTCTCCCACCTGTTCTTCAGTCACGTCAAAGGATACATGTTCTAGGTAGTGCCTTTCTTGATGGTCATGTCCTTTGCCTGTGATAGCAGCAAAAAGCAGAGGCTTTGCCAGTTTCTTTGCAACTACAGATATGCAGGGCTGTTCAAAGCTGTTCTGACTGTAAAGCTCTAGATCACCAGTAGTGACTTTAAATGCTACATGCTCATCTAAAAAACCCAAATGAACTGTCATTGACATGTATTTTTCTTATTTCTCTGCAGCAGAGGATCTCATCAGTAGTTCATCTTTTGTCTTCCCAGAATTTCTCACAAGTGTTTCAAATCAGTAAAGCTCAAATGAGAACAGAATGGTAGAAATCAACAGGAGAGCTATAAGAGGAGTAACAGGAAAATAAATAAACATAAATGAGCCACAAGGGGAATAGCATCTCTAGGGAAGATTCCAGTTATCTGGGGCCATACCCACTTTGTCCTCACAAAGTCCCCTTCCTGGCTGCAGAAGATCGGATTCACAGCTCTGCTCTGTCTTGTCTCCACTAGATTGGTGTAATCATCCATGGCCTCCTGATCTCTCTCATCATACCCCTGATGTTTGTACAGTAGGTCTTAATACTGGTTCCCTTGCCTAATTTGTAAACTGTAATACCCTTGCTTTCTTCACCTGTTAAGAACTAGCACGTTTTTTTACTATCCAGATTTGTTTTCATTTCCTAACATATCCATCAGTTGTGTTTTTGTTTTGCCAGTTTAACATGTGCAGATGCTCTAACGCTTGTGAGCTTGTCAGCTGTCTTTGACAGGACAGCCCAGATTCCACACTGTCTTCCTCTGCTTCTTGAGGTCAACCAAACTCAGCTTCCAACTTCTCTATCAGACCTATCTATTAGCTTTTAATGGCAGTCCTTCACCACTGGTACTATGCCTGATTTAAACTTCCCAGACTTAATGTTTATTCTGGAAGAAATAAAATCCTTTGGGCTTTCAAGCTAATGCTTTATATATTGATGTACATAGTGAAATGCATTGCTACATCAGACTATAGTCTTGAACTTTTAGTTCCTCATATACTACTCACAGTTTAAATTAAGTCCTGAAGCTGTAAATTGCTGTGAGAAAGTTTGGTGTCTGTATGAAAATTCAAAGAGCCCCTACTGGTGCTGAGGCTCTGTTGAACACCGTATAGAACCAAGGTCCGAGGCACCATTTATCATCAAGAAAGGACTGTCCTATTACCTAATTTAAGAAATCAATGGAGGCATAATCCAGAACAATGTGAAGAATTTCAGCACATCTCCATGTTGCTTTGAGCTGGAGACTACTCCACACCATGCATGCTCTTATTCCGTCCTTCCAGTTAGTCCTTTTAACCGCTTCAGTGCTTTTCTCTATATTCTTGGAAGAAGATAAAATCACCCATCTGTATTTTCTCTCTCCCAGGCTAGATACTTGTCTGAATCTTTTACATCCATCTGCTACCTTCTCAGTTATGTAGTGAAGCAGAACATCAGAAAAAATCAAATATCAGAGCTAGAGATTTCAGCTTTATTCCAAGCTCAATGAATAGTTTTATAATTACTGTGTGTTTGTTGTTGTTTGTTTGTTTGTTTGTTGTTTTTTTTTGGTTTAATACCATGAGAGCTGAAGGGCATGATATCATGTAGACTTCATTCCCCCATGAAAAGTGGTAGTACTTCTAAATATTCCTGACATCACTATACAATTTATCATATCCAAAGGTATTACCAGCTTTTAATTTAGAGCACAGCTCAGCCATATTTCACTTGTAGACAGAAGTGTTTTTTATTTCTTTTAATGTTTGAATCCAAAGTATGCAGAATGGCTAGGCCATGAATTTTAAACTTCCCTTGTCTCTCCACAGATTCCTTCATTTGCACTATTTTGTTTTGATTCCTTAAATAGAATGTAATTTTGAGCAACCGATCAACAAATTTCAACAAGATATAATAGGAAAACAGTTCCCAACTGTTAATTCCTTTTTTTTTTTTTTTTTTTGCATCTGTAGTTAGGTTCATTAGAATAAAATTTCCAGGCTTGAATGATAGGCTATTTAGGACATCAGATAAGTACTTACCAATAAAAATTCAATCTATTCTAGCTTAATCAAGAAAAACAGTTGTTTGTTTCATTTAGACTACAGCAAGGAGAAAACAAAACTTAACTAAAACCAAAGAGAAAAATCTCTGTATAGCTTACCAGCATCCAAATTTGCAAATTCTTGTAAGCTCCAGAATCAGAGATGGGGATCTACTGCTGCTTCTTTTCTCATGGTAATTTATCTTTTATTACCAACAAGCTGAAAGGTGAAGTTAGGTGTGTTGGCATAGGTAGCCAGGAGCTGTTGAATGCTGTCATCTGAACACAGGCAACCAGGAGCCCCATGATTGTTTTCCAGGTAACCACAACAGCAGAGCTGTTACAAGCATTTAGGGGATAGTACACATTTCATGCACTGTGGAATTCATCTATCTTCTTCCCAGTTTATCTATCCTAAATAGCTTTGGAAAGTGAGTAGCATTGATTTCACAAGGAGGAAACAATGCCGAAGCAAGCAGAGGAAGAGCACCATGGAAAGGTGTAGTAATCTTTATGTTTGATGCACTAGTTCACTTTTGTGCACAACAGAAATTCTACTTCCAAGCTCTGTTTCATTAGCTAGAGGAAGGGTAAACTACACTGTTTTGAGGGGACATATGCTTGTCCTGTTGTCTATTTGTATTTCAATTTGTATGTCAGTACCATCTAAAACCATCACCCCTTGGTCTCCTTAACATCAGTGAGTTGCCCTTGTCATACGTGAGGTTCTTCCCAGTAACACCGTTTTCCAACTTTGTTAGCTAGACATTCACAAACCAAAATGTTTCACACCAGATTGAGTAGATAAATGATTAGTCTCTGTCCTTAACGTTAAACTGTAAGACAATACGAATTGTATTTTGACTGTCTTCAGGTACAGGTTGATATACATGAAGACATGTACTTATTTTTAATTTCTTAAAACGTATTTGATCATAAAGCTATTGACCTCATACTTTGAACAATTTTAGCACTCATGAATATTAGCTAGATATGTGGTTACTCAGGTTTTGTTGTGACTGCTCACTAACTCTTAGTTTCTGTGACAGTAACTGAGGCCATTCTGCAAACACAGACAAGTCTGCCTTACATCAAAATATCAGCACTGCATTCAGACTGTATTTTATGCAGGGAAAGGTTATTTCAGAATGCTCTAGGAACTTCTTACTAAAGTTTAAGCTGTTGTATATTGATCTCTTTATTATTTGTAAGGGCTTTCACTTTCTATAGGTCTGATATTAGGAATCAAAATGATTTTTGTATGGCAGAGCAGTGACTTCAGAAATATGCTTTGGAGTGCCTTGTCCTGTTAGGGAGAGATTGATCCATTCTACTACCTCAGTGCCTTTTAGGCTTTCTGAGTTTTAGCATGTACCCTTGTGGAGCATAACGTTTCTTTGGTGCAGACACTTGAGTCTCTACTCTCTACAGATGATTGCCTCTCCTTTTGGAAGCAGCAGCTGTGCAGTGCTAAGAACTCTGAAGTAATTTTTCATTCCACTAAGAGATTGGTGTATTTACTGTCTGCTATTGATTATTACTTAATCTTACACTTTTTCCCTCAAGGACAAAGAAATAATCTTTCTGGAGTTTGTTTTGCTCTGTGACCAGGGAAGGAAAAGCTGTGGTATTGCTGATTGAAGAGGCTGTTCATTTTTGAATCAGAGTGCATTTGTTTTCATTTTATAGCTCAGTTACATCCCAGAAAGATTTATTTTGAGGTAAAATGTAGTGAAAATTGCCAGGTTGGTGACCCTAGTGACCAGTTTTGCTGTTCACCTGCAGAACAGTTGCAACAAAGGCACATGATGTTCCAGAGATCTCTTTCCCTGTGTGAAAGAAGAGCTTTTTGGTTGCACGGCATGCTTGAGCACCTGTAGTCTGTTTAGGCAATCAGAGAAATGAGCACTAGCTGCTGTTGTTGGGTACTCTCCACCGAAATCATATCTGGCTTCTGCACTGCTCTAGCTTTGGACATTTTCAGTTGGTGCTAACAGCAGAGTCAGTGTAAGAAATGTCATCTGCTGGGCAATTCACAAAAGCAACCATTTTATTTTGCTTGTCCTACCGTGCTGAACAGCCAATGAATGGCAAAGATGACAGTTTCACGGTGGGCTACATCTACATTAGTGATTTAGAGAGGAAGAAGAGCCCTCAGGACAGAAATTTGTTTTTGCAGCAGAGGGAATTATCTCCCAAACAACAAAGTCAGGTTAGTTCATGAGGAGCTAAATTGAGCATGCTGACTTTTCTATGCTTTTGTATACTAATCCTGGTGCTCCTACTCACTGCAAGGGCTCCTCACTGGCTCCCCATGGACCTATTCTCTCTGGGTTCACTCTCATGTCCCCTGGCCACTCGGTGGGTGAAGAACTGTGTGTAATGGGGCTGAGAGATGCATATGCTTCTGAGAGGGTGAGCAGGTAAAACATTGGGCCAGTGTTGGCAGGTCAAACACAACTGAGGAAGGTTATGTTTTGCAGCAGCCCTCTTCCTCCCAGGAAATACTCTGTTGGCTCTTTGCTCGGTCTATCCAGCCATCAATTTATATGGAACTTTCAGAAACATAAGAACCTTTAAGATTTCTGTCACTGTCAAATTTGCTTGAAATAAGCTAGGAAGTCCAAAGGTTCAAAAAGGGAAAACGGACTGATGAGCAGAGACTACTGAAGTTTTTGTTCATTAAACAAGAGTAGGCTTAAAAGAAAAACTAAAAAATACATATATAAAAAGGAAGGGAAAAAAAAGGGAGTGAAACTAAAAGTACAGACTTAATTACTAGTAATCTTCTTGTCCAAAATTATTTTTGAGCTGCACTCTATATTTAATTATGAAAAGAAATTAGTGAAAAGAAATAATTTGCAATATTTCCTGTAGATTTTGTGCAAAGACGGTGATCAAACCATATATTCTATGGCCCGAGAAAGATAAAAGCAAGCCTGAACAGCTTGATGCAGTATTTTAATCTCATATATATGAAAAACAAATCATTACCCATAATTATGAAGTACAATAAAGAATAACAAGTATTTCTATTTCTATAGTTGTGGGCTTTATTTATTTATTGTTTTGTTATTTTGTGAGTGTGGGCTTTTTGTTTTCATTTTTTTCACATGAGTGATGGTTTTAAAGGGCTTTTAATTACATACTTGCAATCTACACTAAGAAAGCTGGCAGCTCACTTGCATCTAGCAGCATCTCACACGTAATTGAGAACTTTGAAAGGAGTTTTTCTTTCCTCCCCTCTACTGTCCTGAAAAACTGAATTTGGTAGACCTTCTGTTTGACATTCCTGGTGACTGAAATACTTTATTTTCTGACAAATGGCAAGTTATCCCACCTTTTCTTACCCCTGTGCCCCAGCTCTCCCTTGAGCATATGGAAATCCCCATAGTGGTTAGGACTGTCCCAGCTCTGCTCTTTTCTTTAACTAATACAGGTTACTGATGAGATTGTAACTGAACTGGACAGTCTTGAAAATCCCATCCCTTATCATCAGCCCTGTGCTAAAAGTATGTAAGGAAGCAATGCTATTCCTTTGACCAGAGGCTCTAAGAATATACTAGAGGGAAAAAAAAAAAAAAGCATATATATATATATATGTCTAGAACACAGAATATTTCCCTAATCCTGACTAAGGTCTTAACTCCCATTCTCATTCCATTTTATACCTTTGACATCATGGGATTCTGCTAGTGTCAAGCAGAAGGAAATTGACCATGTAGCGCTCACTGGCAGGTCAAGGATAAAATGGGCTGTGCATCAAGATGTATGAGCAGTAAAGATACCCATTTCCCCTTTAGCCCACTTACTTATAGTGGTGGATTCTAGTTCAGTATAGAATATTAATAAGCAGAAAGCCTCAAGACATTTACTCAGGAAAATTCTTCCAAAAACAAAATCTGCTTTTCTTTGCAAGGACATTAAACATAACATTCAGCAGCAGATCGACAGCGATTCTTTTGGACAGAATTTCCAGTCCCTATAAGACAGCACGTAGCAGTGGTGGCTAGAACCAGCAAAGCCATGAAACCTCTTGAGACATCATGAATTAAGTGCACATCTGTGAGTTAGGAGCATATTTACAGTGATGGAACAAAGGGCTGAAGACAGCCCTTTCTGCTTAGTGTTTTCGACTGGCATGCATGAACTCCAGATGATGTGCTAGAAAAGGAACCACCTGGCTATTCAGCCCATTCCCTTTTCCCCTTTTCCTCTCACCATCCACAGCACCTGTGCTTCCAGCTGTGCAGGTGAGAAACTCTTCCAGCCAGCCCAGCTAGGATTCTGCATAGGTCAGCACTACCTGTGTAATTATTACATCTCTCTCTCTTTTTGTAGAGTAGGAACAAATGTTTTATATATTTGCTTTGCAAGCCCACTTTTCTTGTAGCAGAGATGTTTCTAGGCAGATCTTTCTGGGCTGAGTGATTTTTCTCTTTAGTTTAGCAAGACATTTGCACATCTGTCTTAGCACTGGCCCCACATAGCCCTGGATGTGCCTGAACTCTCTGAGCTCCTCATGTTCAATGTGAAAGTTCCCAGGCTGCAGCTGTGACCAAGCACTGATTTTGGACATCTAGCCACACTGCAAGAGCCATGGGAGACTTAATGTGGGAGGCAGCCCTTGAGTACACAAAAAGATAAAGCTGTTCCCACAGGACAGCTGGAGCTATGAGTGCTCAGCTGATGAATCAGAACAGGCAGGCCCTGCATCTATGTGGCTGTAACCACATTGCAGGGTTATGGAGGATATTGTCCTCTTTTTCTCAACTTATAGCCAGGAAACTATACAGAAAAGTGAGCACCTACTTTGTGAATCTGGCAGCCAGAGAGATCCCAGCCAAAGATACTACCATACTGCATCTTATTAATAATCCTGATGTGGCTACTTGTGATGCTTTTGTTTGATAAGGAAATAGGAGATGTGCCCTGTACTCAATTTTTCTTGTTGGTGTACTAGCTAATTCTATGCAGTTTGTGTGTTTTTGAATCTTATTTTTAGGTATCTAATTCATTCTGTGTACTGAATGAAGAGATGAGGGAGAGGGAAAATCAGGAGTGCAAAAACATGTACTTGTGGACTATGTTAAATCATCTAAAATAACACTATTTAAGTATCTTGCCTGGCACAGGTTATCTGTTATAGCCACTAACTGTGTATGAATGTTCCACAAACCTAGGGATGTCTAAAATGATCACAGAATCATGGAAAGGTGGAGGTGGGCAGGGACCTCTGGAGGTTACCTGGTCCAACCCCTGTTGAAGCAGGTACACCCAGAGCAGGATGCCCAGGACTATGTCCTGTTAAAGATCTCTGAGGAGGGAGACTCCACAACCTCTCAGGACAAAAACGGTGGTAGATGCTTACATCTGGACACCTGGATCCCACTGTGGAGGTCTGTATCTCTGCTCTGGATTTATCTTCTGAGGCTTAAAGTTACTTACTGTGGGATATGGTAGGCAAGTCCACGTGTCTTTCTTGGATAGAGCCTTAACTGCCAAGGTACTCCTGCTAATAAGGGTAGCATGACCCTCAAGTCCATCAGGTATACTCCAGTGAAGCACCTACTGCTCAGAGTAATGAAATTTCTCATTTAATAAAAATATCTGACCATCAGCCAAAAAAAATTAGCTGATTTAAATATCCTTCCGCAGTGCCTTCAACAGCTACTGGCTTCATGATATCATTTACATCTCTAGTCAAGTCTCCTTATTAGGACTATTTCTGTCCTGAGGTTCTTGGAGAAAACAGCTTTATTTTCCCAGGGAGAGGCTGCTGCATTAAGCAGAGGAGCGTAATGCTCAGTGGCTGCAGTGTCTAACATGCACTATGAGAAGCACAGTGTTTAGGCAAGGGAAAAAATTCAACATACCATGGAAGGCAAACAGAGCTCATACAAACTTTTAGGTTAGTAGACAATCAGAGGAACTGAATACAGACTTTGGTTTTTATTTATTTTTGTTTGTTTTTAAACTTAACCCACGTGCATCACTGATAGATTTTTAAAAATGTTTTAGGAAACATTTTCAGAGGTTGTGAATAACAACAAGAGCGAGTGAATTACTGGGTTTTACTCAAGTGAATATTTGCAATGCTGCTTTATTGCGTAGATACTCCTGCATCTATGCATTACTTTTCAATTTAATTTTAGTATAAATTAACTTACTCCATGGAACAAATAAGTGGCTTTAAAGATAATAAAACTCCTAAAAGAATTAAGATTAGAAAGTAATGCTATCAGTGACAAAGCTAATTAATGTCTTTTTATCACCACAAACTAGTGAACTATAACCAGAATAATTGGCCTAAATAGAATATACTGTTTCTGTAGCCAGGTGTCCTTTACTCTGCTTTACATTAATTACTCCAAGGTTTTGTTCTGGTCAAATAAAATTTGGATGGCCTGTCCACCTCTTTTCTGAAAGCCTGAGCAAATGTCAGGTGTGCTGCTTTGAGAAGTCAGAAAGGGTAAATCTGCAGCAGACAAGATAAGGACACAAAGAGAAAGTAAATACAGAGATGAGGATAATTGCCACTGTGGATGATTTTCAGCTGGCTCCAGAAAGAGTCAGGCAGGATATTCCCAGGGAAAAGGAACTTGACTTTCCAGAAGGACAAAATGCTTGGGTTGGAAGCTATACTCATGTTTTGTTAGTGTACCTGATCAACCTGATTAACTCAGGTTTGCTGGGAGAAAATGACTTTTTAACCCTCTGTTTGATACTTGTTACTATTTTAAAGTTGTTCTAAAGACCAGTGTGAACTGGTCTGTTCCAGGTTTCCCTGAGAGCTGAGAACAACACATATTTATTTATTCATTTTTTTATTGTGGCCCTTAAAAGTCCTTACCAGAGGGGTAGACTTCTGTAATAATTCCACATACAAAATTATAGTGTAACATATTAGCATGCTTTGATACCCTTAGTAAAGCCTTTAAAAATATGCTGTGGCCTCTCAGGGGCCTGTAAAGCATTACATAAAGACCAAAGAAGAGGGACTACTCAAGTAAGAGACATCTGGCCTCTGTCTGGAAATGGTGGTTGATAACACTGGGCAGACAGGAGGGACAGAGGAAGGCTTCTGAACCGCATCTCCCTGTTTTCCTGGCAACTCTAACTGAGCAGTTTGAGTAAGGACTCTGAGTCCAGCAGACTTGTGTCTTCCAGCAGCTACTACTTTGTCTTCCCTTTCCTTATTATTGAAGAAATTATTCAACTTCACAAGGTAAGAAGAGCTAGTATCTTGTCTGGTTAGTTGAAGTGTTGGTTGTTGGTATCTGAAAAAATGGGATTCTGTTCAAAAGCAAGCAAACCAAAGTATCAGGTCAACCCTCTCTTCCCTCCTGTGCCTCTCCAGTCTGGATTAGTGGAGATGAGGTAAAGTACTTGGCCACCCTCCTACCTGATTTTGTGCCCCACAGGACAAGCGGGTAGGATGCTATGGGGTTTAGGGCTTTGAAGGCATAAGAATAAATTCTTGTATATAACTTTCCCTATGACAAAAAAAAACAAAAAAAAAACAGAAAAATGGAGATTTTTAACAGTTTGAGAGGCTGTTACAATACTCTCTTAATTTCTTCTTTTTGATAAACATCTTCTGAAAGTGAGCATAAGATTATCTTTCTTATTATTATTTAATTTGAAAAAGACATTTTTGCAGGAGTGCACTAGTCAGCTCGTTTAGCTTTTGCTTTATATTCTTGTGGCATTTCTGATGGGTAATAACTCAAAGGATCTGTTTTTCCCTGTCCTGCATCTCATTTACTGAGCAGCTCCTGCACCTGGCGGGCAAATCAATTCTAAACCAACAGATTTCAGGGAGGTTTGATGCCATGATCTATGCATTTTGCATCAGTTCAAATGCTGAGATCTCCTTTACTGATCCTAAAAGTTTGCTGCATTAGTGCAATACCACAGTGAACAGCCTAGTACCAGTCATGTGCAACTAAATAGGATGAAATAGATACTTAAAGATGCATTAACCATCTTCGTAACTTAATTCATGACATGATATATACAGCTGACATCAAAAGCCTTTCATAGCTGTTCTTTAATTTCAGTTTCAGTAATGAATATAGATCCAATTAGAATGGAGCTAATACACATTCAAAAGAATTAACAATACCCCTATTTTCCATGTTGAAGTAATGGCTGCTATTATAGACTTCTTGATTTTAATCATATTCTCAAAAATGACAGGAGATGCGGATTCATAATGCTAAGCTGATGCTACAAGGGATAGTTGTGTCTCTGTCTTCTTAAAAATAAGTTAAATTTTACAAGCATAGAACAAAAGCTTCTTCCATGTACTACCTATTTTCGTGGAACAGCAATGTTTACCCAAGCAACCAAGAAACAGGTCACAAACAGCATGTTTACCAGCTGGAGTGATTCCTAGTAGCCAGCCCTGAGCTCCAGCTATGTTAGACAAAAGCTTAGCCAGTCTTACTTTAAGTTTGAATTGGCTTACAAAGGCTGTGTGGCACTATCTCCAGATCAGATCTGAGGCTCTGGGTCTAAAGAATGTTATCTTTGTGATGTTGAAAGGGGTACTGGAGCAGTCATCACCATTTAAACTGGATAAAACATTGCAACATTTATGTCACCATCTACGGTGAGGTGACTGCGGGGGAAAAATGCTGCCCCTGAACTGACTATTTCACTAAGTGGTAATGTACTTTTTTTTCAGAAACATGTTAAACTGAACTGGAGGAGAACTTGCCAGTGACGGGAGATTATTTTGTGTCCTCTGCATTAGGCTGTGTGCTGAAAAATGATACATATTCAAGGTTGCTCTAATTTCTATGACTTGGGCCGATGTAAGAGGGAGAAAAAAATTTGTGTAGATGCAGCACATAGGGAATGAATCTACTTACACAGGCTTTCTTCTCATTCATCTACCTTTATGCTAAAATGTGTGCATGCCTCTTCTGACTGGATTTATCTGTATGACTATCCTTTACCTAGCTCATACAACTGTTAGGATTTGCTATCTCAGGGTAGCATATGAATGATCACATGTGAACAGGGCCAGCTTTTTGCTATGTGCAACATCTAAGGCTGTGACGTAAGATCTCTTCAGTTTTACTTGCTTTTCTGACACTTTCTGAGTTGATCTGTAAGTCAGCTTCAGTACATGGGGGAGAAGATAGGTTAGGCGGCATCTCAGGTAGAGACACTGGAGAGTATTACACTTTTTGAAACAATAAAGCCAGGGAGCTTAACTGGACAAATAAACCTATTTAGAGAAATTGAAAGTGTACTGTTTTGTTCTTGCTGAAGAAAAATTCCCCAAACAGGCTCACTTTTTAGTAAGTGCTTGACAGATGCACAAGCTCAAAGTGAAAGCTATTGATAGTGTCTGGCTGCAACATCTGTAAGGCAATACAGGATAAATTTATCCAGATCTGTGTTGGAGGATACCTTGCATTCAGCTGAGCTGTTAATCTAAAGCATGTATTAGTCAAAGAATTTTAACATAGTCAAAGAATTTAAGTAGCTTGGATCAGAAAATTTCATCAGCAGGGACACAATCCTTAAATTGAAAGTGATACTGCAAGCTGCTGAATGAATGTACTTTTGTGTCCAGGCTTAGCTCTATTTACAAGCAGTTTTTAGATGTCCTGCATTTATTCTGGTTTTGAAGTTTGCCTGATGGGGACTGTCTTTGGGATGTGCTTACTTCCCCTTGGCAAGTGTTGTACCTCATAATTAATGCTGCCTGCCCCAGTGCTGGGAGTATTCTTGCTTCTTTTTCCTTTTTTTTTTTTTTTTTTCTGGAGAAAGTAAGTTAAACAAACCTTCATTTATTATATGAGATAGCCCGGTATGTGTCTTTGTCAAGATCCAGACCTGCAACTACATTAAAAACTATATTAAGCATGGCTAGAACGGACATTGTTGGATACACATGGATATACTCTCAGTAGTAAACAGAGTTAGGAAAACAGCAGCTGCATTTTACAGTGGTGTTAGGAAGGGAAGTATTAAAAATCTGTTTCTGTTTAATAATATTAATGCATGATCCTTTGTCTCTATTTGATACTTAGCAGCTCTGATGTTTCTGTATGTAATACCTTCACTGTATTAGGCATATGTAACTTGATTATATCCAATGTTGAATCAGATATGTACAAGGAGAGAGAATATTAAGCCAAGTATTATTGTAGCACTATTTTTTCCATACTAAATGGTGTGAATATGCTTGAAAACAAAATTTCTGAAGGAAGATAAATACTTGATATTGTGCTGATACGAGCCTGTAATGGAAACTCTTAATTCCTTAATATGCTTCTTTCCCCTCTATTCCTTATTTCATGCTGCATTGTTCACAGCATCAACTCAACTGTGTTTCAGTAAATTCTTTCTTAACTGTTTCCCAGCTCTTACAAACTTCAAACTTTTTCTTTCTTTCCAGGAGCTATTCTCCAGTTCAAAACTGCTTCATTATTACTTAAACCAGTTACCTAGAAAATATTAAAATGAAATCTGTTTTCTTTTGCAAATATTTTGAAGAAGCAAGAATATTTAAGTGTTGTTGTGGTTTAACCCGGCTGGCAGCTAAACACCACACAGCCGTTCGCTCACCCTCCCCCCTCCCTCTCTGGGATGGGGGAGAGAAACGGGAAAGTGAAGCCTGTGAGTTGAGATAAAGACAGTTTATTAAGACAGGAAAATAATAATAACAATAATAATAATAATAGTGATAATGGTAATAGTATTAACAATAATAATGTGTAAGAAAACAAGTGATGCACAATGCAATTGCTCACCACCCGCTGACCGATGCCCAGCCTATTCCCGAGCAGCCGGCCCCCCACCCCGGCCAGCCACCCCTATATATTGTTTAGCATGACGTCAGATGGTATGGAATACCCCTTTGGCCAGTTTGGGTCAGCTGTCCTGGGTCTGTCCCCTCCCAGCTCCTGCTGCACCCCCAGCCTGCTCGCTGGCAGGACAGAGCAAGAAGCGGAAAAGTCCTTGGCCTGGTGTAAACACTGCTCTGCAACAATTAAAACATCAGCATGTTATCAGCGCTCTTCTCATCCTAATCCAAAACATAGCACCCTACCAGCTACTATGAGCTACTTAACTCTGTCCTAACTGGAACCAGGACAGATATCCACCCCTTATTCCATACCATTTATGTCATGCTCAGGTTACACTCTGTCCAATACATTCTAATTAATCACCATTTTCATCTATGATATATAGCAATCATGGTAGTGATGACATATATTATTATATAATAATTAACATACTACAATTCAACTCATGGGCTATTCTCACCCAGTATCAAATCCCCTTGAGGTACACACCGGACCTCCCCATTCTTTTGCATTACCCACCAAGTGCATCCAGGTCCCTGAGCAAAAGCAATTCCACGAATGGGTTTGCCTTTTCCTGAGGCAGGAGTAGCCCAGACTGTTTTACCCAGCATGTTTCTTACGTGCACTACAGGAACTTTATCCCCTTCTACAGTGCGTAACAGGTTTGATTGGGCAGGTCCAGCTCGGTTGGCAGATCCCCTGGTATTGACTAACCAGGTGGCCTTTGCCAAATGTGTATCCCAATTTTTGAATGTCCCAGCACCCATTGCTTTCAGTGTAGTCTTCAACAGTCCATTGTATCGTTCAACTTTTCCAGAGGCTGGTGCATGATAGGGGATGTGATACACCCACTCAATACCATGTTCTTTGGCCCAAGTGTCTATAAGGTTGTTTCGGAAATGAGTCCCGTTGTCTGACTCAATTCTCTCTGGGGTGCCATGTCGCCATAAGACTTGCTTTTCAAGGCCCAGGATAGTGTTCCGGGCGGTGGCATGGGGCACAGGATATGTTTCCAGCCATCCGGTGGTTGCTTCCACCATTGTAAGTACGTGGCGCTTGCCGTTGCGGGTTTGAGGGAGTGTGATGTAATCAATCTGCCAGGCCTCTCCATATTTATATTTCAGCCATCGTCCTCCATACCAAAGAGGTTTTGACCGTTTGGCTTGCTTGATTGCAGCACATGTTTCACAGTCATGAATAACCTGTGCTATAGTGTCCATGGTCAGGTCCACCCCTCGATCACGAGCCCATCTGTAGGTTGCATCTCTACCTTGATGGCCTGAGGTGTCATGGGCCCATCGGGCTATAAATAATTCACCTTTATGTTGCCAGTCCAGGTCCACCTGAGCCACTTCAATCTTAGCAGCCTGATCCACCTGCTGGTTGTTTTGGTGTTCTTCAGTAGCCCGATTCTTGGGCACATGAGCATCTACATGGCGTACCTTTACAACCAGGTTCTCTACCCGGGCAGCAATATCTTGCCACAATGCCGCAGCCCAGTTGGCTTGCCCCTGCGCTGCCAGTTGTTCTGCTTCCATTGCTGTAACCACCCCCACAGGGCATTTGCTACCATCCATGAATCAGTATAGAGATAGAGAACTGGCCACTTTTCTCGTTCAGCAATATCTAAAGCCAGCTGAATGGCTTTTACTTCTGCAAACTGACTCGATTCACCTTCTCCCTCAGCAGCTTCTGCAACTCGTCGTGTAGGACTCCATACAGCAGCTTTCCATCTCCGATGCTTTCCCACAATACGACAGGACCCGTCAGTGAACAAGGCATATTTCTTCTCATTTTCTGGTAGCTTGTTGTACAGTGGGGCTTCTTCAGCACGAACCACCTCCTCCTCTGGTGATATCCCAAAGTATTTGCCTTCTGGCCAGTCCATAATCACCTCCAAGATTCCTGGGCGACTGGGGTTTCCTATTCGAGCCCGCTGAGTAATCAGTGCAACCCACTTGCTCCATGTAGCATCAGTTGCATGATGCGTAGAGGGGACCCTTCCTTTGAACATCCAGCCTAGTACCGGCAGTCGGGGTGCCAGGAGGAGCTGCGCTTCAGTACCGACCACTTCCGAAGCAGATCGAACTCCTTCATATGCTGCCAATATCTCCTTTTCAGTTGGAGTATAGCGGGCTTCAGATCCTCTGTATCCCCGACTCCAAAACCCCAGGGGTCGACCTCGAGTTTCCCCAGGTTCTTTCTGCCAGAGGCTCCAGGTGGGACCATTCTCTCCGGCTGCGGTGTAGAGCACGTTCTTTACATCTGGTCCTGTTCGGACTGGCCCGAGGGCTACTGCATGAACTATTTCCTGCTTAATTTGTTCAAAGGCTTGTCGTTGCTCAGGGCCCCATTCAAAAGCATTCTTCTTACGGGTTACTTGGTAGAGCGGGTTTACAATCAGACTGTAATTTGGAATATGCATTCTCCAAAACCCCACGACACCTAGGAAAGTTTGTGTTTCTTTTTTGCTAGTTGGTGGAGACATAGCTGTTATTTTGTTGATCACATCCATTGGGATTTGACGGCGTCCATCTTGCCATTTTATTCCTAAAAACTGGATCTCTCGTGCAGGTCCTTTAACTTTATTCTGTTTTATGGCAAAACCAGCCTTCAGAAGGATTTGGACTATTTTCTTCCCTTTCTCAAAAACTTCTTCTGCAGTGTCACCCCACACAATGATGTCATCGATGTACTGCAGGTGTTCAGGAGCTTCCCCCTGCTCCAGCGCAGACTGGATCAGTCCATGGCAAATGGTAGGGCTGTGTTTCCACCCCTGGGGCAGCCGATTCCAAGTATATTGGACTCCCCTCCAAGTGAAAGCAAACTGTGGCCTGCACTGTGCTGCTAGAGGGATGGAGAAAAATGCATTAGCGATATCAATTGTGGCATACCACTTGGCTGCCTTTGATTCCAGTTCATACTGGAGTTCTAGCATGTCCGGCACTGCAGCACTCAGTGGTGGCGTGACTTCGTTCAGGCCACGATAGTCCACTGTTAGTCTCCACTCACCATTAGACTTTCGCACTGGCCATATGGGACTATTAAAAGGTGAATGAGTCTTGCTGATCACTCCTTGGCTCTCCAGTTGACGAATTAGCTTATGGATGGGACTCAGGGAGTCTCGGTTGGTGCGATATTGCCGCCGGTGCACAGTTGTGGTAGCGATCGGCACTTGCTGTTCTTCAACCCTCAGCAACCCCACAACAGAAGGGTCCTCTGAGAGACCAGGCAAGGTAGACAACTGTTTAATGTCCTCTGTCTCCAAAGCAGCTATGCCAAAAGCCCAGCGGAACCCTTTTGGGTCCTTGAAATATCCTCTTCTAAGATAGTCTATGCCAAGGATGCACGGAGCATCTGGGCCAGTCACAATACGGTGCTTTTGCCACTCATTACCGGTTAGACTCACTTCAGCCTCCAATACAGTTAACTGCTGGGATCCCCCCGTCACACCATAAATACAGATGGGCTCTGGCCCTTTATAGCTTGATGGCATTAGAGTACATTGTGCACCGGTGTCTACCAAAGCCTTATACTTCTGTGCGTCTGACGTGCCAGGCCATCGAATCCACACAGTCCAATAAACTCGATTGTCCCTTTCCTCCCCCTGGCTGGAGGCAGGGCCCCTCTAGTCCTGGTCAGAATCTTCGTTTCTGTGTCTAAAGGACTGCCTGCTGGAAGTTGGAGCAGCAAACCTTTCAGAGAACTCCTTTTTCCCAATTGTTTTCCTTTGCAATTCACGTACCCGTGCCTCTAGGGTCGCAGTAGATTTTCCATCCCATTTTCTCATGTCCTCTCCATGGTCACGTAGGTAAAACCACAGGGTGGCGCGGTGTGTGTGCCCACCATATTGTCTTCCTTGCATAGATGAACGTTTACCCCTAATAGCTGAGACACTGGTTTGTACAGGTGGGGAGGAAAATAAACTCTCTTTAAGTTGGTGGATCTCTTCAGAAAGTTTCTCCAAGGTATTCTCTTTTAGCTGGTGGACACTGGTTCGTTCAGGTGAAGGGGAAGATAATCTTTCTTCAAGTTGGTGGATCTTTTCAGAAAGTTTCTCCAAAGCATTCTCTTTTAGCTGGTGGACACTGGTTCGTTCAGGTGAAGGGGAAGATAATCTTTCTTCAAGTTGGTGGATCTTTTCAGAAAGTTTCTCTAAAGCATTCTCTTTTAGCTGGTGGACACTGGTTCGTTCAGGTGGAGGGGAAGATAAATTCTCTTTAAGTTGGTGGACCTCTTCAGAGAGTTTCTCCACAGCTGAGACACAGGCCTTTAGGGAAGAGGAGAGATTTCCTTCGTACTGCCGGAGTATTTTAGTCACTTCATTCACTGTGGGATTCTCCTCCGTTTTCCAGGCTAGCATTGCCAATGAGCTGGCATATGATGATGGGGCACTCTGTACAAACTTCCGCCACATGGGTAGTGTACACCGGACTGCATCTGGATCTGCGGATGTTTGTGCGTCGTCTAGGTCCTTATAAATTACTTCCCGTACGGCCAATTCCCTCAGGTACTGAATTCCCTTCTCCATGGTGGTCCATTTGCTTGGTAAACATACAAGTTCTTCCTTGAAGAGATACCTTTCCTTCACAGCTGACAGGAGACGCCTCCAGAGGCTGCGAGATTGTGCTCCATCTCCAATTGCTTTGTCAATGCATGCGTCCCTAGCAAGGGATCCCAGCCGCCTGGCTTCCTTGCCCTCCAATTCCACATAATTGGCTCCCGTGTCCCAGCACCGGAGCAGCCAGGTGACAAGCTGCTCGCCTATACAGCGACCAAAATCTTTTCGCACATCTCGTAGCTCACGCTGGTATAGAGTCCGGGTAATTACTGTTGATTTTTCGACATCCTCATCCTCATCTTCAGTCTTCTGCACCTTTGATGGCCGGTGTAGAGTCCGGGTAGTTACTGTTGATTTTCCGACATCCTCATCCTCATCTTCAGTCTCCTGCACCTTTGATGGCTGGTATGGAGTCCGGGTAGTTACTGTTGATTTTTCGCCATCCTCATCCTCATCTTCAGTCTCCTGCACCTTTGATGGCCCAGCCTCGTCTTCACTACGCCCAGACTTAGCAGAAGACTGTCTGCGTTTTAAACGACCTGAGCCTCTATACCATTTTTTCACCTTGTCTACAGGGGCAACTTGCACTGCTACAGCTCGTTTCTCTGACCCAGCCACAGGGTCTGCCACAGGGGTTGGAATACCCTCTGCGGGGTCAACTTGCACTGCTACAGCTCGTTTCTCTGACCCAGCCACAGGAGTGGGAGCAGCTGCAGGAGCCGGAGCTGCTGCAGGGGCTGGAGTGGCTGCGGGAGCTGGAGCTGGAGCGGCTGCAGGAGCTGGAGCGGCTGCAGGAGCTGGAGCTGGAGCGGCTGCAGGAGCTGGAGCAGCTGCAGGAGCTGGAGCGGCTGCAGGAGCTGGAGCTGGAGCGGCTGCAGGAGCTGGAGCAGCTGCAGGAGCTGGAGCGGCTGCAGGAGCTGGAGCTGGAGTGGCTGCAGGAGCTGGAACTGGAGCGGCTGCAGGAGCTGGAGCGGCTGCAGGAGCTGGAGCTGGAGCGGCTGCAGGAGCTGGAGCAGCTGCAGGAGCTGGAGCGGCTGCAGGGGCTGGAGCTGGAGCGGCTGCAGGAGCTGGAACTGGAGCGGCTGCAGGAGCTGGAGCGGCTGCAGGAGCTGGAGCTGGAGTAGCTGCAGGAGCTGGAACTGGAGCGGCTGCAGGAGCTGGAGCGGCTGCAGGAGCTGGAACTGGAACGGCTGCAGGAGCTGGAGCTGGGTTGCTAGTAGCATCAATTGCAGCTCGATAGGCACAAGCCAGACCCCAGCACGCTACAGTGATTTGTGTCACTTTGGAACTGCCAGAGTCATGACACCTTTTTTTCAAGCATTCTGCCAGCTTTTTAGGATTTTGCAGTTGTTCAGGGGTGAATGTCCAAAACACTGGAGGTGACCACTGCTCTAGAAACCTGCCCATATCCTCCCACACTCCCTGCCACTCGCAACTATCCCGCCTCAAGACAGATCTCCGGATGAGATTCCTAAGTAGTTGTTTAACCCTCCACAAAATCTGAAGCGCATTCAGGAGACATAACAACAAGAGCAGGCTGGTCTGAGTATCCCAAGGATATTCAACATCTCGGAGAACCACCGTAACTAACTCGGGGGATAAGAGGGTGGTGGTGAAGGAGAAAGGGAGAGTGAACAGGTAGGGAAACATGTCTTCCCCTGTCCCCTTCACAGATTGGCTCCCTAACGAAAACAGGCAATAGGTGTAATTGCTAATAGTTTCCGAGATATGGGTTCCAAAGTATAGAGTCGATGTCAGTGCTGAGTACAAATACCAGGTTAAAGTCGTGACCAGATATTTCATCATTTCATAAGCCATTGCTACACCGCACAGTACCATAACAATCTTAAACCAGGGCCCGGAAAGGATAAACAGTGCAACAGGGAGCACATACAGAAAGTAACGCACCATAAAACTCAATTTGGAATACAGGTACAGCAGACTGGAGATTAAGGCAATCAACATCGTGACTAGCAACTATTAAGCAGGTCCAATACTTATACCAATTTTAGTTTAACACACTCTGGTCAGATTTGTCGATATCTCAACCCTTCGGGCCCCACGTTGGGCGCCAAAAAGACTGTTGTGGTTTAACCCGGCTGGCAGCTAAACACCACACAGCCGTTCGCTCACCCTCCCCCCTCCCTCTCTGGGATGGGGGAGAGAAACGGGAAAGTGAAGCCTGTGAGTTGAGATAAAGACAGTTTATTAAGACAGGAAAATAATAATAACAATAATAATAATAATAGTGATAATGGTAATAGTATTAACAATAATAATGTGTAAGAAAACAAGTGATGCACAATGCAATTGCTCACCACCCGCTGACCGATGCCCAGCCTATCCCCGAGCAGCCGGCCCCCCACCCCGGCCAGCCACCCCTATATATTGTTTAGCATGACGTCAGATGGTATGGAATACCCCTTTGGCCAGTTTGGGTCAGCTGTCCTGGGTCTGTCCCCTCCCAGCTCCTGCTGCACCCCCAGCCTGCTCGCTGGCAGGACAGAGCAAGAAGCGGAAAAGTCCTTGGCCTGGTGTAAACACTGCTCTGCAACAATTAAAACATCAGCATGTTATCAGCGCTCTTCTCATCCTAATCCAAAACATAGCACCCTACCAGCTACTATGAGCTACTTAACTCTGTCCTAACTGGAACCAGGACAAAACAAAATTTCTGAAGGAAGATAAATACTTGATATTGTGCTGATACGAGCCTGTAATGGAAACTCTTAATTCCTTAATATGCTTCTTTCCCCTCTATTCCTTATTTCATGCTGCATTGTTCACAGCATCAACTCAACTGTGTTTCAGTAAATTCTTTCTTAACTGTTTCCCAGCTCTTACAAACTTCAAACTTTTTCTTTCTTTCCAGGAGCTATTCTCCAGTTCAAAACTGCTTCATTATTACTTAAACCAGTTACCTAGAAAATATTAAAATGAAATCTGTTTTCTTTTGCAAATATTTTGAAGAAGCAAGAATATTTAAGTGTTTATATTCTTCTTTGGCTTTCTGGCAAATTCTTTTAATTTTTATTCCACTACCCTATCTAAAACTTTAAAAATCAGTACTGGTCTCAAAATGCTTCTTTATGCTAAAAATCAAACCCAAACCATTCCAAGAGTTATTAAGATAATGTGGTGGTTTTACTCGGGTGGGCGGCTGAGCTCCACCACAACTGCTCTCACTCCCCCTCCTCAAAGAGGAACGGGGAGAAAATATGATGAAAAGGGCTCAAGGGTTGAGATAAGGACAGGGAGATTGCGCAGTAATTATTGTGACGAGCAAAACAGACTCAGCACAGGTAGATAGTAAGATTTATTGCCTATTGCTAACAAGCTAGAGAAGCAAGAAACAAAGGAAAGAAACCAAAAGCACCTTTCCCCCCATCTACCCTCTTCCACCTCCTCCCCTTGAGCGGCGCAGGGGAATAGGGGAGTGGGGGTTATAGTCAGTCTATAGCGCTTCGTCTCTGCCGCTGCTTCTCAGTCACTCTCGCCCCCTGTGCTGTAGGGTACCTCCCATGGGATGCAGTCCTTGGTGAACTGATCCGGTGTGGGCTTCCCACAGGCAGCACCTCTTCAAGAACTGCTCCAGATATGGGTCTGTACCACAGGGTCCATTCCTCAGGAGCAAACTGCTCCAATCTGGATCCCCCACGGGCAGCAGCTCCTGCCAGCTCACCAGCTCCTGTGTGGTCTCCTCTCCACGGGCTACAGGTCCAGCCCAGAATCTGCTCCGGCAGGGGTCTTCCACAGGCTGCAGCCTCCGTTGGTGCAGGTCCACCTGCTCCACAGTGGTCTCCTCCATGGGTTGCAGCATGGAACCCTGCTCCACCGTGGTACACCACGGGCTGCAGGGGGACAGCCTGTTTCACCATGGTCCTCACCACAGGCTGCAGAGGACTTCTGCTCCGGTGCCTGGAGCACCTCTCCCCCTCCTTCTTCACTGACCTTGGTGCCTGCAAGGCTGTTCCTCACTCCTCTCACTCTCCCAGCTGCTGTGTGGCGCAGCATTTTTTCCCTTGTCTTAAATATGCTCTCACAGAAGTGCAAAACAACATTGCTTATTGGCTCAGCTCTGGTCAGCAGTGGGGCCCTTATCAAACATGGGGCAGCTTCTAGATTCTTCTCACAGAAGCCACCCCTATGGCCCCCTGCTACCAAAACCTTGCCACATAAACCCACTACAGATGATTAATTCCTCTTTAGAAGCATGAGAACTTAGTAAATTGTTGCTATTAAAGGTTCGTATCTCAGGTCTTGTTCATAACATGACTTGTAAATGTGTGTTTGTAGTGTGCACCAGCAATCTCCTGTCCCTCCTGATATATTCTGTCTCTGTGTGGGTAAACCATTTATTATAATTGTATCAACTATTTAAAAGCATGTACTACGTATAAGGAGAGATTCTTCAGTCATCAAGCTGAAGTAATTTTTCTAGTTCTAGATCAGCATTGGTCCTTCTATCATCGCCATGTTAATATTTGCAGGAACCGAAGACTGCAAGGGAAAATAAAAAAGTCACAGATGAAAAAGCAGCATTAAAATTGTGGCTTAGCCGGGAAGACTGGAGAGCAATGTCTGGCTGTGGATCTACTGAAATTGGTTCTATAGACAGAACTAAAGAATGTTAGCCTTTGTTGTCAATCCATTTGATACCTAATCTTCTGGCCCTCCCTTTCATAGGTATCTCTTCTAGTGTTTGGTTATGGCAGGGATTGTCTGTACATCTCTTCCATATTTGCTGTTATCTATGAAATACCACATCCAAAGTTGGACGGAGACAAAACCTGTACTTACTAAAAGCTGAAATCATAGTTTACAGCAAAATTCAAGGGCAGGCTTTTCATTAGTAGGTTGAAAATAAAAGATAATAAGTAACATGGTGAATCTTTAATCCAACCTTTACAGTTGCATACCTCTCTAGTTGCACAACCTCTCAGGCTGGATTCATGCTATGGCAGCCATCTAAGAAACTCTGTTAACGTTACCTCTTCTGACACGTCTCTTTCTAAATAATGTATATGGAAGAAAATAGTTTTACTCTTGTAAGATATTACCACTCCTGTGGTACTTCAGTGAGAGCACCCCAACGTTAGAGCCAGCAGAAGGGAATAAACTGCACCTTGACCACTGCAGTTCAGTCTGAGGTTGGAGGGCAAACTCCTGTTTTCTGGGAGGTTAAGCTGCTGTAGTGAACTGAATCACAGCTCTGAGGGGCAGAACAAGTGGCCCTTTCCGAAGCCTTGTCCTATGTGAGAAAAGGGTGAGGCTAGACAGGCAGAGCTGGCTGGGCCATAGATCAGTACTCAAATGAGGAGGCTCATTGCCCTGGCCTTCCTCCAGACAAAGAAAGGCAACTAAGACAAAACTAGAATGTGTCCAGGCCTATCAGATCTATTAGGTCAACCTATGCCAACCTATTCCACTCAAAAATATCCTAATCACTAGGCTGCAGGAGAACTAATATTTGCATAATTGATCTGGTGATAATGTCCTCTCTTCTTCCTCAGCTGGAGAGAAAAGCAAGACTAGCCTTAGTCAGAGAAGTTTTCTGATGATTTTTTTCCTCCTCTCACCTGCTCAGCAAATAGAGTGCAGACTGTAGATTGTATTTGTTTCAGAACTATGCCTTTAGAACAATGATACATGGTTTAATTTTACTATTATGCCAAGTCTCACTGAATCCAAAGGAGATTACTCATGGTAGCAAAGTTCAAGACAATAAATGCTTGCAGGATCAGGGATCAGGGGCTGTCTCTGTTCTTTAGTCTGAAGCATTGTCATTACATTGTGCATTACTGGTAATTCGTTTGCCTCAGAAGTTTTCCTCCTGCTTTTTCTGCATTGTACTTCTTTGCAAGATCTAATTGCTGTGCTTGTCTCTGCTAATGCATGGGAGTCTTGCACATGATGTTGTGCTGTATTAAATGCTTTAACCAAGCCAAGTTGAATTCTGATGGTATTGCACAAAAAGCTTTGCTGCTGGGTCCAAGCAGGCAGCTCAATTCAAACCTAGCAGGCACGGTGCTTTCCTGGGTCAAGGCCTCCCTGTGAGTGCTCTAGTGCACATCCTCCTCCTATACCTGCCAGGCTAACTATATCATTCATTAATGACTCTCACCAGCTCTCTTGGTCTTTGGCACGTATTCTTATCTGCACAACTTCCTATTGCACTTGGGCACTGTCACACAAAGTATCTTCAAGATAGAAAGAGACATCTCTCTTTTTTTTTTCCTCAAGAAAGAGAAATGAGGCTTGGCTTTACATATGAGTATTAAAATATACTTTCTCTGACTTACTGTTGTATTTAGAGGCAATAAATAGAGATATGATCAGCTGGTCTCTGAAGAGGGGAAATGCTGAAACTGTCAGTAGGCAAATTATTTCAAATGATGGTAATTAACAGGCTGGGAGGTAAAAAGATGGATTTCTTTCAGCTGTAGGGATATTAGGTATTACATGAACAATAACAAGATTGTTGTTGTTGCTGTTTTTAGGGAATTGTCTTTAAATTCATCCCTTCCCTAAATTAACTATGCTGCACATCTACTGTTTCAGTTCAGATCACAGTAATGAGAATGTAGGTGTACTGATCTTCTTTGTTTATTTAAACTCTTGAAGGGCAACAAGTACTTCAGAACTTTTGGATTTTGGTGATTTCCTCTATAGATTCCTTTTTTTAGTTTATTGTAGACGAGCTTTGTAGTATGCTTCCCTTACTATTAGTGATACTGCAACTGTCAGATATATGGTACAACTATTGCAATGTCCTATACATAAAACAGAATAATTTCACAGAGCCAAGAAAGCAGTAATCGCTCATGCAGAGGAATTGCCAGTGAAGAAAAATTTCTTATGAGTATTTTAAATTTTTAATGTTATGTAAATTATTCTTACACTAACATAAACAGGAATGCAGGCTATGATTTTCAGATCATTTTGAGTAAAATTTGTTCGCATTTCTTTCATTCATTCGGCATTTTTATAGCACTACCCAATGACAGTTTCCCTCCCTTTACCACCCCATTCATCCATTAGTGCATAGATAATGACCTCATTGCGTTGCTGTGAAATATGCTTATCGCTGGGATTCATTATTCTGTCATGGCAAGGCTATTTTTAGCCCAGACTCCAGCTGGCAACTGAGAAGAAACATAGGAAAGGAAATTGCCTCAGGTGCTATTAGTGCTATCTAGTTGCCTGTGGTGTCTACCATTTAATGTGAAGTGCCCTGGAGTGCATGGCCCCAAAATTAATCTTATTTTATTTCTTTAGCCTGAAAAGCAGTATCCCAGTCTGGAGAGAAAAAAAAAATATATATATATATATATACACACATTAAAATAAAAAATGAATACGTGCCCATGCTTTAAGGGGGAGCACTTTACAGCTGATCAATAAGGGCAGGTAGAAAAATGTATAGCTGGCAGAGCTGAGATCAAATTTGTTATCTTCACGTTCTGGACCATGAGCTTTAGCTGTGCTGGGCGCAAGTTCGTGTCATGGCATCAGCTGATGGCTGGGAGATGTTTGCCTAGACATTTGTGCTTGGGAGTGACAGAAAAATTGTTTGTTTTTTGTTTTGTGTAGCACTTGGATTCTTTTTCATTTTTTTTAATTTTTTTTTAAGAACTTCTGTGCGGGAAAAATACCTCTGCAGGTGTTCCTGCTGATTTCTGTGACTTACTAATGATTTTAAGGTTGTGACCTACCTTTGGGGAAAAAAAAAAAAGAAATTCTTCAACTTGTCTGACCTATCAAGGTGTAAGATTTCAGCTGGATTCACTGGTTGTACTATTCCCCTCAATACAGCTTTCAAGAGGTGTTAACTTGGAGTAGAAAACTCGCAGCTGCAACCAGCCTTTAGTCAGAAGTGAGTGAAACTAGCTGCCATGTGGCTGGCAGACTTGCCTGCAGGAAAGGGACTTTAAAGGCTACTATCCAGCCCAAAGCGCACAGCTTTCTGCATCTAAATTTACCAGTTTCAACAGAGAAGCTAAATGAATGTGAAACACAAACTACACTGGAGAGCTCTCCCTTGGATTTAGGCAAACATTTTGGAGTGTGTACAGTTTTCATTACTCTAGCATGTAGCCTGACTCACCTTGTGGTCCAGACTTCTTTCTCCTAAAAAATTCTGAGGGAGCAGACCTGCATGCTTAAGGTGTTTTGATTAAGAATTGAAGGTGGTTTTTTTTCTGATCCATCTTGCATTGCTAACACTATTCATAAAATTGAGTTTGAAACACATTTAAATTCTCCACTAGAAGAAGTAGCTAATCTCCCCCATGCCAACGTGTGGTGTATAGTTTTTGTGTAGAATACTCATTTAAACTCATTATTTAACTACAGTCCAAATACTGCTTATGAAAGTATGTTTTCAATAGAAAACATATGTGCTGACAACCTTTATAGCAAGACTGTGCACATGAAAGCTAATTCCCTTTTAGCCTCAATAGAGCTTGTGGGAGTGGGAGGGAAGGTAAGGGCTGTTCAACAGGAAAGCAAGCTTGGACAAAACACCCATGTGCAAACCTGTCATGAAGAACTGCAGACCTTACTGATGCCAGAGGGGGACTGCAACTTAAAAGTAGTCACATCATCTTTTCAGTTTCTGTATCTCGCAGCATAGTCTGACGCCTCTATGCCCTCTGGTTGAGTAACAATCCAACCCTGGTCTTCCTCAAGACCAGACTGAAGTGGTGAGACCACTTTCTCTTGAAAAATCCATAAAACTGTAATGAATCTTCATGAAAATTAGCTGTTTGATTCTGAAATTCATCTCTAGATCTTCTTTAGTCAAGATGAGCAGCTATCGTGCTTCTGTGATTCACATGACTAACTTGATAGATGTGGTAAACAACCTGCAATAGGAGTTGTATGCCTCTGGGAAAAAAACTTTATGCCAACATAAAACGATTTCAACGCATGCTGTTTATTAAGGGAAAAAGATAAATTTTTATAAAACACAGCTTTATCCTGCTGAGAGGCATGACACCCCCCCCCAAAAAAAAAAAAGTGTAGTTATTGAGGTGGGGGGAGCCAAAAGAGAACTGCAAATTTCTGAAAATTTTTATAGCAATACGATCCCTTTGTAAAGGCCATTGCCAACACTCGTATTTTGACTTGAGTTAAACAGAACTCCGTGCTTTGCCTCGGGCATCATTACTTCCAAACTACTCTAAAATGGCTATAATATTCTCCATTATATCCTTAATTAAGCATCACAGGACAACGAACAAAGAAGCTTTGCAAGAAAAGAACATTTTTATACGAATTTGTTGTGGAGGAGGGAATTGTTGTGTGTGGCATTTCTTCATTGCTCTGGTAAAGCATGATGGAAAAAATAAAACACCCTTACAATATTTTTGTAATGAATTTAATCAAATTACGTGCTATGAACCTGCGAGTGGATAATGACTTGACAGTGATTGGTGAACACCAAGGTGATTATGAAAACATAAAGTTTAAGGAGCTAAATATAAAATGATCACTATATGTATAAATCCATTGTCATTATTCCAATAATTCTAAATAACTGAATTTAAATAGTAGGTGGTAAAATATTGTTCAACCATCAGCCTGTTTCTGGAGCTTTAAGCTACTAGAAATGTCATTTGGCAGCAGTTAGAGGGGGACAAATGAATGTTAATATTTCAGTTATTTAAGAGTGGCAAAATATTAAACCAGCAAAGAAACCATGAATTAAAGTGATGAATAGAAATCTTCTGACTGGCTTGGAAAACAATCTTTTTCAGACACTTGGAAACTAGTATATTCATTTTAAAAAATCCAATTAAATTAAGCTAAAAATATGTTGGTTTCCAAGCAGCTAAAATGCCACTGTAACCTCTGTGCTCTTCAAAATTTCTCCTCTGAATGAGCCTGGCTGCCCTTCCACGTTCACTTATGTTTGGGTTGGGTATGTGACAGTAATGCCTTGAGGTACCAGCAAAATTGGTTCCTCAATTGGTTCCTTCCTGGACGCTTCTCTAAGAGGAGAAGCAGCCTCTGCTGAGGAGCTTGTGGAGCAAAGGGACCAGAGAAGCATGGGACTGAGAAATGAAGACTTCTCCATGGCTGTTAGTGGGGGCACTGATGCAGAGCAGGACTAAGACCACAACTCTGCATTTGGTGATATTCAAGCAGGTGGTTTCTCCTTGTCTGAGCCCTATTGGTTTCCTGATGGTGGTGAAAAGTAGTTTGCAGATATGATGTCTTTGGAAGGTGAGACAAGACCTTTGTCAACCCCTTTAAACCAGACATGTATCTGATTTTTTTGATCAGAATGGTTATGTTGTGAAAATCAGTTGTCATAGCAAACAGGACCAACCCTAATTCTTTGTCACCATAGTGTTAAAGTTGTTTTAGGCCATTTTCTGTGCAGAACTAACCATGCTACCAATGGAAGCTGTATGAAACAAACCAAGTGTGTCAGCTAAGCAGAAGCACACTGGTGAACTGCCCCTTCTAGTGTCACGCTCTCCAGTTTGCCCGTGTGGTGAGGACTGGCAGAATGATTTATTGTGACAAATGTACAGGTTTTCCAGAGTAGCTGCTATTGTGCTGAGAGCTTTGCAAATGCAGCATGCTGGCAAAATGCTCATTTCCCATGTGTATCAAAGTCTTCGATTCCTTGCTCTGTAAACTCTGGTTTGTGTTTTTGCAAAAGAAGATTTATGACTCTAAGTGGAAAGCTAGATGAGACAGTTAAAAAAAATAAAATTTTCATATGGACAAAGGGAAAGTTTATACTAATTAGTATAAAAGCAAAAGGGAGATAACAGTAGTTTTTTAACCTGGAGTGGATGAAAATGGTCTGGAAAGAGAAAAAAATCTTATTTTGCATCTGGGATCATGTGGTCTGAAGGACCCTTGGCATAGGAGCTGCTCGGGTCTTTCTGGAATGACTCAGGAGTTGGTGAAAGAAAACAAGGCTGCTTAAAAACAGTGGAAACTCAGGAAAACCCCAGAGCAATTCCTTCTTCATTTAGAGTTTCAAATATTTTTTGTAAATTTAAATAGGAGAGAGAAAAACAGCTGCACAGTGCTTTAGGGATTATATGCTAGTCATTAAGAAAACATTCAGTGGCCTTTGCTATTTCAGAGCAGACAGATGATATTGAAAAATGTTATGACAAAAAAAAAAATTGAAGTTAATAGTTATATTTGTCCACTAGGTTTCAAGTAGGTAAGTGGAAAATTACTGATCAAAACCCAACATTCCTGATGTGTTTGTTTTTCTCAAAGAGGATTAGAGCTGCTTTATACTATTTCTTTGTTTTAAATTGTGGTATTTGAAGATTTTGCATCTAAACACTTCAGGAGCAGGCTTTGTGGCGTTGGGGCACCCCTGGCAAGAAGGGCTGTGGTACATGGGGTTCCTGTGCTCATCTCGGGCTGCTGGGACATGGCTGCCCAAGAGCAGAAGAGGCCCAGAGATTTCAGGGCTCTTCCAAGGGCTTGTTTGAGGGGAAAAGACAACTGGTGCAATTCCTGGAAAGTGGGAAATGATTTAAGATCTATATGTTTCAAATTCCAGGTTGGTCACAAATACTGATGTGAAATTAATGATGCATGAGTAATTTTTATTAATTATGGCTTCCTGTTTCAGCCCAAGAATTAAGTTAGAAAAAACTCTCTAGAACTGATGGCTTTCTACCTCATTTTAGCCTGGTTTTGCAATAGTATCATAGGGCTTCTCCTGAACCTGTTTGCTAATTTTCACTAATTTTAATAAAGGAATGGATGTCTGAAATGTATTAGATTCCTATGTACTGAGTGAAACTTAATGGCAGTGGAGAGGAAAAGCCCTTTTTAGTGCCTACTGGGGGAGGGGAATGACACACAACAAAAAACGAACATTATTCCTGCGACCCACATGCATAACTCAGATCCAGTCACAACATTATATATCAAAGCATAATTAATAGCTTAAGGGATGTAGAAGAGATCTGGGGAGCAACAGAAGCATTGGAGGACACAGGGGAAGGGAAGGAAGAATGGCAGCATAGCCCTGGAGGAGGCATGGGTTAAGATTCAACCGCTGGGAGAAGTATTGCAGCAGTACACACAAGTGTATGGCTCAAGTCCATACAAAAATACATTAATCTGAGGTATGTAGAATAACTTGTTCTTCATCACACTTCCAGCTGTAGCAGCTAGTATCTTTATTAGAGGGAGGTCTTTTTGCATTATGGGGATCTGCAGTTCATGTTATTTGGTTAGCTCTGACTGGACTTGTGAGTCGTGATGATATTTCTGTCTCAAATCAGATGAAAATAACTCTCTGACTGTCAGCAAGCTTGTCCCAGAATAAGCCTCCTGTGGTGCCTGCTTAAATGCATCCCAACTGAGTTTTCTGCTATGTTTGCTTAAAATGATTAGCAAGCAGGTTTTCAGAATTAATATATTTGTTGGCATAACTGAGAAAAATGAATGTAACATGCAGCTAGAATGAGCTGCCTCCCATTTTGGTGACTGTTCTGTGCATACACTTTTTTTTCAAATATTCATAGTGCATAATGTAGCTATTGTGCTTGTTTAATTTCATCACTTGGCAGTTTGTACAGTATGGTCATGTTTCAGGAAACTAATAACTTGGATCACAAAGAATAAATGTAATTTTTTTCCTCCTCCATTTTTCAGTTTCTTCCCATTGATTGAAAAGCTTCTGTATGTGAATCTCCCGGATTCTTCCCCCATTTCAGCAAACATCAAATGAGCATGCTGTTGTCTGCTTTTCTTTCCTGGCACATCCTGGCACATCTAGCATTTCCTTTCTTTCTCCTGTTTTGAGTGATATCCTGAGGTGTTAGAACTGAGTTTTTAATATCTAATAATTTCCTTTAGAAAGTTGTCCACAACAATTTGTCTTGGTTTGGAATTTATTAAAGCCACTGCATTTGAGGGCAGGTTGGGACTAAAAGGTCAGAATAGAGCAAAAGTCATGCCGCAGCCAGATCTGCGTATTTCAAATCATTTCTGTATGCTTCGGTGTAGTTAAGAAGTCCTGTCCCATTAATAAACCCTCTTCTGTTTTTTCTTAGTATTCCTTTTTATATTGCTTACATCTGTCATGCTGAATTGAAATAGTGATGCAGTGCTTACTGGAGGTGGTTGGAGGATTGGGGGTGTTTTGGGGTTCTGTGTTTATTTTTTTTGGGGGGGGGGGTGTCAGGGTTAAAAATGCGTGAAAGACTACCAAAAATAAGAAGGAAGAAAGAAGGGAAGGGAAGAGGAAAGAGGAAGGAAGGAAGGAAGGAAGGAAGGAGGAAAGGAAGAAGGAAAGAAAGAAAACACTTGCGTCATCCTACCCACATAATAATCAATTTTGCAAATCTTAGTGATGAGTGAGGTTGCTTATTGTTGTGTACTACTGTGGGATGAGGAGAACTGTCATATCAGTGCCTAATGTACTGAATAATGGGCCTTCTACATTTTGTGCATTTGCTTTGTTCCTATAGTGACAGATGCAAGGAATTAATTTCTCTTAGCAAGAAATGTTCATTGAAGATAAGGCCTGAAATAAACACTGACACACAACTGTGAAACACCCTGAAACTGTTTCTTGGTGACAAATTACTGCTGAGGTACATAGACCCTTCCACAAAAGTGACACCTATTGAATTTATTAGACAGATTATAAACAGAGGACTGAATCATTTTTGTCCTGTTTGTAGAGCTGACATTTACCAGCCTCTCCTAATGAATAGGATATAGGCTGCTGGAAACAAAAGTCAGATGGTTATGAAATCTCTTGGACTAATGGCCATGGATCATACAGCTACCAGCAGTGTTTTTGTGCAGTTGTACTTCTGTGTGGAGGTGGACATAGCCTGAGACTGAAGCTTAGGTCATTCATCTTTTCATGGGAAATTGTGCTAGAGTTACAGTCGGAGCTGTGAAGCCTTGGAGAATACATTAAAGCATGCAAACAGCCGGTACATTGCACAAGCTGAGGTGGGATGTGCTGACCAGGTTGCAGCAAAGAAGGAACCTTAGGGGTTGAAAATTGTGCAGCGGAGCTAGTGGGAAATTTGATTTTTACCAAGTGAAGGACCCAATGAAATCAGTAAAGTGTAAGCAGACATTTCAAAGTTGGCTTTTTATATAGGAATAAACGCTGTGATAAATTTATTTTGTGGGTGTTTATCGTTGGAGACTTCTGTTAAAACATTGGTCATGAGTCAGCCTGAATGTGAGCTAATCTTAAATTATGTTTCTTATTTACACATAGTCAAAAAAGATTTAATGTGGCATGTCTCACCAATACTTTGCAAAGTATTGAGCTCCAGTTTATAGAGCAGGAAACTGAGATGCAGGAAAGTGATCGAGTTGCAGTCATTCCTCCCTCAGCCTGTTGACGGAATTGGTGACAAAATCAAATCTGTTGATCACAGCCCTGTATTACTTTCTCCAGCCCAATTCATAGAGCTACAGCTCATTTTAGTCTCATAATCTTGTTATTTTGGTATTTGAGTCCAGGTGGCTGTGGTGTGGGGCACAAATACTGTATCTCCTGTATCGTCAGGTCACAAGTCACCCATGCATTCAAGAGTGTGGCAGGCCATGTGGCTTAATGTGCAAAGGCATCAGTTCAATGACTTGTTTTTCATCTAATCCTGTACTTAGAATGCAAGCTAGCAAGCTCCTAATTAAAAGGCTTCTATATAATTTGCAAAAGCAGAAGCATAAGGAATTTCCCTGTTGCATATCCATCGGAATTGTTATCAATGATCTTTTAAAAGGTAAACAGAGAAGTAATCCTCCATCAAGGTATCTGAAGGAGAGGAGAAGAAAGTATCCTTCAGCAGCTTCGGATCAAGGCATCTATGAGACAAACAACTTCTGGTGAAGGCAGATTTGTGAAGTTATCTCTGCTCTATACTCAACAGCTGTGTTTGTTTGTTTTCCTTGCTTTGCATTCCCCTTCCCTACAACAGCCCCACTGTAAGTGGTGTCATACTGACAGCCAGGCACATATGCTGTATAAAGAAAGCTAAAAAAGCCCTGCTTCTGAACCTATAGTACAGACGATTTTTGTGGCATGGCTCGTGGTAGTTGTTTCACAAGGATTAAATTGATACTTTCCCATAGTGCTGTATAAATCCAATGCACTGCTTTGATCCCATTTTCCTTCCTGTTTTGGTGGGCTCAGTCATATGGATGACTCTACCCCCAGGGTAGGATGGAAGGAGATGCAGTGAATAAAACAATACAAATAAATATTACACAGCATTTTCTTTCTGTTTGCCTAACATAGGAAGAGTTCTGCAAATAAATAATCTGACTTTGGTTCAGCATGCTAACATGGAAAGGTTGATCTCACTTGCAGACTTCTTCATGAGTTTCCCACAAACATGTAAGTGGAGCAAATATATCTGAGTAGCAGGTGCCAGGAGCTTTGGGTCTGTTTGGCCTGATGCATGTGAAGACAGCCCAAGGCTGTCCTGTTTCTACAGTGAAGTCTTTGAAGCATTAACTTTAAAATCTTCATCGCGTTAACTAAAGAAGAAAAAAAAATCACTTTGATTCCAATTTTTCCCTTCCAGTCCTGTTTGTGCTCTCTTCTCTAACATTAGGGATTGGCTGGAATTTGACTCTGCCAGTCCTTTCTTTCTTTTTACCTACTCCAAAATATCTCCTGTGTAGGGGAATGCAGAAACCTTTCTCCATTTGGCATAATATATTTCACACAACCAATGTGATCTGTGCCATGGCACTTGAGCAAGATTGTGCACATACAATTAAAAAAAAAAAAAAGACGAAAAAGACAAGCCCCTAAGTGCTTTGAATCTTAGAAAAGATTGTTTTGATATCCTGCCTTATGTGTAATTTTAGTATTATTTTTTTCTCCCCGGTGATTTAAATTAATTTGAATCAAATCATTAGTCCCCAGACTGGTACTGAACATAATGACTCATTCCTAAATTAATATTGTCTACCCTGAACTACTCCTGTCTAAATCACTGGAAGACTCATGCTCCTCACAAAGTCAAATACAGTCAAATGAGTTCTGCAACAGTTCATTAGGTAATGATGTAATTTATGTGTCTGGGCTAGCAAAGGTTTCTTGCTGTGGCTTAAAATGGACAAAGTATGGGTAACTAAACAAGTGTTTTGAAATTTTTAACATTTCCCTGTGTGGGGAAAAAGGTAGGGTGGAAAGAACAGTAAGCAGAGTTTGAATGAGGACAAAATGCAGCATTCAGTACTGCAGAAATTTCCAGCTCCAACCTTGCTTCTTCCTAGTACAGTATGGCTTTATATAATAAACCTGCCTCTCTTTCAGCAAATTCTATCTTATAAATGATGTGCTTGACACCAGCACTTGAAAGGGGCTATACTAAAGAGATCTGTTAGCATGAAGAATAAATGCACATAATTAGGCTGAGTTCAGTGGTCTACGTGAAACAAGTCAGTCATTTTAGATGCCTGTTGTACATTGGACACCTCACATCACTATATTACTGTACCATGTACTATATTTCAACCACCTCAATATTAAAGGAGAGACTGGCAACAGCACACCAAGAGCAACCTACAGGAGATTCTCTGTGGCTGTGCATGAGGGAATTCCTCCCAAAGGTCTTATACAGTACATCTCCAATGAAACATGGAGAATTCATAATTTTTACCAGTTGAGTATCAAACCTTTCTGGTTTTAATTGTTGATGTTGTTTTCCTTCTAATTATCATCTTATGACAGTGGCTATTGTTGTGTATTACCAAGCCCCCCCCAGTAAATGAGCTTCTTTCCTTGTACACCTGTGTTGACAGGGTATGGCATTTTGGAGTTAAGACTTAAGTAATCTTGGCCTCCTTAGGGGAAGAAACTGTCAGTTGTTCCACATAATGAATGGAAGGTTTATGGTGTGAGGCACTGCCTGTAGTATTAAGCAGCAAAGAAAGCATGCCTGTCCTATACTGTAAAATGCTGGCTTCAGGTTATGGTACCTGTAATAATGAATAACTAAATGATACAACCTGACAGCTGCTCCGTTTTATAAAATATGACTAAGTTTGCCTAATTTCTGTGTTTTCATGAACAGCTAGAGCTTCCTATCTTCCTTCCACAAATAAGAGAGAAGTAGCAGTGATGGAAAAAGAAATAATATAATTATTTCCTTTTCCCTCCCCTTTGCTGCGATAAGGTGATTACCTGCCTATTGAATCCTTTAGTGCAGGTCTCTTCTGAAGCAATCTCATGGAGCATTTATATGACCAGCCTTGTTTGCACTGGTTACTTCTGTAACCTGAATATGCTGGATGCAGAAAATATATTTCATTGTGTCACTCCATTCAGAGGAAGTGAAGGAATAATGCTAAAAATGAGTGACTGAGATGGTGGAAGTGACATTCAAAATGTCAGTTCAGAGGGGTTTGGAATAATTCAGGTATAATGGATGTGAATCACGCCCATATCAGCAGATTTGCTATCTGGAAGCCAGTTTACTGAAATGCTTATCTAGTTGTATTTCTGCAGCTTCTGGGTTGTTGGCAACTGCTCAGTCCCCAGGGTGTGTGGAGATGGGCTGATGTGACTGCTTTTCATCTGCTGACCATCAGCAGTCCTATATTGCTGCCATTGTTTTCAAGGTACTGAAGCATAGAAATTTCTTGTGGAAAACTGACCAAGGCACAGTCCTGGGTCTATTAGTAACAAGTATTTTTATAATAGATGAAATCTATCAGAATCATAAATAATTCAAAAGTATTCAAAGTATTTTTAATACTTTTGATTCTACTTTTGTTTGGGATTGGTCTTGTGGTGCCTTTTTTTTTTCCCTGTTATCAGAAGTATTACAGAACCTGAAATAGTCATAGAAAAGTTACAAGAACACTCTAAAACACTCAGTAAAAGGTTACTTTGTGTCTTTAGGCCTTAAAAATGAGCAATGACTTTTTTTCATTTGTTCTTCATTTAACGGGATTTCTAAACTATATATGGATGTACAAATTGTTGGCTATATCAGAATAAACTCACCGAATAAATTCTTTAAACAATACACTAAACAAATCCATTAGTGAAATATTTTACTTTGATTCTATAAAAGCTGTAGTTCAATCATGTAATTTTCTCCTTTGGCAGATTTTCAAAGTTTTCAAAACATAGATTGTTCTGTAATTTTAGTCCCCACAGCTGTGGCAGAGAGTTAATTTCCTTACTAGTGAAGCCAATCTGCATAATCATGGTCTGAAACAATGGTATTTTTTCTGCTTTTCCTGCTGAATGTCTGCCTAAAGTGATTCTAGTCCTATCATAAACTGCTTGCAGGAATATAGAGCAGAATGCACAACAGAGAGGTTTCACATGAAACATAACATAGTGAATGATTTAATAATGCTGCAAACTGATTGTATGCATAAACATGTGTACTACTATTACCGTGGATGAGTCGTGCCTCGTATTCGTGTTTCCCAGCACATTGTTTTACATGTAGACTCCTCTTCTTGAAATCTCATGCACACTGCATTTCCTACAGACAGCCCAAGGAAGACTCCTGCTTTCCCAGAGGTGAGCAAAGACTTAAATTTGTACAGATTCCCACATAAAGTCTCTCTTAGAATGTGTCAAAAACAACAACAACAAAAAGACAGGCCAGAGAGTTGACAGGTGAGTACTGCAGTGAGCCTCTGAGAGCATGTCAGCTGCTGAAAGCAAAGTAGTAATTGGGCAAGAAGAAACGGTGGCAATAAATGAACTTTGATAATAAATATTGCTGCAGAAATTAATTCCCATGCAGTATCAGTGGGGACCAGTGAGGTGCAAAGGGATGAAAAAGTAAAAGCAAGTTTCTGGCGTGCTGATGATTGCCAGGCAGTCTTTTTTTCACCAGAGGTCCAGGAACTGAAAGGCTTCCCATGCCCTAGTCAGTGGGATTTTGCTGACAACTTCAAGATTTCATGGCATGCCCAGCATGCCTTTTATTGCTGCCTGCACTCTGAGATGACTTATTCTGTCCAAACCCAGTAGTCAGGTGAATCCTGTTTTTTAAAAACACCATGAATAGAGAGGTTCAGCACAGGTTCCCATTAGCCATGTTATGAAGGGCCTCTGTGACCCATTCACCCTTTGCCAAATATTACTATTAAGAATTCCAGTTCAGACAACACAAGTGTTAGATCTATGTGCATACATATCTGTTTATACGTTATATGTATATGTATATTCATATATATGAAAGCCTTGACAGATGTGAGCAGTATGTGTTATAGCTGGTTGTAACACGTTGAAGAGACAGCATTACAAGTTGTGATAAACCATGTGGCTGATCTGCATTTTAATTCTACAACAAGCCATAGCAGTTGAACCACTGTTTTCAAAGCTGTAGTTAAGGTGAGCAAACTGCATCTAATTCGCACCACACATGGGAAGCTAAATTTCCAAAACGGAAGAGGACCAAAGAACTGGTTCACGTAAGGAAAAGTTAACGGCTCCTTCAGGGAAAACATAGGACTAGAAAGGTATAACTAATCCCTGTTTACAAACTACAAGTCAGAAGTACCTTGCACCCTGGTTCCCTGAGCAGAGGGTGCTTGAAGAGAAAAAAAAATGTAAGCTCCAGACTGGAAATTTGCTTCTTCCAGAGCTCAGTGCTATACTTCCCACATGCCAACTGCTTCCACTTTGGAAAGCAGAAGCTACAAAGATTCAGGAGGTGCTGAGCTTAACATTAAAACATGTATTCATAAGCCTGAGCACTTTCAGAATCCAAGTTTTATCTTTCCTGCTATATAGATGGGGAAACTGAGGCACAAAGAATATAACCTGTTTAAGGTCAGACAAGGAGTCTGTGATACAGCCAAGATAAGAATTCATCTCCTTCCTTATCGTGAGGCTTCACCACTTCTTCCCAAAATACAATTGGTTCAAGGTCACCCTGGCACCCTGCCCTCTGGCATGGTTTCTTCCCTTTGTTGTAATTTTGACCAACTCCATTGTTGAATTATTTTAACAAATAAACAGTTACAATCTTACTTGTTCTTTCTTTCACAAAAATTGAGGCATGTTTATTTATTTTAAGAAATCAAAACAGCCTTCCAACTGTTATTACCTTTCAGAGTAGACATTAAATCCCAGGATCTCTTTTTAGATTTCATTTGTGTATGTTTTTCTTAGTCTAACTTTATTGAACAATATTCTATTCATATCAAAGTTTAGGCTTTTGCTTGATGAAGTTGTGCTGCTCCCTTTTCTAGTTATTTTAATATGCTATTTTAATTGCCCTAAATAATTGAAATGTTTTGCACTGAGAAATACCATTTCATTGTTTCATTTCTGTACAGAGTTTACTCATTTCTATCATAACTAAGAGGCAGAAGTGATTAGATAAATAATGTTAGTTACAGATGATAAAAATTGAAGTCTGTCCCTTCTTTCTAAGCCTGATGTAGTTGCTGCACTACTCATTAAATTCAGACTGCCGGTGAATTTATATATTGAGTGTTGTTATTTTATCTGTGTCTCTTGCTGCTCTCTGCTGTCCCACTTCTTGAGACAGCAACAGGAATCTGATAGTGCCGTATTCTTCAGGGATATCATGTGTTTCACGCAGTGAGACACCTTTGCTGTTTCTGTAAACAGGCAAGCAAACAAATGCAGCTGAAGGACTTGGGAATGACTTTGCCATTGAGGAAAATATTCTGTGTCCTACTCACACCGTTTTTCCAAGGCTGTAACTGTAAGCAGTCTTTCAAGGTTCCCCTTCTCTTGTCATCACTTAGTGATTATATTGACTGGATCTGTTTTATTTGCAGGCCGTACTACAGGGTTTGGCATCTCCTGGAAGGCCGGGAAACCTTTTGGAGGCTTTACTTTTGATGGAGCATTGGAATACAATGCTTGGAAAAGAAAGCAAACCATCTTCTGTCATGAGATCAAGGAGGGGACTGCTGGTCACCATCTTTTGGTAAGAAATATCACTTGATGAGTTCACACCAGTATTGCTGGGGTTCTGCCTGCTGTGCTAGCCCTCCAACAGCTGTGAGAATCATATAACAAAGTTTTTAATCTCATCTACAGAAACCTTTTATTTCACTGAATGTTTCCTGATCTTTATATGTGGTTTCTCAGTATTGGGTATACATGAGAAAAGGTCACTGATAATATACAGATACATCACATTGGTACTTAAGGGGGGGCTATGTTGAGCCTGTGTGTGTAGGGAAGACTGCAGGGTGATGGGGAGGTGTGCAGATAGAGTCCTGGCAAGTGGGGGAAGGAGGTGAACAGTGGTGAGACCTGCTGGGTCAACCAGGAAAGCTGAGTTTAGCTCTGATTCTTAAACTGAGGTTCATGAGTTTGAAATGCTAAATGGACTGTCCACTTCATGGGTCAGTGCTGATTTAGAGGAATATGGCAAAGCTTTTAAACCCAGCTAGCTGAAGACTGATCCTGAGAGCTCTTTCTTGGCACCTACGAGCAGCCTGCTTTTGGAAAGCAGTGGGCTTCAGATGTCGCTGGTGATTTTGCACATCTAGGAAGGAGAGCACACCAGGCTGTCCTGTCAGCCCTAGAGCAGGGTTTTGTCTTCAGATTACAACCTTGAAGACTGCAGAGAGTTTTAAGCTACAGAGGTAACAACAACAAAAAACATTAAATGAGGGTTGTACAGTAGGTAATGGTGCCATGTTCAGAGCTCCGTAAACACGAGTCCCTATCCTCATGTGCCAGCTTGGGAGCTCGTTCCCAGTGAAAGAACCTGCCCTAGGGCTCACCAGATCACAGCACCTCCTCCTCCTTCCAGCTTCTCCTGGCCCTGGCCGCAGCACCAGGAAGGAGACCCCAAGCACTGCAAGTCTGTCTGACACTCCCTCCTCGCCCCATGCCCCAGGCAGAGCACCACTGGGCAGGGCTCACAGGGCCACCAGCCCTCCAAAGACCAGCACGTGACATACCAGAGTCCTCACTATCACCCACACAGGCCTTTTTTCAACCATTTTTCACCCATTTTTCAACCATTTTTCATCCATTTTTCAACCCTAGACCTCTTCCCTTTCCTTCCTGGTTTGCCACTCACTGTTTTAGTCTAGCCTCTTCCCACCACAGGATGGATTAGGGTTTGGTTAGGGGGGAGTGAGACCCTCAAAGGGCAACCTTAAAGGATGCCTGCAGACTGTCAGTGTAAGTCCTTTGGTCTTATTAGTTGCAGCTGAATCACAAACATGCTGTCTGCATGAGGATGAATTTTCCCTCTTTTCTTCTTTCCCAGCCCCTACCGACAATGCATTATGCTCAGCTCCTCCGTTTTCCGTTGCTGCTATAGGACTGTAAGTTTTTTTCATTACCCATAACCTTCCCACTGCCCCCTTTGCCTCGCTCGCACATCCTAGAGAACCTCAGACCACTACTGTGCTGCCGTGGCCTTAGGTCATGCTGTTTCTCTCATCCTCTGCTGAGTGTGAAGGCATATTAACTGCAGCTTCTGAGAGCTGCAGGATCGGCAGAGCTACTGACGGAGTTTGCTTTCCACTCTCAGGGCTGGAGCAGTTGACAGATGTTTAGAGGATTTCTTGTCTCTGGACCAGCGCTTCATCTGTTCCAAGTTATTCAAAACACAAACGGGGTTGGCAGGAGTGAAACCTGCTCAGAACTGCGACGTCAAAACAGAAATATATTTTTAAAAAGACAAGTGTCAAAAAAACAAGTGTTTGTGCGGTTTATAGCAAGATGTATTTAAATGGTTGAGATTTTCTTCTTTTAACCCCTTGTACTCCCACCTGAAATGACATTCTTCAATACCTACAGCAGTTTTCCTGCTTAAATGTACTAGCTAATAACATAATTTGGGACTATCTTGTCAAGTGTACTGTTGTAAAGCTGTAGTGTGATCCTGCAAATGCCATGAGCAATACTGTTGAACAGAGTGGTGGAGGGGGCATTTAGTGAGAAATAAAAAAACAGAGAGGGGTGAGGGAGAGATAGGGAGAGGAGGATGGCGGGATTAAACAACCTGGGTTTAGAGGAGAAAAGATGCAGTTTTTCATATTTCCAAATCTAAATCAGTATAGGTAGAAGAATTTCGGGAGAAGGTAGCTGATACTGCTTGCCTGCTAGCTCATTCAGCTGCTGTCTTATTCAGCTGCATGAGCGTAGTAACGCAGGACTGGTAGCTGGTACAAAAATGAATCGACAACTGAGCCCTCTGAAAAAGGGTGCACTCCATTGGTTGAGTTACAGTATGCAGGCTATACGATAGTAACTCCAGTCATAAGTAAAGGAGTAAGTTTTCTTCTGAGTTTTTTAGACAGTAATCCTAACAAAATTTAAGGAAAAACATGGGAAGCAAGTGTTTAAATAAGCAATGAAAACAAAGTGCAAAAAAAGAAAGAGGACAAAAATGAAATAATTTCGGTTATATTTGTTCTGTCTTTTTTTTTTGAGTTTGATGATTATTTGGAGGGGAAACAAAAACATCTCTCTGCACTAATAAATCAGCAGATTGCATCTTTGTTGGCTCTTCAGCTGTTGCAGAAATACTTCTTTCTTCAGCTATTGATGCTATAGATGTATTTCTCATGTGGGTGCCACTGCCGTCATTTTCTACTCTGGTTATAATCCTTGTCATCAGGACAGAGTCATGCAGTGATACTACTGATCTCATGATAGTCTGTGATCTACACAGTAATCTGTTGCTGCATTTTCTTTTGAGCATGCCTTTGGTGATAGTGGATTCTTGCTGTGTTGTCACTGCCCATTGTCATGACAATGTGCTTGGTAGGAACACTTATTATTTTTAGGTGTTTCCTGTTCTTGTGGCAAATAGTATGGATGCTCCAGCATTTTCAGTTTTTGTTGACGTGTGATGTGAAACTGAAGGCTCCAAATGTACATCCATGGTATATTTATGAATTATAGTTTTGAGCTTGCAGCACTTTTATTACCTTTGCAGCAGTCTGGACTGTGACTGAGTGCCTGTTCCTTTTTCTCTCCAGCAGATGGATGGCTGCACAACCAGGGCCCAAGCTAAAAGCGATGGGACTGATATTCTTTTTACATTAACATAACTCATCTGACTTCAGCCCCAATGAACTTGACTGATACTTAATGTCAGTGACAAATGAGCAAAATCTGCTGCATGCAGTGGATATTTTACTGATTTCTATTATGTCCTCTTTTTTTTTTTCCCCTCATGTTAATGTAAGTAGAATTTATAAATTCTTACTGTCCAAAAAGAAGGCACGTAGCCAGGGAAGATGCTGCAGGGTTTTTTCTACGCAAAGAAGTGGTGATATTCACCCATGCTAGATTCATAATGAATGTCAGTTTTGATCTGTTGGTGTGCATTTGGGGGTGGCCACTACTTAAACATTCATACTTAAAGCATTAAAACATTTTGTAAACTACTGTAGCTGAGGGCATTAGGTACACCTACCAAGATAGCATAAAAATTGGTGAATGGGTGTGGAGACGGAAAAGGACAGAAAATTATTTAAAAATAAAATTTTAAAAAGCAAACCTGGGCAACCTGTATTTCACATAATTGGATCCATACAATAATACATCCTTATTCTCACTAACTCCCAGGTTTACGATGTATTTGCTTTCTGTCACTGGAGGCATTTTGGCCTGCTATGTTGTGAACCTGATGCAGAGGTGGGCTCTATCTCTGGACATGGTGCCAGGTTGCTGGCTGATCCTAGAAGCACCCTGCTGCCTCCAGCCATCCCTGCTTGCTTTTGAGGCAGACCCAGCAGACTGAAGCCCAGGTCTGAGTCGAGGAATGCTGATCCTCTTGAGGGTAGAAAGGCTTTGAAGAGGAATCTGGACAGGTTTGATCAATGGGCTGCGTTCAGTTGTATGGAATTCAACAAGGCTAAGTGCTGGGTGCTGCACTTGGGTCATAACAAGCCCATGCAGGCTTGGGGAAGAGTGGCTGGAAAGTTGTCCAGCAGAAAGGGACCTGGGGGTGCTGGTTGACAGCCGGCTGAACATGAGCCAGTGGTGAGTCCAGGTGGCCGAGAAGACCAACAGCATCCTGGCCTGCATCAGGAATAGCGTGGCCAGCAGAACCAGGGAATTGATTGTCCCCCTGTACTCAGTGCTGGTGAGGCCACACCTCGAGCACTGTGTTCAGTTTTGGGCCCGTCACTGCACAAACGATCTGAGTTGCTGGAACATTCAGAGAAGAGCAATGCAGCTCGTGAAGAGACTGGAAAACAATAGGTGTGAGGAGGGGCTGGAGGCCCTGGGGCTGCTCAGCAGGAGCCTGAGGGCAGAGCTCCCCGCTCTCCACAGCTGCCTGACAGGAGGCCGCACCCAGGAGCAGCATGTCGCTCTCCTTGCTCAGGTGGCAAGCGACAGGATGCAGCCCCAGGCTGCACCGGTGGGGTTGGGCTGGGTGTCAGGAAGGATTTCCTCACAGAGAGGGCAGCCAGGCCTTGGAAGGGGCTGCCTGGGGCAGTGGTGGGGTCTCCATCCCTGGAGGTATTTAAGAGTTGTGTGGATGTGGCGCTTAGAGGCCTGGTTTAGTGGTGGTAGTGTTAGTTTGATGGTTGGACTTGATGCTCTTAAGGGTCTTTTAGGTCAACCTAAATGATTCTGTGGCTCTGTGAAATACAAACCTATAATGGTGGGCAAAGACTTCTAACATGGGAAGTTGGAAGGCATGTTTACTGTGAGAGGACACTTGTGAGAGCCCAGATACATAACCCTGCTCTGCCATGGAACTAAAAACTGGGGGCACTTTTAATTTCTGTCTTGGAAGCCAGCAGCACTAAGCTGAAGTGTCACTGTCCACACCTAAAAAGCATTCTGATTTTTGTTCCCTCTTCATTCCCCTTTCTTTTAGGAGTAATTTATTTTAAATTGATTTTGTTATTAGTGGGTCTGCTCAGAGGCAGTGCACCTGTTGCATATATTGAGAAACTGACACCTGACTTTAGTGGGAGCAGGTGACAGTATTTTAAATTAAGCTGTCCTCACTGCAACTGTCCTTCTTTCCTTTATCTCCCCATCCAGCCATAAATAACCAGGCAGCAGAAAGCAGGTAGTGTTATAAATTGTCAGGCTACACAATTGCCTCATGTTCTGCATTCTGTTCTCCTTCCCCATTATCATCCATTTTAAACTAGAAGTTCATCCATTTGTGGCTGTGCCATAAGGGTATGCCGAATAAATTGGTATTGTAGTATTAAAGAATACAGATATATGCCAATATATTGATAATGCTCAGCAACTCAAAAAAACTCATACTAACGGGAGAGTAGTGCTTTGTTACTGTCATTTAAAGACCAAGAGGAGTGAAGCATAATATGTGGAAGAGCGATTATCATTCATAGTGTCTCATTTAAAAAGATGAGTGCTGGTTTCATTTGCTGTAGTGGCCCATGATCTATTAGCCCTCCATTTCCCTTATACAGTAGGTGTTCTTCTAATAAAGAGCTCACTACTTCTCAAATGTCAGTATATCATCTGTTCTTTGTCTTCAGGGTGGTTCTACGACTCGGTTGCAGGCAGGAATTGCAATGAGATATGGACCTCTTTTTTTCCAAAGTACTCAGCTAGAAAGGCATGGCACAGCAACTGCTAGGCTGCTGGGGTGTCTGACAGGGGCTCCATCCTTGGCTAGCCTTGTCTTGCTCTTGGGCTTGTACTCACTCTCCACTTCTTATCATGGCGTTTCAGGCCACCTTAGTCTGTTCCATTCCCCCTTGTAAGGTGTTTTGCTGTATTTCCAGAGACGCAGTAAGAACTGTAACCTGTTTCAAATTGCAGATACTTTCTTAAGCATGGCTTTGCTATCATGTAATGTACATGGATTAGGTTTGAGTTGCATAAATGAGCTCACACTAGTACCTACAGCTCATTCCCTGCATCAGGGCTGGAAGGTGAGTGTAACTTCCTGGGGGACTGCTTCCCATGCTGTTCCAGGCTGCTGTAGGCATGTAAAAAGGACAATCTCAATTGCTCATCAACCCAAAGTTTCATTTTCCTTTATTATAAAATGCGAAGTTGCACTTCAGTTCCAGCCTGGAATATGGACCTGCGTTTGTCAGCTGTATAATGCTGAACATACAAAAAAAAACCATGTTTAGTTTACATGAGGGAGAACACTGTTTAATTCTTATGTCTCTTCTCATATTGCTTGCAATGTGTCTTTTCGGTCTCCCTTGCTGTTTCAGTGATATTTTTTTTCAACATTATTATTTTTGCCCAAGGAGTCAAATGACAGAACAGCATACACAGTGTAGTTACCTAAATGATTGCACTCACTGAAAATGTGCAAATCCCAAGGCCAAGGCATACTTTGTCTGCTTCCTACCTGTGCCTAACGTGTAGAAAATGATGTATTCTGCGAACAACTCACAGCCTTCTTGGAAGAAAGAGACAGAACAACATCTACCCTGTCTGAAAACTTTCCACGCTTTCATTGTCCAGAATATGACTGGCATCTTTAAGTCTCAATAAGTATAAGAAGACAAAAACAGGTTTGGCCTAAACAGTCACGTTCCCTGGTATGCCAAATGCACGGGTAAGCCAGCTTGTAGGTGAAGGGGACTGAAGTGGGTGCTGGCAGGTAGGTGGATTTTTTGTTTTTCTTTTAATGACTAGGAGGTTCTAAACTGAGTAGTCATGCACAAGGCAACAGAAACGTCTTAACCATGCTGCCCATTTCCTAGTAGGACTATCTGTTTCCCATTTTGGATAACCTTCAGGCATTACACAAGACCCCACAGACTGTATCCTGCTAACAGTTTTAGAGCCACACACCCCTCCAATTGCCATTGAAATTCAGATGGAGAGAGGTGGTTTGCATAAAAGTGATGACACAATATGGTCCATGATCTTAACAAACCAGGCTGATTTGCCAGATGGGTTTCTACTGTTGGGAGCAGACAATGCAACATTTGTTGTGTCTGATTTTTGCAGCTCCAGGGATGGAAACCATAAGTGGTATCACTGAAAGTAGCCTGACATTGGTCAAATTGCTTCCCCTTATCATTCTTCAAAAAGTCTTTAGAACTATTTTTGACAGTGAAAATTTGTGCATAAATATGCACAAAAGCTAACTTGAGAATTCAAAAAAAAAATAAATCCGTTTCTACATACTTGAGCCAAGCTTTCAGGATATCTTTCATGCCATGCTTTTTGTGCAGTGCCAATCTCAAAAAATTATACAGAGCTGTTGAGAAAGAAACTGCAATACAGTGCTTCTGCTCTGCAAACTAGTAACATCTGAGAGGCAGCATGATCAGTTGGACAGCATGATCCTCTTCTTGCTTCCTCCTTTTTCTTCTGATTTCAGGGGTTAAGTCACAGCCTTCAGAAGTGACTTCTACAGAAACAGTCACTAATAAAATCAGCTTTAGCAGGAGGAAGACGATAAACTTTATTATATTTGTGCTGCCAACTTCCAGGAGAATAAAGAACTATTTAAATAGATGCTCTGACTCCATGTAAGGAATCACTGACCCTGGGATGTGAATACCAGAATGACTGCAATGATGTATTCCAGGATGGAGACTAATCAGGAGATGAATATGTGTTTGTCCAGTTCCATGTTAGTCTTGTTAGTTAAGCTGTCTAGTGAGAGATACAGATGGGGGCGGAGGGAGGATTTGTTATCTGCTATAACAAATCAGTCTATAAATAAACATGCTACAGAATTAGCACCATAAGTTGGGGAAATTGTTTTTTTATTATTATTTTTAGAGAGATGAGGATGTTTTATTCCACCCAAAACCGGAGGCACTCAAGCTAAAGAGTGTGAGATGATTGTGAGAGATCAGAAACAGGAATCAAAGTCAGTAATAATCTTTTTTGCTCTGCTTCTTGCTTGCAAGTAGGAAGCTTTTTTATAGGAGAACTCAGTGATAAAATGTGAGTTGGCCCTGGTAAGGGATGTTAAGGGTAGATCTGGCAGCATCATGAGATGAGCCTCATACATAATTTGGGGGTGGAAGGGAGCTGTAAGTGAAATATAATTATGGCTTGCCTGGCTGGCAATGCTGCCTTGAAGTTGTTCTCCTTCCTGTATTGTGAAGACAGTTTCAGTGCAGCTAGAAATGCTGTTGCTAACCAATACATGAATGTGAACACTAAGAATATAAAACCACTGGCATTTTTAGAGAGAAAATGTGAAGGCTCTTCATCTGGAAGATATTTGTACTTGGTAATAGCTTCTAACAGTGATAAATTTGTGTGTAATATCATTTCACAAATGAGAGGTTGAAAATGTGAAAAGATTCCTCTGAATATGTACCCCGAGTGTTTTTAGGGTTCCTGACACTGGGGAGGTCTAGCCCAGGCTGCCGTCTAAAGATGGACTTGTTCATTTCCATGCAGATCTTTCTGTTCTCCTGGTTAGTAGTGAGCAAAATAATAACAAATATTGGAAGTGGTTTTATTTCAGGAGACTACATCTTGCTTATAAATAGAGGAATCGCAGCACTAGCCATAATGATGCATCCAGTCAAGCATCTTTAATAAGCTCCTGATGCTCTGCTCCATTTGTGCCAGACGGCAGCCCAGCACAAACATGGGAGATGAAAGTTGCCCTTCAAAGCTGGGTCCGTAACAACTTGCATTTCACCTGCATGCTCTGCCAGGCTGTAGAGCTGCACAGGGCCTGTCTCCACAGCAGAACCAAATTTGTGCTACCCTGCTAGTCCTGGGCACCAGCTCTCCACTCGTGACTTAGGGAAACTCATTCTGTGTTACCAAAAGAGGAACAAAGACAGAGATTATTGCAGTACATGAATGCCTGAAGAGCAACTGCAGAGAGATGTGTTCCATATATGTGTTGTTTTCAAATCCACATTCTTTTAAGAAGAGTCAGAAAAGTCTTGACGTTCCCCCAAATCATCCTTGAAATCATTCAAACTTGTTTTTCTGAGTCTGAGAATTAACTAGGATTGAACTATGTTTGACGTGAAATAAATACTTCACGTCAGTAAATACTAACTTGTTCCTAGTCATTCAGAATAACTTCTTTTTGAATATGTTCCCTTGCATGAGGCACAGCAATGTATATGTAAAAGCAACCAGAACCTAGATAAATGTATTCCTATAACAGCAATACAATCCTGTTTCCTGTTAGGTGCATTTCAGATGTACATTTTATGTTTAATCTCCAATCATTACACATGGAGCCAAGTCCAAGCTAGACATGAGAGACTTCTAAGGAAGTGCAGCCTCCCCTGGAGTCACCAAATGCCAACTCCAAATGCCAACTCCATCACCGCATGAGTTGTCTACAGGACCAGGTGACATCCCATTAGCCCTGGGGAAAGGGTCTGTGGATGGCTGATCCCTTTTCTGCCTTTTCTCTTCCTTTGGCCCTTTGGCTTTACTGGCAGTTTGTATCAGTCACATGTTGAGGCCAATGGCCAACCCCATGTCAAGTCGATGCAGCTTGTACCACCCTTCTGCTTCCATGCTCCCTCTGCTCATCTCTGCTATATGTTCTTCTCTCAGCTGGCAAAATTTAACACCCCCATCTCTGCTCATTAGGACTTCTTAATTCTCTGTCTTGCTTCTCTTAGGCT